>NC_090447.1:1446058180-1446683180 GCF_031143425.1 Pleurodeles waltl | reverse complement strand
GTGAGGCACCTGTGCGCCAGTGAGTGGTACATAAACCTGAGAAGACTTTTGGCGGCATTTCAAGCAACCCCACAGACTTGGCTGCTCTCGGCTGATGACGGGCTAAACCTAGAAACACGTGTCCAGAGATACACAGCACTTGATGCACCTACTTAGGTGAAAGACTTTTGATTACTTTTTCAACACAAAACAAAGTGACTGCATTTACCATAATGCATTGGGCCTAACTTTTTGCTGGAGTGTGAGGCAGTGTGCTCCCTTTTTTCTTTTTGTCCAATGACTGCTCCTTTGAGCTAACGAGCTGACGAGCTCTGGTGAGGCACCTGTGCGCCAGTGAGTGGTACATAAACCTGAGAAGACTTTTGGCGGCATTTCAAGCAACCCCACAGACTTGGCTGCTCTCTGCTGATGACGGGCTAAACCTAGAAACACGTGTCCAGAGATACACAGCACTTGCTGCACCTACTTAGGTGAAAGACTTTTGATTACTTTTTCAACACAAAACAAAGTGACTGCATTTACCATGATGCATTGGGGCTAACTTTTTGCTGGAGTGTGAGGCAGTGTGCTCCCTTTTTTCTTTTTGTCCAATGACTGCTCCCTTGAGCTAACGAGCTGACGAGCTCTGGTGAGGCACCTGTGCGCCAGTGAGTGGTACATAAACCTGAGAAGACTTTTGGCGGCATTTCAAGCAACCCCACAGACTTGGCTGCTCTCTGCTGATGACGGGCTAAACCTAGAAACACGTGTCCAGAGATACACAGCACTTGCTGCACCTACTTAGGTGAAAGACTTTTGATTACTTTTTCAACACAAAACGAAGTGACTGCATTTACCATGATGCATTGGGGCTAACTTTTTGCTGGAGTGTGAGGCTGTGAGCTCCCTTTTTTCTTTTTGTCCAATGACTGCTCCCTTGAGCTAACGAGCTGACGAGCTCTGGTGAGGCACCTGTGCGCCAGTGAGTGGTACATAAACCTGAGAAGACTTTTGGCGGCATTTCAAGCAACCCCACAGACTTGGCTGCTCTCTGCTGATGTCGGGCTAAACCTAGAAACACGTGTCCAGAGATACACAGCACTTGCTGCACCTACTTAGGTGAAAGACTTTTGATTACTTTTTCAACACAAAACGAAGTGACTGCATTTACCATGATGCATAGGGCCTAACTTTTTGCTGGAGTGTGAGGCAGTGTGCTCCCTTTTTTCTTTTTGTCCAATGACTGCTCCCTTGAGCTAACGAGCTGACGAGCTCTGGTGAGGCACCTGTGCGCCAGTGAGTGGTACATAAACCTGAGAAGACTTTTGGCGGCATTTCAAGCAACCCCACAGACTTGGCTGCTCTCTGCTGATAACGGGCTAAACCTAGAAACACGTGTCCAGAGATACACAGCACTTGCTGCACCTACTTAGGTGAAAGACTTTTGATTACTTTTTCAACACAAAATGAAGTGACTGCATTTACCATAATGCATTGGGGCTAACTTTTTGCTGGAGTGTGAGGCAGTGTGCTCCCTTTTTTCTTTTTGTCCATTGATTGCTCATTTGAGCTAATGAGCTGACGAGCTCTGGTGAGGCACCTGTGCGCCAGTGAGTGGTACATAAACCTGAGAAGACTTTTGGCGGCATTTCAAGCAACCCCACAGACTTGGCTGCTCTCTGCTGATGACGGGCTAAACCTAGAAACACGTGTCCAGAGATACACAGCACTTGATGCACCTACTTAGGTGAAAGACTTTTGATTACTTTTTCAACACAAAACAAAGTGACTGCATTTACCATAATCCATTGGGCCTAACTTTTTGCTGGAGTGTGAGGCAGTGTGCTCCCTTTTTTCTTTTTGTCCAATGACTGCTCCTTTGAGCTAACGAGCTGACGAGCTCTGGTGAGGCACCTGTGCGCCAGTGAGTGGTACATAAACCTGAGAAGACTTTTGGCGGCATTTCAAGCAACCCCACAGACTTGGCTGCTCTCTGCTGATGACGGGCTAAACCTAGAAACACATGTCCAGAGATACACAGCACTTGCTGCACCTACTTAGGTGAAAGACTTTTGATTACTTTTTCAACACAAAACGAAGTGACTGCATTTACCATGATGCAGTGGGGCTAACTTTTTGCTGGAGTGTGAGGCAGTGTGCTCCCTTTTTTCTTTTTGTCCAATGACTGCTCCCTTGAGCTAACGAGTGACGAGCTCTGGTGAGGCACCTGTGCGCCAGTGAGTGGTACATAAACCTGAGAAGACTTTTGGCGGCATTTCAAGCAACTCCACAGACTTGGCTGCTCTCTACTGATGACGGGCTAAACCTAGAAACACGTGTCCAGAGATACACAGCACTTGCTGCACCTACTTAGGTGAAAGACTTTTGATTACTTTTTCAACACAAAACGAAGTGACTGCATTTACCATGATGCATTAGGGCTAACTTTTTGCTGGAGTGTGAGGCTGTGTGCTCCCTTTTTTCTTTTTGTCCAATGACTGCTCCCTTGAGCTAACGAGCTGACGAGCTCTGGTGAGGCACCTGTGCACCAGTGAGTGGTACATAAACCTAAGAAGACTTTTGGCGGCATTTCAAGCAACCCCACAGACTTGGCTGCTCTCTGCTGATGACGGGCTAAACCTAGAAACACGTGTCCAGAGATACACAGCACTTGCTGCACCTACTTAGGTGAAAGACTTTTGATTACTTTTTCAACACAAAACGAAGTGACTGCATTTACCATGATGCATTGGGGCTAACTTTTTGCTGGAGTGTGAGGCAGTGTGCTCCCTTTTTTCTTTTTGTCCAATGACTGCTCCCTTGAGCTAACGAGCTGACGAGCTCTGGTGAGGCACCTGTGCGCCAGTGAGTGGTACATAAACCTGAGAAGACTTTTGGCGGCATTTCAAGCAACCCCACAGACTTGGCTGCTCTCTGCTGATAACGGGCTAAACCTAGAAACACGTGTCCAGAGATACACAGCACTTGCTGCACCTACTTAGGTGAAAGACTTTTGATTACTTTTTCAACACAAAATGAAGTGACTGCATTTACCATAATGCATTGGGGCTAACTTTTTGCTGGAGTGTGAGGCAGTGTGCTCCCTTTTTTCTTTTTGTCCAATGATTGCTCATTTGAGCTAATGAGCTGACGAGCTCTGGTGAATCACCTGTGCGCCAGTGAGTGGTACATAAACCTGAGAAGACTTTTGGCGGCATTTCAAGCAACCCCACAGACTTGGCTGCTCTCTGCTGATGACGGGCTAAACCTAGAAACACGTGTCCAGAGATACACAGCACTTGATGCACCTACTTAGGTGAAAGACTTTTGATTACTTTTTCAACACAAAACAAAGTGACTGCATTTACCATAATGCATTGGGCCTAACTTTTTGCTGGAGTGTGAGGCAGTGTGCTCCCTTTTTTCTTTTTGTCCAATGACTGCTCCTTTGAGCTAACGAGCTGACGAGCTCTGGTGAGGCACCTGTGCGCCAGTGAGTGGTACATAAACCTGAGAAGACTTTTGGCGGCATTTCAAGCAACCCCACAGACTTGGCTGCTCTCTGCTGATGACGGGCTAAACCTAGAAACACGTGTCCAGAGATACACAGCACTTGCTGCACCTACTTAGGTGAAAGACTTTTGATTACTTTTTCAACACAAAACGAAGTGACTGCATTTACCATGATGCAGTGGGGCTAACTTTTTGCTGGAGTGTGAGGCAGTGTGCTCCCTTTTTTCTTTTTGTCCAATGACTGCTCCCTTGAGCTAACGAGTGACGAGCTCTGGTGAGGCACCTGTGCGCCAGTGAGTGGTACATAAACCTGAGAAGACTTTTGGCGGCATTTCAAGCAACTCCACAGACTTGGCTGCTCTCTGCTGATGACGGGCTAAACCTAGAAACACGTGTCCAGAGATACACAGCACTTGCTGCACCTACTTAGGTGAAAGACTTTTGATTACTTTTTCAACACAAAACGAAGTGACTGCATTTACCATGATGCATTAGGGCTAACTTTTTGCTGGAGTGTGAGGCAGTGTGCTCCCTTTTTTCTTTTTGTCCAATGACTGCTCCCTTGAGCTAACGAGCTGTCGAGCTCTGGTGAGGCACCTGTGCGCCAGTGAGTGGTACATAAACCTGAGAAGACTTTTGGCGGCATTTCAAGCAACCCCACAGACTTGGCTGCTCTCTGCTGATGACGGGCTAAACCTAGAAACACGTGTCCAGAGATACACAGCACTTGCTGCACCTACTTAGGTGAAAGACTTTTGATTACTTTTTCAACACAAAACGAAGTGACTGCATTTACCATGATGCATTGGGGCTAACTTTTTGCTGGAGTGTGAGGCAGTGTGCTCCCTTTTTTCTTTTTGTCCAATGACTGCTCCTTTGAGCTAACGAGCTGACGAGCTCTGGTGAGGCACCTGTGCGCCAGTGAGTGGTACATAAACCTGAGAAGACTTTTGGCGGCATTTCAAGCAACCCCACAGACTTGGCTGCTCTCTGCTGATGACGGGCTAAACCTAGAAACACGTGTCCAGAGATACACAGCACTTGCTGCACCTACTTAGGTGAAAGACTTTTGATTACTTTTTCAACACAAAACGAAGTGACTGCATTTACCATGATGCACTGGGGCTAACTTTTTGCTGGAGTGTGAGGCAGTGTGCTCCCTTTTTTCTTTTTGTCCAATGACTGCTCCCTTGAGCTAACGAGCTGACGAGCTCTGGTGAGGCACCTGTGCGCCAGTGAGTGGTACATAAACCTGAGAAGTCTTTTGGCGGCATTTCAAGCAACCCCACAGACTTGGCTGCTCTCTGCTGATGACGGGCTAAACCTAGAAACACGTGTCCAGAGATACACAGCACTTGCTGCACCTACTTAGGTGAAAGACTTTTGATTACTTTTTCAACACAAAACGAAGTGACTGCATTTACCATGATGCATTGGGGCTAACTTTTTGCTGGAGTGTGAGGCAGTGTGCTCCCTTTTTTCTTTTTGTCCAATGACTGCTCCCTTGAGCTAACGAGCTGACGAGCTCTGGTGAGGCACCTGTGCGCCAGTGAGTGGTACATAAACCTGAGAAGACTTTTGGCGGCATTTCAAGCAACCCCACAGACTTGGCTGCTCTCTGCTGATGACGGGCTAAACCTAGAAACACGTGTCCAGAGATACACAGCACTTGCTGCACCTACTTAGGTGAAAGACTTTTGATTACTTTTTCAACACAAAACGAAGTGACTGCATTTACCATGATGCATAGGGCCTAACTTTTTGCTGGAGTGTGAGGCAGTGTGCTCCCTTTTTTCTTTTTGTCCAATGATTGCTCCTTTGAGCTAATGAGCTGACGAGCTCTGGTGAGGCACCTGTGCGCCAGTGAGTGGTACATAAACCTGAGAAGACTTTTGGCGGCATTTCAAGCAACCCCACAGACTTGGCTGCTCTCTGCTGATGACGGGCTAAACCTAGAAACACGTGTCCAGAGATACACAGCACTTGCTGCACCTACTTAGGTGAAAGACTTTTGATTACTTTTTCAACACAAAACGAAGTGACTGCATTTACCATGATGCATTGGGGCTAACTTTTTGCTGGAGTGTGAGGCAGTGTGTTCCCTTTTTTCTTTTTGTCCAATGACTGCTCCCTTGAGCTAACGAGCTGACGAGCTCTGGTGAGGCACCCGTGCGCCAGTGAGTGGTACATAAACCTGAGAAGACTTTTGGCGGCATTTCAAGCACCCCACAGACTTGGCTGCTCTCTGCTGATGACGGGCTAAACCTAGAAACACGTGTCCAGAGATACACAGCACTTGCTGCACCTACTTAGGTGAAAGACTTTTGATTACTTTTTCAACACAAAACGAAGTGACTGCATTTACCATGATGCATTGGGGCTAACTTTTTGCTGGAGTGTGAGGCAGTGTGCTCCCTTTTTTCTTTTTGTCCAATGACTGCTCCCTTGAGCTAACGAGCTGACGAGCTCTGGTGAGGCACCTGTGCGCCAGTGAGTGGTACATAAACCTGAGAAGACTTTTGGCGGCATTTCAAGCAACCCCACAGACTTGGCTGCTCTCTGCTGATGTCGGGCTAAACCTAGAAACACGTGTCCAGAGATACACAGCACTTGCTGCACCTACTTAGGTGAAAGACTTTTGATTACTTTTTCAACACAAAACGAAGTGACTGCATTTACCATGATGCATTGGGGCTAACTTTTTGCTGGAGTGTGAGGCAGTGTGCTCCCTTTTTTCTTTTTGTCCAATGACTGCTCCCTTGAGCTAACGAGCTGACGAGCTCTGGTGAGGCACCTGTGCACCAGTGAGTGGTACATAAACCTGAGAAGACTTTTGGCGGCATTTCAAGCAACCCCACAGACTTGGCTGCTCTCTGCTGATGACGGGCTAAACCTAGAAACACGTGTCCAGAGATACACAGCACTTGCTGCACCTACTTAGGTGAAAGACTTTTGATTACTTTTTCAACACAAAACGAAGTGACTGCATTTACCATGATGCATTGGGGCTAACTTTTTGCTGGAGTGTGAGGCAGTGTGCTCCCTTTTTTCTTTTTGTCCAATGACTGCTCCCTTGAGCTAACGAGCTGACGAGCTCTGGTGAGGCACCTGTGCGCCAGTGAGTGGTACATAAACCTGAGAAGACTTTTGGCGGCATTTCAAGCAACTCCACAGACTTGGCTGCTCTCTGCTGATGACGGGCTAAACCTAGAAACACGTGTCCAGAGATACACAGCACTTGCTGCACCTACTTAGGTGAAAGACTTTTGATTACTTTTTCAACACAAAACGAAGTGACTGCATTTACCATGATGCATTAGGGCTAACTTTTTGCTGGAGTGTGAGGCAGTGTGCTCCCTTTTTTCTTTTTGTCCAATGACTGCTCCGTTGAGCTAACGAGCTGACGAGCTCTGGTGAGGCACCTGTGCGCCAGTGAGTGGTAAATAAACCTGAGAAGACTTTTGCCGGCATTTCAAGCAACCCCACAGACTTGGCTACTCTCTGCTGATGACGGGCTAAACCTAGAAACACGTGTCCAGAGATACACAGCACTTGCTGCACCTATTTAGGTGAAAGACTGTTGATTACTTTTTCAACACAAAACGAAGTTACTGCATTTACCATGATGCATTGGGGCTAACTTTTTGCTGGAGTGTGAGGCAGTGTGCTCCCTTTTTTCTTTTTGTCCAATGACTGCTCCCTTGAGCTAACGAGCTGACGAGCTCTGGTGAGGCACCTGTGCGCCAGTGAGTGGTACATAAACCTGAGAAGACTTTTGGCGGCATTTCAAGCAACCCCACAGACTTGGCTGCTCTCTGCTGATGACGGGCTAAACCTAGAAACACGTGTCCAGAGATACACAGCACTTGCTGCACCTACTTAGGTGAAAGACTTTTGATTACTTTTTCAACACAAAACGAAGTGACTGCATTTACCATGATGCATTAGGGCTAACTTTTTGCTGGAGTGTGAGGCAGTGTGCTCCCTTTTTTTTTTTGTCCAATGACTGCTCCCTTGAGCTAACGAGCTGACGAGCTCTGGTGAGGCACCTGTGCGCCAGTGAGTGGTACATAAACCTGAGAAGACTTTTGGCGGCATTTCAAGCAACCCCACAGACTTGGCTGCTCTCTGCTGATGACGGGCTAAACCTAGAAACACGTGTCCAGAGATACACAGCACTTGCTGCACCTACTTAGGTGAAAGACTTTTGATTACTTTTTCAACACAAAACGAAGTGACTGCATTTACCATGATGCATTGGGGCTAACTTTTTGCTGGAGTGTGAGGCAGTGTGCTCCCTTTTTTCTTTTTGTCCAATGACTGCTCCCTTGAGCTAACGAGCTGACGAGCTCTGGTGAGGCACCTGTGCGCCAGTGAGTGGTACATAAACCTGAGAAGACTTTTGGCGGCATTTCAAGCAACCCCACAGACTTGGCTGCTCTCTGCTGATGACGGGCTAAACCTAGAAACACGTGTCCAGAGATACACAGCACTTGCTGCACCTATTTAGGTGAAAGACTTTTGATTACTTTTTCAACACAAAACGAAGTGACTGCATTTACCATGATGCATTGGGGCTAACTTTTTGCTGGAGTGTGAGGCAGTGTGCTCCCTTTTTTCTTTTTGTCCAATGACTGCTCCCTTGAGCTAACGAGCTGACGAGCTCTGGTGAGGCACCTGTGTGCCAGTGAGTGGTACATAAACCTGAGAAGACTTTTGGCGGCATTTCAAGCAACCCCACAGACTTGGCTGCTCTCTGCTGATGACGGGCTAAACCTAGAAACACGTGTCCAGAGATACACAGCACTTGCTGCACCTACTTAGGTGAAAGACTTTTGATTACTTTTTCAACACAAAACGAAGTGACTGCATTTACCATGATGCACTGGGGCTAACTTTTTGCTGGAGTGTGAGGCAGTGTGCTCCCTTTTTTCTTTTTGTTCAATGACTGCTCCCTTGAGCTAACGAGCTGACGGGCTCTGGTGAGGCACCTGTGCGCCAGTGAGTGGTACATAAACCTGAGAAGTCTTTTAGCGGCATTTCAAGCAACCCCACAGACTTGGCTGCTCTCTGCTGATGACGGGCTAAACCTAGAAACACGTGTCCAGAGATACACAGCACTTGCTGCACCTACTTAGGTGAAAGACTTTTGATTACTTTTTCAACACAAAACGAAGTGACTGCATTTACCATGATGCATTGGGGCTAACTTTTTGCTGGAGTGTGAGGCAGTGTGCTCCCTTTTTTCTTTTTGTCCAATGACTGCTCCCTTGAGCTAACGAGCTGACGAGCTCTGGTGAGGCACCTGTGCGCCAGTGAGTGGTACATAAACCTGAGAAGACTTTTGGCGGCATTTCAAGCAACCCCACAGACTTGGCTGCTCTCTGCTGATGACGGGCTAAACCTAGAAACACGTGTCCAGAGATACACAGCACTTGCTGCACCTACTTAGGTGAAAGACTTTTGATTACTTTTTCAACACAAAACGAAGTGACTGCATTTACCATGATGCACTGGGGCTAACTTTTTGCTGGAGTGTGAGGCAGTGTGCTCCCTTTTTTCTTTTTGTCCAATGACTGCTCCCTTGAGCTAACGAGCTGACGAGCTCTGGTGAGGCACCTGTGCGCCAGTGAGTGGTACATAAACCTGAGAAGACTTTTGGCGGCATTTCAAGCAACCCCACAGACTTGGCTGCTCTCTGCTGATGACGGGCTAAACCTAGAAACACGTGTCCAGAGATACACAGCACTTGCTGCACCTACTTAGGTGAAAGACTTTTGATTACTTTTTCAACACAAAACGAAGTGACTGCATTTACCATGATGCATAGGGCCTAACTTTTTGCTGGAGTGTGAGGCAGTGTGCTCCCTTTTTTCTTTTTGTCCAATGACTGCTCCCTTGAGCTAACGAGCTGACGAGCTCTGGTGAGGCACCTGTGCGCCAGTGAGTGGTACATAAACCTGAGAAGACTTTTGGCGGCATTTCAAGCAATCCCACAGACTTGGCTGCTCTCTGCTGATGACGGGCTAAACCTAGAAACACGTCTCCAGAGATACACAGCACTTGCTGCACCTACTTAGGTGAAAGACTTTTGATTACTTTTTCAACACAAAATGAAGTGACTGCATTTACCATAATGCATTGGGGCTAACTTTTTGCTGGAGTGTGAGGCAGTGTGCTCCCTTTTTTCTTTTTGTCCAATGATTGCTCCTTTGAGCTAATGAGCTGACGAGCTCTGGTGAGGCACCTGTGCGCCAGTGAGTGGTACATAAACCTGAGAAGACTTTTGGCGGCATTTCAAGCAACCCCACAGACTTGGCTGCTCTCTGCTGATGACGGGCTAAACCTAGAAACACGTGTCCAGAGATACACAGCACTTGCTGCACCTACTTAGGTGAAAGACTTTTGATTACTTTTTCAACACAAAACGAAGTGACTGCATTTACCATGATGCATTGGGGCTAACTTTTTGCTGGAGTGTGAGGCAGTGTGCTCCCTTTTTTCTTTTTGTCCAATGACTGCTCCCTTGAGCTAACGAGCTGACGAGCTCTGGTGAGGCACCTGTGCGCCAGTGAGTGGTACATAAACCTGAGAAGACTTTTGGCGGCATTTCAAGCAACTCCACAGACTTGGCTGCTCTCTGCTGATGACGGGCTAAACCTAGAAACACGTGTCCAGAGATACACAGCACTTGCTGCACCTACTTAGGTGAAAGACTTTTGATTACTTTTTCAACACAAAACGAAGTGACTGCATTTACCATGATGCATTAGGGGTAACTTTTTGCTGGAGTGTGAGGCAGTGTGCTCCCTTTTTTCTTTTTGTCCAATGACTGCTCCGTTGAGCTAACGAGCTGACGAGCTCTGGTGAGGCACCTGTGCGCCAGTGAGTGGTACATAAACCTGAGAAGACTTTTGCCGGCATTTCAAGCAACCCCACAGACTTGGCTACTCTCTGCTGATGACGGGCTAAACCTAGAAACACGTGTCCAGAGATACACAGCACTTGCTGCACCTATTTAGGTGAAAGACTGTTGATTACTTTTTCAACACAAAACGAAGTTACTGCATTTACCATGATGCATTGGGGCTAACTTTTTGCTGGAGTGTGAGGCAGTGTGTTCCCTTTTTTCTTTTTGTCCAATGACTGCTCCCTTGAGCTAACGAGTGACGAGCTCTGGTGAGGCACCTGTGCGCCAGTGAGTGGTACATAAACCTGAGAAGACTTTTGGCGGCATTTCAAGCAACTCCACAGACTTGGCTGCTCTCTGCTGATGACGGGCTAAACCTAGAAACACGTGTCCAGAGATACACAGCACTTGCTGCACCTACTTAGGTGAAAGACTTTTGATTACTTTTTCAACACAAAACGAAGTGACTGCATTTACCATGATGCATTAGGGCTAACTTTTTGCTGGAGTGTGAGGCAGTGTGCTCCCTTTTTTCTTTTTGTCCAATGACTGCTCCCTTGAGCTAACGAGCTGACGAGCTCTGGTGAGGCACCTGTGCGCCAGTGAGTGGTACATAAACCTGAGAAGACTTTTGGCGGCATTTCAAGCAACCCCACAGACTTGGCTGCTCTCTGCTGATGACGGGCTAAACCTAGAAACACGTGTCCAGAGATACACAGCACTTGCTGCACCTACTTAGGTGAAAGACTTTTGATTACTTTTTCAACACAAAACGAAGTGACTGCATTTACCATGATGCATTGGGGCTAACTTTTTGCTGGAGTGTGAGGCAGTTTGCTCCCTTTTTATTTTTGTCCAATGACTTTGATGCCCAGGGACGCCGCGTGAGAAATCCGGTCGCACGGTGTTAGAAAACCTCTCTGCGTGGGGTTTGGGTCACTATCAGCAGCTGCAAGCAGTGGGGTTTGCGTCATTATCAGCAGCTGCAAGCAGGTGTTGCTTCGATTCTCCAGCCATAATGCATCGATCTCCCAGCCACGATGCAGGCGGAGCATTGATTTTAGCCGCGAAGCGCATGGCACATTGTTTATCAGCCACATTGCAGATGGTGCATCGAAAATTTCCCTGCACGGCATTCTTTGTGTGGATTTCTGCTCTTGTTCTGCCAACTTTACCTTTCAAGGGCCCGGGGACTGGATAGGGCGCCACTTGGCAGGCAGGAGTCTCAGCAGAGAGTCCAGGTGCTGGCAGAGAAAGCCTTTGATGTCCCTGAGACTTCAAAACAGAAGGCAAGCTCAGTTCCAGCCCTTGGAGATTCTTCTTCAAGCAGGAATGCACAACAAAGTCCAGTCTTTGTCCCCTTTCCCAGGCAGAAGAAGCAACTGCAGGATAGCCCAACAAAGCAGTCACAGGCAGGGGCAGCACTTCTCCTCAGCTCTTCAACTCTTCTCCTTGGCAGAGGTTCCTCTTAAAGAAATCTAAAGTCTTGAGTTTTGGGTCCACTAATTATACCCCTTTCTGCATTTGAAGTAGACAAACTTCAAAGGAAAGTCTCTGTTGTTCACAAGATCCTGCCTTGTCCAGGCTAGCCCCAGACACACTCCATGGGTTGGAGACTGCATTGTGAGAGGGCAGGCACAGCCCATTCAGGTGTAAGTGGCCACTCCTCCCTCCACTTTATCTCAGATGGCTAATCAGGATATGCAGGCTACACCCCAGCTCCCTTTGTGTCATTGTCTAGAGGGAATTCACAACAGCCCAACTATCAGTCTGATCCAGACGTGGAATACACAAGCAGACAGAGTCACAGAATGGTTTACGCAAGAAAATGTCCACTTTCTAAAAGTTGCATTTTCAAACTAACAATCTAAAAACCACCTTCACTAACAGATGTATTTTTAAATTGTGAGTTCGGGGACACTAAACTCCATATTTCAATCTGCACTTTAAGAATATTTAAAGACAGCACCCATGTTAACCTCTGGGATAGATAGGCCTTGCACAGTGAAAAACTAATTTTGAAGTATTTCAGTGTTTGGACATGTAAAACACATCAGTACATGTCCCACCTTTAACATACACTGCACCCTGCCCATGGGGCTACCAAGGGCCTACCTTAGGGGTGCCTTCCATGTATAAAAAGGGAAGGTTGGGCCTGACAAGTGGGTACACTTGCCAAGTCGAATTGTCAATGCAAGACAGCACACACAGTCACTGCAATGGCAGGTCTGAGACATGTTTACAGGGCTACTCATGTGGGTGACACAATCATTGCTGCAGGCCCACTAGTAGCATTTGATTTAGAGGCCCTAAGCACCTCTAGTGCACTTTACTCTGGTCCTACTTGTAAATCAAATAGGCCAATCATAGATAAACCAACCAACAATACAATTTACATAGAGAGCATATGCACTTTAGCACTGCTTAGCAGTGGTAAAGTGCCCAGAGTACTAAAGCCAACAGAAGCTGGTCAGAAAAAATAGGAGGAAGGAGGCAAAAAGTTTGAGGATGACCCTGCAAAAAGGGCCAGGTCCAACAATGGTGTTTCCATGAATCCCGATGTGGTGGATTCTGTTGATCAGGATGTGGTGGGAGAATGTGTAAAACGTGTCAGACAGGTCCCGGAGCATGAGGGCTACTGTTTCCCCATAGTTCAGGAGGGCTCTGATGTCATCTGTGGTTGCAATCAGGGCTGTCTCAGTGCTCTGATTAACTCAAAATTCAGACTGGGAGGGGTCCATGTATTTGTGGTCTTCTAGGTGGTGGGTGAGTTGCTGGTTGATCGCTTTCTCAAAGACATTTGCTGGATAGGGAAGCAGAGAGATGGGCTGGTAGTTCTTTAATTTGGCTGGATCAGCAAATTTATTTTTTAGAAAGGGCCTCAATTCAGTGTGTTTCTAGATCTCCCAGTGATGGAGGAATTCAGGACCTTCCTGAGCTTGTTGTCGATTGTGTTGCTTCCGAGGTTGAAGACGTTGAGGGGGCAAGGTCCGTGGGTGCTCCTGAGTATACCAAATTCATGATGTAAATAGTGTCTTGCGTGGTGAGAAGTTCCCAGTGGGCAAGAAGGTGTTTGGGGTTAGTGTTTGTGTATGTGAGCTGGTTGATGCTGTCTGCAGCGGAGGGTTGGTGTTTGAAGTTCTCATAGATGGCCGAGATCTTGTTGTGAAAGAAGTCTGCAAGGTTGTGGCAGAGTTCCTGGGAGGGAGTGATGTTCTCGGTGACTGCGGATTTGGTGAATTCCTTCACGATGGTGAAGAGTTCTTTGATGTGGTTTGTGCTGGCTTTGATGCTTGTGCATTCTGCTGGGTTTCTTTCAGGAGGCGTAGGTACTTGTTAAGAGAGGTCCTGAAAGCGGTGTGGTCTTCTGTTTTATTTCTGATTCAACACTTCCTTTCAAGTTGTCAGCAGTTGCAGCTGGTGGAGTGCAGTTCCTCGGTGAACCAGCTTGATCTTTTGCTTTGTTCTTTGACCTTGGCTATCTTGGTGGGGGAGATGGCGTTGATGCATTTTGTGATCCAATGGGAGAAGCTCTTTGCTGCTTATTCAGGGTTGTGTGTGGAGTCTAGGAGGTGGGAGTGGAGAGGGTCATTCCACTGGTCTTCTGATACCTTTTTCCATGTACGCTGTGATGGTCGGACCAGGTGAGTGTTGTGTTGTGGATGTACCTGGCTCTGTCACTGGAGGTGAAGATGGGGCTGAATGTGTGTCCTGTAAACTGTAAACTTCGCACTTGTATAGCGCACTACTCACCCGTTAGGGTCTCAAGGTGCTGTACGCATGCCACTGTGGAACCCCTCCTGGCTTTTTCCTGTGAGGCGCCCACTTCTGGACAGCCCCAGGGTGAAGCCAGGCATCCAAGCACTGTGAAGGCCGTTGTGGAGATTAAGCAAGCTATTGCCCAGAGATACAGAGTGGGACCCATTAATAAGATGAGGCACCGAGGCAAGAATTATCAGGCCATAGGGAATTGAGCCCAAGTCCCGCCGAGGTGGGAATTGAACCCTGGTCCTGGGCCAGTTCTCTGCATCAGGGTCTGGCACTCTAACCATTGTGCCACACTTCTCCACTGTCCTGTGACGTGGGTATAAGCGTTGACAAGCTGCTTGAGGCTGATGTTGCTCATGCTTTAAAGAAGGACGATGGAGTTGGCCTTGCTGGGGTCATCAAGGTGGAAGTTGAGGTCCCCTTGGAGCATGTAGTGCTCAGAGCTGATTGCTTGTGGAGTGCTTGTGGAGTGATGAGTTCAGGGATGACGCTGCTGAAGTTGGGGCATGGTCCTGGTGGTCTGTAGGAAAGGGTGCCTCTGATGGTGCTTTTTCCATCTACGTGGATCTGGAAGTTAAGGTGTTCTGTTACCGGTGTAGGGTTGTCAGGGGATGTCGAGTAGCACATGGTGTCCCTGTAGATGATGGCGATTCTGCCTCCGTGCTTTTTAGTTTGGTCTTGGTGCATTCTTTTGTAACCTTCCAGAGTGGCGGTGGCAATGTCTAGTGCGGAGGCAGCGTTGAGCCAGGTTTCTGTGAGTAAGATGACGTCCCGGGTGAGGAACCAGCACTTGGTGGTGTTTTTAACTAGTAAACATGCGTTGAGTAGGATGCAATGGAGTTGTGTCATGCTGGTATCAGTCAATGTGTCGGGTGTGTTGGTTGCTTCGGTGCTGACGGTGAGGCTGCAGTGTTCGCAGGAGAACAGTCCTCTGGTGGTACATGGGGATGTGCGGTAGCAGTGGACGTTGGTGCATCCGGGGTCTAGGGCTCAGAGGTAAGCTGTGGTGTATCTTCATCAGGTGGAAGAGCCATGGGTCCTGGCACTGGGCGCGGTCCAGGTGCAGACTGGCAAAGACGTGCTGGCCTTTGGTGTGCCTTTGCCACTCTGGTGGCATGCCCGTTGCGTGGCCATGCTGCAGCCTCCATTAAGTAGGTCATGGGAGGAGGGAGGGGTGCTGGGAGGCGGTTGGCAGGGCTAGGCGGAATGCGGGAAAAACAGGAGGTAGGCAGGAGCAGCTGTGAAATAAAGAGGAATGAACAGTGAAAAAAGGAGGCAAAAGCAGTAGAAAGTACTCAGAAAAATGGGGGAAAGGAGGGAGTCAGAAGTAAAAATAAGACAGAAAGCAGGAGAAAGCACTCAGAAAAATAGGGGTGAAGGAGGGAGAAAGCAGTGAAAATGAGGCCGAAAGCAGGAGAAAGCATTTAGACAAAATGGGGGGAAAGGAAGAACAAAGCATTAAAAACAAGGAAGAAAGCAGGGAAAAGCACTCGGAAAAACAGGGGGAGAAGAGAAGACAATGAGAATGAGGCAGCATGAAGAGAGAGTGATGCAGCAGCAGGGGAGAGCTAGCTTGGGATCTGCTCAAAGAGGTCATGCTGTGACCTCCATTAAGTAGGTCCTGAGAAGAGGGAGGGGTGCTAGTAGGCGGTGGGTGGGGCTAGGCTGGAGGCAGGAACAGAAGCTGTAGGTGGGAACTGCAATGGGGGGGGGAATGAATGAACAGTGAAAAAAGGAGGCAAAAAGCAGGGGATAGTATTCGGAAAAACAGCAAAAGAAGGGAGTAAACAGTGGAAACAAGGCATAAAGCTGGAGAAAGCACTCAAAAATGGGGAAAAGGAGGGAAAAAGCAGTGAAAATGAAGCAGAAGGCAGGAAAAAGCACTCAGAAAAACGGGGAAAGGGAAAGAGAAAGCAGTGAAAACGAGGCAGAAAGTGGGAAAAATCACTCAGAAAAATGGGGGGAGCAGTGGAAATGAGGTAGAGATCAAGAGTGAGCACTCAGAAAAACAGGAGGAGAAGGCAGTGAGAACGAGGCAGCAACAGGAGTGAGCGATGCAGCAGCAGGGGAGAGCTGGCCTGGGACTGGAACCTGCTCAATGGGGTCTGCTCCAGCTTCCATTAAGTAGTTCCTTGGAGGAGGGAGGGGCTCTGGAAAGTGGCGGGCGGGGCTGGAAGGGAGGCACAGAAAACTGACTGGAGGCGGGAGCTGCAATGGGACAGTGAAAAAAGGAGGAAAAAAAGCAGGAGAAAGTATTTGGTAAATTGGGGAAAGGAGGGAGTAAGCAGTGAAAACGAGGCATAAACCAAGAGAAAGCACTCAGAAAAACAGGGGAGGAGGATGAGAAGGGAGTGAGAATAAGGCAGCCACAGGAGACAGTGATGCAGACGGCGGCGGCAGCGGCTCCTCCGCAACGGCGGAAGAGCGTCGCCCCACTGGCTCAGAGCCAGCAGCTGAAAAATAAAACAATATTTTATTATTGCTTTATTTCTCAGCTGTTGGCTGAGCCAGCTTGTGCAGGGAGAGGCGTGGCTGAGCCTTGGGAGGGGGGAGGAGTGGAATGGAAGGCACTTAAAAGTGCGCAGTTCAGCTAGGTCGGCCGTCTCAGGGTGGCCAAACAGACATGTGTACTTAGGTTTCTCCAACCCAGTTGTGTTGCACAGGCAGGTTGGAGAAACAGCACAGACTCCCATGCATTGTCTGAGCGGCAGACTAAGCCAATCCTGGCACTGCTCTCATGCTGGGTATAGCATGAGATCAGTGCCAGGATTGCATGGGGAGCTTGGTTGGTGTCCCAGAGACTGCTGGGGCACCATCAGGAGCAGGAACGAAGAGAAGCGAGGCGGGCGGCAGCAGGACAGGTATGATTTTTTTAATATTAGATCCCTAATCCCCTGCCACCCCCCACTTCAGATGTACAGCGGCTACCACTGGATGCAGCAGCAGGGGAGAACCTTGCGTGGGACCAGCTTGATTACCAAAATGCCATTCTAATGCCTTAGAGTATTCATTCATCATTGTACTTAGTGCTACTGGAATCGATGAGCAAGCTGGGTGCACAAACCTGTGGAATATTGAGTTGAGAAATGGCTCAAATAGAGTATGCAACGGCATGTGTCCACTGTTCAAGTCAGCAGGAACATTCAAGCTGTGTGCAGTGAGATGGATGTCAGCAGGAAGAAACCATTGCTCCAAATGTAGTTAATAAATAGCCTTATTTCAGCAATCCCCATTCTTTTGGATTACACATAAGCTATTCATACTGCTTTCTAATAGAACTAATCACTGCTCCAGGGTCTTAATCAATGATTGTCAAATAATGGCACCACCAATTAATTTTCACCATCTACTCCACTTTCACTTCATATCCCTGTACTGTGGCCAATCTTTTAGCAAAAGTAATACACATATTAAATACAGCTCATAATGAATAGCAAGCTCTATCCCACCAGGCACAAAGATAGCATAATACAAGTTCCTCACTAGCCTTCTTGACTTGATGAGCCCAACTGCTGTTTCGCCTGTCTAGATGCACTTTAAAGAAATTTACAGGAAAATATTACAGTCTATACACTTCTCCATTAAAAAAGCAAAACTCTTCAGTTGTGCATAAGATGTATGTTTGTGCTAGGGTTATCCCAAAAATATAATATATTTGGTTTTAACTCTACATATAATTACCTTCCAAGAAAAAATGCAGGTGTGATTGAGAAGAGTAAGTTAACGCTTAACTTGAAGGTGTTAGGCTTTGTAGTGAATGTGAAATTATTGTAGGATCATATTTGTGAAATCGATAGAGTGACATACAACATCATGGTATATTTGCAACCCATGAATACAATATAGATAAACTGTTGTCATGCGGAAAACTCAATATCATTGATTTTGGGTATGACATCATTTCTCGCAGAAACTTTGAATGTTTCCACCAGCACCTCTTGGCACAGGTCTCACACACTTCTGAGTAAAATACTTAACCATAATTAGTATTTTAAAGCCTTATTAAAAACATTGAAATAGACCCACTACTGCAGTGGCATGTGGTATTAACAAACAAGGCTCTTCCATGAGAAAAAAAACAGCAGTCAAAATTGAGACGGATCAATGCCACGTGTAACAAACAATAGTCAGAGCAGTGTTTGCAAAAAGAGCATCTGGTTTAGTACACCTGCCTGGTAGACGTCCTTTCTTTAAATATATTTTTATGTGCTATAAAAGCCGCATTCTGAAGCACATAGCTTAATATAAGACTTGACCTCTTAAATATACCATTCTCATGCTCTAAGTACGTAAAATCATTACTATATAATTTATCTTTCAGAAACCAATGCTAATGGCATATACATTAAAGAGTGGTGGAAGTCCCGCTTTCCCATTTCTCATTTCCTCACTTAATTTACAGTTGGGGAACTACTATCTTTCAGATGGTAAATCCTTAGCAGGTGCTCCCCTGTTGGAAAGATGGCAGAATGCCGGGCCTAAATTATAGCTCTATAACTCTATAGCTCAATAGCCCTATAAAGCTATATATAGTGCTCTGTATCTCTATAGCTCTATATAGTTGTATTTTAGCCTTATTGCCTGTTGTAGCAGGTTATACCGGCCTTTAAAGGCCAGCTCCAGCGTTAAAGTCCTTCGCTGAAGGCGAGGGCCTTTAACAAGGGGGCAGACCTTTAATGTCCAGAAAAGCCTACCTACGGCGGGCTATAAGGCTATTAGAACATTCTGTTCCTAGTGGGCTAATGTTCTAATAAAACAAAGGCCTTACAGAGCCCAAGGGTAATGAAATCCCCTCGGGCTCTGTGAGGCCTTTGTTCACAGGTGTTGCCGTGAGACAAACATTGGAATGTTGGAGCTCCAGGCTTCTACCAGCAATTAGAAGCTCGGAACACTCCATTGTCTTCAATTGAGCCCGTAACATTCCAGTGTTCTGTGTTAAAGGCCCGAGCTGAAGGAGTAGGCCTTTAATGTCCAGTATAGCTTGCTATGGCAGGCTCTACGGCTAATAGAACTTTCTGCCCCTAGAGAGCAGAATGTTCTAATTACTAAAACAAAGGCCTCACGAAGCCCGAGCGGTCCCCTCGGGCTCTGTGAGGCCTTTGATCACAACAAAAGATGTGAACAACAACTTTGGAATGTTGGAGCTCAGGGCTTTTACCGGCCATTAGCTCCCAACACTTTAATGTTCTTAAAGATGAAGACACAACAATATTCTGGTTTGCAGACTCCTTTATCTTTTTCAAGATGTCACTTACCCTCTTTTTGTAATGTATAGGGTGCTGAATTGTGAACAATCTTGATGTTTTCATTTTTAGAAGTAAAACTTACAAAATAATTGTGAATTTTTCAGATTTCATTTTTTTTAACATGGCTTTATTGCAGGTCAAGGGGAAACTATTTTTATAAGTGCAATGCAGGAGGAACAACAGGTGGATAGTGTGAGGCAAATGTGGCTGCTTGGGTGATTGTAAGCCATGTTTATTCTTAATGTTCTTAATGACAGCATTAGTTAATATAATACCAGTATTTCCTCTTAATTTTATGCTCTAGGTACCTATCATTTTTGTGCCTTACCATGTTTGTGGCTCTGCCTCCCAGACATTTTAAGGATATAAAGTGCTCCATCACCTAATATCCCACTTCCCGTCACTCATGTGCCACATTGCTGGCACAGGTTATTCCTAGGTTTCTTCTTACCTTTCACTGTCTTTGACTTTCTGTTAACTTAACCCATCCTACAAACCTACGCCTTGAAATTAGGCTTAATAAACCACCACTTGCTCCATCAAACTCATCTCATGGGCCATCCTCCTCTCTTCCATTGCCAGTTTCCTTTCCCTCAGGGCCCACTAGGCAGCTGCCTCCTCCATCTTGAGTTTGGCCAGCTGCAGCCTGGCCTCTCAAACCTCTTGTCCCCCAACTCCTCAGAGGACAGGCCTTGGGAGGACATACTTCTCCCTGACTTGGCAGAGGGTTGCACACTGGTGAATCCATTGTCCTCCTCATCCATTGTCCTCCTACAGCTCATCCTCCTACTCCTAGTCCAACTCTTCATCCTCCTCTTGCTCTGGTGCTGTTTCCTGCAAATGGTGAGCCTCCTTCCAGGCTTTCAAGGCCCTGTGGATCTCCTGCTTCTTGAAGCCCTTTGTTACTGCCAGAACCTTCTCCTTACAGAGTCCCTTAAGCTCAGTCACAGTGCTTCACGTTGTTGAGCTCGAACTCCATGTTTGCAGCAGGTAAAGTCGCACAAAGTCAAGAGGAATGGAAGGGAATTTGGAAAAAGCAAAAAGATGCCAATCAAAGAAATGTGAAAAAAAAAATTGAATTGGTATCAAAATATTTATAATGGGAGTTTAGTGTTACGCAAAATCTTTGAATGGTACTGCATAAACACAAGTACTGAATCTCACCACTGACCACCAATGTGAGAAATTGGGGTTGTTGGTTGGGGGGGTGAGCCCTTCTCAAGCAACAGCCACAGTCCTCGTCTGAGTGAACCACAAACTCTCTAAACTCACCTGTGCTTAACCCTCTGGTAGATTTTTACAAATACAGTCAGGCTTAACTAAGAGGCAATGTGTAACAGTGAGTGCGAACAGTAATAAAGTGAAAACAAAACACAAGAAAAATACCATAGCAATTTAGAAAAATAGAGTAAAATGTAATACATTATTTGACACCAAAATGAGAAGATCCAATCAGTAGAACTAGAGAGATGCAATTTCAAAGATTTAAGTAAGCGCCTATAAGGACAAAGAACAATTCACAATATGTGGTCATGCTAGACCGAGGGAAAGTCAAAAGTTCATGCTGATCCCAACTGAATGCAGGCCAGATACATGGATCAGGTTAGTCCCACTAAAAAAGTTACCTTCTCAGAGTCTGGTGAAAGGAGTCCAGTTCGAGGTGGAGGAGGCTGCGAGGAGGAGGGAGAGTGCCACTGCTCTACAGCAATGGGTAGGCCGGGAGTTGTGGGAGGTCATCGCTGAAGTGCAAAGAGCCCTTTTGGTGTCACAGATGGTAGTTGATGGAGTTTCATCTTAGCGGTTACAGCAGGCTGTCAATGCTGAATCGCAAAGTGCAGCTCATGTTGCGAGTTGGTCGCAAACAGCCCTAAACTTTCGGATTTCTCCTTTTTCTTCAGAGAAGTGCACTCTGATGCTAACCACGGGCCCAACACCTGGGATTGTGCATTTTGATGATTAAGGGCTCACTCTAGCTGAGGCCAGCAGAGCTTAGGGAGGTTCAGTTGCAGGACCAGGCAGGTTTAGTTACAGCAGGTCAGGTGGGCTGTTGCAGCATGGCAGGTAGGCTTCTGGAGCCTGTTGTGTCCCTGAAGTTCAGAACAGGAAGTCAGTCAGCTGACCCTTGGAGTCACTATTTTTGGGATTAAGGAAGCAGGCCCAGTCTTCCTTCTCAGAGAGCAGGGTAGGTCTCAAGCAGCTGGGCAGTCCTCTGGCAGCAGTCCTTCCTGTTTAATAGTTATAGGTCCAGGAGTGTACTGAATAGTGGGGCTGAGGGTCATGTTTTCATACCTAGTGCCATCTTTGAAGTGGAACAAATGTCTGTAGTTTCCCCCCAAAAGATAGTCCTAGAATTTCCTTCCTACCTGTCCTGGTCCCAAGATGTCTGGGGTGACAAAAGGCTAGTGTGAAGTCTTTTGTGTGTGTGCTGAGGAAGTTCCTTTGAAACATAAGTGGGGATGTGCACAGCTCCTTTCCTCCCATCCTGCCAACCTATTGCCCTCCTTGTGTTACTGTTTGGGAGGAATACACAGAGACCAACTGCCAACTATACCTCGTCCTGTGACCCAGGATAAAGCCTGCAGGCAACAAGTGGTTAGGACAAGGAAATGCAAACTTTCTGAAAGTGGCATTTCGAGAATTCTGGCTTAAAATCTACCTTTACCAATAAAGAAGATTTTAAATTACAATTATCTAGAGACCAAACATGACATTTCTACAGGTTCCGAAACAAATTGTATCCCTTATTAAATGTAACAAAGTAATTCAGTGTTATTATATGGGTAAGGCAGACCTCAGTAGCGAAAAACAAATTTGTGAGTTTTTCATTGTCAGAGCATGAAAAACTTAAAAGTACATGTCTAGCTTTTTCCATACAATGCACCATCCCCTATGGGCTGTTTAGGGCTCAACCCAGGGGTTACTCTCATGTATTAACATGGGAGTTTTAGGCTTGGCAAAAGGTTTATTTTACCAAGTCGAATTGGCAGTTTAAAACTGCACCTAGGTCGCAATGGCAGGCCTGGGATGTGTTTCAGAGAACTACTTAAGTGAGTGGCACAATAAGGGTTGCAGTCCCACATGTAGCATTAAATTTACAGGCCCTTGGGTGTGTAATGTACGAATTATTCCCAACCTGTGGTCTGGGGACCCATGGGGGTACGTGAAGCCTCTTCAGGGGGTCCGCGACTGCTTAGGAAATTTAATAATATTAGCAGATTAGGTCCCCAGCTTTTAGTAATGGCTCAGTGGGGGATCCCCAGATTTCAATAATGAATCAGTGGGGGTCCTCGGGTTCCAGTAATGGTAAAGTAAGGGTCTACAGAAGTCAAAAGGTTGGGAACCACTGTAATATACCATTTTACTACACTTATAAGTAAATTAAATATGGCAATCAGGTTTAGGCCGATTTTACAATGTTTTAGGGAGTGAGCACAAGCATGAGTACTTTAACACTGGTTAGCAGTATAAGCTAAAAAAACGAATTCTGAAAAACAGAGGGGAGAGGTAAAAAAGTTTGGGGGAAGCCCACCCTAAGGCTGAAAGTACTAACAATTGGATTAAGGTAAATGTCAGTGTGAGTTCTTGGGGCAGTTAAAAGATAGTGAAGGTGAAGTGCAAGGGTAGGAGTGTGCTAGTAGAATTTCAAGGCTGAAAAAGCAAGTGAATTTTTGTATATTTTCTTTCTGACAATTACCATGGGATTCAACACAGTCGACTTTTAATGGGCAAAAAGTCATGCATTTGTAAGGCTGTTGAAATATATGCAATTAGGTAGATTGCTGACAAGTCTATCCACTTAATTTTGAACCAGTTGAAGCTGATGCAGAATAAACTGGGGAGTGGTTAGGTAAAAAGCATTGCCATAGTTTGATCGTGTTTGCACTAGGACAGGGTTCTGCAAAGTCGGTCCTGGAGAGCTGGGTCCATGCCAGGTTTTTAGCATATCTACATTTAGAAAAAAGATGTTTGAGAAATCTACATTTTTCTAAATGTGGATATGCTAAAAACCTGGCATGGACCCGGCTCTCCAGGACCGACTTTACAGAACCCTGTACTAGGACATTAATAAATGGAAAGTGGATTTTTTTTTTACTTATCAAAGGAAGAAGCTACCCTAACATTTTAGGTGCCAGAAACAAGTCTTGGCTAACCGTACTATTAACTAACTTACTTACTAGAGAGATCACAATCAAGATGGAGGGTGGTGGGAGTAGTATTAGAGCATGCTTAATGGAGTCAATTATACTTCCTAATTGCCACCCTTGACAGAAACAGTGATTAATTTTTCTTTCACACTGCCAATTGTGCTTTCAGAAAACTTTATTTTTCGTTATCGTCCACAGTGAGGCACAGGGATCCACTCTATGTAACCTTAATCTGAAGAGGGGCTGGGAGATGATGATGGTAGAGAGTTGTCCTTTATTTACCAGGATGAAGAGATAGCGAAGACTATGCATTTGACAAAAAAGCAGGAACATCATCCGGCTGTGCAGCAATCAAGCAATATCCTCCTGTTCAGCTAGAATGCAATATCCTGTTGTGCTGCAAGTTCAACTGTTCAATTTCCTAGCCTGCTCCCACCTTTGGAGGACCAAAACATAGATCACTCCTGTTCCTGGTCTATTGCTGAAACCATTTCAGCTCTGATTCAGCATTAAAAACATAGGCCTTTGTTTTGGGGTGGTACCGTGGATTCAGGGTTGAGCCCAATCTCTTCCTGCCCTGATGATTTTGCAAAACGTATGCTCAACTGTGCACAGGGTGGAAAATGAAAGAGGGTTTGATTCAGTGCTATTTCCATTGGCAGCCTTTCCACATTGGTGATTGTCTTGGCAGGAAGTAGTTTTGAGGATGCCATCTTCCTGACTTCTTGTTGATTTGTACTTAGCAGAGAAGTCTCTGCACTCTGATGTCAGCAAAATCATAGAATTGTCTCTGACTTAGACGTCTCCATCTCTAAGCAATAAATAGTAACAGGGAAGTCTGCCATATATGATAATTCTAGAGAATACAATACACATAACCATAATACAATGCTTGAACGAGTTTATACATTTCGCCTTCGGATACACAAAAACAATTCATTAAAAGCTGGCATTACAGATTTGTTTTACAAATATGTATTTCAGTTCTAAACTTGGCCTGCACACACATGTAAAAAAATAGGATGACTACATGGCATCCCTCCCCCCAACCACATACAAGTACATGCCCACAAAAAATGTCCCAAATTTGCCTTGAATTCAATGCCAACCGCAGATCTCTCATACATTTCCAGCACAACAGCAGTGAAAATGTGACAAATTGATTAAATAAGTAAAAAAACATCTAGGGTCTACAGAAGTTAGGCGCAGCAGGCCCCAAACAGCAAAACTCCAAAATACAGTAACAAAAACAAACGGAAAAGTAAGAAATATTTCCTGACGCCTCCACCACCCCAAAAGGTAAATTTGATTTACACTTGAATATTGTTGGCCTCGTTACCCGGTATACTCTCTTGTCCCGAAATCTAATGAACCTTTTTGAAGAAACAACAAAAAAAAAATCCCAAAGAGGAAAATAGTTAGTGGTTCCTGCAGTTCCTTAAACATGAGGTCATCAAAAAGAAATATTCAGCGGACAACTGAACTGAACTTATTTGACTGTCCCAATAAATACAAGTGAGGGCGATGCCACAGAGAGAATAAGATATTGAATACAAATAATGAGCGATGCTCTGTGTCCCGCAGGGATGAATCTTCAGGACAAAAAGAGGAAGTTGCTACTGTGCAAACTCTTAAAAAAACATTATGCTTGAATTGTGCTTTTGGTAAAATGTTTAACTCAAAATTAATTTCGACCAATAATCATTGCCCAGTGACAGAAGAACGGAGCGTGCATTTTACCTGTCTAGCTGTTTGCACAAAAAATTGCTATGGGTTTTTTCTAGGCTTTTTTTCCTCGAAAAAACTCATGCATTAAACAACATGGCCAAATGGTTTAACATTAGTCAATCTGTGGCCCAATCATAATGCGCAATGCCAAACAAAATGTTTGTTTACGCGTGGAGATAAGCAATTTTTATATGGCATAGATACTATTACATCAGAATTAGTTTAGTTTAGTTTAAAGGGTTTATAAAGCGCGTAGTTACCCTAAGGCATCCCAGCGCTAACCAGACATGACCAGTGCTGGCAACAGGACGAATTCAGAGAGTTATCTACAAAAAAGAATGGTTTTGAGTTTCTTTCTAAAAAGCTGCTCTGAAGGTTCAAAACGAAGTTCAGAGGGGAGATCGTTCCAGAGACGAGCGGCCTTTGTGGAAAAGGAATTGGCCCCCCAGGCTCTCTTAGACCGCAAGATGGTCACATGTCGGGAGAAAGAGGACCTCAGACTTCGCGAGGGGGCATAAAGATATAGCCGCTTTCTAAAGAACATCAGACCCTTATTATGAAGGGCTCTGTGAACAATACATAAGGCTTTGAAATGGGTGCGCTGCTTAGTGGGGAGCCAGTGAAGTGTTGCAAGAGCAGGCTTAGCGGATAAATGTCTGGGAAGATTGATGAGAAGCCTGGCAGCTGCATTCTGGACTATCTGCAGCTTTTTTATGGCATAGGCCGGGGCGCTAAGAAACAGTGAGTTCCCATAGTCCAGACGGGAAAGGATCAGAGTTTGAACGAGGATTCTTCTAGCCACAGGGGGGAGAAGATTAAAGATCTTCCTAAGGACTCTTAAAATACCAAAGCAAGTAGAAGAGACTTTTCTTGCTTGGTAATCCATGGTCAGGCGAGAATCCAGCCAAAAACCAAGGCTTTTTACCTGGTCCTTGGGCGGGGGGAGATTGTTGAAAGCCTCTGAGTACAATGAGAGGGGAGCGGCTGGGGGGGCATTGCCCAGCACAATGACTTCTGACTTTCCATCATTGAACTTAAGCTTAGACTGGACCATCCAGCTTCCAATGTCTTTCATACAGCACGAAAGGTTGGCCGCCGACGAGTCCCCAGAACTAGATAGTGATACCACCAATTGAGTATCGTCGGCATAAGTGACCAGAGATAGATTGTAGGGAGCGATCACATTAGCCAGCGGGGATAGATAGACATTAAAGAGGTTTGGACTCAGGGAGGAGCCCTGAGGGACTCCACAGGTCAATGGAAAGATATCGGAAAAGTAGGCTCGATCCAGCACTTGAAAAGATCTCCCTTTGACAAAAGCGGACAGCCAGGACAAAGCTAAGCCTCCTATCCCTAATTGAGAGAGCCTACCGCAAAGAAGGTTGTGATCCACCATATCAAAAGCTGCGCTAAGATCAAGTAGAATCACGGCTACATGAGCCCCTTGGTCTAGAAGCTGCCTAGCGGACTCCGTCACTGTGAGGAGGGCTGACTCCGTGCTATGATGGGCTCTGAAGCCCATTTGAGTGGGGTGGAGAAGTTCGTGGCTCTCCAGGTAGCTGGTTAGTTGGTAGTTAACATGTTTTTCCAAGATTTTGGTTGAAAGGGGGAGGAGAGCAATAGGTCTGTAATTTTCCAGCAGAGATGGGTCCAATTTTGGCTTTTTCAAAAGAGGCTTAATAATGGCATGCTTAAAAAGTGGAGGAAGGGAACCTGAGGATAGGGAATGATTCAGTATTTTTGTAAGGGGGGGCAATAATATCTGAAACCCGCGAGAGAATGGAGGGAGGGGCGGGGTCTAGGGGGGAGCCTGATTTAATTTGAAGAAGAAGATTGATAGTAGCAGTATCTGTGAGGGGTGCAAAGGCAATTAATATACTTCCGGAGGGGGAAGGATCCATTGTTTGATCCTCTAGTGTCTCTGGGAAAGGAGAAGAGGAGAACCCAGAGTATATCTTAATGACTTTGTCATTGAAATGGGATGCCAAGAGGTTACTGTGTTCAATGGAGGGCTCTGTGGGGGGGGTGGGCATAGGGGTTATGGTTAATTCTTTAAAAATCTGAAAAATGTCCTTTTGTGAGCAGGCGGAGTTTTCTATTTTTGTCCCATAGTATGAGGACTGGGCGGCTTTAATATTTTGGTGGTAGAGTCTGATAGATTGCCTATATAATTCTCTATCAGTGGTATTATAGTACTTTCTCCAAGATCTTTCTAACTTTCTGCACTTTTTTCTTAGTTCTAATAGAAGAGGGGAAAACCAAGGTTTAGCCTTATGGGAGGGCTTGTTAGATCTTGTTTTAATGGGCAGAATAGCATCCAAGGAGGAGGAGATCCACTCATTAAATAAGTCTGCTGAGGTGGAGGGGCTGCTGACCCCAAAGGAGGTCTGGAGAACAGCACGCCACTCCCTGAGAGCCAATTTTGACCAGGAACGGCCAGAGGTTAAAGAGGGGGACTGTATGTCTAGCGTGGCCTTGTAAGGGAAAGAGAAAGATAAAAGACAATGATCTGTCCAGGTTAGAGGCAAGGACGGCAGAGTAGTGAAAACAGGGAGATTACTAAATAAGAGGTCCAGCGTATGGCCTTTGGTGTGAGTGGGTCCTATTGCGTGTTGAGTTAAATCAAGCGCAGAGAGAGACGCAAGTAGGGACCTGGCGTGCAGACAGTTTTCGTTATCAAGGTGGATGTTGAAATCCCCAAGAATAGTAAAATTAGGGGATTTACAGATAAGACTAGCTGCAGCTTCTGGTAAGGAATCTAAAAAGCGAGTACAGGGTCCTGGGGGTCGGTAAAGAAGCATACCGGAAAAAGTAAAAGTGGGGGAAAGATAGAGTGAGAAAGTTAAGCTTTCACAGTCCAAAATATCAGAGGGATAGGTGATACACCGAAAGGTATTTTTGTAGATAATGGCTATACCACCACCTCTTCCATTGGGTCGATCTACATGCACCATAGAGTAGGTAGGGGGTAGGGAGTTGCAGATATCAACCGCTGAGTCACTACCTAACCAGGTTTAAGTAAGAAACAGGGCGTCGGGGAAGAGATCTTCTATGAGGGTATAGAATTCAGAAACTGCTGACATTCTTCAATCACACAGTAGTACTTGTTGGATCAGACAACTCGTAGTTGAACTAAATGGGTAGGACACTCAGACTGGGTTTTTCGTAATCCAAACTTCCCATCCTAGCAGCACACATTTTTGATCTTTTGTCCACCAGTTGATCTGACACTGTGTCACCTCAAGACTCATGTCCAACTATTTTACCAATCTGTGCCAAAAGCAAAACTTTCTCCCACCTTGGACCTTTGGGTATCTTGGCAGCTCTAGAATCTTAAAGTTCATGTGTTTGTGCTTTTAATAAATAAACTCAGGCTTAGGTACAATGCTGCAAATTGCCAATAGGCAAACACTGAACCCCAGAAACTTTTATCTGGGAGTTTACATTCACACTTCCACAACAATATAAACAGTTTTTAAATCAACCTGAGGTGTGTATACCTGTATGCTGTTAGACCCAACAGCCTTAGCGTGGTCTTCCCCCAACTCTCTGCCTACCTCCTCCACTTTTCTGGCCTCATTTTTGCTGCTTTTAGGACTCTGTGCACTTTAGCCCACTGCTAATGCTAAAGTGCTTGTGTCCTCTCCCCAAAATCATGGAACATTGTCTTAACCACATTTGGCATATGTAATTTACTTCAAAGTCCCTAGTAAGTAGTAACACTGCATGTGCCCAGGGCCTGTAAATTAAACAATACTTGTGGGCCTGCAGCACTGATTGTGCCACCCACTTAAGTAGCCCTCTAACCATATCTCAGGCCTTCCATTGCAGAGCCTGTTTGTTCATTTTACACTGCCATGTCGACCAAAATAACCCTTTTGCCAGGCCCAAACATATGTCACCCCTATGGTAGGCCCTGGACAACCTGGAGGGTAGGGTGCAATGTATGTAAAAGGCAGGACCTGAACTTGTAAGTTTTACATGTCCTGATAGTGAAAGACTTCAAAAGTTGTTTTTAGCAACAGCAAGGCCTATCCCACCTATAGACGAATAATGAGATTAGCTTATTAAGGGTCTGATTTGGATCTTGGCAGTATTACCGCCAATTCAACGCAGCGGTGGACTCAAACACACTGTCAAGTCGACGATGTTCCACGCACCATTTTTATCTGTATTGTGGCAGAGCAGCAGACCACCACAGCGTAGTGTTCTACCTAGCTGTCAGGCTGGTGGGTTCCCGCTGACTATATTTAGATGTTACAGTCCTGCACATGGTGTGCTGGTGGCGGATTGCTGGTTGAGGGAAACAGTTGCTAGACTCAATGAACACCGTACAATGTCAGTGGCTATGGAATAGAGGTAAGTGACACACACACACTCTACCTTCGCCATATGTGTCCACCTGCACAACACACTACACATCACACTACATAAACACTATTATCCATTGCCATTCCAATACCACACAGCACGTACATACAGAAAACACACATTGCATTACATCCATGACACAACACACACACATTGTTGCCATTGCACCGACACACGACACAACTACAACAACTGCCACAGTTACACACTCATCTACACAAACACAATCACACACGAGTGCAACTAACTCATGACAGCGACCACCACACAACAACACTCATGCACAACAACAGCAGACCCATGTGCAAGTGGCCCACATACAGACACAACCACATCACCAACTCCAGCTCCATTTTTCTCAACCAGCTAAACGAATAGCACACACACATCACATACTGACTCACATACACAACTGGAAGCACATCATCACAGGTACAGGTCCCCTTGCAATGTGCACACATGGACACAGTCGACAGGTGTGACTGTAACGTCACTGAGGTGCCAGCATTTAATTGGCAATAAATAATGACACCAAAATGACAGTTGTGCATGTGTGCAATATGTGTCCCCATCCATGTCCCACACATGGATTACAGACATTTAAATGGACACACACGCACATATGCAATACAAAATTCACACAGTGCAGCGCTCATGAATAATATTGTGCGTAAGAAATACAAAACAACATTAGATATCTCGAATGGATTCTTCTGCCGAAATATAGCGCCCGAAAGTAGGGAGTATATGAGCTTTAGTGCGTTTGGCTCTCAGAAAAAGTTTTGTCGTCTACCTCAGGGGTATAAGAATAGCCCAGGACTATTTTCGGCTCTTGTAACTGAAATTCTGCACGAGTTGGACCCTGAAGCTTTGTCGTATGTTGATGATATTTATCTGACAGATGATGAGTTACTGCAACATTTAAGGCGGGTAGCCCGCATTGTTGTGGGATTTGCTGACATTGGCTACAAATTTAATTTAAAAAAATCAAAGATTGCCTTCCTCAGCGTCATTTTCCTGGGATATGAGTTGTCAAATGAGGGCAAGAGCTTAGCGCCACACTTTTTGGAGAAATGTGCTCAGTTGCAACCTCCTAATACAGTTCGGAAACTCCAGTCATTATTGGGGTTTCTAAATTTTGGCAGAACTTACATTCCTGATTATGCTACACGTATAAAAGCATTATACAAGTTGATTCGCCCAAATTTTTCGAGTAGATTTTGGACGATTGAGCATACACATATTCTTCGAGATTTGCAAACTGATCTCTTAGCAGTAAAGCATTTACACACACGGGACAATAAAACACATCTGGTCATTAGGATTATACCTGGTGCCGTTGGATTTACATATGTCACCTTTAATGAAGGTGAGAAAGTCCCGATAGCATACAAGTCACACCAGTATTCGGCTGCAGAGCAACGTTTTGCGAAAACTGAGAAAATTCTCACTGCTGTACAGATGGCTGTTATTAAAGAACGACCTCTTGCCCAGGGCCAACGCATAATTGTCGTTTCCCCGATTCCGGCCTTAGAGGCTGTTACAAAAGCGAGTGTTCCTAATTCGAAAGCTTTACACCCGCGATGGATACAATGGGCAACGTCTTTGACAGCCACTGATGTAGATTACATATTTGACCCTAAACTGCAGACTCAAGAATTCCTTCAATAAGAAATGCAGTACCCAGTTCCCACTGGCACATTGCCTATTGACCAATATCAGGTGGTCATGTATACCGATGGCTCTCCGCAACCAGTGGTTGGGACTAAACAACAGTATTCTGCTGCATCTGCGGTAGTGAGCGGCTATATGGAAGGGGATGTGTTCTGCCCCCGACATACTTATACACAGACCTTGGGAGATTGTACGGCACAGTTGGCTGAGCTGAAAGCTCTATTGTTAGCCTTGGAACACGCGGATCCAGCGATATTTACATTGCTGGTTTGTGATTCTTATTACTGTGTTCAGTCTTTCAATGAATATTTACACTACTGGAGGTTGAATGGGTTCAGAGATTCCAAAGGTAACACCATTAAACACAAATTGCTGTGGGGGAAGGTTGTGGATCTGAAAGAAACGCTTCCTAAAGTCTATGTTGTGCATACACTTGGACACCAGCGCGTTGGGATACACTTTGCTGGGAATACTTTGGCTGATGAAGCCGCAAAATCGGCAGTGGCAGTCGCCACTGTAGCCGCAGTAACTCGTTCGAGTTCCAAACCAGACACAGAGATTTTGGCTGCCATAAAGGCTACGGCTGATGGCACGCCGTTTCCTAAAGGATTCCCTTCTAAATATAGTTACTGCATGGGTGATATGCTAAACGCTGTAGTTCACATCGCAGGCGTTGGTGTATGTGAAATGCCCAATAAAATTGAGCGACCTCGCTTGATTTCTGCAGCACATGAGGGGGTGGCATCTGCACATGCCGGTGTGGCTGCCACCATTTCATTGTTACAGGCTCGTTATTGGTGGCCTGGTCTCTATAAAGAGACGAAGCAGTATGTCCTTTGTTGTGATGTCTGCCAACAAATTAAAGTTTCCACGGCTAGACGCCTGCAGCAGGCGCCCCTTCTGATATCAAATAAACCTTTACAGTGTGTGTACTTGGATCATTGTGGTCCGCTGTAGATTCGTGCTCCAGATTTGTGTGGGTCTGGCCACAGCGCTCGGCTGACGCTCAAACTGTTATTAAAGATTTGCGCATCTTTGTCGATACATATGCAGTTGCGGCTTTTCATTCGGACCAGGGCCCTGCTTTTGCCTCTAAGGCATTCAGGGACACCACGGCTTCGTTGGGGGTCCAGCTCCAGTTCTCGTCTCCATTTCATCCCAAGGGAAATTCTGTCGTGGAGCGTTTAAATCGTGATTTAAAGCAATCCTTAATGGCCAGAGTTATAGGTACGGGTCGTAGTTGGCTAGCCCACCTGTATGGAGTACAGAGAGCACTTAATAACTTGCCTAGAAGGTCCCTGGGGGGTCGTACTTCATATGTGTGCCTGTTTGGAACACAAATGTATGTTCCTGATCTAGATGGTCCTGGTGTGGAGATGGCAGATACGCCCTTTGACATAAATGATTGTGTCACTGTTTTGCAGGATTTACAACAATTCCGTGAAGATAACTCTTCTGCCAGTGCTGCCTCCACAGGAATTAAGGATGAACCAGTAACGCCTACTGGTTGGATTCCCAGGATTGGGGATCTTGTGCGTGAAAAGATTGCGGTGAAAAAAGAATTTGGTCCTTCCTATCGGGTGCCTGTCCCTGTGCTAGGGATCCGCGGCACAAGAACTGTAATTTTGCCACTGTTGCAAGGGGCCAAAGGAAATCGCTTTGTTTCCATTGATAATGTCAAGTTACAACATGTGGCCGATTCTGCACAGCGGACCAAGAGGGACACCCAGTAGTTCCAGAATCCCTCTCACTACTGGGGAAGAAGTTCCGCTGCAGGTGATTTGCACCAATGCTATTTCCTCTCCGAGCTTGGGGAGGGTGGAAGATGATCTTGCGATTGTTCCACTTACGGCGAATAATTTGGAATCATTTGACCAAGTTGCTGTAGGTTCTACTGATATTACTGAACATGTGGTTTATAGCGTGCCAAGGCGAGAGCCACCATCTGCTTCTTTGTTTACGGTAGCACCTTTTGCGAGAACTGCCTCGGGCTGCTTCAACACCACTGATGATACCGTGTCGGACTCCTCGTCCTCTTAAACACCAGCCCAGGGTCCACGTAAGCTGCTGTGTTGGCTCAAACATACCTATTTTGTTGTCCCTTGGAACTATCTGTGGCTTTTTATGACTGTGTTTACTCTTTTCCTATGGCTGGGGTTTGTAGTTACCTTTTTTCTGGTAATACATGGTCATTTTCTTCCTGAACGATCTGACATTGAGCACGTGGAGACGGTGTTGAAACCACATTTTTTGTTGCATATGGTTCGAAGAGACTTGTCCTTTGTGAACATTTCTGCTGTACCGATTCCGGATGGGATTGTGTGGGATAGAGTGATGTTTGATATATATGGTCCCACTGAGATGATTCAGATACCGTATGTTCTCAAATTGTCAATGAATGATATCGTAATACCAGGCATTGTTTCTGATGATTGGGATGTAAAGACAGTGGATTCTATGTTGACGGAATTGCAATATTATACTGTCTATGAAAATGAAGATGCGTACCTATTTAGAGATAATTATGGTGACATGTTTTGCTACAATTATTATGGACACCACTTTATTCATAAAGCTAGTAGCCCTAAATCGATATTTGAATATATGCAATGGGAACATTGCCCGACTCCTCCACAGGGGAGTTCTAAAACATATTCTGATAAATTTTCATATTTTTCTGGGCATCATCAACAGAGTGCTAAGTCTTACTATTATAAGGTTACTCCGTATACTCATAAGCAAATGTTATTGACTGATACTAAATTACTGTGTTCAAATTTGTTTGTATCTAAACTTTCAGTTGAGGGGTATGAATACTGGTCCAAAACTGTTGATTTGAAAAGTGTCTGGGATACGAAGAATTGGCAAATGCGGGGTAGGGTCACATTGTTTAGGGCATGTATTATTCCTGTCCAAATGATTTTTTTGAATGACACTGTACAACAGACTAGCTGTTTGGGCTTAGCAACGATTAGAGACTTGAATTTGTCTAGCATCTCTGTCCCTTCCAAATTGAAAAATTGGCAGCAATATCTTAATGCCACGTTTAGTGAGCTTACAGACTGGGTCCAGAATGGTACGCTTAACACTTCTTTGGTACGTCCAGGCGGGTGGTTATTGTGGCCCATAGACACTAATGGGTGTCATCAGCGTTTTGTCACCTCTTCGGGGGGGTTCAGGACTAGTAGGGCAGATCCTCACTACATATCACCAGAACATGCTGATATCATTACTACATACAGCGTGGGGAAACTTTGTCAACAATGGTTGAAGTCATCCAAGCTGGATGCAGTTAAGGCACATCTCACGTTACTGTCTAATGATACTGACTTGCAAGATTTTTTGTCAGGACTAGGAATACCCCGGAAGAAACTTTTTTTGTATGAAGTATATAATGAGATTTGGAAGCTTTCACAACAAGAGGCAGCGGCCCGGTTGAGGCAAATTGATCAGGAAAATATGATACAGGCTTTGTCTGTTGTGGATAATGGGATGCATACCCTTTCAGACCGTGTATACACAATTGACAACATTGCATCCTCTGCTATAGACATTATTAAATCTGATATGTCTTCTTTATATCATGGGCAGAATCAAACGCGGTCTATCATGCAGTTGGGTTGGACTCTACAGACCTCAAAGGCAGGTCGTGTTCCGTGGCAGCACATTCGTGCCAGGGAGATATTTATTTCCTTTAATTTGACACGTCAACAACAGCTAATGGCTAAGAAGGAAGTGACGTATGTTATGTTAAATATTGAAAAGTTGGAGAAATTGCCTTTTACTGTGGCTGAGATTCCGTCAGCTGAGTGGTTGATTCATGGGGTTATTAATTTACCTATCTCCACTTTGCAATTTACTTCTTGTTTAAAGCACATTCCGGTGGGTAGATATGAACGGTTGGGAGACAGTTACATACATGAGGTGTGGGAGCTTCCCTTTCTATACAGATGTCTTAATGGTGTGAGGGAGGTTTTTCTTAGCGGTAGCGAATGCGAAACTTCAGTCAGCCATTCGATGGTTTGTAAACAGCTGTCATTGCACAGGGCGTGTAATGCCTCGATTGCTAACTTAGCTTGTTATCTTAAGGGAGTTCCAGTCCCGATAATTAAAAAGTCCTTCTTAACAGTGAACCCTGTTGTGGCATGCGTGCCGGAATAGTTTACGTGGTCATTGTCACCAAAGCCGTTATGTGCTGCGGGAATGTGTTGTTTCCCACCACTCAAATTAGGGAGGTAGCAGACATCTGGCCTCATATTGCTACTTCCAAGGTGAATTTCGACAAGTTGAGTTGACTGAAAGCTCTATTGTTTCAAAAGCATGTGGCCCTTACATCTGCTAGCGAGACCTACGCACTTCAGGTGGCAAGGTCATCAGCGGAAATACAGTCCCTTTTAAATACTAACTTTCCGAGTCATTTTGATGAACTCGTGGGATGTATATTTAATGCGTCCAGCACTGCTGGAATTGCACATTTTTTCAAAGCCGTTGGTGTTAGTTTTGCTCATACCTTCTCTTCCACATTCGGTTTAATACCTTCGGCTATTCATTCTATTTTCGGAAGCATTTTTGGGGGATTTCCGATTACTTTGGCTTTGTTGGTTGGTGTTTTGCTGTTGCTGCTGTTCTTCCGCAATAGCTGTCCCACCGCGACGAGATCCCATATTGGCGCTCCCGTCAGCGCAGCTGTGTCGTGAACGCATCATGCAGCATTTTGGAGCAACACTCCTGGGACGATTGGAGTGTGACTGGTCTCTGTCATTCCGACCGGTTTTGGATTGTGTGCAACCCGTGTTTAGGTGCCTTTGGTGCTCGTTTGAACATGCACTGGCTCTCTGTCTCTCACTGCAGCGCCCCCCGGTGGTCGATACTGATCTGTTGATGTTCCCGATTAGGGCTCATTCCCACACTTGTGCACTACGGTTGCGTTTGCTTCGTGAGGCAGTTTATGAGATTCCCTTCCTGGAGGAAGATGGTATTGTCTCGTTCATAGGCCCTGCACAGGGTGCCGCCCTGGATGCTTTTGGAGCTTTGGAACACACCTGCTCCATGATAGTTTTTGGTGCGGATTTTCCGGTATTGACATCTGTCGAAGTGGAGGATCTCCTGCTTTCTGTGGCTTCTGTCTAAGATTGGATTTTTTTTATTGAAATTGACATTGTATCGAATTTGGCTTTAACGTCACATGCTTTCCAAAATAAATTTGTTTTCTGCTTTGCTGTCCTCTGAGCTTGTCGAAATATATTTGATGTATTTTTTTTTTGGTATCTGGGGCATATTTTTATATTATTAGAACCACTTGCTATCGACAAGGGGAGGGTGTAGTGTGAACAGTTTTATGTATCCTTTGCGCGTTAGTTTCAGGCTTTAGGCCTTTGTGCTCTTTGCCCTGGATGTATTTTATTCTTTTGCTCGCAGCATAGAGCCTCTGTGCACTTTGCCCTAAATGTTTTTTATTCGGCTTCGTATTGTTATTTTTCAAATAACCAGTTCTACGTTCTTGTTTTATTTTTTATATCACACTGTTTAGCCTACTTCAGCACTGGAGTCTTCAATAACACATTCTTGTTCACTCTGTGCTCCAGTCAAGGATACAGTCTGGTACATTGCCGATAGACGTGGTAGGAGTTTAGTCTTTGGCATTCTTGCGTAGGGACATTTTGTGATCACACTGACATGTTAGTTATATAAACACTTCCTTGTCCCAATACACGCAAGAGGGAGATTCCGACCAGGGAACCACAAATAGACGCTGACTGCCTCGTTGCAGATGCTGAACCAGATCACAGGCCTTTGCTCAGGTATGAGGGTTGATGTCTTCCCAGGGAATCTGAAAGGCAAGTTAGAAGCTTAACATGCTGTGCTCGAAATAGAACGAACTGAGGGAGAGTAGAAATTATTAACACCATGATAGCGTTATTCTTATGTTTCACTCTCCTCGTGACTATTTCAATCCTACTGTGTTGTATAGTTCTGGTTATTGCAGCTCACGCCTTAATATCTAAAATGCAGTCGTTTTATTAAAACAATCTATAAAACTCAAACTGCCTTTGTCATTTGTATATGAGATCATACTGTAAAAGAGAGAGCTGGTTTGGATCTGAGTGACCACGACTTCCCTGAGAAGTTCCAAAGATGTCATGCGCTCGGCTGCCCAATCATCTCTTCCCCTTGGGAGAAATGAGGCACTGCTAGTTAGCCCGAGCAAAACCGGATTTGGGGTGACAGTGGTCCTTCCAAGTGGGTAAGACTTAGTCCCCCACACCAGAAACAACCCTGCTACCTAGAAATCTAGTAGTCTCATTTAGGATAATGAGAGCCCACGCGACAGCGGTACCTACCTCCACTATTATGACATTATGACATTTGCCAAAGCCAAACAGCCAAGTCAACACAAAGACCGCCACGGCTCCAACCCGGCTGCCATCACTAGGCCGCCCATGGCAATTTGACCCCACTCACCGCCATGGTTTGCGTGGTTTCTGTACCACCACGGAAACCATGGCGGTAGGCACTATCAGTGCCAGGGAATTCCTTCCCTGGAACTGATAGGGTTCTACCCCGCCCCCCTACAGAGAGTCCTCCCCCACCTGCCTCTTCTCCCTCGCCCTCGCCCTCGCCCTCCCCATCCCAAACCCCCCACATATACACACATACACGCACATACATACACACCCATACACACATGCACACACAGATTCACCCATGCATGCATACATTCATACACACTCACAGCAACACTCACGAACATACATCCAGGCACACATACAATCCCATGACACAACATGCACGTACACACACACACCCACTCATGCACACATGCATTACACACACACGCACACAACACCCCACCCCCTCTCCTGTCGGAGAACCCAACGTACCTCCTTGCAGAGGGTCCTCCGGCAGGAGACAGGACGTGGTACTGCTGCCAGCAGCAGCATCCACCAGCAAAACACCGCCAGGCCGTATCATGCAACATGATACGGTAGGCGGTGTTTTGCTGGCGTCCGCCGTCATGACCGTAGCCAGAATTCTGCCAGCCTTCTGGTGGGATTCCGGCTACGGTCATAATGGCATGAACAGTTGGTAGCCTGGGTGGCGGTATGTTGGGGGCCGTCGCCATGGCGGTAGGCAGCATTTTCCGCCAATGCCATAATGAGGGCCAAAATAATTAATCACAACTTCACTAATGGCAAAACAAAGACACACACGAGAGCCACATATAAATGCACAAAAGTCATACATCTCAATAATACATATTTACAAAATACAATGGTTGTTCCATAGTGTAGATGAAAATGATAAAAAGTGCTTGTGCTAAGTGACAAAAAGTGATTTTATGCAAAAAAACAGTAAATAAAGTGTAGTGCACACATGCGACTACATCACGCCTGACGGCATTTGTTCATAAATCAATTAACAAACTCATCAATTTGAGGGTTAGCTATTAATCCCACAATTCCCTTTTTATGAGTAATATCACAGTCCAAGGCACAACTGAGAGTTTGCTGATGTTTTGACCCCAAGGAGAACAAGGAAATTCAGTGCCTTAGCATGGAGTATACACCAGGACAGTAAAGTCATTGAACAATCTATACAGAAAATATTCAGCAATTAACATTGCACCTGGTGTGAACATTTTATTATTATGCGAACTGCTCCCTAAAGACACTTTGGACTCACCTATAGATTTAATCAATAGACCCTTAATTGAGTGTCAAACAAGATTTCCTATGGTGGATAATCAGGATATAGACACGATAAAGAATGTTCAAAATAACTCTGCAACTACAAAAGAAAAAGAAAAAATTACATTGTATCCGGACATAATTCTACAGGGCCACCAACCTCAGTATCCAATGTTAAACAAAACAACCACTCACCCAGGAAAATTTATGGTATAGCACAACCTTGTCACACAAATAGCTCTTGAGCTACTGGTAGCTCTCCAGCTGCCGTATGTACCTCTTCAGTATTCATCCAACCCATGATATTACCCTTGAAATCTGTGGATGCATACTTAAAACCAATTGCTTCTTGAAACAAACTACAAGGTGGAGAGGAAGCCTCTCAATAAAAAATAGCTCAATTTCACCTAAAGGGATAGGTCCAAGCAGTAGGAACCCACCACAATTCCAAGTTTCTCTGGACCTACAATTACCAGGTCTGTAAACTCTGGACCTGAAAATTTGTGCCCTAAGACACCATAGGGGAGGGCAAGCAGTGCCTGGTCCCTGACTGGCTTCTGCAGCATCTTGTAGGACCAGGCAGGTAAAAACCTTCCCTAAAACCCTGTACTTATACCCTGCCCTGCAACCAGCCCTCATGCCAACACATTCTGCCTGCTTAGAGAAGATGAAAAAGGGCACTGATTTTCTCCCTTGCTCTTAAATGAGCAGAAAATACACAGAAAAAGACCTGATATTTCTGGATCATGCAGGTATTTCCTGTACCAGGGACATACCTTACGATTCACATAATTTGGTGTAAGGATGCCATCCTAAAACAAAGATTTGTGTCCCAAAACCAAACTATGAGAATTCAGTAATTAGTAACCTATGTCAGAAAATCAGCGTGTACTTGTGTTTCTTCATTTGTAGGCAATATTGATGCCCTTTTCTCCGACATGGCTGCCATGTACTTTCATATAGCATATACATAGATATGGCCAAGTTTTGTATTAAAGCATGTACCCCTGTCCTTATTTCTCTTCTGTGTTTCCCTTTAGCAGTATATGTGACGCCTTAACGGCTCTGGAATGATACTTCAGAAAGTAAAATAGAAGAATAATTCAATTTTTTGCTTGTCTACATCTATTGGCTGTCCTATATATATATATATATATATATATATATATATATATATATATATATATATATATATATTTGTAATAACAAGAAACAATATTTGGATGAATGCTAGTCAGTATGATATAAGTTCATGGGTTCCTGAAGACTGAAATTAAACCTGATTCTGTTTTTCTAGATATCAGGCAAGGCAATGTTGATAGGGACAAATTTACCTCATAAGGACTTCAGAATACTAATTTTTATAACCCATAAACTGAGCAATGAAGGGCCGTTGAATTTAAATCATGTTATTAGGTTCCTACAAATCAGATAAGACTGTGTATCTGGTCAGCATCAATGTCATAGTATGGGGAATCAGTCTGCGTATACCATCAGAGAATGTTGACATGGTTCTTAGCTAGCTCACAGTGCCCCACATGGATCCCTAAACATACTAAGGTACCAGATGGGTTTTGAAACCTTGAACATGACTACTCAGATTCCCAAGCTATCCTGGAAACAGTTCAACCCTTTCGTTGTCACTCAGGGTACCCAAAATGAGACACAAGAAAGATCTGAAAATGGCTTTAAGAGTATTCATTGCAACTATCTTATTCCTGCATAAAAGCAAGAGCTGTGATTATTAGGAAGATGTGATGAAACAAAGCATGGTAAACAGCATTAAAAAATTGTGAAAAAGATAAAAAATTCAACCATGGTAATGATCTTATATTGGTACACACCTATCTGCTACTAACTACACTTGCAAGAGCATAGTTGGAGTACATTCTGCCAGATCAACTGGGGCAGACCAACCCACCCCATACCTGGATAAGATGTATAAGAAGGCTAGGGAGCTAGTCTGGTGTAGTGCAGGCTAGTGCCCTGTGCAGGGTAGAGGTCAGAATCAGGAGGATCATCAGTCAGCAAAGCTGCATCTCAGTCATTTTGGGCCACGTTCCAGGATAAGCCCAGTAGAAGTTCTCCTCTGCTGAAAATGACACAGAGACAATTTTTATAACGCAATTCTTGTCACACTGTAACAGAGGTGCAGGCTTGATGTTATGATGTGTCTACAATCGAGGGCCTGTCTCAACGGACAATAATAATACTTTGAGCATTGTGTTCTGTGTGTTCAGCCTTGGACGGAGTATACAGATTAGAAGGCATCAACATTTACAAGAAACAAGCAACATATACAGTGATTTCTCGGTCTATTATCACATGAGTGAACAGCCGTGTAAAAGGTTACCACCAGAAAAGAAATGCTAAGTTAAAATGTGCATTTAAAAATGGAGGGCGAAACGGCCCTAACATGCTTTGCCACAATCAAGTAATCAAGAAGGTATGGTCTGCTACTCAAGAATCCTCTACAATTGAATCCTCCAGAAAACACTGCTCTGACTTTTGCTTGTTGTACGAGATACATGTGGCATGAGTTCCTCTATTTATTGACTGCTACCTTTTCTCAGTAAAGAGTTGTGTGTGTTAATAACACATGCTATTGTAGAGGCACGTAATAACAGCTAATCACACCATATTTACTCATATGCTCTGTCTGTTTGACCTGCATTTTCAGGTTTATACTTATATGTTTGAAGAGAAGATAATGGGAGCAGAAACAGTTTGTTTAGCAAACAAATGTACACCAATAAACCATGAAAGTTATTTTTCTATACATCATGATAATTGATGGGCCTATTTCTACTTCACCATGGTCTGCAATTATACTACAAACACAACTTATACACATGAATTCTGTGCATTTTCAGATTTATTTTATGTGTAAAGGAAAGAGAGAAGAGACTTCAATATTTCATTAGAATGATTTTGTCAGGTGCACACAGAGGATAGAAATAGTTTTTGGGCTCTTGGGACCCTTAAGGATAATAACTTTGCGCCCAACTATAGACAGCTTTCCTACCTTTTTTGAGTTTTTTCATCCTGAGAAGAATAGCTCTTTCACCCTTGCTACTGACTGGTTAGTGTAAAACTTCCACTGTTGAAGTACAACCATGTTAAAAGTAAATAAAACAATGTTTTCAAGGTAGCCACTACGCTGTGTGATATATTGCATTACCACATTGGAGCATTACATGTGAAGACAACACACACTGCATCAAGCAATAGAGTAGTCATCTTTAAAGTATATAAAGCAAGGCTGACATAAATACACTCCCTAAGGTGACATTCATCTGGGTTAAATGTTGCTTTCCCCATAAGTCAAGGATGAAGAACAACCAATATGTTCCAAATATGCTCTTTCTTGAGGCTAAGTGAGAACTGCTCAAACTTTCGACTTTTTTGTGTGCTCTCCCCATTCTTTGGCTACTGACCGATATATTAAATGTCCCCAAAGCATCAATTTAAATGCAGCTCACAAGACATGTGTACTGTCAACTGAGCCATGATTGTCTTTAAAATACTGTTTGAGTTGCTTCTCGTACACTGCCCATGGAGTTTGTATGTACCATAGAGCATATTTATGGGAAATGTCACACAGTGCATGACAGGCAAAGGGTAGAAATACTTTGTATTTAAAAGAATAAGGCACATTCCTGCCTTTTCCCCTGCACAGGCACAATTTTGGCTGCCTAGCGCTTACACGGGCACCCTTGCACTATGGTGCAAAGGTGCCTCTGTTGCATGCAGGATTGTTTTTGTGCAGGAAGAGGCAGCACACATAGAAAGTGTAAAAAACAAGGAGTAAACCATATTTTGGTGCATTCCCAAGTTTACCAGTTCTGGTAAATATGGAAATGTGTCAGAAACCATGAGGATTGTGTGGGAACACCCATGCAATGCGAATGAAATGCCTCCCTAGCTCTGAGTAATGCAACTCAACAATTTGTGTGATGTTGCATTACTCTAGATTTATGGACCCACTCAAGGTCACAAAAGTAGCCTTGCATGGGTTCATAAATCTCACCTAAGGTTTGCATCACACATTTACCACATTACATAGTGCAAATACGACACAAACCGGGTCATAAATATGGCCCCATGTGTCCAAGTGCTCACCAATTCTTTGTTTTATGTGACTCCCACCACTAGATATTATCAATGAGGAGTGATTAGATATCCTCCTGACCATTGTGGAGTAATAATTAGGTTCTCTAGAATATAATCTATTTAGCTTCCCCCAGACATCCATTAGACTTGTTGCCCTTACAAAGCCATTGAACATAGTGTGGTAGGAGGTTCCCTGTCAGGGCTTATATGATCATTTACCACTTAGTTAAAATCACTACTTACTTTACTACCCAGTAGCAATTACATGCTAGGGTGGTCTGCGATCTGTGTCCCTTTGACACAGATTATCCGGCTGCAAACAGGAGGTATATAAGTGTTGGTTCCTAAGTTCCTTATGGCATTGGGTATCATTCCCCTCAAGTTGGCTATCAAAGTACTTTCTAGGTGGAATGTCACCCACCTCCTCAACAGTATTTCACTTCTCTGGATTCGGTACTGTATCCAGAGAGACACAGTACCTAACCATTTCTCATATCTAGCGAACTGGCATTAAGTTCACAATATGTGAGTCTTCTGTGGGTATACCATCCCAACCCTCTGCCTGATTAGTACTTTCTGCACCACTCTTTTTGTATTTTTTTGTTTAGGATTTTGATATTGATTCCACTTACCTAACTAAATGAATAAACTACTCCAACTTACCCTTTCCCCACAAACTGGTACTGTAAAATCTAAACTTTCCACAGACCCAATTTACAATGTTCCCTTTGCCTCAACATTGTGTCATTCAAACATTTTTAAAGATGTGGTTCAAAAGGTTATCATTAACATACTCCATGAAATCTAATCACAAACAGTAGAGGACAATGGAAGAGTGGGTCACATCATTCCCCCGCTCAGCCCCACCCACATCTGGTCCATGGTATGTTTGCTCTACACATTGTTCTGGTGATGGGTTGTGTAGGAAGTTGGCTCTGTATGTGCTATTTCAAAGTAAGGAATAGCATGCACAGAGTCCAAGGGTTCCCCTTAGAGGTAAAATAGTGGTAAAAATAGATAATACTAATGCTCTATTTTGTGGTAGAGTGGTCGAGCAGAAGGCTTATCCAAGGAGTAGTGTTAAGCATTTGTTGTACATACACATAGACAATAAATGAGGTACACACACTCAGAGACAAATCCAGCCAATAGGTTTTGTTATAGAAAAATATATTTTCTTAGTTTATTTTAAGAACCACAGGTTCAAATTTAACATGTAATATCTTGTTTGAAAGGTATTGCAGGTAAGTACATTAGGAACTTTGAATCATTTCAATTGCATGTATACTTTTCAAGTTATTCACAAATAGCTATTTCAAAAGTGGACACAGTGCAATTTTCACAGTTCCTGGGGAGGTAAGTTTTTGTTAGTTTTACCAGGTAAGTAAGACACTTACAGGGTTCAGTTCTTGGTCCAAGGTAGCCCACCGTTGGGGGTTCAGAGCAACCCCAAAGTCACCACACCAGCAGTTCAGGGCCGGTCAGGTGCAGAGTTCAAAGTGGTGCCCAAAACGCATAGGCTAGAATGGAGAGAAGGGGGTGCCCCGGTTCCGGTCTGCTTGCAGGTAAGTACCCGCGTCTTCGGAGGGCAGACCAGGGGGGTTTTGTAGGGCACCGGGGGGGACACAAGCCCACACAGAAATTTCACCCTCAGCAGCGCGGGGGCGGCCGGGTGCAGTGTAGAAACAAGCGTCGGGTTTGCAATGTTAGTCTATGAGAGATCAACGGATCTCTTCAGCGCTGCAGGCAGGCAAGGGGGGGCTTCCTCGGGGAAACCTCCACTTGGGCAAGGGAGAGGGACTCCTGGGGGTCACTTCTGCAGTGAAAGTCCGGTCCTTCAGGTCCTGGGGGCTGCGGGTGCAGGGTCTTTTCCAGGCGTCGGGACTTAGGTTTCAGAGAGTCGCGGTCAGGGGAAGCCTCGGGATTCCCTCTGCAGGCGGCGCTGTGGGGGCTCAGGGGGGACAGGTTTTGGTACTCACAGTCGTAGAGTAGTCCGGGGGTCCTCCCTGAGGTGTTGGTTCTCCACCAGCCGAGTCGGGGTCGCCGGGTGCAGTGTTGCAAGTCTCACGCTTCTTGCGGGGAGTTGCAGGGTTCTTTAAAGCTGCTTCTTGAAACAAAGTTGCAGTCTTTTTGGAGCAGGTCCGCTGTCCTCGGGAGGTTCTTGTCTTTTTCGAAGCAGGGCAGTCCTCAGAGGATTCAGAGGTCGCTGGTCCCTTGGAAGGCGTCGCTGGAGCAGAGTTCTTTGGAAGGCAGGAGACAGGCCGGTGAGTTTCTGGAGTTAAGGCAGTTGTCGTCTTCTGGTCTTCCTCTGCAGGGGTTTTCAGCTAGGCAGTCCTTCTTCTTGTAGTTTGCAGGAATCTAATTTTCTAGGGTTCAGGGTAGCCCTTAAATACTAAATTTAAGGGCGTGTTTAGGTCTGGGGGGTTAGTAGCCAATGGCTACTAGCCCTGAGGGTGGGTACACCCTCTTTGTGCCTCCTCCCAAGGGGAGGGGGTCACAATCCTAACCCTATTGGGGGAATCCTCCATCTGCAAGATGGAGGATTTCTAAAAGTTAGAGTCACCTCAGCTCAGGACACCTTAGGGGCTGTCCTGACTGGCCAGTGACTCCTCCTTGTTGCTTTCTTTGTTCCCTCCAGCCTTGCCGCCAAAAGTGGGGGCCGTGGCCGGAGGGGGCGGGCAACTCCACTAAGCTGGAGTGCCCTGCTGGGCTGTGACAAAGGGGTGAGCCTTTGAGGCTCACCGCCAGGTGTTACAGCTCCTGCCTGGGGGAGGTGTTAGCATCTCCACCCAGTGCAGGCTTTGTTACTGGCCTCAGAGTGACAAAGGCACTCTCCCCATGGGGCCAGCAACATGTCTCTAGTGTGGCAGGCTGCTGGAACTAGTCAGCCTACACAGACAGTCGGTTAAGTTTCAGGGGGCACCTCTAAGGTGCCCTCTGGGGTGTATTTTGCAATAAAATGTACACTGGCATCAGTGTGCATTTATTGTGCTGAGAAGTTTGATACCAAACTTCCCAGTTTTCAGTGTAGCCATTATGGTGCTGTGGAGTTCGTGTTTGACAAACTCCCAGACCATATACTCTTATGGCTACCCTGCACTTACAATGTCTAAGGTTTTGTTTAGACACTGTAGGGGTACCATGCTCATGCACTGGTACCCTCACCTATGGTATAGTGCACCCTGCCTTAGGGCTGTAAGGCCTGCTAGAGGGGTGTCTTACCTATACTGCATAGGCAGTGAGAGGCTGGCATGGCACCCTGAGGGGAGTGCCATGTCGACTTACTCGTTTTGTCCTCACTAGCACACACAAGCTGGCAAGCAGTGTGTCTGTGCTGAGTGAGAGGTCTCCAGGGTGGCACAAGACATGCTGCAGCCCTTAGAGACCTTCCTTGGCATCAGGGCCCTTGGTACTAGAAGTACCAGTTACAAGGGACTTATCTGGATGCCAGGGTCTGCCAATTGTGGATACAAAAGTACAGGTTAGGGAAAGAACACTGGTGCTGGGGCCTGGTTAGCAGGCCTCAGCACACTTTCAATTGTAAACATAGCATCAGCAAAGGCAAAAAGTCAGGGGGCAACCATGCCAAGGAGGCATTTCCTTACACAACCCCCCCCCCAAACGAAAGAGGATGAGACTAACCTTTCCCAAGAGAGTCTTCATTTTCTAAGTAGAAGAACCTGGAAAGGCCATCTGCATTGGCATGGGCAGTCCCAGGTCTGTGTTCCACTATAAAGTCCATTCCCTGTAGGGAGATGGACCACCTCAACAGTTTAGGATTTTCACCTTTCATTTGCATCAGCCATTTGAGAGGTCTGTGGTCAGTTTGAACTAGGAAGTGAGTCCCAAAGAGGTATGGTCTCAGCTTCTTCAGGGACCAAACCACAGCAAAGGCCTCCCTCTCAATGGCACTCCAACGCTGCTCCCTGGGGAGTAACCTCCTGCTAATGAAAGCAACAGGCTGGTCAAGGCCATCATCATTTGTTTGGGACAAAACTGCCCCTATCCCATGTTCAGAGGCATCTGTCTGCACAATGAACTGCTTAGAATAATCTGGAGCTTTTAGAACTGGTGCTGAGCACATTGCTTGTTTCAGGGTGTCAAAGGCCTGTTGGCATTCCACAGTCCAGTTCACTTTCTTGGGCATTTTCTTGGAGGTGAGTTCAGTGAGGGCTGTCACAATGGATCCATATCCCTTCACAAACCTCCTGTAATACCCAGTCAAGCCAAGGAATGCCCTGACTTGAGTCTGGGTTTTTGGAGCTACCCAGTCCAGAATAGTCTGGATCTTGGGTTGGAGTGGCTGAACTTGGCCTCCACCTACAAGGTGTCCCAAGTAAACCACAGTTCCCTGCCCTATCTGGCATTTGGATGCCTTGATAGAGAGGCCTGCAGATTGCAGAGCCTTCAAAACCTTCTTCAGGTGGACCAGGTGATCCTGCCAGGTGGAGCTAAAGACAGCAATATCATCAAGATAAGCTGTGCTAAAGGACTCCAAGCCAGCAAGGACTTGATTCACCAACCTTTGGAAGGTGGCAGGGGCATTCTTTAAACCAAAGGGCATAACAGTAAACTGATAATGCCCATCAGGTGTGGAGAATGCTGTTTTCTCTTTTGCTCCAGGTGCCATTTTTATTTGCCAGTACCCTGCTGTCAAGTCAAAGGTACTTAAGAATTTGGCAGCACCTAATTTATCTATGAGCTCATCAGCTCTGGGAATTGGATGAGCATCTGTCTTGGTGACAGAATTGAGCCCTCGGTAATCCACACAAAACCTCATCTCTTTCTTTCCATCTTTGGTGTGAGGTTTGGGGACTAAGACCACTGGGCTAGCCCAGGGGCTGTCAGAGCGCTCAATTACTCCCAATTCCAGCATCTTGTGGACTTCCACCTTGATGCTTTCCTTAACATGGTCAGACTGTCTAAAAATTTTGTTCTTGACAGGCATGCTGTCTCCTGTGTCCACATCATGGGTACACAGGTGTGTCTGACCAGGGGTTAAGGAGAAGAGTTCAGGAAACTGTTGTAGGACTCTCCTACAATCAGCTTGCTGTTGGCCAGAGAGGGTGTCTGAGTAGATCACTCCATCTACTGAGCCATCTTTTGGGTCTGATGACAGAAGATCAGGGAGAGGTTCACTCTCTGCCTCCTGATCCTCATCTGTTACCATCAACAGATTCACATCAGCCCTGTCATGGAAGAGCTTAAGGCGGTTCACATGGATCACCCTCTTGGGGCTCCTGCTTGTGCCCAGGTCCACCAGGTAGGTGACCTGACTCTTCCTTTCTAGCACTGGGTAAGGGCCACTCCATTTGTCCTGGAGTGCCCTGGGAGCCACAGGCTCCAGAACCCAGACCTTCTGCCCTGGTTGGAACTCAACCAGTGCAGCCTTTTGGTCATACCAAAACTTCTGGAGCTGTTGGCTGGCCTCAAGGTTTTTGGTTGCCTTTTCCATGTACTCTGCCATTCTAGAGCGAAGGCCAAGTACATAGTCCACTATGTCTTGTTTAGGCTCATGAAGAGGTATCTCCCAGCCTTCTTTAACAAGAGCAAGTGGTCCCCTTACAGGGTGGCCAAACAGAAGTTCAAAGGGTGAGAATCCTACTCCCTTCTGTGGCACCTCTCTGTAAGCAAAAAGCAGACATGGCAAGAGGACATCCCATCTCCTTTTGAGTTTTTCTGGGAGCCCCATGTGAGAAGGTAGCCTCTTTCTAGCCTTGTTACCCCCACTTTTGGCCTGTTTGTGAGTGTATGTCAGGGTGTTTGTCACTGTTTTCACTGTCTCACTGGGATCCTGATAGCCAGGCCCCAGTGCTCATAGTGAAAACACTATGTTTTCAGTATGTTTGTTATGTGTCACTGGGATCCTGCTGGTCAGGACCCCAGTGCTCATAGGTTTGTGGCCTATATGTATGTGTCACTGGGACCCTGTCACACAGGGCCCCAGTGCTCATAGGTGTGCATGTATATGTTCCCTGTGTGGTGCCTAACTGTCTCACTGAGGCTCTGCTAATCAGAACCTCAGTGGTTATGCTCTCTCATTTCTTTCCAAATTGTCACTGACAGGCTAGTGACCATTTTTACCAATTTACATTGGCTTACTGGAACACCCTTATAATTCCCTAGTATATGGTACTGAGGTACCCAGGGTATTGGGGTTCCAGGAGATCCCTATGGGCTGCAGCATTTCTTTTGCCACCCATAGGGAGCTCTGACAATTCTTACACAGGCCTGCCACTGCAGCCTGAGTGAAATAACGTCCACGTTATTTCACAGCCATTTTACACTGCACTTAAGTAACTTATAAGTCACCTATATGTCTAACCTTTACCTGGTAAAGGTTAGGTGCAAAATTACTTAGTGTGAGGGCACCCTGGCACTAGCCAAGGTGCCCCCACATTGTTCAGAGCCAATTCCCTGAACTTTGTGAGTGCGGGGACACCATTACACGCGTGCACTACATATAGGTCACTACCTATATGTAGCTTCACCATGGTAACTCCGAATATGGCCATGTAACATGTCTATGATCATGGAATTGCCCCCTCTATGCCATCCTGGCATCGTTGGCACAATCCCATGATCCCAGTGGTCTGTAGCACAGACCCTGGTACTGCCAAACTGCCCTTCCTGGGATTTCACTGCAGCTGCTGCTGCTGCCAACCCCTCAGACAGGCAGCTGCCCTCCTGGGGTCCAGCCAGGCCTGGCCCAGGATGGCAGAACAAAGAACTTCCTCTGAGAGAGGGTGTGACACCCTCTCCCTTTGGAAAATGGTGTGAAGGCAGGGGAGGAGTAGCCTCCCCCAGCCTCTGGAAATGCTTTGTTGGGCACAGATGTGCCCAATTCTGCATAAACCAGTCTACACCGGTTCAGGGACCCCTTAGCCCCTGCTCTGGCGCGAAACTGGACAAAGGAAAGGGGAGTGACCACTCCCCTGACCTGCACCTCCCCTGGGAGGTGTCCAGAGCTCCTCCAGTGTGCTCCAGACCTCTGCCATCTTGGAAACAGAGGTGCTGCTGGCACACTGGACTGCTCTGAGTGGCCAGTGCCACCAGGTGACGTCAGAGACTCCTGCTGATAGGCTCCTTCAGGTGTTAGTAGCCTTTCCTCTCTCCTAGGTAGCCAAACCCTCTTTTCTGGCTATTTAGGGTCTCTGTCTCTGGGGAAACTTGAGATAACGAATGCATGAGCTCAGCCGAGTTCCTCTGCATCTCCCTCTTCACCTTCTGATAAGGAATCGACCGCTGACCGCGCTGGAAGCCTGCAAACCTGCAACATAGTAGCAAAGACGACTACTGCAACTCTGTAACGCTGATCCTGCCGCCTTCTCGACTGTTTTCCTGCTTGTGCATGCTGTGGGGGTAGTCTGCCTCCTCTCTGCACCAGAAGCTCCGAAGAAATCTCCCGTGGGTCGACGGAATCTTCCCCCTGCAACCGCAGGCACCAAAAAGCTGCATTTCCGGTCCCTTGGGTCTCCTCTCAGCACGACGAGCGAGGTCCCTCGAATCCAGCGACACCGTCCAAGTGACCCCCACAGTCCAGTGACTCTTCAGCCCAAGTTTGGTGGAGGTAAGTCCTTGCCTCACCTCGCTGGGCTGCATTGCTGGGAACCGCGACTTTGCAAGCTTCTCCGGCCCCTGTGCACTTCCGGCGGAAATCCTGTGTGCACAGCCAAGCCTGGGTCCACGGCACTCTAACCTGCATTGCACGACTTTCTAAGTTGGTCTCCGGCGACGTGGGACTCCTTTGTGCAACTTCGGCGAGCACCGTTTCACGCATCCTCGTAGTGCCTGTTTCTGGCACTTCTCCGGGTGCTACCTGCTTCAGTGAGGGCTCTTTGTCTTGCTCGACGTCCCCTCTCTCTGCAGGTCCAATTTGCGACCTTCTGGTCCCTCGTGGGCCCCAGCAGCGTCCAAAAACGCCAAAAGCACGATTTGCGTGTAGCAAGGCTTGTTGGCGTCCATCCGGCGGGAAAACACTTCTGCACGACTCTCCAAGGCGTGGCGGATCCATCCTCCAAAGGGGAAGTCTCTAGCCCTTGTCGTTCCTGCAGTATTCACAGTTCTTCAGCCTAGAAAGAGCTTCTTTTCACCAACCGCTGGCATTTCTTGGGCATCTGCCCATCTCCGAGCTGCTTGTGACTTTTGGACTTGGTCCCCTTGTTCCACAGGTACCTTCAGACAGGAATCCATCGTTGTTGCATTGCTGATTTGTGTTTTCCTTGCATTCTCCCTCTAACACGACTATTTTGTCCTTAGGGGAACTTTAGTGCACTTTGCACTCACTTTTCAGGGTCTTGGGGAGGGTTATTTTTCTAACTCTCACTATTTTCTAATAGTCCCAGCGACCCTCTACAAGGTCACATAGGTTTGGGGTCCATTCGTGGTTCGCATTCCACTTCTGGAGTATATGGTTTGTGTTGCCCCTATCCCTATGTTTCCCCATTGCATCCTATTGTAACTATACATTGTTTGCACTGTTTTCTAAGACTATACTGCATATTTTTGCTATTGTGTATATATATCTTGTGTATATATCCTATCCTCTCACTGAGGGTACACTCTAAGATACTTTGGCATATTGTCATAAAAATAAAGTACCTTTATTTTTAGTATAACTGTGTATTGTGTTTTCTTATGATATTGTGCATATGACACTAAGTGGTACTGTAGTAGCTTCACACGTCTCCTAGTTCAGCCCGAGCTGCTCTGCTAAGCTACCATTATCTATCAGCCTAAGCTGCTAGACACCCTATACACTAATAAGGGATAACTGGGCCTGGTGCAAGGTGCAAGTACCCCTTGGTACTCACTACAAGCCAGTCCAGCCTCCTACACCCCATGATCATGCCTTTTAATGTCTTGTTGAATCTCTCAACTAAGCCATTAGTTTGTGGATGGTATGGTGTAGTGAATTTGTAAGTCACTCCACACTCATTCCACATGTGTTTTAGGTATGCTGACATGAAGTTGGTACCTCTGTCAGACACCACCTCCTTAGGGAAACCCACTCTGGTAAAGATACCAATGAGGGCCTTGGCTACTGCAGGGGCAGTAGTCGACCTAAGGGGAATAGCTTCAGGATACCTAGTAGCATGATCCACTACTACTAGGATGTACATATTTCCTGAGGCTGTGGGAGGTTCCAGTGGACCAACTATGTCCACACCCACTCTTTCAAAGGGGACCCCCACCACTGGAAGTGGAATGAGGGGGGCCTTTGGGTGCCCACCTGTCTTACCACTGGATTGACAGGTGGGGCAGGAGAGGCAAAACTCCTTAACCTTCTGGGACATATTGGGCCAGTAGAAGTGGTTGACTAACCTCTCCCACGTCTTGGTTTGTCCCAAATGCCCAGCAAGGGGAATGTCATGGGCTAAGGTTAGAATAAACTCTCTGAACGACTGAGGCACTACCACTCTCCTAGTGGCACCAGGTTTGGGGTCTCTGGCCTCAGTGTACAGGAGTCCATCTTCCCAATAGACCCTATGTGTTCCATTTTTCTTGCCCTTGGACTCTTCAGCAGCTTGCTGCCTAAGGCCTTCAAGAGAGGGACAGGTTTCTTGTCCCTTACACAGCTCCTCCCTTGAGGGTCCCCCTGGGCCTAAGAGCTCAACCTGATAAGGTTCAAGCTCCAAAGGCTCAGTTCCCTCAGAGGGCAGAACTTCTTCCTGAGAAGAGAGGTTCCCTTTTTCTGACTGTGTTGCAGTTGGTTTCCCAACTGACTTTCCTTTTCTCTTGGTAGGCTGGGCCATTTTTCCAGACTCCAGCTCTACTTTTTCACCCTGTGCCTTGCATTGTGCCCTTGTTTTTACACACACCAGTTCAGGGATACCCAGCATGGCTGCATGGGTTTTTAGTTCTACCTCAGCCCATGCTGAGGACTCCAGGTCATTTCCAAGCAGACAGTCTACTGGGATGTTTGAGGAGACCACCACCTGTTTCAGGCCATTGACCCCTCCCCATTCTAAAGTTACCATTGCCATGGGATGTGCTTTAGTTTGATTGTCAGCATTGGTGACTGTATAAGTTTTTCCAGTCAGGTATTGGCCAGGGGAAACCAGTTTCTCTGTCACCATGGTGACACTGGCACCTGTATCCCTCAGGCCCTCTACACTTGTCCCATTAATAAAGAGCTGCTGCCTGTATTTTTGCATGTTAGGCGGCCAGGCAGCTAGTGTGGCTAAATCCACCCCACCCTCAGAGACTAGAGTAGCTTCAGTGTGGACCCTGATTTGCTCTGGGCACACTGTTGATCCCACTTGGAGACTAGCCATTCCAGTGTTACCTGGATTGGAGTTTGGAGTGGAACTTTTCTTGGGACAGGCCTTGTCTCCAGTTTGGTGTCCAGACTGACTACAGTTTCGACACCAGGCCTTTTTGGGATCAAAGTTTTTACCCTTGTACCCAGGATTGTTTTGTGAAGAGGCTCTGGGCCCACCCTCCTGTGCAGGTTTTTGGGGGCCTGTAGAAGACTCTTGACTATTTTTATTTTTGGCTGTCTCACCACCTTTCCCCTGGGGAGGTTTTGTGACCCCTTTCTTTTGGTCACCCCCTGTGGAAGTTTTGGACACCCTAGTCTTGACCCAATGGTCCGCCTTCTTTCCCAATTCTTGGGGAGAAATTGGTCCTAGGTCTACCAGATGCTGATGCAGTTTATCATTGAAACAATTACTTAACAGGTGTTCTTTCACAAATAAATTGTACAGCCCATCATAATTACTTACACCACTGCCTTGAATCCAACCATCTAGTGTTTTTACTGAGTAGTCTACAAAGTCAACCCAGGTCTGGCTCGAGGATTTTTGAGCACCCCTGAATCTAATCCTATACTCCTCAGTGGAGAATCCAAAGCTCTCAATCAGGGTACCCTTCATGAGGTCATAAGATTCTGCATCTTTTCCAGAGAGTGTGAGGAGTCTATCCCTACACTTTCCTGTGAACATTTCCCAAAGGAGAGCACCCCAGTGAGATTTGTTCACTTTTCTGGTTACACAAGCCCTCTCAAAAGCTGTGAACCATTTGGTGATGTCATCACCATCTTTATATTTAGTTACAATCCCTTTAGGGATTTTCAACATGTCAGGAGAATCTCTGACCCTATTTATGTTGCTGCCACCATTGATGGGTCCTAGGCCCATCTCTTGTCTTTCCCTCTCTATGGCTAGGATCTGTCTTTCCAAAGCCAATCTTTTGGCCATCCTGGCTAACTGGATGTCCTCTTCACTGGAGTTATTCTCAGTGATTTCAGAGGTGTTGGTCTCTCCTGTGAGGGAACCAGCATCTCTGACTATTATTTTTGGAGTCAGGGTTTGAGAGACCCTGTTCTCCCTAGATAGGACTGGTAGGGGGGAATTTTCCTCCAAGTCACTATCCTCTTCCTCTGAGTTGCCACCCTCAGAGGGGTTGGCCTTTTCAAACTCTGCCAAAAGCTCCTGGAGCTGTATTTTGGTAGGTTTGGGGCCCATTGTTATTTTCTTTATTTTACAGAGTGACCTTAGCTCCCTCATCTTAAGATGGAGGTAAGGTGTGGTGTCGAGTTCCACCACAGTCACATCTGTGCTAGACATTTTGCTTCTAAAAGTTGGAATACTTTTTAAGAATCTACAACTGGTTCTAGAATCTAATTCAAACTTTTACAAACTTTTAAACTCTAAAAGAAATGCTAAACAGGATCTAACACAAGGCCCTAGCAGGTCTTTTAAGAATTTAGAAAACTTTTCAAATTGCAAAAATAAATTTCTAATGACAATTTTGGAATTTGTCGTGTGATCAGGTATTGGCTGAGTAGTCCAGCAAATGCAAAGTCTTGTACCCCACCGCTGATCCACCAATGTAGGAAGTTAGCTCTGTATGTGCTATTTCAAAGTAAGGAATAGCATGCACAGAGTCCAAGGGTTCCCCTTAGAGGTAAAATAGTGGTAAAAATAGATAATACTAATGCTCTATTTTGTGGTAGAGTGGTCGAGCAGAAGGCTTATCCAAGGAGTAGTGTTAAGCATTTGTTGTACATACACATAGACAATAAATGAGGTACACACACTCAGAGACAAATCCAGCCAATAGGTTTTGTTATAGAAAAATATCTTTTCTTAGTTTATTTTAAGAACCACAGGTTCAAATTTAACATGTAATATCTTGTTTGAAAGGTATTGCAGGTAGGTACATTAGGAAATTTGAATCATTTCAATTGCATGTATACTTTTCAAGTTATTCACAAATAGCTATTTCAAAAGTGGACACAGTGCAATTTTCACAGTTCCTGGGGGAGGTAAGTTTTTGTTAGTTTTACCAGGTAAGTAAGACACTTACAGGGTTCAGTTCTTGGTCCAAGGTAGCCCACCGTTGGGGGTTCAGAGCAACCCCAAAGTCACCACACCAGCAGTTCAGGGCCGGTCAGGTGCAGAGTTCAAAGTGGTGCCCAAAACGCATAGGCTAGAATGGAGAGAAGGGGGTGCCCCGGTTCCGGTCTGCTTGCAGGTAAGTACCCGCGTCTTCGGAGGGCAGACCAGGGGGGTTTTGTAGGGCACCGGGGGGGACACAAGCCCACACAGAAATTTCACCCTCAGCAGCGCGGGGGCGGCCGGGTGCAGTGTAGAAACAAGCGTCGGGTTTGGAATGTTAGTCTATGAGAGATCAACGGATCTCTTCAGCGCTGCAGGCAGGCAAGGGGGGGCTTCCTCAGGGAAACCTCCACTTGGGCAAGGGAGAGGGACTCCTGGGGGTCACTTCTGCAGTGAAAGTCCGGTCCTTCAGGTCCTGGGGGCTGCGGGTGCAGGGTCTTTTCCAGGCGTCGGGACTTAGGTTTCAGAGAGTCGCGGTCAGGGGAAGCCTCGGGATTCCCTCTGCAGGCGGCGCTGTGGGGGCTCAGGGGGGACAGGTTTTGGTACTCACAGTCGTAGAGTAGTCCGGGGGTCCTCCCTGAGGTGTTGGTTCTCCACCAGCCGAGTCGGGGTCGCCGGGTGCAGTGTTGCAAGTCTCACGCTTCTTGCGGGGAGTTGCAGGGTTCTTTAAAGCTGCTTCTTGAAACAAAGTTGCAGTCTTTTTGGAGCAGGTCCGCTGTCCTCGGGAGGTTCTTGTCTTTTTCGAAGCAGGGCAGTCCTCAGAGGATTCAGAGGTCGCTGGTCCCTTGGAAGGCGTCGCTGGAGCAGAGTTCTTTGGAAGGCAGGAGACAGGCCGGTGAGTTTCTGGAGCCAAGGCAGTTGTCGTCTTCTGGTCTTCCTCTGCAGGGGTTTTCAGCTAGGCAGTCCTTCTTCTTGTAGTTTGCAGGAATCTAATTTTCTAGGGTTCAGGGTAGCCCTTAAATACTAAATTTAAGGGCGTGTTTAGGTCTGGGGGGTTAGTAGCCAATGGCTACTAGCCCTGAGGGTGGGTACACCCTCTTTGTGCCTCCTCCTAAGGGGAGGGGGTCACAATCCTAACCCTATTGGGGGAATCCTCCATCTGCAAGATGGAGGATTTCTAAAAGTTAGAGTCACCTCAGCTCAGGACACCTTAGGGGCTGTCCTGACTGGCCAGTGACTCCTCCTTGTTGCTTTCTTTGTTCCCTCCAGCCTTGCCGCCAAAAGTGGGGGCCGTGGCCGGAGGGGGCGGGCAACTCCACTAAGCTGGAGTGCCCTGCTGGGCTGTGACAAAGGGGTGAGCCTTTGAGGCTCACCGCCAGGTGTTACAGCTCCTGCCTGGGGGAGGTGTTAGCATCTCCACCCAGTGCAGGCTTTGTTACTGGCCTCAGAGTGACAAAGGCACTCTCCCCATGGGGCCAGCAACATGTCTCTAGTGTGGCAGGCTGCTGGAACTAGTCAGCCTACACAGACAGTCGGTTAAGTTTCAGGGGGCACCTCTAAGGTGCCCTCTGGGGTGTATTTTGCAATAAAATGTACACTGGCATCAGTGTGCATTTATTGTGCTGAGAAGTTTGATACCAAACTTCCCAGTTTTCAGTGTAGCCATTATGGTGCTGTGGAGTTCGTGTTTGACAAACTCCCAGACCATATACTCTTATGGCTACCCTGCACTTACAATGTCTAAGGTTTTGTTTAGACACTGTAGGGGTACCATGCTCATGCACTGGTACCCTCACCTATGGTATAGTGCACCCTGCCTTAGGGCTGTAAGGCCTGCTAGAGGGGTGTCTTACCTATACTGCATAGGCAGTGAGAGGCTGGCATGGCACCCTGAGGGGAGTGCCATGTCGACTTACTCGTTTTGTCCTCACTAGCACACACAAGCTGGCAAGCAGTGTGTCTGTGCTGAGTGAGAGGTCTCCAGGGTGGCACAAGACATGCTGCAGCCCTTAGAGACCTTCCTTGGCATCAGGGCCCTTGGTACTAGAAGTACCAGTTACAAGGGACTTATCTGGATGCCAGGGTCTGCCAATTGTGGATACAAAAGTACAGGTTAGGGAAAGAACACTGGTGCTGGGGCCTGGTTAGCAGGCCTCAGCACACTTTCAATTGTAAACATAGCATCAGCAAAGGCAAAAAGTCAGGGGGCAACCATGCCAAGGAGGCATTTCCTTACAGGTTGGAATCAGATCACCTGATACATCACCTCAATTGTTTGTATATCATTATTCCCACATATGATGAAATTTCATTGGTTGAGAATGTCAAACCTCATAGCTATCGCTTGGAAGAGCCTATCTTGCCCAGGCATCAGAACAATTCAAGCATGCATTAAATGTTTGTTCCCATTCCATCTTCTGATGCTTCATTTTGTCCCAGCAATCCTGATTCTAGATTGTTCACTATAGCTAGTGGTGAGAAGGCTTGACCAAGCAATTATCAGCATTGGTTTGCTTACTCATCTATACACACACTGGCAAAAAAAACACACACTCTAATCTTTATTTTGAAATATTGTGGTTCTCTCACTTAGTATTCCTACCAATCCACATTCCTCTCCCTTTACACTGCTCCTTAAGCCCCTCTTATGTGCCCTGTTTGTCGTATAATGTATTTTAATATTATATGTCAGTGTGATTGTTGGGAAATAAGAAGTTCACATGATCCTTCCCCAATCATCTTCCAGACCAAGCTACGCCCCTAGCCATGCCTGCAGACTGCTAGCTTTGCATTTTGCATAACTACACATCATTTTGCATAATTTTCCCAAAGGTTCATGTAACTACACAAATGCATGTTACTTAAATTTTGCACACCGCTATCTGTACCCGATTTGGAAAATTCAGCAAATAGTAGAGATCAGTCTGCTCCGAATTAAGTTGAATAACATAATATATTGTGACATACCATAGCATAACATAACATAGCATAACAACACAATGTAACATAAAGTAATGTAGCAAAGCATAATGTAACATAACATGGCATAACACTGAAGCAACCAACCTTCTGAAAAATGTGCCAACTGGTCTGCACAAATAGGAGGCAATACAACTTAGATATGACAGCTGGATGTATGGACTCTCTAATTCAGCCCATGTGAGACAGGGTAAAAAATGTGCCAGCAGCACGTCTACAGGTGTCTCTAGATGAAATTGTGACTGTGGAAGTGATAAGCTGTGATAAAGGCAAGATTTCTGTCACAATGGAGGCAGGGTGGATACTTGTCTTGCATACTGCTCTCTTTTACCTCTCTAAACATATTATTTCAGAAAACAAGGACCATGGTCAGGCTGGCCTATCAGGCAATCAGGTAGTGCCTGACTAGCTTGGCTGGCAGATCAATGTAGGGCTGTTTTTGGCTCAAGTTCAGGTCCATGCAGTCTTCCTTATTGGATCTTCAGATCAGTGGTTAACTTGTATGCTCAATGTGCCAGGGCATTGTTGGTGAGCTGCAAACCTCCTGGAGCCTGCACGCAGTTGGGCACAAACAGCTGGAAGTGCAAAGTCATAGCCTCCAGGTTTCCCAGGTCCATGGGTGATCTTCTGATCCAGTCCCGGGTTTTCTCTTTAAATTCTTGGGATGTCTAGTCCTGCTTCATAATGGAAAAATAAAACTACAAGTCTCAGAATTCAAAGGTGAAACCTGGACTGGAGCAGCACATCACACATGGACCAGGAAACTTGGCAGGGCTTTGGAGTCAGAAGATCAGACAACTCACATCGAAGGGGAGAGTGAGGCAACAGTGAAAATGGATACAGGGGCTGGCAGGGAACAGAAAGAGAAATCCATCCTTGGTGTGCTGCTCTTTCTGGTTAGCCTGGAGTGATGTGTAGTTGGCTAGTATGATGTGTTTTTGAAGGGAGTGTTGTGAGTTTGTTTGATGCAATATGGTATAATGTGATGTGACTTGAACTATTGTTGTGTGGCATGGTGGGATTAGTTTTGGATGGAGTAATGGGGTTTATAATTATGTGGCCCAGTTTTCTGTTCTTGTTTAACTGTGATATGCTGGTGAGTGGAGTGAAGAGGGGTGCCTCATTCTGTAGTGACAATGTCTGTGTGGAATAATATTGTCAATGTCAATTGGCAAGTGGTATGATTTGTAGTTTGCTGGTGTAGTGCTGGTTTAACTAGTATGAAACATTGGGGTACATTGTGATATGGTCTGGTGTAATGTGGTGCAGATTGCATTCTATTTTGAATATTGTATTTAAGTGACATTGGCCCTTGGGACAATTGGAGTATCAGTGTGCCATTGGAGGGGTGATTGGTCTGGAGACCTTACATTTTATGGGTTTGTGGTGGAGGCTTCGTAGTGCTTCATAGTCAGTTTTACATTCTTGTCTGTGGCTTACAGTTTTCGGAGATAGGTCTGGTGTAGCACTGTGGTGTTTGATATTGCACAATGGGGAAGTGTGGTTGAAATCATGAAAAGTGTGAACATTAGTTAAGTTCTGGAGAGAGGAGTGAGGTGTAGGTTGTGGTGTTATGCAATTGTGTACGATGTGTTTGATGTGACCTGTTGTGATGTGGTGTCGTTAGATGTGTGATATGATCCAGTGTGATGTGGTATCATCTGTAATGTTCTATTCCATGTTTAATGGATGGACATGTTGGGAAATAAACTGAATTATTATGCTGGAAACAGCAATGTGTTTGATGGATGTGGTATGGTGCCATACAGTTTTGTGTAGCATGGGCTAGAGTGTCATTCTTTTGTCTGGTGTGGGGTTATCTGGTAAGGGGTGTTATACCAACTTTGCTGAAATGGTGTGGCATGACAATAATTTGGGGTGACCAGGATGGGGTCTAAAGAAATGAAGTGATGTGCAGGTGGTTAGGTGATATTCTGATGGAGGTGTGATGTTTCTGTGTGGCATTCTTTGGTCCCATTCAATGTAGTGTATTTGGTGAAATGTAGTTTCAACAATCTTTTATTGTGTGGTGTAGTGTCCTGTGATTGACAGTGAACTGATGTGAGGATTTCTGGTGTGGTGTTAAATTGTGTAGTATAGTATTGTTTGAGTATTACGTGTGGGGCAGTCTTATTGTTTGGGATGAAGTGTTGGTGATGAAAGCGTTTGGTTGCTTCTTCAGTTTAGGACTATTCTGTGTGGAATACTGTTGTCCCTTGGGAAATGGAGTGATTTGTTGTTTACTGCTGTGATGTGGGGCATATATTGGAAAGTGGATTATTGATAAGGGCAGATAGGAACCTACACTTAGCAATACGCCACTAATCTCCACTTAGGTCCAGTTAGGTCTCAATAAATTAAACCCAGCTCAACCCTTGGTAGCTTGGCAACAAGCGACAAGGCTTAACTTAGGAGATAAATATGTAAAGCATTTAAAAATCACAAAGTAGCAAATAAATACACCACAAAACACAATACAAATCCAACACCAATTTATAAAAATATATTATATTTTTATCTTTGAAATGACAGCAAAACTATTAAAATCGGATAAGGGGAACCAGAGATATGCATTTTTATGGAATTAATGTTTTCTAGCACATAGAAGCGCTCAAAGGGTTAAAAAAGGTCACACTGGAAAGGACAAAGTCCAGAGTTCAGGCCACCCACAAGCTAATACTGTCACACTTACTTTCAGCCAAGAGTTCGGAGGCTCTGGTTTGCCTCTTGTCGTCTGGGACTACAACTCCCACAATGCACCTCTTCAACCTATGGAGTTGCTCCAAACACCTCCAAACTTCTGAATCTTCTTCCAGAGGTCATTTTTGGGTGCATGAAATGTCCACAACTTGATCCAAGGTTCCAGAAGCTCTGAGTTGCTTCTTGGGAGTTGAGACTACGATTCACAGAATGCACCTGGTCAGAATCCTCAAATGGCCACTGGACGCTGGTCAGCTGGGCTCTGCTTGCAGGACTTGATGCAGGGGAATCTGGGCAGCTCCTTTGTACCTTTAGCAAACAGGAAGTTCTTTCTTGAAGCAGTAGAAGACAGGCAAAGCCCTTTTAGTGGTGAAGCCCAAGTGTGCAGCTGGTGCAGTCCTTCAGAGTGCAGTGTCCAGGTGCAGGTCAGGGGTCCAGCAGGGCAGTCATTCTTCTTCTGATGTTCTTCTTTGTAGGGACCTGATAGGGATCTCAGGTGTGGATGTATCTCTGCCATATTTAACCTTGCTCCTGGGTGAAAAACAGGGTCCTGGTTCTCCACTCAGATGCAGGGTTCTTCCCCCTGTGATGGCCACTTCCTGGGAGGTGTGGCAAAAATCAATCCCAGGGAGTAACATTCTTCAAAAATCCATCATGGCTGAAACTAGAGGTTACATCTGGCTGAGCCCACCCACTGGTGTTGCTAGAAATCCTAAACACACCTCTCTCCTAATCTATTCAAGAGGGCACCTAATTGTCTGGGGTTGCAGGATGTGAGGGAGATGCTGGCTTGCTCCAAATGTCAGTTTGGTAGCCCTCCCCTCTTCCTGCTTTCCCATCTGCTAAGGTAGTTCTCCTCCCCCAGGCACTTCCTTTGTGTTCAGCCCATGACACTTCACACCTCATCAAGGCGGCCTGGCCAGGCTGGCAGAGGCTGGCCAATCAGAGAAGGGCACTACAGAGCTGAAGTTGGCAACTTTTTAGGCAGAGTTTAAAACTCTTTACCCAAACTAATTATATTAAATCCAACAATTGTAAGTTGTGGGATTTATTATTACAATTAATTTGAGACCAAACGTGGGATATCTGACACTTAAGGGGACTTTGTTGATTAAAATAATGTCTCCCCATTTTAACCTACGGAGGCCATTCACTTGAGTGAGGGAAAACAAATTTGGCTATTGTACCTCACCAGGGCTCATAAAACTATTTTTATAAGGTCTCTGCTTATAGTTACAAGGCACCCAACCCTAGGGGCACATAGGGCACACCTTATGTAAAAATAAGGTAGTTAAAGACTTTGGAAGTACTTTTAATTCCAAACTCTAACTTGCATTTAACTTTAATTTAAAAGCAACCAGCAAGACAGGCCTTCCTTTAAAATGACCCTGGGCACCTCAGCAGTGCACCTGTGGGTGCACTACCTATGCTGGGGACTTATAGGTAGGTTGACATAGCCAATTATAATTACCCTAATTACCCTAATTTGCATACTCATTTTATACAGAGCAAAGGCCCTGGGACTGGTTAGCAGTACGCAAGGCACCATCAGAGTCAGGAACACACCAGCAAAAAGTGAAAAATTGGGGTAAAAAGTTAGAGGGCCTCTGCAATCAGCCCTGTTTTCTCACAGCATGATGTAGTGTGGAATAATGCAATGTGTTATAGAGGTGATAAGGCATGGCCTCTTATATTCTGTTTGGAATAGTGTGATGTGTTTGAGAGGTAACTCCACTGAGTTATGTGACTACTAGTCTAGGCATGCTCCCCTCACCCAGCAGGTGTAGTCATAAATTGTGGCTACTTTAATGCTAGCTCTATCGCTAAGCATAATACACAAATGTAGTACACAAGTCGTAGTTCAACCTAGATCTAGGCTTTGTAGTGGAAACCTGGCTCAACGCCTCAAACATCATAGAAATCTCCATTGCCATACCATTGAGTTACAACATTTACCAAGCTTGACTGTCCTCACAAAATGGGTGGAGTGATTGCTATTATCTTTGAGCATAAAATAACGTACTACCCAGTAGTAACCATTTGCACCAACAGCTACTAAATTCTTCTGTATATTTTGTCTTGGTACTCGTTGTCCTTCCTTGGTGGAGCTTTCATTTACAGAAACCCTGGATCTGGGAAAGACTATTGTGCCACCCTAGTAGACATATTAGCACTCTATACCATCATGTACGATATTTTTTTTGTCCTAGGGATAACCTTGAGGTCCTGGCCCTGTTTCAATAAGTATCAGGCCCTACTTATTCCACAGCACATTCCCTTGACCTGATCTTTTTCCAATTCCAATGTTGTCACAGTAGAATCCCCACTTTCAATTACCTGGGCAGATCACTACCTTGTTAATTTCTCAATTGTTCTGAGTAACGGATTCCATAAATCTCCTCCTAAACCTCCTAATTCTTGATTCAGATCCTGGAATTTACTAATGTGACTAATGGTTTCAATTTACCACCATATGAACCAGTAGTTAATATGGCAGACAATCAATGTATCACAGTCCTTATTCAGGAACTAGAAACTATGGGCCAGATGTATCAAAGGATTTTGCTTTCGCAAACAGTGCGAATCGGTAAATTCCACCGTTTGCGAATGTAAAATCGCCTTTCATGATGTATGAAAGGCATTCACAGGAAAAATGTAAGGAATCCCAAAATTGCAATTCCTTGCAACTGCGACGTGAATTTGTCATTCACGTTCTGCGATTCACAAATAGCGACATGAATTTGCAATTCGCATTCTGCGATTCGCAAATAGCGATGTGAATTTGTGAATCGCAGAATGCGAATCGCAAATTCCGTATCGCAATGCAATGCATCAACAAATCGCAAATTGTGAATATTCGCAGAATGGCTTTTTGCACGTGCAATTTACCACAAATTGAAATTAGGTGGTAAACAGGTGAAACCTATGTAAAGAGGCCCAGAATGACTCAGCCTCTTTTCCACAATGGCTGCACTCTACCTCATGGTGAGGAGGATGAAGATCCTGGCAGGTTTGAGGAGAGGGAGGAGGAGACAGGAGCGCATTTTTAGAGTGCGTATTACTCTTTTTAACCAGAGGAGGAGATATATGATAAGTACAGTTTAAACTCAGCCATGACACTTGACCTGATAGCTGATCTACAACCCCTAATGCAGCGTAACACACACAGGACCAATAGCATACCCTCCCATGTGCAGGTATTATGCTCCCTGCACCTGTTAGCCTCAGGGAGCTATCAAAGGGTAATAGCAGCAGCTGGAGGTGTCTCACGCTTCTTCAATGCATTCCTCAATGCCATGCCTAGCAAAATCCATCAGCACATAAGATTCCCCAGTGCCCCACAGGAATTGCTACAAACCAAATACAACTTCTACCAGATTGCCCAATTTCCGCATGTCATTGGCTGCATCGATGGGACACATGTAGCTATCTGTCCACCATCGGCCACAGATTATGTTTTTCGGAACAGAAAGAGTACACATTCCATGAACATACAAGGCATAAGCAATGCCTCCCACGTTATTATGGATCTTGTGGCCAGATACCCAGGTAGCACAAATAACTCTTACATCTTCAGGCACAGTGGAATACACACAAGACTACTTGCTGGGGAGTTTGGCGATGGATACCTACTCAGTAATGTAATAGTTGACAATGTCACCTTGATGTATATGTGATGTCACAGATAACAAATACTTATTTTGCTCTCCTGTCATTCTAGGAGACAGTGCATATGCAGTGCGCTCATTCATACTTACAGCCTATCTGGACCATGCTTTGCCAAGCGAAAGGAGGTATAATACAGCACACAGGATGACACGCAGCGTTGTAGAGAGGACCTTCGGCCTGCTGAAGAGCCGTTTCAGATGCCTGCACAAAAGTGGTGGTGCACTGCAATGCAGCCCCGAAAATACATGAAAATCGTGGCTACACGTGCTATGTCGCACACCATCACAACAACAAGGGGCATACCAGTAGAACCCACAAAACCTGACTCCAATGAGGATGACGATCCCTTGCCACCCCTTCAGCCAGCAGACAGAAGCAGTGCAGTAAAGGGCAGACAAAGAGGTGCTTAGATCACGCACAACTATTTTTGATGTAAGTATTGACAACACCACGTCAACATTTATGTATTGCTGTAGGTAGCATCTTTATTGCCTCAATTTCAGGTAATATGTGTGATTAGGACATAGATAAGCACTATACACAAACAGGTGCTAGTTACAGTGTCACACTATTAGCATCATAGTATCACTGCATTGCTACATGATCTGCAAGTCCCCTGTACCTCTCAACATTACTTCCTACGTCCACATACTCCACTTGAGTGCTGAGTGGTCTTGATGGCACCTCTTGTTGAGGGTTCAAAGACTGTACTGTGTCTGGTGCTGCAACGCCTAGGATCCATCACAGGGGCTGTGATACTGCTGAGACTAGAGAGCTCCTCACTATCCCCACCACCCAGTTCTCTGTTTGTAGCACTCCGTGCTGTCTGCATTGTCTCCAAAACATTGGTGATTGCACCAATCCTTGTGCAACATCCCAACTGCAATGTGCCATCTCCACTTGCATGCCTACAGCACGTCGTGATACCGAAGCAGTTGTGGTAGTGAGCCGATTGACAGATCTGCAGAACCCACCCAACCTACCCATCAATTTGTGATGGCGCCCACGGTGGCTGACATGCTCCTGCTGCATCACAGTGCAGAGTTCCCTAATAGCATTTGTCATCTCCTTTACGTGTTCTGCTGTTGTTTGCTGTCCCTCATGCAGCTTGCATATGCTTGTGCATTGATCCCATGTTTTCATTGAGAGACTCCAACTGCTTGTGCATTGATCCCATGTTGTCATTGTGAGACTCAAACTGCCTGTGCATTGCTCCTATGTTATGATCGATTGACACCAACTGCCTCTGCATTGACTTCATGTGTTTACATTGCAGGCGCTGCACTGTCAGCATGGAAGCCTCAAGGCCACCAAAAAGTGATGGGCCCTCACCTTCCTCTGTGCACCTTCTTTGCGATGCCTCCCTAGGGGAGTGGACTGACCCTGGGGCAGTGATTGCTATCTGTCGGTGCTTCTAGCCTCTGGGGGTGGTGTGGGTACTTCATCGGCATTCAAGCAGAGTCCAGGTTATACTCAGGGAGGGGTAGCACTCTTGCCCTGCGTTTAGTTGGTGCTTGTATGAGGGACTCACTGGTGTGTGAGTCGGACTGTGGCTGACTTTCGCTATCTCCCACATTTCCACCTTATGCTGCCTCAGGGCCTGGAACATCTGCAACAACAATGTGCAGCATGTAATTCTTGGATATGTGCTCACACAGTTGCATAATAGGATTAAATTTACCCTCGCATAGTATCTCTGAGAGTCTTTTGTGCCATGTATGTGTTTGGTTTTACACTATCTTGCTATTTATGTGGTATTTGCACTTTTGGGGTGTGGACTACCACTCCCATAATACATTGTTGTGTTGTATGTAAGATGTGGCAGGGCTACTTATCACACTGCATAGTGCCATAGCTATTTTCTAAGGGCCATTTGTTCATGCACATATGGGGAAACACATCATCACTGCCCTTACCTTGCTGGGTGTGCCTGAAGTATCAATGCCAGTGACACCACTGAAAGCTTCAGGAAGCAGTGTGGACTCCAACATGTCTTCCATTGGTGTATACGGTGTCTGGGTGGGTGGTCGTCTTCCGTTGATCCTTGACTCCTTCAGCCTGCTTGTTACCCTCTCTTTGGCATGTGAACGCAAGTCGTACCATTGCTTGCGTATCTCCTCGACGGAGCGCTGCGCAATACCCACTGTGCATGTTTTGGTCTGGATGTCTGACCACAGTCTTCTCTTCCCACTTTCATGTACCTGTAGTGAGTGTTTTCCAAATAGTTTGTCGTGGTTCCTCACCACCTCCTCGGTGAGCACCTCCAATTCCTGCTCACTGAATTTGAGTTTGGCTTCCTATCTCCTTTCTCCTTCACATTCCCATCAGTAGCCATTATTCTGTTTGGTCCTGGCTGGCTCTCAGGACTGCCTTCCTGGTACTTGGCGGGGTCCCTCTGCCTGATCCTGTGGGTGGGGCTTCTGGAAACAGCATGGACTGACTCACTTCCTGGTTGTAATGTCATCAGGCTGTTCCAGGTTGCCGGTTTCACAATTTGCGTTATGCAAATACCGATTTGCTTTTTTTTGCGATTCGGTATTTGCAACTCGCAAATTGCGATTGCAAATTTTAAGAAATCATTATTACAGACTTGCAATTTTCATACATCCCATTTTGCATTTCATAAATAGCAATTTCTTAAAATTCGCTATTTAAGAAATGCAAACCGGGAGCTTGATACATCTGGCCCCAAAACTCCTATGATAGTTTGGAAATTGTATACCCCTGAATTATGGGAAAACAAAAGACTCTGAAAACCACTTGAACGTACACAGACTCACTTATTTATGCCTATCTCAAGACTATTCATGTGTTATGCTGGAGCATGTATTGAGCAAAACAAACATTCCTCTAGTGAAATTTAGTAAAAGAATGAAGTAAGTTGCCCATTGCACTCACTGTTCACCGGCTAGCCATGCATTAAAAAGCGGAATGTAGTACTCTATCCACTTTCTTCCATGACAAAACCAGAAACATCTACATTGATTTCACATCCAACCCTCTCTTAGCTTTCTTCTACCTTAAAAGGTCTTCCATTCCCAATGCATTTTGCTCCCTGGCTACGTTTCAGCAGTTTAGTATGCCAGAAGTTGAAAGTGTGAGGTGTGGGATAAACCCAGGATACTGTGATGACCCCTGGCCCCTCTCTATGATTTCTGCTAATTCCAGTGCTTCCAGTGTACTTCTGATGGTTCTATTTATTTGTCCTTTTCTGATGCAGACTCCCCACCAACTTGGAAATACTCTAAGGCTCTACCCTTGATGAAAAAAGCTTCTGCTGACCACTCCATCCTTTCTAACTACTGGCCAATATCACTCCTTCCCTATCTGGTTAAAGTCCTGGAAAAACCTATTCATGTTGAGTTGATTTCCTATCTAATATTTAATTAACTAATAAATTAATGATTATTCTATCTAGAATGTAACAATTTTTAGATCCTTCTTAGTCTTACTTCAGGGCTTGCCATATCACTGAAGTTGCATTGTTGGCAGCCATTGATGATATCAGGCATAGTTTAGATTAGGGCAGAGCAGTGGCCCTCATTCTGGTAGATCTGTCTGCAGCAGTTGACTCTGTGTTGCATGCCTTACTTATCTATCCAACATATGCTTGAGATAGGAATCAATTCTAAGGCCCTTTGATGGTTCCAGGCTAGTTTTTCTGACATAAATCACTCTATCAGTCTTCACCCTACAATTCAGACTCAGTTTCTATGAATCAAGGAGTCCCTAGGGGTCCACCCTTAGCCCAATCCTTTTTTAATGTTTATGTGATGTTACTGGCTGCCATTACAAGACATTTGGCATTGAAGTTGTATCTTATAGTGATGAGACCAAGCTTATTCTCTCTATCTTGGCCCACTCCTTTTTTAATGTTTATGCAATGTTACTGGCTGCCATTATAAGAACTTGTGGCATTAAAGTTGTATTGTATGCTGATGAGACCCAGCTTATTATCTCCTTCTTGGATAATGTTGAAGACATGAGACGCAGTTGTCTGAACTGCATGCATAAGATTGCTACTGGACAGGGAGCTTTCTTTTTGATAAGGCAACCACCATTTGGGCCCCAACTGTGTGGGCTAGTGAAGTAGGCCCTCTCCTTCGCCCACTAAAACAGCTAGAAACCTTTGGTTTATCAATAAAAATCCCCTTTCTATGAAAGAGCAAGTTACAATGGTCTGCGACACTTGACACAAGATCCTGCGCAGGTTGTGCAAAATCTTTCAATGGTTTCATTTGGCCTGTCACAACACTGTTGTCCAAGAAATAATATCTGGTCTATTGAATTATGGTAATGCTCTTGCTCTTTATGTGGGGCTTGACAAATTCCTATTGGAAACAACCTAATATAATTGAAAATGCAACGACTAGTCTGGTGCTTAACTTGTCCGCAAGCTCTTACTTCGTCCCTACCTTCAAGTCTATGAACTGATTACCTGTGCATAAGCAATCTATATTTAAATTTCCATGCCACTTCCAAAGAGCTTTCCATGCTGCAGATCTTTATTGCCTTTGTAACAGAATCCCCTGATCCTAAACTTTGGCTCTGGTCCACACCCCAGAGATTGTCTTTCCTTTTCATATCTTGCATCCTACCAGTGGAACACCCTTTCTCAGATATACATTCTACAACTAGATTCCTCAAGATCAGGAAGTGCTCAAAACTTGGCTTTTTTTATCTTTCCCCTTTTCCTTCTGTTCTAGGATTTGGGCGACTTGTATCTGTATCACCTTATTAGGAGTCCTTCAGGCCTGGATACCCCATTTGGAACATAAAAATCCTTCTTGGGGCTGCCTGCGAGCTAGTAGTAGCTCATGATCAACTTGTTTGAGACACCTGCAATACACATGCAAAGGCACCTTATAGCACAGCACATTGTATATCCCAAAAACTCAAACATAATGATACACAACATAACTGAATCTGATGCGTGGTTCCCTACACCTTGCAGCACTAATGGAAGAAGGCAAAACTGATTGGTGTAGGCTTTATTGTCCATTGTGATGATTGTCCAGTGTGTATTATTTCCCTCAGGCGACCCTTGGTTCCCTGCAGATAAATTTTCTGCAATCTCTCCAGAATATGGCCTGGGAGGTTAGATAAGTCAACATACCATCATGAGACAGAGATCCAGTAGAATAAAACCCATACAACACACAAAGCATTACATGAGTTAGATATGTCATATGCATCAACCAGCCCCATGAGACTTGCATGATTATTTGTAATTAATAGGCTCCAAAATTGCTTCCAGTATGAATAAAATAACCAAAGAATTTGCAATGGGCCTGATTCGCAACCTGCACTTTGTAGTACATTTTGTAATACAACGGTAATGTACTGCAAAGTGCCATTCACAAACTAAATGTTATCTTAATTTTCACTTTTGGGTAAATTGACTACTTTTCGGAATTCACAAACTGCACTTTAGTTGTGAATTTCATTTCATAGTAAATGCCTACATGTATTGTTTTCTATGGGAGGTGTCAGTGCCAGTGGTTGGCTATGTGTAATGCTGAACTTGCAACAAAAGTATAAGTTACTACAAACATTTGTGAGTACAGAAAAGTAGTAAACATACTCAAAAGTGTAAATGTTCTCAAAAGTGTAAGTTACATTTGTGAATTAGTTTCTAGGAGTTTACATTAACACTTCCACACACAGCACTAAAGAGTTTGCATCTCAACATGAGTTGCGTACACCTGCATTCCGGCTCCATTGTGTCCCTACACCAAAGAAAAGGAATGTCTTAATGAGTAATCTCACTTTGTAAATCTGCATGTACTTATGTGTTCACTTGCAAGAAATAGTGATGCCCCTTGGTCTGGAATAGCTGATGTGTACTTTCAGCAGGTATAGCTATAGGTATGCCCACGCTTTATATGAAACCACGTGCCTTCTATCCTCCTTCCCATTATGTTTCTCCCATTAATAGCTTGATCACCACTGTATAGGCTCTAGGATGACATTTTTGGTTTTAAAGCAAAATAGAAGACTGATTCCAATATTGGTCTGTTTGCCTCCATTGATTATCAGCCATTTAATTACACTTTCTATATACTACTGATACAGATGGCAATGATGGCTTTATCTGTTGACTACAGTTTGTTCTCACGGTCTTGCTTGTTAATAGCACACGCTACTGCAGTGCCAGAGAATCATAAAATTGGGCCTATTGTAATGTGTTTTTTAGAAATGCTAATATAAAATTCTGCGAGGAGATGATGGGAACAGAAAGTTTGTTTTACAAACCCACCTCTGCTGAAAGTTTGTTTTTCACAGCCTGTGATAAGTAACGGACCTATTTCTGCTGCATCCTGGGATGCAATCACACCACAAATCTGTGCACATATTCTGCACACTTGAAGATTAATGTATTTATAAATGAAGTAGAGCCTGCAACATGTTACTAAAGAGATATTTCAGCCGCACATCGAGGGAAGAAACTGTTATTTTTCTGAGTGCCCGAGTGGCAGAGGTCTCCCTATGGTGCAGTTTAGGAAAACGTTAAAACGTTTATTAAACTTGAAAAAAATAAAAACATTTATATATTAACTATTAACATAAATTCATGTAAATTAAGCCTATATATTTTATTTAAATGTAGAACAAAATAAAAAAATGCTTCATCACTGTTAACCTGAGGTAAATTCTAATTCGATTTAATATACTTAATTCAATAACACTTATTTTTCTGAAATATGAATACAAAATATCCACCTCAAGTAAAAAATATATATTTGTATTATGTATGAAAACGTGTTAACAATGATGTGTAGATTTATTTAAAAGTAATTTAATTATAGTTTAGTACAAATGACTGCTACATCAATTGTTAAATCAAAAGAGTTATTATAATACCTTAAACAAAATGGAAAATGTTTTTTTATGTATTCTTCAGAAATCAAATTAGATGTATTAGATGTATTTATAATTGTATATACTAATACAATTTGACATTATTTTCCATGGGTTTTCAGTTTATATGATAATTTGTGTAATTATGCAAAATGCTAATCTATCACTTAGCACTATATTTTAGTGTGAAATGTGTTTACAAGTCAGTTTTTGATGCAGCAATACATTTCACCCAAAAGAATAGTGCAAAAACCAAAACCGAACAACATTGATTTGTTGTTGGCATGCGTATGCAGTAATTTTTACCACAGATGACGTGTAATTTTGACACTTGGTGTAATTGTTTAAAGTGAAATTCCCAAAATTATGCAAATTGCACCAGCATCATACAAATTTCACTGAGGCCTTTATTTTCTGCTGGAGGGTGTTGCAGTACCAATGGATGGCCTTGTGTGGCACTGGACTTAATCCAAGTCTGGGCTGGAGCACATTTACTACTATATTGGGTTATTTTTTAGTGTAATAACTATGGAAGTGCAGTTTGAGAATAGTAATGGGCTTACACTTTTTGTGTAGGTGTCTGTCCCTCCCTAAACACTTCCTTACTCTTCCTAAATTCCTCCTTAATCCTTCCTTACCGCCCCTTTCTTTTGCCAGCCCCTCCCCCCGGATCACCACATTTACTGCTAAGTAGTAAACTTATTTGTTTGAGTCTCTTCAAATACAAAAGGTAGGAGAGGTGGGGTGGATTGTGCTATGCATTTTATAATAAATAAGTAGTTCTACTTTAGCACTATCTTATGCAGTACAAAATGCAGTTTGTTAATCAGGCCCAAGTATATGGTGTACTACATTCTCAACTCATTACAGAATTCTCTGCCTCCATTTGGGTAACTGTTCCAGGAAATATAAATGCACTGGCAGAAGTGGTGTTAAGCTTTAGTGAAAAAGACCTCCTGCTGCCTATGCTCTGACGATTGATGTGTGGAATTTAGGGCAGCACATGGATAGTGGAATGGGGGAGCTGAACTGGGAAGGAGTGTAAACTGGATCAAGTGATGGAGTACACTGCCTGAGTGTGGTAAATCCTGTGAAGATCTGCTGAGGCTGCTGAACGGGAAACCTGCTCCCATTTCTCTGCCCTTTCTGTGTGTAGAGCCAGATGCCTTACATGCATGTTGTTGGCTGATGCCACAGTGTGGAGAGGGAAGTAATTGCTTGATTAGCTCTGAAGGCCATGTAGGTCTTGGAAGGAGATGATCATTGTCACTGCAACTCAAAGCAGATCGGCTTCAGGGTTGTGCTGTATCTAAAAACTTTGTGATGTCATAATTATGAAAGTATGAAAATGATACAGCCTAGAGACACTTTGCTGAAGATCTAGCTTGCGGAGCCGGGTCTCATCACTCAACTCTTGAGTAAGGTGATTGGTGCCATTCACTACCAACCTCCCATGCTGGTATCCCCTCTGCCATTAGCCAGACTGGGACACGATGGGAGAGAGGAAATCAGAGTCGCAAGAAACATCAGTACCTGAAAAGAGTCAAATGCATGCTTGTTTTAAGGCAAAAAGAGAACCTCAGACTCTCCATAATATACAGACAAGTTAATTATGAGTTTGGATAATTTGCCTGCATGTGGAATACAAGTGTAGAGAAGAATTTGAGACCATAATGTGTACCTGAGACCTCTTCAGTGCAGCTTTTGTCCATCTTGTAACTGACACCTTCAGCTATGGAGCTAGAAATTCTCCATTCTTCCTTCTCATAGAATCTGATTGGTGGACCCTATACGACTGAGAGCCTCATTGGTCAACTGTTCTCAAAGATAGCTGATGGAAAGCAAAATAATGGTGCACCAACCAATCCACAATCAGACATAACTGTAGCAGACGTCTAGTCTAGCAGGGCAGAGACCATGACATTCCAGCAATGATTAGATGACGTAGAGAAGAGGTATCAGCACTGATAGGCCAAATGGGGACTCTGCATAATGTACTTCATTGGGAACAATCAGTCTGGAAAGTGCACAAGAAATTAACAGACCCAGAAAACAGAAGCAAGATAGACAATTCCTGTTTCATGAGAATCCTTGAAGAACTAAAGACGCCTGATTATCTAAAATTCCTAGCCTCATTCTTGCCCATTTACTACACCACACATTCAGCCCTCTGCTACCTCTTTGGAGACTACAATGAATGCAGATTTGCACAAGCCAATATTACCATACTATGTGGGACATCAACAGGTAAGGTTGGCTATTTCACTGGCAAAGTAGAATAGTGGTTCTTTTGTCAACAAACAACAGAAAATATTTATCACACAACACTTTTCACAGGAAACCACACTGAAACATAATAAATTATTAGTCATCAAACCACACCTTAAGAAATGGGACTTTAGGAGAAGTACAGACAATTGAAACCAGTAACTATGTTGAATGGCATAAACAAAGAATATTATGAACTGAAAGAACTGGACATGTACCTAGACACATTTGACAATATTCATAGATGTATTTGACTTAATCCCAACAAATAATAATCCATGGTCATCACCCCAAAACCCAACTGCGGATTTTGGGGACAAAGTGTTCAAGTAAGAGAATGCATAGACAATGTAGAAACCTAGTGAGCCAGTAGGGGGAAGCACATGGAGCTCCAGACAGAGATATGCCAAAGTCCACATTAAAACAGTAATTCTGTGCTGGGAACTATACCTGCAGACATCTATTCAGCCTACTGATGCTGTACAATACCATGTAGCATATATATTGAAATTTGTAATCTGTGGTTCCTTTCTCCTCCGATTGTTTTGTGCTATTTCGAAATGTTTGGTTACTCTTCCCCAGATATTTGATGATCTACCTATTTCTTTATTTATGGGCAGTATGGTCCCCTTTGGATTGTGCCGGTGATGCTGAAATTATTCTCTTGCCCCCCTCCAGCCTTATGTTGTTTAGACTATGGGTCTGATTTAGATTTTCGCAGGTGGGTTACTCTGTCACAACGGTGACGATATCCTATCTGCTGAAATCTAAATCCCATTTGTTGGACCTGGCCCTTTCTACATGGTCATTCCCAAACTTTTTGCCTTCCTCCTCCTATTTTTCTGACCCTTTTTACTGATGCTATGACTCTGGTCCCTTTATCACTGCTTATCAGTGCTAAAGTGTATGTGCTCGCCATTGTACACTTGGTATGATTGGCTTATACCTGATTGGCACATTTAATTTACCTGTAAGTACCTTGTACAGTGTTATCCCTCTACCAAGGGCCTGTAAATTAAATGCTACTAGTGGGCCTGCAGCGCTGCTTGAGCCACCCACAGAAGTAGCCTTTCAAACCTGTCTCAGGCCTGCAGGTAGGGCATGCATGTGCAGTTTACTGCCACAGGGACCTGGCATCTAAATTTACTTGCCAGTCCTGGAACTCCCCCGCTACTACATTTAAGTCACCCCTAAGGTAGGCCCTAGCTAGCCCTATGGGCGGGGTGCTATGTATGTAGAAGGCAGGACATGTGCCTAGTTGTGTGGCCTGTCCTGGTAGTGACAAACAGCCTATTTGGTTTCTCCCTGCTGTGAGTGTTACCTTCTCATAGAATTGCATTGGAAATGCCCTACCTTGTGTCTAGGGGATATGTTCTGATTTCTGAGGGGTGGCGTAGGCATGTTTGGTATGGTTGTAATGGTAGTGAGAAATGCTGCTTACTGGTGTAAGTGGATTTTTTATTACCATTATAGAAATGCCACTTCGAGAAAGTGAGCATTTATCTGTGCTTATAACTCTGGTGTTTTGCAGCTTGACTCCAATCCACATCTGAGGCAGAGTGACAGTTGGGCTTTGTGCATACTTTTCAGACAGCCTGTACACAGGGAGGGTGGAGGTGTCACAGAGGTGCATCTGCATATTGAATGGTCTTCCTGGGCTGAGAAAAAGAGAGACACAGCACACCTACATTTGTTAAGGCTGTGCACTGGCCTCACACAAAGGGCTCATTTACCCCCCCACTGATGTCTGGAGCCTGTGCTATAGGAGAGAGGGAACACTCCTAGAACCAGTTAGGACTGGTTGGAACCTCCTCCCCCTCTTTTGTAACAGGTGTGTAAAATGAGTATAATTACAAGGGGCTTCCTCCACATACAAGCAGGCCGGGGTGGCCACCCTCGATGGTGGTCCTTGGCTCTGCCAGTGATTACACTATCGCACCCTAGGAGCAAGGAACAGAGTAGGAGAGCTCCCAAGTTGGGACATGGACATCCCCATGTTTGCCAGCATCCTCTTGTTTTGCACCTGGGTGGGAAACAGATCGTACCCACTGGTTCAGGGTGAGCCTATTTTAGTGATGTTTCACCTTTTTGGGCATTCATGAGGTTGTCTTTGCAGCAATGCAACAATCATATGTTTTATTATGACCCACGCAGTTATGATGATGTGGTTTCATGACCTGTCATGTGTTTCTGATGTTCCTTTTATGGGCATTTATGTTCTCCATGACGTGCATTATTTTAGTGTTTGGTCTAATGATGTTGTATACAACATAGTTTCTTTTTATATAAATGAGTGTTGTGTTTCCTTTGTGGTGTATTTATTGCATCACGTGTGTTGTGTGTGTTGTGCAATCACCTTACACTTTGCCTCCTGGTTAGGCCTGACTGATTGTGCCAAGCTACCAATGGTTTAAGCAGAGGTTATCCTGGGTGTGTAACCCCCTCGCTCTGACTAGAGAGGGTGGGTTCTGCCTGGCTTAGGTGCATACTGTGGTCAACTAGAAACCCCATTTCTAACACCATTATATCCTAAGAGATTTATATTTTGATGCACTGGATATCCATCACTGTTATGAAGGAGTAACCCATCCGCCAATATCTAAATCAGGTCCTATGTTAGTTGACACAATTTAAACATTTCTACATTCTGAAACCCTGGCAGGGTGTCAGAAATTGGTAAGCTAAAACTTGCCTACATAAAGATATCTCTGGGAGTGTTAACCAAGATTACCCCTCTCACCGCATTTAGTAAACTATGATTTACTTACTTTTTGACTTAGACTGACTGTAACATCGAACAGGCAATCTGTTTATGGGATAAGGCCCACCCTACATCTCTCCATCTATCTAATCTGCTCTTGCTGTCTTGATGCTTGTTACACACACTCCTTTTCCTTTCTTTGTCTATCTCTTCACCCTTAGAATGCTTGACACTTTACACACTACCCCTAGGTGAGTATTATCTGGTTTAGGAAGAGATGATCCCACAGACACAATACCACTTTTAAACTATCTCCAACGGTTCTATAAATGCTCATCCTTGAAACTCACTATGGGGCGTTTCTCTGCACTTAGTGCAGCGCTATTTTTCTTGCGCCTCTTAGCACCCCCCTAACGCCACCATGTGTGCGCTCTACTAAATATATGGCGCACCATGGCAGTAGTTAGGAAACTAGGGTCAGAATTTTTTATGCTAGTTCGTCGCTTTGCAGGATTAGCGTGAAATTCTGAAGCCAATCCTGCAAAGCACCCAGCGGCCCCTCAATGGGAGTCTCCTTTTAACACCTGCTCTCTTAGATTTCTTTACGCCAATTTTTCGGCCCCTCCTAATGGACCCTCTTTGTATACATTATGGCTGGCGCAGGCATAATGTAGCTGAAAAGGTTACAAAGTGGTGCAATGCATGAAATGCACCACTTTGTAAATTCGGCACATCGATTTTGGCCTTGTTGGGCCACATTTGTGTAAAAGAAAATGAAGCTAATGTGGCACAAAGAGGCGCTAGGGGTTCTTAAATCTGCCCCTATGTTGTTGCATTGAGCCTTGATGGCCACTGGATACATGGCCACCAGTTGAAGTGCAAAAGATCTCTCGTTATAGCGTTAAATGTAAAAGGCCTAAATGGCCTAAAACATTACATCAAACATGAAAAAGTAGAGGCCTACATGGAATCGAAAAGGCCTTACATTGATGCAAAAATCACAACTTTCACTCATAGAATCTGATAAATTAAAGTGGAAGTGGATGGGCAAGGTCAAATGTGCTCAGTAGAAATTACTTCAACATCACATATTGAGCACTGGTATTGACCCACAAGGGCATGGTCTGCTCCTGCAGTGAAATACTTGGGTATCCTTGGTAATCTAGGACTGAAGAACATTACTCAAGGCAACATTAACACATCTGCTGATTTTTGACGATGGTCTACTGTAAAGCTGTATTATGATGAAAGTGCAGGTCACTGCGATGAATGTAGCACCTAGAATTAATTAGGCCTTCAACATGCTCACCTTGATAATACTGCATTCTATGATCAGTGCAAACATGTTGCCTTCATTTTGGGGTGAGGGGAGTCCAAGAACCAAAATGCTCAATTGCATGCCACAACAATCCAATGTGGCTTAGAGACTACCACATACAAACTCATATACGACTGGCACATTTAACACAGGTGTTTCTCCATGGAAATACATTGGTCTATTGGTTCAGAAAGAAGGACACTTTGGGAGCTCACGACAGGCTAGATATCACATACAAAACTTTGAAATCCCTGACCAAAACAATGGGCCTGCTATTTCTTTCCAGCATTATCTCTTGGTAAATGGTTAATAAGCCCCACAAGATACCTACCTACCTCCAAGCTGTGAAGAATCAATAGATAACAATGCAAACTTGCAACTGCGCCCACTTACTGGGTAGATTGATCATGGTTAGACAATACATTAAAGACCTATGGCTTGATAAATTACATTTTCCCCTGCAAACTGCATATGGGCCACGTCATTCCCAATCTTGGAGACATTACTTAAGTAGGGAACAAGGCCCTGACCTCAATGACCCACCACCATTCCCCATATGGAAATATTTATCTTTGTGGAGCCAATGTAAAGAAGTACTTTTGGGCCTACATAATGATTTCATCGAACAGTTCTCTAACCTCACAAGGAGCTGATCAAACACAAGTGGCAGAATAGACTTGTTGAACCTATTCCATATGAAACATGGTCTGGAATATTTTTTAATCTTGGTAAAGGCCTATAAGATGATCTATTAAAACTGAGTTTTTCCAAAATACTGCATGATTGGCACTCAGATCCTCAGAGGCATCTAAGAGCCATCCAAGCATATCTTATAATTGTTGGTGATCCAGGTCCATTTGAACCGATAGCGATATACCGTACACCCTATAGTCTTGCCCCATGTTGTTTAATTACTCACGAATGGTGCACAAAACTAGGAATTCTCCTGTGGATGTGCTTTTCACCCACTTGTACTGTTACATGACATAACTGATAACTTCACATGGGAAGAGGCGGTATATGACGTATTAAGCAGCAGCTAAACTACATGTGTAGTGAAGGTGGAAACCCCCCAAACTCCTCTCAAATGCTAACTGCTGTAGAGACATAATTATAATGGTGAGACACAAGAGCTGATTTACTCAATTATTGACCAGATAGAAGTGTTTGACAACAGTTGGAATAATTTTCTCAATGTGAGAAAAAAAGATCCCAAACGTCTTACTGCACATGCTGCGACAATGATCACTAATTGTTTCCATTGAAATACACAATCTTCAACCACAGTGACCAATGCTAGGGACAATCCACTTAACTCAAAAGTTGATAATATTGACATGGTAATACACTGGCCTATGCAGCTGATCTGGTCTCCTAGACATAAATTGTAAATGTGTGATCGATAAATTGCTACAGTTTATGTAACATAACCAAATCAAAGGATGTATGATTGATTGCAGGTATTCAAGACTACAGAACTATGCTTTATGGATTACAATATGGGATCCACGACTATGGTGGTCTGGCAATGGGCATTTAGTGGGACCCCAGCTGTTTTCTCCTTCCAGCTCTATCCCTGGACCATAGATTTGATTGAGATTGGATTACCATACTGCTCAACTATGTCACATGCGTCTCTCTTACGGAATGCTATCTTAAGGGAAGATCTGGAGGTTTGGATGCATGCTGCAAGTTTACATTTGGAAATGTAGTACAGGTATCAGCGCTCACTTTAATGAAAATATGACAATAAGAGGGCCACTATTTCTTTTTTGTGTTTCTCCCTACTCTTTGTCTCCTGTTTGTATTATTTGTTGTACACTATCAGAAAATTATCACATATATACTTCATATATATCTTGTTTGGAAGTATTGTAGCATTGATTATTAAAAAAAAAAAAAATGCGTTGAGGAACAGAGGCTTTGATGAATCCGGTTTTGAGCCACACTTTAGTCTTTCCTTATTAAAGAATAGGGCCCCCTCAATAACAGAGGTCAGTAGTGAGCAGTCTCACTGGCTCATGTGGACTATATCAAACAAAAACTATGGCCCTCATTACAACTTTGACAGGCGGCGGAGGCCGCCCGCCAAAGTTGCGCCGCAGGAATACCGCACCGCGGTCTAAAGACCGCGGCCGGCATTCCAAGTTTTCCCCTGGGCTGGCGGGCGGCCGCCGAAAGGCCGCCCGCCAGCCCAGGGGAAAACGACCTTCCCACCATGAAGCCGGCTCGTAATCGAGCCGGCGGAGTGGGAAGGTGCGACGGGTGCTACTGCACCCGTCGCGTATTTCACTGTCTGCTATGCAGACAGTGAAATACAAACGGGGCCCTCTTATGGGGGCCCCTGCAGTGCCCATGCCATTGGCATGGGCACTGCAGGGGCCCCCAGGGGCCCCGCGACTCCCCCTCCCGCCATCCGGTTCCCGGAGGGAGAACCGCCAGGAACTGGATGGCGGGAGGGGGAGTCGGAATCCCCAAGCCGGCGCAGCAAGCTGCGCCGGCTTGGAGGATTCCTTGGGGGCAGCGGGAAACCGTCGGGAGACCGCCGGTTTCCCTTCTCTGACTGCGGCGGCTTCAGAATGCCCCGCGGGGCACCGCCGGCCTGTCGGCGGTGCCACCGCGTCCCGCGGCTAATGAGGGCCTATATATTGAGAGGGAAAAAAGACCTTCCAGAAGGCTGAGTCACATAAATCTGGGCAAAGGCTTTCAGGGGAACATACATACATTTTATGAATTCATGTTGCTACACTACTAGTCCTAAATCATGCTGAAAGAAGCAGTGATCTTCCTTATTGATCATGCAACTTACAGCGCTCCCCTCCAAAACTGATTCTAAAATCTCAATTCATGTGTGTTTTTTTTAAATGTTGTGCTATAGACTTAAAAATGAGACCAACTTAAAACACTTTTGTCTAGTGTTTATCTTCTAACCCCTTGTACTGCATGGTGGTCGTGGAGTTCTTCATCACCTGGAACACTTCATCTTGTTTACTTGTTCAAGGTACCTTAGAGCAGCATTGTGGGTGGGTCACATAGCTGGATGTTTCATCAAAATGGTATTCAGAGTCCTTTCAATGAGGGGAAGACCGCGTCAGATATTATCTTGCACTACTACCTCATCTGTGCTCATTCTGCAGATAATCAGGTCAGGGTGGCATTACCAAATGGCCCTCGTGACCTATTCCATTATATCAGTATGGCTTCTATGACATTCATTCATGTACCTGGATCCCAGTCAATTGAGAAAGACACCAGCTCTTGCCAAACACCCTATCACTAAAACCTAACCAACTGCATTCCTTCTTTTTTATGGAGGGATCTTTCTACTATCTGGGTGTCGTTCAGTCACTCAGTAAGTGTGTTGTCTGAGACAGGCATTTGATAGTCAAAAAATCCCTAGGGATCTAGGGTGGCTGGCTAACAAGAGATAGTATTCGTTTGGTGGCTAAGAGGACAGCCCCTGCCTAAGATTATGGGATGCCCCTCATAGCATTCACAGACTGCTAGACTGGACATGCATAAGCACTTCTTATATTTGTTAAGGGCCATGCATAAGTAATTGTGTGGTCCTAAACTAATTCTCCCCAGACTCTCACTACATAATTTGAAAAGGTACATGATATTATTATATGCTGAGCTATATTATGTAACATGGTTGATAATGAGATGAAGAAGAAAGTGCTTGAAAGAAATTTAGACCCTACAATGGAAATAAGGGACTTAGGGGGTCATTCCGACCCTGGCGGGCAGCGGTCGCCGCCCACCTGGCGGGAACCGCCATATGGCTGCTCAGCGGTCGAAAGACCGCTGGGGCCATTCTGACTTTACCCGCTGGGCCGGCGGGCGCTAGCCAATATAGCGCCCGCCGGCCCAGCAGGAAAGAGGCCTGCAACACTGAAGCCGGATCCGAATGGAGCCGGCGGTGTTGCAGGTGTGCGACGGGTGCAGTTTCACCCGTCGCGCTTTTCACTGTCTGCTAGGCAGACAGTGAAAAGCATACTGGGGCCCTGTTAGGGGGCACCTGCACTGCCCATGCCAGTGGCATGGGCAGTGCAGGGGCCCCCAGGGGCCCCAGGACACCTGTTCTCGCCAGCCTGTTCCTGGCAGTAAAAACCGCCAGGAACAGGCTGGCGGGAAGGGGGTCAGAATCCCCATGGCGGCACTGCTTGCAGCACCGCCTTGGAGGATTTGCCCAGCCGGGGAAATCCGGCGGGAAACCGCCGGACCCGGTTTTCCGACCGTGGCTTCACAGCTGCGGTCGGAATGGGCTATGAAGCACCGCCAGCCTGTTGGCGGTGCTTCAGTCGTCCGTGGCCCTGGCGGTCTTGGACCGCCAGGGTCAGAATGACCCCCTCAATGTATCATAATTATGGTATGCTGTTTCCGTTTCTTGTCAATTACAGTGGGGTACTATCAGTGTTTTCCAGTGTGTTAAAAACGTAACAATATCAATGGTTATCAGCATTTGCACTTTTTGTGCCATTAAAATTCATGCAGATGGTGTTCTTCTGGTGCTTACTGCTTACTTTCTACATTCACCAGCATTGCATGATGTATATTCTGAAAGACAAAGAGGCATATTTACAAGAATGTGGTGCATCATATATGATGCACCACTTTTCATGTGCCCCCTGCTGGTACCTAACGACACCATGGTTGCGTCGTATTGTGGCGCTTTGCTACACTATTGTCAAAAATGTTGACGCTAGTGCAGCAAAACACAGGGAGGTACATTGAACATAATGGGTGAAGCATTTTAACGCCTTCTCTTACCAAGCATTAAAAATTATGCAAAAAATGGCACAGTGAAATCTTGTACATTTCATTACACCATATTTTTGGGCCTCCCAGCGCAAGAACACCCTCATTGCATTTATTATGACTGGTGCAGGCATAATATGGCCAAGGGGTTAGAAACTGGCGCAAACATTGCGCCACTTTGTAAATGTGGCACACCTGAAATGCCTTCATAATGCCACATTAGTGTAAAAACAAATGACGCTAATGTGGCACAAAGAGGCACAAGGGGCTTGTATGCTCCAAAATGTTCTGAAGACTTCGAAGGCTGTGGTCTCTGATGTTCTGTTTGTTGTTTTATAATTTACAGGGCATGTTAAGGATTCAATTACATGGACTACGGTGTCATGTCAGAGATACGGATAATGTGACTTATCACTTTAATTTGCAGTGGCTGATGGTAATTTTAAAAGGGAGGAATCTAGACAGGCCACACATGCACACATACATACCACATCCATTCATTCAAACACATGTGCAGATACTCACATCCTTTCACAACACCCATTACCAAATATTCAAACATGTATGCATGCACCAATTTTTTTTTTTTTAAATCACCCTCACCTGCAGCTCTATCTCTGAGGTGTCAGGAGAGTTGGGAATGTTGCCTTCCCTCAGCTATTGAGGGAAGGTAGCAGTCCCAACCTCGTCACAGAATGCGAAGGGGTCAGTGAGATTACTGATCCCACCCTGTCACGTAGGCTCTCATTATCCTAAGTAGACTAGTGGATTTGGGCGGCAGAATCATTTGCACTGTGGGAGACTGAGTCTGAACCCCCTACAGGTGACACCTGTCGGCCTAATCCGGGTTTTGCTCTTACTAACTAGCAGTGCCTCATCTCCACCCAACAGCAGGGATGATTGGGCAGCCAAGCGCATGACACAATTGATTCCTCATGGAAATCGTGGTCACTCAGATCACATCTGTTTCTCTCAGTTACATTAGTCTCACATATACAAGGACAATCAGAGGCAGAATATATTTCAATAGGGTTTTATTGAAGCAACTGCATCTTAGAAAATAAAGCATGTACTGCAATAACTAAGACGATAAAGCATGACAGGATTAAAATTGTGACAAGGAGAGTAAAGTATACAAATAATGCTAACATATTGTCACTAGAGTCGGTAAAATAGCTCATACCTAGGCAATGTTAGAGAACAGCATGTTAAGCTCTAGTTCTGCCCTTCAGGTTCCCCTGGGAAGACATCATCCCTCATACCTGAGCAAGAGGCCTGTAGTCTACATAAGCAGCTGTAGCGAAGCACACAGCAATCAGCATACAGTCATAGTCATCTGGCTGGAATCTTCCTCTAACGTACATGGGTCAAAGTAGTGTTTTTATAATAAAACAACTGATGTTCCAAGAAAGGATCCCTACGTAAGAGTGTATATGTTTTTATGAACACTAGAGACAAAGCGTTACCATGTTTGCCGGCAACCTATCTTACTACAGCCTTGAGAAAAGCACAGAGTGAAAGAAATGTCTTGTTTAAGAACGCAGTGCTGGCCTAGGCAAAAAACAGCTAGATAGAGAAAGTAAAACAAGACCGCAAATGTGGCTACTGTTAAAATAATAAATGAAGCTGAATAAAATATGTCTAGGTTAAAGTGCACAGCGGCAGGCCTACTTTGCTAAAATAACGTGTATGAAGCTATAACTAAAATGGCTACACAACAACCCCACTTTGTAACAATGTGTCACTGATTAACACTCGGCCCTGGGTACTTCAGGGCTTAAAACTGAAGCGCCAAGGTCTGAGGCAATAAGTGATGCTTGTCACCAAGGGGGAGGGCCTCAAGGACCTTTGCTGAGCTGAGGAGTTCATGCCCACAGGAGCTGTGACATCCTCAGCCCAGCAAAGTTCAGCTGAAGCAGCCAGGAGCCTGCACAATTAGAGCATGTCTAGCTCCTGGCTGCCTGACCCGAAAATGAAGAGTGTTTGTTAGGCTGGCCTTTGCTCAGCCTGACAGACATTCTTCTTCAGGGGTAAAAGGTGAGAGGGCGTGGCCTCTCACCCCCTATGGACAGGCCGCGTTGCAATTGTACATTCACAGGTTTGAGGAAATATACCTCAAAGCTATATGAGCGGAATTAAACTTAAATGATGAAGTAAGTCGTGTTTTCTGATGGTTTTGTCATTTTCAAGTTAGAGGAAAAAATGGTTGATTGAGAGGAAAAACTGTATTCCAGCTGACATTCATAAGGGATGGGTAAACCAGATCGAAACAACACTGTATAGCTTGTTTTAGATTATTATATTTGATTTGTGTTATCTCTTTGTGAATTCAAATGAAAAACTTTGGTTATGTGAAAAAATCAGTGGCTCTTGTTCTGGGTACCCAGCCTTCCATGTACTAAGGGCTACTTATATCAAAGGAAAAGCCCCACCACCGCTGAGCTACTAATATTATTAGAGATGTAACAATTATCACATCAGACAAGATCAGCAGCCACCACATGCAAATATTACCAGAAGTGCATTAGAAACTGTTGATTTCAGTAATGTAACAAGCATTTGCAATGCAATGCGACTCGCATTTGCTTGAGTTAGAGCTATTAGCGTTGTAAATTGAAAATGAAAAGTAAAACAGTTGACATAAGTGAGCGGATCCAAAGCACCATGGCCGCCATGAGCATGAGTGCAAAGGAGAGACAGAAAAAGAAAAAGAAGTTTGCTCGCAGTCAAACATATCGACAATTGTGCAATTATCCATGTAACAGGGGCAGTCTGCAAGGCGGTAGCAAAACCACAACAAGGAGGAACAAACATAAAGCATTTACTAATGAAAGGAAAGGATTTTTGAAAGGCAAGCCCGTGAACCAGTGGAAGTGATGTGCGTGCGGTAGACGTTGTTAAAAGCTCACAATACTTACAACAGGTCAAAGTATTTGTGCCCCCGACCTAAAAATGATTTGTCAATGTGGAATGCCTCTATATGGGTAGTACATAACAGCCATATCTACAATGCCCCTAGTGCCAAGTTAAGTGCCAAGTTAATAATATTGCTTCTCCCCAACACCGTTTTATTTTTAGCACTCAAATGTCAGCATTGAATATATTTTAGAAATTCAGTCTTTTTTATCAAAACATCAGCATTGGACTCCTGAAAATGCACACAATTTAATCTCTAATAAATGCCTTTCAATTCTGGTTCACATATACTAATTCAACAAAGCAAAAGCTTTTAATTTCATTGACTAGGCTGCCCACAGGGGAGCAACTTACAGATAGCTGGAGAGCTACCAACAGCTCACGAGCTACTGGTTGGAGAAACCTGCTTGAGATTAACACTGTGTCAGCTGATTGGAGCGTCAATAGAACTTTCTCAGTAAGAGTTGGCTTAAACCAATCTAGGGAAACCCTAATTGTGGTCTAGATCAGATGGAACACGTCCTAAAGTGATTACCAGTCCTCAGTCCGGGTTTGTTACGTCTTTGCTTACTACAGGTAGGGCTCAATCACTTCGGAAGCTTTAAGGAACTTTTGACTGCGGTCTTTCGCTCAGCAGATACTCTTCCGGCTTTAGTTTTCTCTCATGCACAAGTAAAATTCGTCCTGCAAATTTCACCCTTGACTAATACCATATCTTCCTTGTGCACTCAGGAATCACTTAGTACTTTGCCAATTAGCTCTCCCTTAACACACACACTAGGAATACAACTATATCAACTGTAGACAAGTAAACAACTGCAACCAAACAAGTGTCTCATACATTTCTAATATACTCCAAAGTCTTAGACCTTGCAGGTTCTGTTACAACAGCAACCACCTGAGCAATTTTTGAGCACAAAGCACCACACTCACTTGAAGTTTGACGACTTCCCTACTCTCACCCTTTGGAGTACACAAACTCCCTACTCAACTACGTTGGAATTCGCACACTCCCTACTTCTCTCATACATCTCAATTCACCTGCGATTTGCCAAAGCATTGCAAGCACAGATCCTACTCAAAACTCAAACAACACTCGAAACATACCAATTTCATCTAAACAATCACTGGAAAAACCTAATCTCTCGAAACCAGGATGAACTCTGTCAAGAGACAAAACCACATCTAAACAAGCATTGGTAAACCCAAATCTCCACATCTAAGGATAATCTCTCTCCTATTGAGACAAAACCATCCTTTGCTACCAGAATTTGTGGGCGTCTGACATCTACTCCCCTCAAAGGTTGACTCAAACCTTTTGACTCAGACAAGAGTAATGAGACCATCAAATCAAACAATGAGAACTAATAGCCGTAAATAAACAAAACATAAAATGAAGAGTCAATAATTTATACACACCATGACCTATGTGGCCATGAATCACCACACCAGTTTAGTAAAGTTTAAACATTTACTGCCCTTATATTAACAATGATCAAATCGGATAAATGATGTGCAAAACCAAATGATAGCAATACAGAAACAACACAGGCTGTCCAAAAAGTCTGAAAGATCTCAATCTAATAAGAGCAATCACCATTAAACACTACAAAGGAATAATACAGAATGACAACAGAATTATTTGAGCAATATAAACAGATTTCATTAGTTTTGCAGTTGAATAAATCATAATCAATTAATGAACATTTGAATTTATTGTTGGGTCAGGCACCCTAACTACTAAATTTTTATTTGAAAAACATATGTGGGGCTGGGCTTCGTCACATGCAAAAATAAAAATAAGACAAAAACTAATTTTGAAAACATCTAACTATGGCGCTAACAAAAATGTGGTTGGATTTCTAAGGGAAAAACCTGCAAAGGAAAAACAAAAACACATTGGTTATACCTCTCCTAAAGTGAGACAGCAGCCATCAGCGGATCACAGGAGCAGCAGGTTTTCAAAGGTTAGCATCAAGAACCTGAAAAGGGGCAACAGCTCAGTGATCGCGGGCCAATTGTATCTGATCTGTTATAATTATAAGTAGCTAGATAAGAGCTGAATGGCAGAACTGAACTGAACAGAAACTAAACAGAATCTAAACTGATTTACATCACCTAAAGCTTTGCTAAATTAAAGTCCAAAAAATTACTAGCTTGGCTTCTATTGGACAAGACTATGAGGTGTGAATGTGAGCAAGCTATTGGACTTCGTCCTTTTCCATTTGTATCTTTCTTCAATACTTCTTCAAGATGCTAATGTTCATGCTCCTTTTTGGTCAACAGTTTTCGTGTAATATTAACTTTGATTAAAACAACTCAGAACACGATATTGAGCTAGCATTAATTCCTACCAGAAACTAAGGCCCATTGTTAAAACTTGTAGTATTTACCATAAGGAAGTACAGAAGGAACAGCTAATGAACAATTTTTTTGAAAGCGTTTCAGTGAGGTCAGCATAACATTTCAACATTATGCTTCTGGAAATGTACTAAAACGTGGGCCTTTTTTACTAACGCTAATGCATGAATAAATAAAACGATTCTAATAAATTCAAACCATTAGTTTTGTAGTAGATTAGTAATAATCATCTTCTGAACATGTAATTATGCTTCATGAAAATAAATTTTTACAGGTATTTATTATTTCACAGAGAAATCGTGGTAGCGGACATCATGTTCACCACATTTTAAACATGCACGTTTTATCTTTCTAAGACACGTTTTTCTAATTAAACTCTTTAGTACATCTTATTGTTTTATTTTAGGTACTCTTATTTTATTAATAATGTTTGCTCTCTAACACTGAATGGGTGTTGTTTCTTGTGTTGACGCTGAATGTACAAGACCTGCTTCTCATACACATTATTTAAGTAGCAACGCTTGGCACCCCCATTGGCATTCCTGGCTTTGAAAATGAAAAAGACAGTGATGTGCAAAATGATCCAGAGAACTGCAGCTGTCCATTGCAGAGTGGCTTAAAATGCTAGGAGGTACAACTGTTGCAACACAGCCTGATCAGCCAAAGTGTCTCCTAGAACCCCACTTTTAGGGTCTCTTAGGCACTGGTTAGCCCTCAACATTAGTATGTTGTGCCGGGAGTCTTTCAGTATGAATGTACCATTCTACGTTGCTTGCATCAGGAAAAGAGTTGTAACTTGAAGCACTCCAGTGATGTAGGACATATGCTTTTCTTGCGTGCAGCCTGCTGCAATGCTACACATTCAAGCAGAGAGTCACAGGCAGTGTTTTCATTGACCTTTTACATATTTGCACCAGTAGATATTGAGGGGCTTATTTACAAGCCACTGTGCGCCACCATATCATTACTTTTAATGATGATCCAGCACTGCACACTGCAGAGCCATATCCACAAGGCCATGTAAAGTCCCCATGCGTGGCTTTTCAGAGGCTCATAGATATGGAGTGAGGCAATGCAGTGCAAGTCGCTGCAATGCCTCACAGTGCGATAGGGAGGAATGCCATGGGTGTCACGGTGGGTGTTCCCATGTAACACCCATGGTATTTGACAAACTGACAGATTTACAACATACTGTAAACCTGGAAATGCATCAAAAGCCTAAGCCTCCCCAGGGGAGGTATAAGGGAAGCGCACGAGGAGAAATAACATTTATTCTCCTTGTTTTTTCCTCTTCCTATGTGTGTTCCATTCTGCAGCACATTTTGCAGAAACAAAGCCATTGATTATTCCTGTGTAGAAAGGTGTACCTTCCTGCACAAAGGCAATCATCCCTACAATGCAAACAGCCTTGCACCATGGTGGCAGGGTGCCTGCGTTGGAGCATGGCTGTCAATTGTGCGGCAGCTCTATGGAAGAGGACAGGAATGCACCCTATCCCAGAGATAGGGTGCATTCCTTCCCTTTCATATGTTGCAGGGCAGCACAGCAAGAAGGCTTGTGGTGCTTCCCTGTACAAAACCGTTGTTAATGAGTCCCTGAGTTTTCAAAGCATGACATTATCAAAAATAGTTTTTTCAGATGTTGTCATTCACTTCACTTTTCTTCCAAGTGGTGCTCATTCTCTGCATATTAGGCTTAAACTAACAATCAGCTTAGCTTTAATTCAGCTTTTAGTCAAAGTAAAAATATAGGGGCAGATTTACAAGCACCTCCTTGCGCCACATTAGCAGCATTTTTTTTTAAGCTAATGTGCTGTTAAGAAGGCATATGTGTCACGCCAGGCAGAATGTATGCAAGGGGGAGCGTTCCAGATCTAGGAGTCCCGCAAAAATGTTGCAGTGAAATCTACAAGAATTCACTGCACCGTTTGTGGTGTCATTTTTAACGCCTGCTCAGAGCAGGCATTAAAATGATGCACCCATATTAACCTATGGGCCTCTTGCACTTTGCTCCACTAGCATCAAAATGTTTGACGCTAATGGAGCAAAGTGCCACAATAGAGTCTAAAATGTTGATGCTATCGGCCTAACGTGCACCATGGTGCGATGTATTATGAATACCATGCTCCCATGGTGTCATTAGGTGGGACAGGGGCAAAACAAGAAAACTAGCACATCAGTGCTGATACACCAGTTTCTTGTAAATCTGCTCCTCAGCTGCTACAGACTAAGAGGACTTGGGTGGGGTATCAGGGTAGATCAGAGGTTTGAAATGAGGTACATGGCAAAGTTGTCTGCAGGTTGATGCTTTCACCTTTTTGGCATAATACCTGCTATTCTTAAAGAATCTCTAGGAAAATATGTCAGTTACAATCATAATTTCAGGCTTGTAAATTAAAATTTCTTGTGGAACACGTCAAGGGTGGACAGTGTCCCTGATAACATTTTCTATTCAACCCTTAGCAATTGGAATTTGAAACAATGATACATTTTACCCTCAAGTCCTTGGTATATCTAAATTAAAAGTCTACACTGATGACTTGATTCAGTAAATCTCACTAAACAGATCTATATATTTTCATTTAATTATGTTCTCATTAAATTACCCAAAAATTCAATATTCAAGTTCATATCGAGGTTTAATCAATCAATCAATCAGTAATTTGTTAAGCGTGCTACTCACCTGGTAGGGTCTCAAGGCGCTGGGGGGGGGTAGCTACTGCTCGAAGAGTCAGGTCTTGAGGCGCTTCCTGAAGGTCAGGAAGTCCTGGGTCAGACGTAGGTTGATGGGGAGGGAGTTCCAGGTTTTGGCGGCAAGGTGGGAGAAGGGTCTGCCGCTGGCTGTGGTACGGTGGACGTGGGGGACGGTGGCGAGGGCGAGGTTGGCAGGGTGGGGCTGGCGTGTCAGGATGTGGAAGTTAAGACACTCGTTGAGGTAGGCGGGTCCGGAGTCGTGTTGAGCTTTGTGAGCGTGGATTAGGAATTTGAAGATGATCCTTTTGTTGACGGGGAGCCAGTGGAGGTCTCTGAGGTGGGCTAAGATGTGTTTGTGGCAAGGGAGGTTGAGGATGAGTCGTGCTGAGGCGTTCTGGATGCGCTGAAGTTTTCTCTGGAGCTTGGCCATTGATCCCGTGTAGAGAGCGTTGCCGTAGTCCAGTCTGCTGCTGACGAAGGCGTGGGTGTCTGTTCTTTTTGATTCAATGGGGATCCATCTGAAGGTCTTGCGAAGCATGCGAAGGGTGTTAAAACATGAGGATGAGATGGCGTTGACTTGCTGGGTCATAGTGAGCGATGAGTCCAGTATGAAGCCGATGTTGCCTGCATGGGTGGTGGGCATTGGGGAGGCTCCCAGAGTGGCAGGCCACCAGGAGTCGTCCCATGCTGCTTTGTTGGAGCCGAAGATGATGATCTCGGTCTTCTCCGAGTTCAGTTTGAGGCGGCTTGCCTCCACCCAGTTGGCGATGGCGTGAAGTCCGGTGTGGAGGTTGGTCTTGGCGGTTGCGGGGTCCTTCGTGAGAGAGAGGATCAGTTGAGTGTCATCCACGTAGGAGACGATGTTGAGGCCGTGGGATTGGACGATGTTGGCGAGCAGTGCCATGTAGACATTGAAGAGGGTGGGGCTGAGTGAGGATCCCTGGGGGACTCCACAGATGGTTTTGGTGGCTTTTGACAGGAACGGGGGAAGGTGGATTCTTTGGGTTCTGCCAGAGAGGAAGGATGTGAGCCAATCCAGGGCTCTGTGGCGGATTCCAGCGTTGTGGAGGTGTGTGCGAAGAGTGTGGTGACGGACGGTGTCGAAGGCTGCGGAAAGGTCAAGGAGGATGAGGGCAACGGTTTCACCTTTGTGGAGCCTGCTTCTGATGTCGTCGGTGGCAGCAATAAGGGGGGTTGGTGCTGTGGTTTCTGCGGAAGCCGGACTGGGAGATGTCGAGTAGGCTGTTGTCCTCCAGGAAGCGAGAAAGTTGGCTGTTGACTATCTTCTCGATGACCTTCACAGGGAAGGGGAGTAGGGAGATGGGCCGGTAGTTTTTTAGGTCTTCAGGTCGGCTTTAGACTTTTTGAACAGGGCGTTGACTTCGGCGTGTTTCCAGCTCTCCGGGAAGATGGTGATCTCGAAGGAGCTGTTGATGATGGTCCGGAGCTGGGGAGCGATGATTTGGCTGGCTTTCTTGAAGACGTGGTGAGGGCAGGGGTCGGCGGGTGAACCGGAGTGGATGGTGCTCATGTTCTTGGTGGTTTTGTCGTCGTTGGTGTGGGTCCAGGCACTCAGGATGTTGGTATGGATGGGCGCGTTGGGGTCGGTGTTGGCAGTGGTGATGGTGGGTGACAGCGGTGCGAAGCTGCCATGGATGTCTGTGATTTTGCAGTGAAAAAAGGTGGTGAGGGAGTGACAGAGGTCTTGCGAGTGTGGGGGGTCGGCCGAGCAGGACTTGGGGTTGGTGAGTTCCTTGATGATGCTGAAGAGCTCCTTGCTGTTGTGTGCGTTGTTGTCAATTCGTTCTTTGTAGAAAGATCTTTTGGTGGTCCGGATGAGCTGGTGATTTTTGCGGATGGCAGAATTGAGGGCGGCATGGTTGCTTTCTGTTTGATATTGATGCTTGGAGGCCTGAAGGTCTGCAGGGAACCAGGGAGCTTTCTTGCTGGTGTGGGTATTGGTGTTTTTCCTAAGCGGAGCGAGGGTGTTAGCGCAGTCGTTGAGCCATTGCTTGAGGTTGAGGGCGATGGTGTTGGGGTCGCTGGTGTTGGGTGGCGGGGCGAGGGGGAGAAATGGACACAGCGGTGGTCGGTCCAGTGGAGTTCGGTGGTCTGGGTGAAGGTCATGTGGCTGCTGGTGGAGCAGAGGGCGTTGAGTGTGTGGCCGGCTGAGGGGGTGGGTGTTGTAACGAGTAACTTGAGGCCGAGGTTGAGGAGGTTGTCCAGTAGGGCTGAGCAGTTGATGTCCCCGGTGTTCTCCAGGTGAAAATTCAAGTTGCGAGGAGCATGTAGTCTGTGGAGGTGAGGACGTGGGTGCTGATTGTGTGGGCGATGGTGTTGCAGAATTGTGGACTTGGGCCCGGGGGTCTATGAACGAGGATTCCTCTCAGGGTGGTGTTGGCATTGACATAAATCTGGAAGTGCAGGTGTTCAGCGGCATCTAGGGTGTCGTGGGTGTCGGTTGAGATCCTGATGGAGCTCCTGTGGACTATGGCGATTCCATAGTTCGTAATTCTATCTGGAAAAATCAACACGCTCGCCTAAGACTCAACTGTCTGTAACGAATATGGTGAATTGGCAGTAAAACAATTAAGGCTCTCTATCAGGAAGTGTTCTCCTGAGTCCTGATGGGTTTACTGTTGTGTTCAGCTGTAAGAAATCATACATGCCAAGATCAGGTTGATCTTTATGACTATGTCTGTAGCTCGTTCGCTCATTTTAAAATGTTGGAAGTGTATGGACATGGTTCAATAGCAGTTAAAAATTAATCATTCAAGGTTATTTAAGTTAACATATGCTAAAAACTGTTGTTAGACCTGACATCCTTAGGGTGGTCCTCCCCTAGACATTTTGCCTGCTTTCCTCCTATTTTGCTGAATTTGTTTTTGTTGGCCTTAGGATTCTGCACTTTACCACTCCTAACTACTGCTAAAGTGCTCTGCTTACTCCCCTTAAATATAATTTGATTGGTATATACCTAATTTGCATATTTAGGCCCATATTTCTACTTTTTGAGGCAAAACTGTGCAAATGCACTTTTGCAGCAAAAACTATGGCGGTGGCTTTCTCCATTCCACAGCCCAAGGCGGGCGCCATATTTAAGGAATGGTGCAAGCCAGCGCTAAGCCTGGGCTAACGTCAGAGAAAAAGACGTTAGCCAGGTGGGGTGGTGGTTGAGGAGATGGAGGTTGAGCATCAAACAATGACGCTAGGCTGGTTGAGGCGAACAAATGCCTCTAACCAGCCTAGTGTCATTCCATGACGCACAACCATGCATAACACATGACTCCTGTCTTATAAAAGACAGGAGTCATGCCCACCACCGCAATGGGCAGCACAGGGGACCAGTGTCCCCTGGGCATTGTCGTTGCACCCAGTGCCATGCAGGGGGCCCCATGTCAGGGCCCGAATGGCACTTAAAAAATATTATTTTTTAAAATGACCTATACATCCCTTACTTATCTGGGATGGGGACCCCCACTCTCTGCTGTCCCTCTGGTGTGGGTGGGGATGTTCCATGGGCTTGGGGTGGGCACCAGTGGGCCCATTCCATGGCCTTTAGCCATGGAAATGGGTCAACAGGACCCCTAATGCCTGGTCTGACCCAGCTGTTAACTAATGGCTCTAATCAAGCTTAGCGCCATTATTTTAGCAAGGGGATAGCGTCGGTTTTTTGGATGGGAACGCTTACCATGCTTCTCATTGACGCAAGGTGGGTTCACGCATTCTAAGAATTGTGCAAACTCCAATATTTTGATGCTAGACATTTGTGCAGAATTTGCTTTAAAAAAATGACGTACATTTGGTGCAAACAGAGTATAAATATGCCCATTAGTTTAAGTGAAAGTGACTATATATGCCAAGGGCCTGTAAATTAAATGCTACTAGTGGGTCTGCAGCACTGATTGTGCCACCTGTTTAAGTAGCCTTTAAAACATGTTCCAGACCTACCATTGCAGCCTGAATGCAGTGCCACACTGCAATGTCAACTTGGCATTTTAAACCCCTTGCCAAGCCTTAAACACCCGGTTAATTACATATAGGTCAACCTTAAGGTAGGCTCTAGGTAGCCCATATGGCAGGGTGTCATTAAAAGGTAGGACATGTACCTTCAAGTTTTACATGTCTTGGTAGTGAAAAACGTCAACATTTTTTTTTACTGTTGTGAGACCTCCTCCTCCCATTGGATAATGTGGGGGATTCCTTATTACATTTGATACGGTGTGACTTCTGATTGGGAGGAGGTAGATCTGTTATGTTTAGTTCTCATAGAATTGTAACAATAAATCCTCTTTAATGGTAAAGTCTGAATTATTGTTAAAATATTGAAAATGCTGCTTTTAAAAGGCTGCCATTTTCCTGCTCTTAGCCCTATGTGCCTGCAGCCTGTCTCCAATATACGTCTGGGGAGGGTGACAGTTGGGCTTGGTGCATGCCGTCTAGACAGCCACACACAGAGGAAGCTTAGGTGTGACTAGATAGATAGATAGATAGATAGATAGATAGATAGATAGATAGATAGATAGATAGATAGATAGATAGATAGATAGATAGATAAGAGGAAAAATTCTCAGCTGAGTAACTGAGGTAAATAAAGAAATGAACCACTGGCTCACCCAAATGACTGTCTGCCAAACAAAGGCAGTGTGAGCTGGGGAATAACCAGCATTATCATGTGGTGTGGCTGAAGTATTTATTTTTGCAATCATGATGGTCTATGACATAAATACAATCAAACATTACTGGGTATATAAAATCCACCTTTTCAAACTCTCAGACAGACAGGGAAAAGTAAAACAGCCATGATGTGCAGCCTGCTCCCCTGTATCGCACTTATTTGTGTGGCCACGGTCTTGGCGGCAGGACCACAGTCTTCAACACCAGGTAATGAATCGTATTGCATTTTACTATTCTAGTAGAAATCCACAATGACTTAAAATTAAACCAATTAGTGAAATTGTGAAAATTCATTTTTTCTCTTTTCTCAGTCCTGGTTTAGTGAACTATATGTTCCACCAGCCAATAAGTTATATTACAGGAGTTTAGAGGAAGCTAAGATTTAAAAATGAATTGATGGGATTTGTTTTTAATGCTCTGAGCTCTGATTCTAAGACCTTAAATGTGTTCTTAGTAAGTAATAGGCATGGCAGATGAGTGCTTCTCCTTCCATTTAGAATTTTATATTTCTAGTAAAAATGATGCTGATGTGTTTAAATACATTGTTCAGCATAGGCAAAACACACACAGGCATATCCATCTGTAGGCAAATGGCATGAATAAAAGGCACAAAGTTGTTTTGAAATTGCCAAAAAGCCAATTTATAATCATATATCACATGCAATATTTTGTAGGTGAAATCATGGGCACCACTTCACTAATTCATGCACTCACTCCCCTCCACAATCTCATGAGTACTTACTTCCTACAAGTACCTACTGAACTATCTCAATCAGGCACCCCCTGTACTCATTCACACAGGTATGCCCTTCACTTTGCATGCACACACACACACACACACACACACTCACTCACATACAGAAACATCACTCTCCTGAACTCTCACCCTCCATTCATTTAGACAAAACTTGCATATACAGGAGCACCTTACAGACATCAGCAGCACACACACCCTTTAGTCCAAAACAGCAATGCCTTGCACATACTCAAGGCAGCCCCTGCACCCACACACATCCACTCTCTGCATTAACCTTCTATATGTACTTTCTGTAATCACCGCTTACAGGTACACCCTGCACTCACCCTCTAAATGTACTGCTGTACTCACCTTCCTAAAGGCACCGCCTTACTGTCCACAGACACCTGGCTGCACTCAGTCCCTGCACATACATATACATAAGACTCACTGTGCTCAGACAGAGGCACTTATCTCTTCCTGCACACCGCCCTACTTTATAAAGCAATACTACTTTTTTCAAGAGTGGGTAAATCAGCTATAAACCAAATCAACTGATAGGAAGCAAATTGCATTTACCTTTAGCTAAACCATCCAACATTGGTACCCATCATAGGCTCACAAGGAACCCTTTCTCCTTCCCATTGGAACATTCACATTCTTGAGGGTGGCACTTATGAACTACCCATTAATTGGTTGAAACCAAGCAACCAACTAATGAAGTGAATGGGTCTTTTTATGCCTATGTTTTTATACAACTGCTGTGTCCATGTACCAAGCATTCTTAGTCTAGCTACGGAGCAATTTTAAAGTTATGTGATTCTATGAAATGAAAACAAAGCTCAGCTGCAGTAGGCTAGCCTGGTTTGTAGTGGGTACCTATGGTACTTATACATTAAACCAGGTCCAGTTATCCCTTATTAGTGAAATGTAGGCAGAGTCTAGAAGCCAGGATCTCTAGCGGTAGCCGTGGATGAGGAGCCAAGGCTTATCTAGGAGAAATGCAAAGCTGATGCAATGCCACTGTAGTCACACAGTACTCACACACATTAAACAAAATACACAGTGTTGCAAAAATAAAGGTACTTTATTTAGGTGACACAAATACCAAATATACCATAGGGACTATACTCCCTTAGGAGGTAAGTAACACAAAAATTATAGACACTAGTATGCAGAAATATGCAGGAAAACAGTTAGAAAACAGTGCAATTACTGAAAATCACAATAGTTAGAAATGGGCGTAAGGGGAGCACAAACCATATACTAAGAAAGTGGAATGTGACTGTCGGTCTCCCACCTAGGCAGGTGTAGTGTGTAGAGGGGAGCTGGTAGTACTAGAAGACCCCAAAGGTAAGTACTAGAACCCACCCGAGAGCCCAGGAAAGCAGGAGTGAAACACAGTAACTTTCCTAGAACACACAGAAACACAAGAAAGAAGATTATGCACAAACCAGAAGAGACTGCAAGACACCAACAGTGGATTTCTGGACCTGTGGAAGAAGAGGATCAAGTCCAAGAAGCACAGAAGAGTCCATGGAGAACAGGAGCCCCTGCTAACCTGGATGAAGGTGCAAAAGAAGAACACCGGTGCAGAAGAACAGTCGGGATTGCACCCAAGAAGATGGAGTTGGGTTCCTGGTTGCTGCAAATGATGTCCCATGACAGATGGAAGACTGCAGTCTGTTTTGAGTTGCTGGAGTCCACCAACAAGTCTTGGCACACGGAAAGTTCACAGTTAGCATAAAAAGGCGCTGCCTGGGACCAGGAAGGACCAGGTGGACTCTACCCAGGAGGGGAAATTGAAGGGGGGATCTCAGCAACTCAGAGAGCCCACAGAAGACCAGGCAGCATGCACAGGAGTACCACAGCACAAGGACAAAGAAGGTGCAAAAGGGGCCCATGCAGCACAACGACAAAGGATGCCACGCCCCCGGAGAATCACTCAGGAAGCTGTGCGTCGCAGGATAGAGTGCGGGGGGACGGAGCTCTATGTTGCATGAAGAACTTCATGAAAAGATGCCAACAAGCCTTGGCAACTGCAAAACACACAGTGCACGGGGTACTGTCTTGCGTTGGGAGGCAAGCTCTTGCCTCCACCAAAGTTGGACAGTAGGACCTCAGGACAATCGGGACCACTTCAGTCCACCATCCATGATGCAGGATCCATGCAGCTCAGCAAGAGAGGGGATCCATGCAGCCGGTTGTTTCTTGCAGTAGTGCCTGCTGAAGTAGGAGAGTGACTCCTTCACCCCAAGGGAGATTCCTTTGCTCTTTTGGTGCAGGCTGAAGACGGGCTGTCCTCGGAGGATGCACAACCGGAAAATAGTTGCAGTTGCTGGCAGGAGCTGAAGATACAATGTTGCAGAAGGCACCTTGCTTCTTTGTTGCAGTTTGAAAGGGGGATTGGTCACCTAACCAGGTAAGCACCTATCAGGGGAGGGCTCTGACATCACCTGCTGGCACTGGCCACTTAGATGCTCCCAGAGTTCCCTGCCAACCTTGAATCCAAGATGGCAAAACCCAGGGGCCCCCTGGAGGAGCTCTGAGCACCACACCTGGGGTGGTGATGGACAGGGGGGTGGTCACTCCCCTTTCCTTTGTCTGCTTTTCACACCAGGGACTGGGGGTCCCTGAACCAGTGTAGACTGGTTTATGCAAGGAGGGCATCAAATGTGCTCTTCAAAGCATTTCCAGTGGCCTGGGGAGGCTACACCTCCCAAGCCGGTAACACCTATTTCCAAAGGGAGCAGGTGTAACACTATTTTGCTTTCCTTATCTTATGACCGAGCTGACAAAACTTCTCTGGAATGCACTTATTAGTTTAAAGAAGACATTTATTATTATTACTTCACCACGAGGTTCCTGAGAGACGAGATTAGTAGGTTGGAAGCATACGTTTAAAAGTAGTCACAGCAATGAAAACAAAATATATCACAGTGATTCTCAATTGCAATGTACACAGCAAATACATGTGATTATATTATAGCATAACTTCAAAGTTAAGAATAAAAGTAAAAATTCATGATTTCTGCAGGTTCTGGAGGGTCATTTGGGGATTCAACCCACACCTTAGCACTGAGGTTTTTATCTGCTGCACCACAGTTTCACTTTCCTTGCACTGTCAGAAGGGCTGGGGCAGACTCCTTCCTTACCAAACCTCCATTCACTCCACTTAGGACAAGTTGGGCAATGCTGTCTCCAATCTATATGAATGAATCAGATTCTCTTCTAGTTATCAGAATAACTTTGATTTGTCTTTGGTAATCTGCAGCAATCACTCGCCCTAAAACCTGATCAATTTGCCATATCTGTCCTGGTAACTTTCCTCTTCCCAACTGATCTTTGACTGTTTGTGGGACAGATTGCTGTTGTGTGTGCTGACAAATAGGACATTGCAAAATCACAGTTTTTATCAAATCTAGGGGAATGTGCATCTCTCTAATCTCTGCCCACTTGTAAGTGGCTTTTTTCCCAGATGTCCACATTTCTGGTGCACCCACTTAGCCATCCCCACCAAGTCAGTATTCTGGGTTGACACTTCTGTCGTTGAACTTTTGGCTTTAACATCTGCAAGGGAATTGAACCAGTTATGTACAAGCCATGTGGAAAACCAAACGGCTAATCCATTGGAAGTGAACCAAGAATCAGTGTAAAAATTACACATCTCAAGCAGCTCTTGCTTTAAAGTCTGACACACAATGTACAACTCTACATATTGGTTACTTTTTCCTTCTCCTGTGATAGACAACAACATTTTTTAGTAACTGGATTGTATGACACTGATTTTCATTGTCTTTTAGTACTCATGCATTTCAATGAATCATTAGTCAAACAAACATGCTTTTTGTCCTCAGGGGACAAGAATTCAAATGGTGCACTCAATTTCACTGGTGACTCTTTTTCCTGTGGTATATTCTGCACCCTCTCCTTATCCTGTAAAGGGGCTTGTGACACCTGTTCATGTAGGGCTGCAGTGACTCGAGCCCTGTTTTGTATGTACCAGGTCCAGTGTATGATACTAGCCTCTTGTGCCTGTCCTATACTGTGAGATTAAGGTGAACTCTTCACCCACTGCATGATTGATAGTTCAGGTTTCAGAATTACATTATCATTTAATGTAATTTGCTCAGTATTCACTAGAGCCCAATAACAAGTCAAAAGCTGTTTTTCAAAAGGAGAACATTGCTCCACAAAGTCAGATAGTTTTCTAATCCAAAGTTCCAGGGGCACCCTTCTCCTCCCCTGTTCCTGATTTACATGTAAATAAGTGTTTCCCTCTTGCACTGCACACAAATCTAAAGTTTGTTGAATTATTTCATTTGCCAAATCAAAAGTACGCAGCTGCTTCTCACTCCCTTCAAACTCATGTTTTTTTTCCTAGTTACTTTGTACCAAAGTGTTAAGATTTTACTCAGATGAGGGCTATACTGTTTCCAAAAATCAAACAAGCTCATGAAACTCGGTGTCTCTTGCTTAGTGCAAATAGAAAGAAAATCTAAAATCTTTTGTTTTACCTGTGACAGCATCTGTCTATTTTCTGGATACCACTGAATTCCCAGAAACTGCACATTTTGCAACAGTACTTCTGCCTTGTCTGAATTAATTTTACACATAGTACTTTGCAAAAGCAGTCTGAATATAACATTCTCAACTTCATGCTCAGTGTAATGTAAGGAATGCACTTGAACTGCCAACAACCGTGGGCTGCTCTGCACACAGAGATCTACGCTCTGCTCAAGAGGCTCACACTGGCCCCCACCTTTTTAACATCCTCATTACTGGAATGGGGAAAAGCCAGATTCTCCTGCAACAGCTTTATAAATTTCAATTTTATCACGTAATAATTTGTTCTGGCTAACTTGCTCACATAAATTCTTATTTTCATGTTCTAACTGCCTACATCTCTCATGCATTTTTCTGTAAGCAAACAAAAGTATTGAGAGAGCGTAGTTTAAATATTACATGTTATAGACGTGAAATGCTTATGTTTAACAATGCTGCATTAATAATTGAAATGTATTCATAAACGTGGAGAATTGTTCACCTGTGTAAACTAATGTCAACTAGAAGAAATAATCATTTACAACTGAGCACATTAACACGTATAAAACTGCATTCATTAGAACTCGTATATCTTAAGTTAGCGTGAGTCGAGAATTAGCTGTGTAACTCTCATATTAAAGCGTATTTTTCTGTTTCTCCAGTGTGCTGACTTGCAAAAGACCATGACCCAGCGATTGTTCTTTTTCTTTACTTGTTTGCAACATTTCAGGATTCTCCCATTCGCATGCTAGTAGCTTTTAGTATAAATTAGGAGACTTCGAAACAAACATGGACACTTTCAAGGACAATAAAGCGAGGAGAAGAGAACTCTTGACCTGAAGTGTGTGCCAAGGAAATGAAGTAACCCCGGATATGCCACCTACGAAAAACGTCAATTATGAAGACCAATTAGGATTTAGAGAGATATCGTGAAATGACAAATGCATTACTTAATGTATAATTTGATTGGTTACCAATAGTGGGGTGTAGTGACTGAGCAATAGAATTTTGGGGGAATGTATTTTGGAAAAAGGGATAAAAACCCATGACACAAGAGACAAGACGCATTAGGTAGGGAATGATATCAATTGCACCAGAAACTCTGTCACTCTATTTGGTGACTTGAGACTTAGACAATAATCTTTGTCCATAGACTGCCCATTACACTTTCCTCCTTAAGGGGAGAGTGTCCCTTGCCTTTACTTAGATAGACTGACGGTGATCCTGTATGCTGACCTATCCAGAGGAGGGTAATTATATTACTAATGAAATCTATTTTGCCTTTTCTTTCTAGGTACCAACTGCTGTATGTTTTGATTAGAGATCTTAGATAGACATTTTCCAAATTGATGTTCTAAATTGTTTTGCATGAAGCCCCACATGCTAATGCTAATTCGAGGTTAGATGAGGTATTCATTAGACTGACGGACTGACGTGACTGACGTGGTGCTATGCTGAACTAAGACCTTTAGGAGGTACCATGTATCGCGATCTGTTCTTATTCGCATAATTATCTTATGTTCCTAATCTTTGCATTATTGAAAGCTCATCGTAGTTGTCACCTTGTGATTATGTTCATATGCTTCTTGGTTTTGAGATTAATGCATTTGCTATTAGATTGTAATCAATAGGGAATAAAATTCACTAAAATCTCCATTAAGGTGTGGTTATTCGTGACTGAAAGGTCATGATTGCGCCAAAGGTTTATTAATGACTAAAGTGAAATATATTTTGATGTTAACTGTTGACAATGTTATTGACATATTGATTGACTTATTGATTAGTTATCTCGTCTTACGGAGTCTCACCACTGGGTCCAAAGATTCATCGACCTAAAACGAGTCCTGATGTGTATAAATTAACATAGACGGACGCGTTAACAGTATCCAAACCCTTCTGTCAAGAACAAAAGGGACACCATTTCTTTCAAAAAGCAAACTTTCTAAATATGAAAACACTTTTGCTTTATCCAAGCACTCATCCCAAGACTCACAAAGCATGTTTCTCACAGCACCATACGGCAGTTTAACGTCACACGCATTTTCAAACATGGTCTGCCGTGCTTCTTTAATTCTCTAAACAACAAAAACAATCACACTTTTAAATCGTGCACCTCCAATCTCTAATTCGACTCCCAGACTGACGACGAATGCCAAAATGTTTTGCTTTCCTTATCTTATGACCGAGCTGACAAAACTTCTCTGGAATGCACTTCTTAGTTTAAAGAAGACATTTATTATTATTACTTCACCACGAGGTTCCTGAGAGACGAGATTAGTAGGTTGGAAGCATACGTTTAAAAGTAGTCACAGCAATGAAAACAAAATATATCACTGTGATTCTCAATTGCAATGTACACAGCAAATACATGTGATTATATTGTAGCATAACTTCAAAGCAAAGAATAAAAGTCAAAATTCATCACCGTAGGGCCTATCACTGCTCGTCATCTTTCTCATGCCTGCAAGTTGATGACTCCTGTTCAACTGCGAGAAAGAGATCTTCCACCCAAACGGGAGGTCAGGCAGCTGACGTCCGCTCCTGACTGAAGTCCTGTAAAATTCCCCCTTGCTGCTGCCCAGGGACACCGTAAAAAGCCTGCTAACAGGCCCTTTCCTCAATTACAGCCGGAAAAAAACAAGCTGGAGAGTGGCCAACTCTCCAAGCTCGCTCATTCCCAGGCTGGATAGAGAGGTAAACACAAAATATACGCTCTCTTATCACGTTAGGGTTCGGTGTGAATTCAATACGAAAAACACAGCTTGTTCTATCATGTGGAAAAATACAGCTCATCTGCAATGTCTCAAATGCAATGTCGAACTCCACGATAAAGCCAATAGGCAGCTAAACTGAATACAGAATGTAATGTCTAATGCCACGTAAAAGCCAATAGGCAGCTAACCTAAATACCAAATGTAATGTCTAATGCCACGTTAAAGCCAATAGGCAGCTAAACTGAATACAACATGTAATGTCTAATGCCATGTTAAAGCCAATAGGCAGCTAAACTGAATACAAAATGTAATGTGCTACTGGTGAACATTGAACAACTAATATGCGAAGTGGTGAAACACAAAGTCATTGGTCAAACACAATTAATGGCATAACAAACACCTTTCTCCCAAAGGAAATGCTTTGTTCTGCCTTCCTGGGCTCAAGCTGCTCAAGGAACAGAAGGGCAGAAACCTGTCTGAGAGGTGGCAGCAGCTGGGGCTGCCTGGAAAACCTCAGAAGGCTGAAATGGAAGTACTGGGGGTCTTCTAAGGAGCCCACAGTGTGCAAGGAATCATGCACCAATGCTTGAAAAAGCATGAGGGTATGATTCCTACATGTTTGATACCAAACATGCCCATGTTCGGATTTACCATTATGTTGCTGGAAATAGGTACTGACCTATGTCCAGTACATGCATAAAATAGCCTCTCCGCACTCACGAAGTCCGGAAAAATGGTCCTGGAGGTCATGGAGGCACCTCTGCTAGTGCAGGGGTGCCCTCACACACAGGTACTCTGCACCCTGCCCTCAAGGCTGGAGGGCCTGCTATACGGGTGACTTATAAGTGGCCTGGTGCATTGTAAATGGCAGTGAAAGGGTGCATGCACCCTTTCACGCAGGTTGCAATGGCAGTTCTGCAGAAGCCTTTGCATGGGCTCCCTCTGGGTGGCAAAAGATATGCTGCAGCCCATAGGGATCTCCTGCAACCCCAATGCCCTGTGTACCTCAGTACCTTAAACTAGGACTTATAAGGGGGCACAAGTATGCCAATTGTGAGTTAAATACTGAGTTACCAGTATGCCACAACCAAATTTAGAGGAGAGAGAGCATAATCACTGGGGTCCTGTTTGGTCAAGCGCACTGACATCAGGCAGAAAATGGTGGCAACCATGGCAAAAAGAGGGTACTTTCCTACATCAGCTATTTTATTTAAGGTAAGAAATGCTTTTGCTAATGCCATATTTACAAACTGCACTTTTAAAGTTATAAGAGCCAAAAAGGTCCCAAAACAGGAGTAAATGTACTCCACTTCATAGCTGGAGTGAGTCTACCACCACACATAGCCAATTACTGGAACATCCACCACCTGAAAACAGACCTTGTCTTGTCATCTTGGTTCTACTCTTCCCTTCAAAATTATAGTGGTTGGAGCTTTTAGAGCTTCTTACAAAATTATTCCTTTCTTTTCAGTTTTAATGTTGTTAGGAAATTCACATTTTGAGATATTCCAGCATTCTTCTAGCTCTATAGTTTTAAATGCCTGTGGGAACGTATTTGATACATTGGAATTGAAGTTGCCCACTATGAATGACCATGTGATCTTTTCTCCTTCTATTTATGTATGTATGAAATGTATAAATTTGAATGTGGCAATTAATAATAAAATATAATGTTGACCTGGTGGCATAGAAATTTATGGGCCCTTTTCACAAATGTAAACTTAGATGTTTGGTCTAAACTTAGTTTACCTTTGTGAGTCGGGCCCTATGTTTCTATCTTTGTGCGAGTGACAGAGATGTGCACAGTGACTCAGTGGCTTCAGTCTATTCCAAGGTGCTACGGAAGGAAGGATGGGGTAGGGTGTAAGCTGAAGCAGGGCATTGTTGTTAATCTGCCTGTGCATGTTCACGTTATATCAAGCAACAAAACAAACAAACAGACAAATAAATAAATACTTAAATAATTAAAATGGGAACTTGCCCAATCCTCATTTGAGATGTCATCAGTGAGCTCATCAATGATGTCACTGACCATGTCATGAGTGATGTAATATGTGAGGTCACAAGCAGTGCATTGTGGGGGCCTAAGTTATAGGCAGCTCAGGTAAGTATAACTGCTGAATTTGTATGGTTTTGTATGTGTAAAATCTGAGTCTAACTTTAACATCCCTGTAACCTTTGTATATATATTCACTAAAAAAACAAAAGGTTACAGGGATGTTATGGTTAGGTTCTGAATTTACTTGCACAAAACCATAGAAATTCAGCAGTTATAGTTAGACTTATTTCAAGTAACTATAATTCGCACCCTAAGGTAACTATAACTCGCGCTTCCACCATGCACAGTTTTTACTTCAATAATTTGTCTGCTAATGTTTCTTTATATTTTTAATGGCATTATAGAAGTTGTCATGACTGCGGTAATATCTGGGATAATTAGCAGTGCATGATGAGGCCGCAAGTTATAGTTACCTTGGGGTGCGAGTTATAGTTACTTCAAATAACTCTAACGATAACTGCTGAATTTGTATGGTTTTTTAATGTAAAGTAATTTTAATTACTATACATTATTCCACCCCCTGCCACACACAGCCTTTGGCCATGCATGGGGGGGATTGGCCAGCGACTAGGCCCTGCGGCCAACCATCTATAGTCACTGTGCCATTTCTTGCCCTCTGTTTCTGCCTTTCTGCTCATTTCTTGCACTTTGTTTGTGCCTCTCTGTCCTTTAATTACCCTCTGTTTGTGATTCTATGCCCATTTCTTGCCCTCTATTTGTGCCCTTCTGCTCATTTCATGCCCTCTGTTTGTGCCTCTCTACCCATTTTATGCTCGTTTCTTGCCCTCTGTGTCTCTCTGCCCGTTTCTTGCCCTCTGTTTCTGCCTTTCTGACCATTTTCTGCTTGTTTCTTGCCCTCTGCTTGTGCCTTCCTGCTCGTTTCTTACCCTCTGTTTGTGCCTTTCTGCTCATTTCTTGTCCTCTGTTTGTACCTTTCTGCTCTTTTCATGCTTGTTCTTTGCCCTCTGTTTCTGCCTTTCTGCTATATGTAACTTACTGGCATAGGAAAATCATTCTCTATTTTCTTAATAGCTTTGACACCATTTGAAAAATCTTTTAAAAACTAGTGAACTGGTCAATTCAGCTGCTGCCTGGAAAGTTTTAGGGTGGTTCCTCCAGTGGGGGGCAGAGAAAAAGGAAGGGTACCAAAATACATTTTTTCCATGCAATTTCCCATAAGGATTTTAGACACGACTACAGCCTAAACCGCTGAATGGCCTTAGCCCCAGAGCTAGATTTTGGTCCAGAAAGATCTATTTTTGTAATTTGGTGTAAATCTGTTCAGTAGTTTCAGAGTTATTAAAGAAAAAAGATGTATATATATTTAGAGATGAGGATCCACAGCTGTGGATCCATGGATCCAAATGCCAACAGCAATGCTGTGATTGGCTGGCCACAACCTGAAAGGAAAGGTGCGTCCACCATGTTACATATCAGAACTAGGTCCTACTGGAGGGGGAGAAATAATAGAAAAAATTGATAGCATGTATCAGGGTAGAGGTACCCTCACACCATGGAACTGATGTTAATCCATGATGGTTCCAAGGATCCAAACCCAATTAAAAAAAATACACCCACTAACAGACCAACTAACACAGTCCTGCACCCACCCATACACACACTCACAAACCCACTCACAGACTCACAAAACCACTACCACACCCAGTCACAGCCCAGCACGGCAACTCACACACTCACTCACACACACTCCCACTTACACACCCACACAACCACTCACACACCCATGCTGCTACTCACACACCCATTCACAGACCCACAAAACTATGAACACACTTGCTCAAAGACCCACACAGCCACTCATATTTCAACTCCCACAAAACCACTACCACACCCAGTAACAGACCCACACAGCAACTCACACACCTACTTACAGACCCACTTACACACCAACACAACCACTCACAAACCCATACAGCCACTTACTCAACCACTCACAGACCAATGAAACCTCTTACACACCTACTCACATGCCCACAAAGCCAATCATACATGCACTGACACACCTGCTTACATACTCACACACCCCCAAAACTACTATCACACCCAGTCACAGACATACACAGCCACTCATACACCCACACAACCACTTACTGTCATTCACACACCCATATAGTTACTCACACACCCGCTCACAGACCCACAAAAACCCTTGCATGCCAACTCACAGACTCACACAGCCACAAATAGAACCACTTCCACTAAACCACTACCATACTCAGTCACAGACCTACACAGCCACTCACACATCCATTCAGACACCGGTCACCCACTTACACACCAACACAACCACTCATACACCCACTCACACACCCGTACAGCCAGTCACACACCCGCTTACAGACCCACAAAACCACTTGCACACCCACTCACAGACCCACAAAACTACTACCACACACAGTCCCAGACATACACATACACTCACACACCCACTTACACATAATTACACACCCACACATCCACTTACACACTCACTCACATACCCATTTGGCCACTCACACACCTGCTCACAGACCTGCAAAACCACTCAAACACCTACCCACAGACCCACACACCCACTCATATACCAACTCACACACCCACCTACACACCTGTGAGAAAGTATCTCTTTTGACATGGTTAGCTCCCCACTTTTTGCCTGGAACATAAGGTAGTTTTGAACTGTAAGTGCCCTGAGTCTGTGCTAAACATGTTCCCAGGGCCAGATCTCTTTCCTTAAAACTGTACTGTGATTGGCATTTCAGCCACCCTTATAAGTCCCTAGTAAACAGAACCTCTGGTACCTAGGGCATGGATACTGAAGAGGCCCCCCCGGAGCTGCAGCACCAAGAGTGCCACTCTGAGAGGCCACACACCAGCCTCATGCAAACTGCCATTGCAAGTGCATGACAAGGTGTACCCAAAGTTCCAAACTCAACATGGGACTCACCATGGGTGTCATGTCCACTAACACTGCATGCAAAATAGATAAGTCACACCTCTGGCAGCCCTAAGGCAGGGTGAACTATAATGCATGTGAGGGCATATGTGCATGAGCAGGGATGCCCCTACTGTGTCCTTGCCAATTCTTAGTCATAGTAAGTGTACAAGGAACCCTTAGCAAATACATGTACTGGACACTGGTCAATACGAGTTCCCCAGCACATGATGGCCTCTCTGAAACCAAGGGTGTTTGGTATCAAACAACTAAGAACTGTACATCCACAATGATGCCAGTGTGGTATTTATTATGAAATGTATCCAGAGGACACAAAAGAGATACCCCCTGCAAGACCTAACAGCCCTGGCATGGTTGTTGACTGGTCTCAACCAGTCTGTCACCACCAGACATGATTCTGGACTCCTGGGGTCGGAGTCTTTGTTCTCAGGAGCTAGAAGACAAAGCCTTTCCTGGGCGGAGGTGTTACACCTCCTTCCCCAAACAGGCACCCTGATCCAGTAGTTAGCTTCAAAGGCCTTGCAGCCTTGGAAATATGACCCTCACCTCTGCTGCTGGCAACAGAAGGCAGCTCAATGGTTCTACCCCCACTTTAGGTGGGAAAGTTAGCAAGAATAGGGGGAATGGCTATCCTCAGCCTGCACCACCACTCAGGTGTGGCAGGGGAGTCAACCACTCTATTTTATTTTCCTCCATCTTAGATGGAAGGAAAAATAACTAATCTGGGTCAGGGATGTGTCCTCTTCCACAGGAAGTAGTCACTTAGTGGGTGTAGCCACCCTAAGATAGGTGGCCGATTGTCCCCTACCAGGTACTCCCCCTAATGCCTCCTAAATGCAGTATTTAGAGGGCATCTCCTGACCAAGATTTTAGATTGATGGACACAAGAAGGTCAGTGAAAAAGAAGACCCAAGGCACAAGAACTGAAGCCCTGTTGCAGAAGAAAAAGGAATCAAACCCTGCCCACTGCTCCAAAGACTAGACATTCATCGCTGGGGTGTCGTCTGGAAACCTGAAGGACTCTACAAAACCCCAGAGTACTGTAAGTCTTCTAGAAATTTGCCAGGAACCTCCCTCAGAGTGAAGATATCACTCTCCTGCACCCTTCAGGAACCCATGAAGTCAGGTTTATTGACCTGCTGCTGAACAATGACATGGACCCAGCAGTCCAGCCAAAAACTGTAGAACTGCTCCAGAAAGCACGACCTGCCACTGTACCAAGTGTGGTGGCTACAGGGCTTTTTTGGGATGTGGCGTACCAGTACCCAGGGTACCAGAATCCCAAAGTCGAACACCCAGAAGCAGAGTTCACTCCAGACTCCCAGAAGCCTGGAAGCAAGCACCAGTCAAGGGCCTTCAGGACACCCAAAATGTACCCGTTGAGTGACTCTGCTGACCTGTAATCCACCCTCAAAGCTGTCCGCCCCTAACCGCAAGGACTCCAGGACATGTGACTCCTGGCTGACCTATCTACACTGCACCCAGCCTCCCTAGCCCCTGCACTAATCAACCAGTTGTGCCCTTGTGATCCCCAAGCCCTTGCAACCTCCCCCTCCAAGGAGACCCAGCAGACTTACCTTTAAGATACTCTGTACAGTGTGTTTCCAAGTTGCCCACTTATTTTCTGTGCGCCAGCTCCAAGACCTCCAGTCACCATAGTGCAAGAATGGCTGCTGGGCAGCTAAACCTAGCTCCAACACTAGGGAAAACACAGGGGTGTGCTGTATTTTTGCAAACACGGCGCATCCCTGCATTAATGAATTGATGCAGCATGGCACTGCCAACTCCCTTGTAAATATGCCCCTATAACTCATGCCCTAAAGTAACAATAACTCATGCCTTCACCATGTATTGCTAGTTGTCTCACATATTACATAGGTTATGACATCTTCTATGACATCATTGATAATATTACTACAACATTTACAATAAAATTATTCATGAGAAAACTATCCATGGCCGGGTTTTCTTGTTATTTTTAAAAATGTAAATGGTATTTAATTAAGTGTATTAAAGCATACTTTGCTGGATGATTTAATCAGTGATGTCATTTGAGATGTCATCAGTGATGTCACTGACCATCTCATAAGTGATGTAATATGTGAGGTCATAAGCAGTAAATTGCAGGGGCCAAAGTTATAGTTAGCTCATGTAACTACAACTGCTGAATTCTATGTTTGTTGTGTGTAAAATAAAAGTCTATCTGTAAACTTTGTTTTTTCAGTGAAATTCTTAGGTGTGTGTTTTAATTCTATTTCCTAACTATAATGTCCCTTTAACCTTTGTGTTTTTTCAGTGAATTTCTATTGTTTTTTAATGGTAGTTCCTAACTATCACATCCCTGTTACCTTTGTGTTTTAAGTGAATTTCTACGGTTTTTAATGGTATTTCCTTTTTAAAATATCTCTGTAACCTATGTTATTTTACTGAATTTTTAAGGTTTTGTAATACTATTTCCTAACTATAATGTCCCTGTAACCTTTGTTGTTTTGGTAAATGTATAGGGTTTTTTTTTTAATGCAAAATACATTTATTTTTTGAAACACACCTAACTATAACATTACTTTAATCATAGGTTTTTAAGTGATTTTGATATAGAAATGTTTTATGTAAAAAGCTATATAAAAATATTAAATTTGATTTTACTTTAAAAAAAAAAATGGTGAGTTTTTGAACATTATTTTAGATTCACGGATCCTGAGAAATCCCACCCATGCACACTTCCTGTCCCAGGCTCCGCATGGGACCCGCAGATATGGCGTGATTCCTAATAACACTTAAAAATATAAATGGACACTATAAAATTGATGTCTGAAGTCAGTGAGTTTGTAAAGTAACATAGAAATGTATATTCCAATAAGTAATTCTAGCTTACACTGTTGCTTTATTATATATTTCTGGATTCACAGTGATTTTGAGGCATCACTGTGATGGATCATCAAATCCCCTGTGACAGAGCAACAAATACATCTCGCGCTTCCAAGGGGGTTTGCTGTGGTGGAATGCTCTTTTTGGCATTGTGACCCAGATGAGCAGACCCACCTCACTATTGACACAGCTCACAGTGTTTTTCCATCTTGCCATCACTGCTCTCAATTCATTTGGGGTGCTGATAGAGGTTTGAGGTGTGGAGCAGGGCGGTGGTGGCCAGTGAGTTGTTGTTGTGCTTGATGGGGGTGGGGTTCCAAGCAAGAATGAGCAGTTACCCCTTCTGCCCCCTCAAGTGCCTCTGAAGCCCCTTGATGCCCTCTGAGCCCAAGGCAGACCCAGATTCGGTACTTGGTATTTGTGGACGGTTACTTACCTCTCCTGGCAGTCTCAGGTCTGCGCTCAAAAGATAGAGCTGGGAAACTCATGCTGAGCCAGGAATGAGGGACAGCATTTCTGTGCTCTCCTTTTTTGACCGGACTTGGGACCTGCAACCTGTGGGTGGAGCTGCGGCTATCTGCTGCTACTTGGTTTAGCCAGCGGACGGAGGCAAGTGGTGGGGGCCACTTTAATTACCATTTTGAATCTCATTTGCACAACTTGCAAGATTTGCAACATTTGCGCTGGCACCCCCCATGTGTATATCGAATGAACTTGTAAACGTTTACAGTTCTCCGTTCGCCACAGGCCTATGCTCATTGTTCCAAATCAATTGTGCGCTCCTATTAACAATGGGTAAGAAGAAAGCTACGGAGGCCCAAATCTCACTCCTCTCGCCTAAAGCTACCTCTATCAATAGGATGTTGCACAATGCGATGGGGTGATCTCTACAGGAATCGGGCTTACTGAAAGGAGGCTTTCCCTGGGCGCAGATTCCTTGCCTGTGGCTGCACTGAGCATGAATGACTACCCCTGGTTGTTGTATCTCCAGATTCTCCTGTGTTACCTCTGGAGGAAACTCCAAGCTTGAATGGGGACAGGGCCCCTTCTCTACCCATGCCTCAAGGCACCCGCTCTGTCAAGTTAAACAATGGGGTGCACTCCAGGTCAACCTTGGCTATCAAAAGGTCCAAGGCGGCAGGTCCAGACCAACCAGACCATCCAGACCAACCACTGTCTTATTGACATTTCTACAGAGGCCTCCACCCCCTCAGGAGCCTCTGATCATTCAATAGTTTACCACTTCGACGTTGAAGCAGAGGAGCTAGCCCCTAACTCTAACAGTACCTGGGCTACCCGCATAATGGAGAACTGTATGTGGAGCTCTCACCAATTCTTTCAAGCTTGCATGCAATCGAACAGGGGTTAAGGGATATTAGGCAAGATCAGACATATGCCCCCCTGGCCACCAGTCCAGCCCCAAGGGTAGTCTCAACATCTAGCCGGTCCTCTGCAAAATGTCACCCTATCACACAGGCCCCTGACTCTTGCCATGCCAGTTTGAACAATAGCAAACAACCAACAAACCGCCACATCCTCTACACATGCCACTCAACCCATAGGGCCTCATTTGTTAGGAAATGGGACAGTGTGGTGCTGCAAGCAATATTGCTTTGCCGAGCTGCATCATTTCCAAATTGCATCGATGCGCCACATCTACAAGAATACGGTGTATCCCCGTGTTTTCCCCTGCTGTGGCGCTAAATCAGCTGCCTAGCACCAACGCAGCCATCCTTGTGCCATGATTGAGCGATGGCTGCGTTGCAGTGGGGATTGTTTATGTGCAGAATGGGACACATTCATGCACATAAACAATCTTTAATGGTCATTTGCTCCTTCTATTTGTGCTGTAGAATGCAGCACACATAGAAAGAGCAAAACACATGGAGAAATAAAAGTATTTCTCCTCGTTACGCCACTCTAACGTCACCCCTGAGGTGGCGTTAGTTTTTGGGGCTGCCTCAGGTTTGCGATTTCTCGTAAATCTGGAGCAGCGTCAAAAAGCACTGAACAAATACCATCGCCACTTCAAAATAGCAAAGAAGATCGCCCTTCTCAACTGTTTTGAGGAAAGCACTAACCGCCCTAAGGAACTTTTCAAGATCATCAAAGAGTTCTTCTGCATGGCATCCACCGAAAACTCCATCCAACCAACACAGACACTCTGCGACTCACTTGCTGAATACTTCCACAACAAAATTACAGCTATCCACAGTAATTCCACCCACCCCCAAAATTGAACATTTACTCACCCCAGAAGGAGGATCTCACAGCAACCTGATCACAGAATGGAAGCCTCTATTTACTCAGAAAATAGGCTACCTCATGAGATCAACTCACTCCGGCTCATCCAACGACCCTTGTCCCCATCACATTTTCAACCTGGGCCAGAAGGAAATTAGCAACGTCCTTGTTCTCATCATCAACACATCCATCAGAACAGTCACCATCCCCAAAGCATGGAAACAAGCAGAAGTCAACCCACTCCTCAAAAAACAAATGCAGGCCCCAGCAACCTTAAAAATTATTGACCCATCTTGCTGCTCCCAGTCCCAGTCCAAATCCTGGAAATAGCCATCAACAAACAGTTCTCCGAACACCTGGAATAATAAAACCTATTGGACACCACCCAGTGCGGCTTCTGCACAAACTACAGCAGCAAGACCACCCTCATCGTCGCAATAGACTCTCTCTAGCTCTCTGCCGCATTCAACACCATCTCCCGCTACACCCTCACTTCCAGACTCCACCACATCAATAGCAGAACCAACACGCTCAAGTGGGTCCAATCCTTGATCACAGGACACACCCAAAGATTCTGCCTTCTGCCTTTAACCTTCGAACCTAAGAACACCATATGCCTAGTCCCCACCCTGTTCAACACCTATGTGACACCTCTGACCGAGATTGTTTGCTCCTACGGACTTAACATCATCTCATACACCAATGACATGCAACTTTTCCTCTCCCTTTCCAAAGACCACACCTCCCCCAGAGACCACACCTCCCCCAGAGACAACTTCAGCAAAGTCATGAGCAATGTCGTCGATTGGATGAGAGCCAACTACCTAAAACTCAACACAGAAAATACAGAAGTGATCAAATTTGGGAAAAACTTCTCCCCCTGGGTCAACTGGTGGTAGCCCTCCACTCTCGGACAACTCCTAACCCCATCAGCATGCGCTTGAAATCTTGGCTTCATCGTGGACAACAAACTCACCTTCAGATGACAAGTAAACGCCGTGCATCATTTTCCTTCCACCAACTTCGCATGCTATGCAAGATTTTCAAATGGAATCCCGCCGAAACCAGAAAGACAGTGACCCAGGCCATCATCACCAGAAGACTAGAGTATGAGAACGCTTCCACGCCCAGCTCCTCGTCCGACTCCGGACTATCTAGAGCGCAGCAGCAAGACTCGTCCTCGATCTACCCAGAAGGACCCACATCACCAACCACCTCCGGGACCTTTAATGGCTGCCCATACACAAGAGATGCAAGTTCAAGGTCTTCACCATCTCCTTTAAAGCCCTCTACAACATCACACCTAACCTCATTCACCACAGACTCTCCTTCCTCCAGCCCACCAGAGAGCTCAGATCAAATAACCTCGCCCTCGGCCAAATCCTAAGTATTTGTCACATCTGAAGTGGAGGCCCCACCTTCTTCTACCTCACCGCCAAGTACTGGAACAACCTACCCACTCATCTGAGGACCACACTCACACTCGTCAATTTCAGGAGAAAACTCAAAACATGTTTCTTTGAGGAATAAGCCCACCAGCTCGCAGCTATCACTTCCAGCGCTTGGATAATTCCCGAGGTGATAAGTTTGCTCTCTATAAATCATTTTGATTTGGTGTTGCGTGGGTATGTCCACAGCAACACCCACTGCATGCCCCTTTCCTACAGAAAACTGTGAGGTGTGGCCTATATTTACAAGGCAGCGTTGAGCCACCAAAAGTGGCTTAACGCTGCCTTGTAAATATGGACTAGGACACAGGGTCACCGGAGCATGCAACAGCGATTGCTTTTTGACACTGGCCAGATTTACAAGGGAATGTAAATCTGATGCAGTGCCAAAAAATAACACCACCCCTGGGGTAGTGTTAGAGTGGTGCAATGAGAAGAAATACTTTTATTTCTCCTTGTTTTTTGCTCTTTTTATGTGTGCTGAATTCTGCAGTACACATAGAAGGAGCAAATCACCATTAGTGATTGTTTTTGTGCAGGAAGATGCCCCTTCCTGCACAAAAACAATCACCCCCGCAATGCAGGGAGCCTTGCACCATGGCGCAAGGGTGCCTACATTGGCACTAGGCAGCTGATTTAGCATCAGCACATAGGAGAACACAGGTATGAGCCGTATTCTTGTAAATATAGTGCATCCCTGCATCCTGGAAATGACGCAGCTCAGTGCAGCAAGATTGCTTGCAGCACTGGGCTGCGCCATTTCCTTGTAAGTAAGGGCCATAGTGCAGAAGACAATACCTTCTGTTGTTTCTCTTAAATTGTGTCTACAACACAAGGTAATGCAAACAATATGTTTATCATAGCATTAGCAAAACAGTTCAACCAGAGGTTTGACAATTGATATTCAACATCCCTCATTTAAAATTTTTGGTTTCTTAACAACATCCTTATTTACTTTCATTTCCTTCCTTGCACCAGCATCACCACTCTGTTTTGAAAGTTTCTGCTGTGGACAGATGGAACATTTCTCATAAACTGGATATTGTCCTAAATGAGGAGCATGGAGACTTCTTAATCAGTTGTATGGTTTAACGCAACTCAAGTCTACTTTTACTCTGCTGTCATCAAATGCAACTAGATACAAATCAGACAATGTCCTAACTCGAGACAAAGCTACATATGACATACCTTCCTTAAAGACTGTGATACCACTATTAATAAAGGCTGCATCTAAGTTTAAAGCTCGTGATTTATGAATACTAAAGGCATTTGCTAGAAAAACTGAAAACAGTTTCTGTCGAACATATAAATCTTTCACAAGCTGAATACATATAGCACCTTGCCCAATTTGCTTTGTGTTGTCACTCTGGTCAAATTTAATCACAAGGTATTCCAGCCCATTACTATTAGGAAAATTAATACAATCAACAACTTTACTCATAGCACCATTAACCAAATCTTCCTCAATGTTTAAATTTTGCCACAAAATAACCCTGTAGTTTTTGCACAGACTTAAACATTTCTCCAATACTTCAGTTCATGAAACAGATTTACCTAATAAATCCAGTTTTGCTTGTAACCTCTCATTTAGCATCACATTGACACCCTTGTGTTCCATTTTATATACTGCCTTTAGTGGCAACATTTATTCTTTTTCCAATTCCAGCAAATCATTGTTGAAACTTGCATACTCCTTCAATGTAGGCATTAGGCACACAGTATGTGCACCATTTTGTATAATACTGAATTTTAGCTCTGTTGCTGTCTTCGTTGTTGGATAAAGGTTTTTAAGAAGACAGCTTTCTAGAACACACCTTCTTTCTTCTGAACGAACACCTATGCTAATATCTTTCAAAATATAGTGATACTCAATATCAAATGTGTGTTGCATAATCCTGATTAATTCTTTCCATTGGAAATGTAACCAAATATTCACATTTTCAATGCTTTTCAAAGAATTCCTAGTTTCATCATGCAGCAGTGTTTCGAACACAGATGGACCCTTCACAGGAGTAAGTTCCAGTAGATCACAAAAAACAATAACATTATTTCCTCCTAATAGAACATCAGAATCTGTTCTCAAAACCTCTTGCATTCACAAATGCACAAAAGCAAGCATTAGGTTTCAGACCATGCTCACAGTTACAATGATTAAAAGTTTAAACTTTTTTAACATTCTTCACACTTCATGACAAGCTTCACCACTTGGTTTTTTACATTCCAGTTTATTGTCATGCTCCACAGGATAAGTTGCACTCTGTAGTACAATTGTAGAAAAGCAGTAATAACTTGAATTATTTAACTCTTACCAGTGCAAACTTTAGCACTGACATACAACAGGATAAGTTTAAGTGTTGAGCAGCCAAACTCTTTCTAGTCATGAAGCAATCTATGCTCTACTGCAGCATTCACCTCCATATATATTTCTGTTTGCTCACCATTTAGCTATGCAACCAAATCTTCCAAATCAATAATTTCCTGTGTTGCTTGCTCCATTGCAGACTCCACCTCATTCATTGCAATAGCAGCCTCCTTTTCAAAGCAGCAATTGTACCTTATTGTTAAATTTCATCATTCAGCATTCAGCATTTTCAAGTAGTTTGTAAATACTGAGCACTCAATGCCATCCTTTGCAGCATTGAACGAGTCTTCATAGCAGTCAAACTCCTCAGTAATTCTGTTTCAGAACGCCAAGGTTTAAATAGCTGCTAAAATGCCAAATAGAAAAAATCTCTTTTTTCAGCAGTCTGGCAACTCAGTTTTCAATGGTTAATTAGACTGCCTGAGCTATGTGGCACCAAACACCCACTGCGACCAACTACTACAAATTGACCTTCATTTACATTTTCTGTCACATTGTTTCTATATGTGTAGTACTGAAGTACTTCATCTAGACAGAAATTTTCAAGATGTACACTCCTTTTTGGATAGTAAGGGTCCAACATGTTTGTTTTTACACTATCTGTATAATATAATTTTGTTGACCTATCATTTGCTACGGTATTTACACAGGGTGGTCATCATACTATCCATCGACTCCAGGTGGAAATAGTTGAGGCAAACATTGAGCCTCTAAACCTTTCTCCCACACACTCACTGAAGCTCCTTTAGCTTGTTTCACCTGATACAGTTAAATGGCATCCCTCTCCATGTAGTGAATAGATACTGTAGTGCTCATATTATCTTCAGATTTACTTCTTTCCAATTTTTTTAACTGTCCATGTGAAGCCAACATTTCATCCTCCATGCAAGTTCTATGTTCAACAACTTCTTTATAATAAACATTATTCTCTTTAAGATATAATGTAGCTTACTTCACCTTATTTACATCCCCTAGTTTCTGCCACTTTTTTGTTGTTTTTTAGTGAGGACACCATTCCCTAGACTAGCAAGTGGTTCTTTTAAATCTCTCTCTATACCTGCAGTTTCAATATTGTGTTTAAAATCTAAGGTAAATACACAACTCTACCTTTAAGCCCTTTCAGAAGCTCAGTGGGTGGTAATTTACCAGTCTTTGGTTCCATAGGAGCCATTGTTTGAAAAGGGTGTATAGATTGCATAAGTATTGTTTCCTAAACATTCAGATGTTGAAGTTACTCTGGAATTTCAACCACCTTTAACTTATTGTGTATGACTCTGACAGGCATTTTGTTGTCCTCTTATTTGTCATAGCAATGCTTGTTCATGATCTAGCATGTCAACAAATCAAAACCTTCCTCCACAAATAGATACACTACAAATTCTAACCACCTTTCTCTGTTTTCACTTCCGTTTTTAAGCATACATCAACATTTTGAGTGTGGCCTTTGTAGTGGGTGTGCCAACAACAAATACAAGCACAGTTTGGTTTCTCTGTAGAAACTGCATTAAACTTTGCTACTTCTCACCTGAACATATCAGTGCTAACATTGGTGTGTTTTTTGCACTAGACCTGTACATACCAACTCCTCATTTTGGTCAGACTGCACTTCAGTAACAAAGAAACGTAAATGAATGTCTTCACAGACATTTTCAACCTATTATACTGTACCATACAGAAATGCTTTGTTGATTTCTACTAAACACATTGCAAGACCTTTCGTAGTCTTATAGCCCTCTGGAGCAGACTAAAGGCCCATTCTAGCATTAAAGGCCCAAGCCAAAGGCAGGGTCTTCACCAAGGTCCTCCCTGAACTGTATATAAGCATAACTGGGGTGACGTGGCGAGCAAAATAACAATGGATTAAACTCAGATCTATGACTGGGGATGAGTGTTTGAAAAGTTTCAACATTCCGTCCATCATTTTATCTTGTAGCATTGCCATAAGCATCCTAAGTGGCTTTGATATGCCCAGACATGGGTCTGTTGCTTGCTGTGCTCTGGATTCAAGCTAGCCTTGCTGATGAGGGGTGATACTCCGAAATTGGTCCCAGGATGCTTGTTTCGGGTCCATGGAAGACCCCAGTTGGGCAGTTTAAGCTGGACTATTCCCATGGGGACCAGGGCCAAGACTGATTTGCATATGGCTGGGTCCCAACTGGGGTCACGTGGTGAGCAAAATAACAATGGATTAAAGCCAGAGTGTTTGAAAATCTTCAACACTCCGGCCATCATTTTATTTTGTGGTGTTGCTGTGTCTAGAAGCTGCACATTTTCTTTCGACTTATGTACCCTCAAAGGTTTGTTTTATAGTGCAACCTAATTAACAAACCTGAAAATGTTCCATTGTTGGCCAGCTTTTATTGTAATATCTTTTAATACTGTTTTTCGCTGCAAATCTGAAGTCAGAAAGCTCTCAATTATCTTCCACTCTCAGTACAAAAGTACCAATAATGGATAACCTTCCCACTGTGCTCACACTCATACTCCAGTACTTAGCAAATCACAGTTCCTTTCATCTTTTATTTTTGTTATACCACTTCTCAATGGTCACTATTTGTAACTCTTTCCAAGTTTCCTGTAAAGAAGCTCGATTTGGTAGTTTTTTTTAGGGTCAGATCCGCTGTGGTGCTAAGCGTGGTCTCTAATGTAAATTTGTGGCAGATCCACAATCTACTGTTCATGCTTTGCATTCATCTTTTTCCTAAAATGTTGCCAGTTACAAGACATACACTTCCTACTGACCAGTTCATGTACACCATTCTGATTCTCAGTTTCACATTGCAGTCTCTTTTGTTCCCTTCCCCCCACACTTTTAGGCTACATTCCCATAGTAACCATGTTTCCAATAGTGTCTGCCTACCAGTAGGTGCAAGGTTTGCAAGTCTTTTTCACAACAGCATAGTAGTGTAACATTACCTGTAGCAAGTGTGGTTGGTTGTTTCAATTCCAACTATATCCCAAACAAAATAACTTTTTTCAATTTTTTCAAAACATACTGCCTTGGTATTCTTCAACATTTACCAAAGACAGAAGAGGCAGTGATCAGCCAAATTTTGCCCACAGATTGAGAAATCCAGTAAATATGTCAATAAAACTGTTTCTTCATTTCTCTAAGTCCACAACATGGTTTAGTTTATGTTTATTGTGTAATTACTTAAAACCATTACAAAATGAGTCAGAACCATATTCTGAGTAAAAGAAGTGATAACAGCACATATTCAACACAGCACAAATAATAATATATACCTTTGTTCATTATGACATATAGATTACAATGATGCAGCAACAGGTTCAATTCAATACAAAATTACTTTACATAACAGCAGCAGGAAACATTACAAAATCTAACATTACAAGCCTAACAATTGAAACCCAAAAACATGTTTACTATAATAGGGATTATAGAAGTCGATCTGTTAAAGTGCAGACAAATATGTTAAAAAGTGAATCTCAAACCTGTTGCCTATATGAGGCTGTATCCTGAAGTGCAATGTGTAAAACAAAAAGAGCCCTTAGGTAAAAATCAATTGTTGCTGCAACAGTAATTTAAAATTCATACATGTTACTGCAATGAGCAACACTGCACACAATGTCCTAAAAAAGCCTGGGTCCCATAAAGATATTGGATAATGGTAACTTTCTGATCTCTGCTGTACTTGAGATGCCTCACACCTGTTTTGCAGGTTTGTGCTTAGGAATATAGAATCTAAAGTTGAAATATTCTTAAACGTTAGGGGTTGTGTACCATTATGATTGGTCGAACTTAAACAAAACTCATGGAAGTGAGCCTTGAGCAGGTCACGTGGGGTACCCAGTTTTTGTGGACCTGGAAGGCCTAAGTAGTGTATGTTGAAGTCTTCCGCAGGATATTCGATATTGATTGTACTGATTTGATTGTACTGCGGGGGTTAATGTCCAAATGTAATGCAAAAATGGAAATTGGGGTGCCAGTTATTATCAGCCTTTAAACTCCAGTGTCTGCAAAACATTGCAGGGGAGACTAAGAGCTATTACTTTCACTTGTAGGTCCAGTTTTACATAAGCCCCAACGCCACTCATAAGCCTTCCTAACAGGTTTGTCTTTGAGGCTGATGTATGAATTGCATGAAAACCTTGAATAGCAATAGGCTCGATCAACCATGTTTCTTGTTATAAGAATATGTCCTCTGATTGCAAAAATTCCACAGAGTTTGTGTTAGATACTGTAGAATGTAGCCTTGCCACATTGTAGCTTATGACCTTGATTGTGTTTCTATGAGATGACTTATTTCCCCCTTACAGCACGGTATGGGGCTACCCCTTGGCTGTCAGCACCGTCGGAACCCATGACCAATCGGATTAGTCAATGCTTCTTCCAGCTGTCTGGCACACTAAGCCTTTCAGAGTATGATTATCTCTAGTGTCACGTACCATTTTGATCATAATACTTTTTTCCCAATTGGAGGGCCTTATTTGTTTTGTCCCCCTTAGGATACTGTAAACTGCCTTATCCTGTGTCAATATTCTAAGGTTTTCGGGTTTCTTCTAGTGATTTATTTGACAGACTTGTTGTCTATCTGTCAGGTTTGCGGGTACTTTTCCAGGGCCAGCGTGCTCACCTTAATTCCCCATTCAATAATGCCATGATTTTTATAATGTCACCAGAATTGGACCATTCTGGTAAGGTTGAATCCTTATAATTTGTCAGTGCCCTGTTCTTGAGCTTCCCAGACAAAAGATGCGCCATTGTAAGACGTCTGAGTGTTGGAATGTTGCTCAAAAGATAAAGAATGTTGGACCTATTTAGTGTGTCTCAAGACCCTCTTGTTCCATACTGTGGGTTGAAGATCAGGACGGTGTTAGATGGTGCCAGCGGATGAGAGAAGTTGTCCCTATAATTTTTTGTTCACTGTAGTAGCTGACTTCCTTCATTTAGGATTTCTGCTACTTGGGCCTTTCTAACTACCACCTTCATGGATTGTGTATCAATAGTATTTATACAATGCACCTCCTCTGTGCATGCTTGCTCCACTATCTCCTCTCGTATAACACTACATGGAGCCTGGTGAAGTCCTACACGACTGAAGGATAGATTATGCTTAAATGTGGTGTAAGAAGTGGAATTTGAATGTTGTTCAGGCCTATTGCAAGTAGAGTCCACCGCCTGAGTGTAGGTGTGCCTTGGGAGGTGTGAATTCTTATGTTGCCGGAGCCAGACTTCAGTATTCATTTTCACTTGCACATCTGCTTGTTGATTAGATTGTTCAATTATTTTTAGTGCAGAGCTCATCAGATTAAAAATTGGATAGTTTGCTGGGCCCTCTTTGCTGGAGTCAGTGCCATTTCCCCGCCCATCATTGCATTCAATAGCGATGCAACACGCTTTCTGGGTGGTGTGGGTGGTATGGGATATATTGGAGGGGTGACTCAGTATTCTGCTATGTTTCATAGGCTTTTCCTAACTTTTTCTTTTGATGGCATGACAGTAATCCATTGCTCTCCAAGCATTCAAATTATCCCCCACCTTCCAGATTACCTTGCTGAGGACCATTGTAAGTTTACTCGACTTGGCCTACATGCCCTTTTCTCTGATTAGCATATTCACCAGTTTTATCATTTTCCATATTAGGTGCTGATAAGTTCATCTGTGGATTATGCTCAGTGACCTTCGATCTTTGTGCGCTACATTGAGCACAGCTGTCTATGTTGCCTTCATCACAATGTTCTACATTCGCTGGTCCCTCCTGCAGGTTCTGAATGGCAGATTCATCATTATTGGGGCCATCCAAGTGTGTGGTTTTACAATGATTTAATAATGGCGACAATAGATCTGATAGCATTTTAAGTTTGTCAATGATTGCGCTATTTGCTGTATGGTCATTTCCTTTTTGGGAGAACCATTGGTCAATCTTTGTACTCAAGCTCTCCATCTTCTTATCTGGGGACAAGACACTCTGCACCAGCATTTGTATTAAATCCACCTGGACCTCTATCTTATGCAACTGCTAGGAAAGGGCCTTAACCACCGCCAGTAAGGAGGAGTTGATGGTGGTAATGATTTGATAAGCTGTGCTATCACTAAGTGCTTTAGGGTCTAAAGAACAGTTGTGTGTTCATTTAGAGCCTCAGCTTTTCCACCTCTATGCATATTTCCTGTTCCCCAGAGATGGTTAAATACTGAGTCCGTGAGCATTGCATCTTAAGCGGGCAACCCAAAGCCCCTTTTGATCTTCTCAAGCTTGCAGATGGCATCAAGCTCATCCGATCAACCCCCTTCTTATGGGGGTCCTGCTCATGTTGATATACTATTGCCTCCATTTTGATCTTATGTCCTACTTCTGATGGTGCAAGTCTCAATGCTGCTAGGATTGGGCAATGGCCTGAGTCCTGTCTGCTGCGCTCAACTTCTGGTGACAATAGTTTTATTAAGTTTGTTTTTAGAACTATTGCCACCCTCATCCAGTGTTGAAGAGATCTCAATGATTTCAGGCTCCTCTGCCTTGACAGAGTACATATTCGTGTTCTGTGAGGTCATCACTGAGTCTACCACCTCCACCATCTCTTCAATTACAGACTCTTCTGAGCTGATGCTTCCGGGGCTACATAATACCCGGGGGCACTTGTCCCACGATGCAGTTCCCACCGACTCGGGATTCGATACCTCTGTCCTAGTTATATCCCCAACCTCCATCTTCCACCCCATGAAGTACTTTTGCAGGGAGTTTTTTGGGTGCTGATTGCCCTCTGCATCTACAGTGGATGTTGTGGCTTTTAGAGACTCCTTTCCCTTGCCCAATCCCATGCCCATGCTTTGCAGTGAGCTAAGCTCCTTATGCTGCTCCTCATCCATCACTGCCCCTATGCCACTGTGACTGTTCTTCCTCACTTTGGATTTGGCCATTATGTTTGTTGCCAGTGTGCCCACCCTGCCAGATGCTTGCAGTAGCTGGAAATACATTTGAGTTCTTGATGTTTTCAGTGTTCTCTGAGTTCTCTGCATTTTCTGCAGGCTGGCAGCCTGCCTTTGAGACAAAAAGACCATGTGTGAGGCCTTCCAGCTGGTGCAGAGAGCCAAAGGCAATTGTTGTTGTCTACTTTCTGTTTGACTTCTGAGTCTATTCCTCAGCCCTAGCCTTGCTTGACAGCAACTCCTCGGGTTAGTCAGAGTACTCCTCTTGGTGTAGCTGTGCCAATGTAATTTGACATTAATGGCAACAATTGGCCAGATCTTTTCTTAATTCCTTAATTGCAGACTGCCCTCCAAGCACCCTCTCCAGAGGCAGTGATGGCCCAACAGTACATCAGTGCCAGAGGGTAGGGGAGGTGGACACTGAGCAGGGCACAACAGCCTACCCCACAAGCCGTGCCCAGTCTTAGTTGGGCCACTTCCGTGGGGGAAGTGGGGGCTAGGCACACACTTTGCAGAGGCTGACTACAACCCCATGCTCCGCACTGCCTACTTAAAGTCTCCTTGGTGCTAATATAACAGGCAGAGGCAGCAGGTGAGGCAGATAGTGGCCTAGTGGGGCAAACTGATGATGCAGAAGCACTCTGCCAAGACTCTCTGCTGCCCCAACCCCCTCATCCAGCCCCCTCACTGCCACACCACACCACCAGTCTTTTCTACCTCTGGTTCAACAATGAGTGAGCAAATGAGCCATGCAGGTGCAGGCAAAGGCAAGCGGGCAGGTGCTCAAGTGGGGCCAATGGGCAGAATGAGGTAGGATGAGGCAAGGTGAGGCGAGCATGACAAGTGGGGTAGACAGGGCACACCTAGCATGTGGAGCTTCCCATTGAAATTAGGGCCATCTCCTTGGTTTATTCAGTGTCTCTTGTCTCATTGCGTTCAGTGGTTGAAACTCGGCTTGGCAGCTCCTGTGGCTTGGCGGTGTGTCGGCTTGCAGCACAGCCTGCAGCACCGCTGGCTCCTGCAAGCTCCACCCCTGTCAGCCCAACACTGGGGCATCACGTAGCACAGCTTAATCTCCAACTGACCTCCTCTCGATAAAAACCTGCCAAATGAGCGATGGGCTCTATATACCAAAACAACTTACGTTTCGGTAAAAATTGAATATATGGAAAGGATGGAGTCCATTTCACAGATGGATTCAACAGGATGTTCCTCAACAACATAAAAGCCTGCATTCTGTTCTATGTGTAATCATCATCTACACATCATAAGCACAAAAGATCTTTTCAGAGCCAACCCTTCTCCCAAACACTGGTTCTTTATTTAATACAGTCGATGTGTGAGTGGGTATGAGAGGCTGTATGGATGCATGGGAGAGTATGTGAGTGGTTATGTGAGTCTGTGAATGCGTGTGTGAGTGGTTTTGTTGGTCCGTGAGAGGGTGTGTGAGTGGTTGTATGTGGCTGTGTGGGTGATTGAGTGGTTGTATTCGTATATGAGTGGGTGTGTGAGTGATTATGTGGGTCTGTGTGTGGATGTATGAGTAGTTTTGTGGGTCTGTCAGAGAGTGTTTAAGTGTGAGGATGGGGGTGTGAGTGGGTGTGTGAGTGGTTTTGTGGTTCTGTAAGTGGATGTCTGAGTGGTTGTGTGGGTCCCTGGGTGTGTGAGTGGTTTTCTGGGTCTGTGAGTGTGTGTGTGAGTATCTGAATGGGTGTGTGAGTGGGGACATGAATTTGTGAATGGTTGTGCGAGTGGGTGTGTGAGTGGCTGTGTGAGTGGCTGTGTGGGTCTGTGAGTGGGTGTGTGAGTGGTTCACTGGGTCTATAAGTGGGTACGTGAGTGCATCCGTGAGTGGCTATGTGGGTGTGTGAGTGGTTGTATGGGTGGGTGAATGGGTGTGTGAGTGTGTGAATTGTTGTGTGAGTAGGTGTGTGACTGTGTGAATGGTCTGTGACTGGTTATGTGAGTGTATGAATGTGTGTGTGTGTGTGATTGGCTGCATGGGTGTGTGAGTGTCAGTGGTTTTCCGGGTCTCTGAGTGGGTGTATGAGTGGTAGTGTGGGTGTGTAAGTGGGCATGTGAGTGTAATGTGTGTGGGTATATGAGTGGATGTGTTAGTGGCTGTTTAGGTCTCTGAGTGGTGTGTCAGTTGGTGTGGAAGAATTTGAGAGGCTGTGTAAGTGTCTCTGTGGGTCTGTGAGTGGATGTGTGAGAGGTTCTCTGGGTCTCCGAGTGGATCGATCAGGGACTGCACAGGTATGTAAATGGGTGTCTGAGTGGCTATATGGATGTATGACAGGGGTGTGGGTGGTTGAATGGTCCTCTGAGTGGGTGTGTGAATGGGTGTGTGGTTATGTAAGTGGCATGTGATTGTGTGGTAAGTAAATGTATGAGTGGGTATGTGAGTAGATGTATGGATGTGTGAGTGGGTGTGTGAGTGGTTGTGTGGGTGTGTGAGTGAGTGTGTGAGTAGGTGTTTGAGTGAGTCTGTGAAAGGGTGTATATTTTGTAATTGGGGTCTGGATCTGCAGATCCATCATGGATTTACATGGGGAGGGTCAACTTTAGTGCAGCGGTGGATCCGATGGTCCTCGCTTGCCCTGAAAAAACATTTTTTGACAATGTCTTGCCCATAAGGGATCCCTCAGAGACCCTTCTAATGTTCCCAATGGGTTGTGGTAACGTTTATCCTCCCCCACCACCAGAACTGAGTCCCATTAGAGAAAATAGCAGCCGCACCTTCCTTTTCAGATTGCGGCCAGCCAATCATGGCATTGAAGTTGGTGGATCTGTGTCTCTAGATGTACATAAAATTTCTTTCTTTAATAACTCCAAGCTATAGAGCAGATTTACACCAGACTACAAAAAGAGATATTTCTGACCAAGATCTAGGTTCCTGCCCAATATTGTGTAGTTCTGTTCAGCTGTTCGGGCTGTAGTCATGTCTAAAATGACTATGGGGAATTGCATGAGAAAATTGTGTTTTGAGAACCCCCCCTTGTTTTCTCAGCCACGCTTGACAAATCTCCCCATAACTTTCCTGACAGGAGCTGAATTGACTGGGACACTAATTATGATCATTTGTTAAGATTCATCAAACAGCATCAAAGTTATTAGCAAAACAAAAAATGATTTTCTGTGCCATGTATGTGTCCCTCTAAATGTGTATTGATATTTTAAGTAACTATAACTCGTGTCCCTGCAATGCACAGTTTTTTCTTCAATACTTTGACTGCTAATGTTTCATTTATATTGTTGATGACATTATAGAAGTTGTCATGAGTGCTGTACTATCTGGGTTATTAACAATGCATGGCAAAGGCGATAGTTATCGTTACCTTAGGGCTCGTGCTTTTGATGCTTAAAAAAACTCCAACTGCTAAATTTCTATGATTTTGTGCGAGTAAATTCAAAACCTCGTTTTTTTCAGCGAATTTCTATGTTTTTTTAACGAAAAGTCATTTTAATTACTATACGCTAATCCAACCACTGCTGGGGGTTGGCCTTTAGTCGTGCCAGGTTTTATCACAGGGCCTGGCCTTTGGCCAAACCCCTATCACTACCCAACCCTGCAGCCAAACCCTTATTACCATCCAGCCCCTCGTCAACCCCTTGTGGCTAGACCCTGTGGCCAACCCCCTATCATCACCCAACCCTACGTCATTTCTTCCCCTCTGTTTCTGCCTTTCCTCTAATTTCTTGCCCTCTGTTTCTGGCTCTCTATCCATTTTCTGCTAGTTTTTTTCCCTCTGTTTGTGCCTTTCTGCCTGTTTCTTGACCTTGTTTCTGTCTTTCTGCCAGTTTTCTGCTAATTTTTTGCCCTTTGTTTCTGCCTTTCTGTTTGGTTCTTGCCCTCTGTGCCTTTCTGCTCATTTCTTGCCCTCTGTTTGTGCATCTCTGACCGTTTCTTGCCCATTGTTTCTGCCTTTCTGCTTGTTTTTTGCCCTTTGCTCCTGCCTTTCTGCTTGTTCCTTGACCTCAGTTTGTGCCTTTCTGCTTGTTCCTTGTCCTCTGCTTCTGCCTTCCTGCTTGTTTCTTCCCTGTTGGTGCTTTGGGACCAAGACCCCTGCAGTCCCAGCTATCTTCCTAGCTCCTGCGGGAGCCAGTATTGCTATTGCACGAAGGGAGCTGCTAAACATGCAGCTCCCTCCTTGTGTGCAAGAGCAATCATTTCATCTCTTTCACGCCCCGCAGAGGGCAGAAGCACTTTGACAGTCTTCGACTGCTAGAACCAGAGTGTTTGCTCTCACTTGGTGGGAGCTATCAAAGCTCCTGCCATGTCAGAGCAAACAGCTATGTCCTGTGGGTGTGCACCCAGGACATAGCAGGAGCCAGCCCTGGGGGCTGGCAGTTCCCAGGGCCATTACTGGCTCCAGGAGGGGGGGTGAGTGGCCACCCTCCAGCATTTACAATTTGCCCTGGGGAGGTGGTGATTGCCACAGGTCCACGACAGACCCCCTCCTTGTTTTGCCTAGAAGCCCCAAGGAGGCCCTGTGCACCCCCTCCTTTATTTTTTACATACTCCCTGAGACCTGGCCCACACAGGGACTTTAGTATAAACAAGAGCAGGATTTGTTGCAAATTTAGGGCAAAATATTTTTTTTAAAGTGCTTTCTTGCCTGGCAGGGTCCCTCTGGAACCCCAGAACTGAGCAAAGGGGTCAGGGTTTCCCTACCCAGTTGCCTTTTCTTTTTTTCAAATCTTTTTTTTCAGGGACTCGGCTGAAGCCGAGACCCAAGATGGCTGACACCACTTCCTGGTTGAAGTGTAGACAGTCAAACAGATCTCTGCAGCAGATTGGGAGTATTCGCAAAGTCTTCGCTCCTCCAGATTTCGTTTTTTTTTAATAGCTCAAAAACCACTGAAAAGATTTGAACACCAAACAACAAAAAGGCTTCTTTCTGGACCAATAGCTACCTTTCTGTCAAATTTGGTGTAATTCCGTCCAGCCATTCGGGCTGTAGTCCTGTTCAAAATCCCCATGGGAATTATAAAGGGAAACACACTTTTTTTGACCCCCATCCCTTTTTCTCAGCGCTGCTTAATGAATCACCCTGAAAATTCCAATGTCCAACAAGATTCTCGGGAACACTTTTTAAAAAAAAAATCATGAAGATTCGTCAAAAGGTGCCAAAGATATAGGCAAGTAAAAAAAACGTATTTTTCTATGGAAACTAGGTCCACCTACTGGTAACAGCATATATATATATTCACTTAAAAAAACAAAGGTTACCTGGGCGTTATAGTTAGGCTCACATTTTAAAAGTATGAAACCATCAAAATTCACCAGTTAGAGTTAGCTACCTCAAGTAACTATAACTCATGCCCTAAGGTAACTATAACTCAAGCACCCACCATGCATAGTTTACATTGATATTATCAATGATGTTATGAAGAATGGCATGCGTGCCATAATTTGAGGGGGTAATTAGCAGTGCATGGCAAGGGCGCAAGTTTCCCCCTGCGCCCACGCTAAATTAAGCTGCCTGCGCCAAAGCAGGCATCCTTCCACCATCCTTTATCCACCGTGACTCTGCTTGTAAAATTTATAAAAATATATTTTTACCCCTGGGGGGTCGCTTTGGGACTCCACCACCACTTCTAAAGGGTCAGGGTGTTCGTACCCTGACCTCTTTTCTTTTTTTTTACTTTTGTTTTGGGACTCGGCTTGTCCCAAGATAGCTGACAACACTTAAACGGCTTCTGTTGTTGAAGTGTTATCAGCCAATCAGATCTCAGCACGAGATCAGGAAGTGACGCAAATCTTTCCCATCCCTAGATATACAAATTTGGATTTTCTATATTTTCTCCAAAACTACTGAATGGAATTACACCAAAACAAGAAAAGCACTCGTTCTGGACCAGGACCTACCTTCCTGCCAAATTTGGTGTGATTCTGTCCAGTAGTTTTTGCGCCATCGGCGTTCAAAATCCCTGTGGAAAAATGAATAGGGAAATTGTGTTTTGGACCCCCCTTTTTTGCGACCCCCCCCCAAAAAAAAATGGATCACCCTGAAACTTTCCAGGTAGCAGCTGACATGACATGGCAATTATTTGGGGAAAGTTCAGTGAAGATTCATCAAGCGGCACCAAAGATATAGGCAAGTAAAAAATGCTTTTTATATAGAAACTAGGTCCTAACAATAACTACCTAGTGGCGGGCGCCAATAATTTTTATATATATATATATACATATATATATATATATATATATATATATATATATGTATATATATATATATATTGCATTCTCTTTACTGCCTCTTTCTGCATTCTGCAGCATACATAGAAAGGGGAAGATGACTCAAAGGATTGTTTTGTGCAGGAAGGTACGCCTTCCTGCACAACAACAATCCTGCTTGTAACACAAGCATGCCTGCATTGGTGCCAGGCTGCCACAAGTGCACCAGTGCTAGGAGACAGAGGAAGTGTGTTGCATGAAATATTGGTAATGATAACCCTACATATTTAAGGATTTTAAAGTTTGAGTGGAATTCATCTGCTAAAAGATTAAGCCTGTGATCAGACGCTAGAGGAGTCTAGGTCAAATTGTCGGTGGAGCTTCCCTTATGGTAACACTATCCCCAATAATAGGCCACTCATGATCTATAGATACGATATCTTTCCAGTAAAATTGTCTCTGTTGCTAACTGAGTGCAACAGCAAAAGCATTGTCTGAGAGGAATCGGATTACTATGGCGGTCATTCTGACCGCGGCGGGCGGCAGTCGCCGCCCGCCATGCGGTTACCGCCGAATAACCACACCGCGGTCAAAAGACCGTGGCGGTCATTCCAACTTTCCCGCTGGGCCGGCGGGCGACCGCCAAAAGGCCGTCCGCCGGCCCAGCGGGAAAGCCCATGCAACGAGTAAGCCGGCTCCGAATGTTGCAGGGGTGCGACGGGTGATTTTCACTGTCTGCAAACCCTGTTAGGGGGCCCCTGCACTGCCCATGCCAGTGTGGGCAGTGCAGGGGCCCCCAGGGACCCCACAGCACCCGTTCCCGCCATCCTGGTTCTGGCGGTGGACACCGACAGAAACAGGCTGGCAGGAAGGGGGTCGGAATCCCCATGGCGGTGCTGCAAGCAGTGCCGCCATGGCGGATTCCCTGGGCCAGGGGAAAACCGGCGGGAAACAGCCGGTTTACCTTTTCTGACCGCGGCTTTACCGCCGTGGTCAGAATAGCCCAGGAAGCACCGCCAGCCTGTTGGCGGTGCTTCCGCCGCCCTCCGCCATGGCGGTCATGGACCGCCAGGGTCAGAATGCCCCCCTATGTGTTTTGTTTTGCTCCTGTTAAAAAAAATAGCGTAAGGAATGGATTTTCACACCCCCAGGTTTTTCCTCTCTTGTTCTTTTTCCCAATATTAGATTTCCCACTTGGAACCCCATATTCTTTTTAACATGATGATTTCCTTTTCCATTTAATAATTTGTGGGACTTTTTTTTTAATTTAATTGGGGGTGGTTGATTCTGGCGTGTGCTCCTCAAATTGGGTTGTATTGGAGAGGTGACTCCCAAGAGTTGTTAATATGGTTGTCAATGTTTCTAAAATGTGATATGAGTTGAAAGCTGTTTTCTTCAACAGTTTTAAAATAGAATCTAAGGTATCTGGCAACACTTGACTGACCTTTGACAGCTGGAAGTAGTCTCCAGGTAAGTGAGCATGAGCATTCATTGGGAAATCAGGTGCTTTGCAGAGATCCGACAAAGGTAGCAAATTATTATTACTACCAAAGAGTGCTATTGTCTATTGCGTTCCTTTCTTCATTGTTGAGGGGACGTGGAAGAAAATTAACCTTTTTCTTTTGTGGGGTTTCTCGTGTTATCATCCAATTTTTAGGTGTTTCAAATACAAGAGGTTTAGAAGTCGCGTCGGCACTGGGTGACCTCAGGCTATTGGTCTATACCTGAGTTTTGAGAGTTGATATTTTTCTCTTGAATTAATAGACTGTAAGCGGCAGGCAATGATTTTTTCTTTCTTTTTTGGCTTGGGAACAAGTCAGCCAACTAGCAGGGATTTATTTCAACCCCCCTTGATTCCTTGCAGTGGAATTTGTCTTTTTACCATAGTGCTTCTATTTCTTAATTTTTTAATTGTCGTTTTGCCACAGGGTACTTTTTTAAACATTCTTTCACATATTCAAATGTAATAATTTCCACACTTAAGGTTTTCATTAGTAGAGCCCATTGTACATTTTATAGGGGTTGCAGTTGTGACAGTGTTTGTCACCTGTATTCACGTTATCTCTGCCTACCACTAGGTAAAAGGTTCACAAGACTTTCTCTCAACAGCATAGTAGCTTCACATTAACTATAGCAGATGTGTATATCCCCTAGCAACATAAGTATATTTTTCCAAAGCCAATGACAGAGTTAGGGTTTGAATACGAGTTTGGCGGTCCGTGCACTTCCATGGTGGCAGCGACAGTCTGACCACCGTGTTGCGATGCTGGCAGTCCCTTAGAGGAAAGACCGCTGCGATCCCGCCAGCACCGCTATGCAGCGCAGACTGCTGCAGTGACAAGGCAGGTCAAACAGGCCATCGGAGCCAGTATTTTTACCAGACACATTATGATGTTGCCTACTGCCAACGTGACCATGGTGGTCCAAACACCAAGTCCCAGCAGGCAGGAACGGAGAGTATGAAGGAAGCAACACACCTGTAGGCGGTGTTGCACATCTTTGCTGCCACGGAGCCCATCACGCACCTCCTGCCGCTGCTCATTGATGGGGGCCAAAATCCACTCCACCATGGACGCAACTGATGGTAAGAACAGATGCCTATCTGTGTCAAAAACCTCAGCAATAGATCGTTGCGCTGTCATCCACATGATTTGGGGCGTACCCTACGGGAACCAAGTACACTTGACATTGGGTCCACAGTTGGAGTCATTCATAAAGAATGACACATACACAGCTGTCAAAAGCCCACTTAGGGTAGGTCACTGACCGTGCATCCCCACATTCCACAAAAACACAAGTCTGCTCATCTTAGACACAGGGACAGTGAAGTGTACAGAACGTTGGGTCACACAGTAAAAACACCACAGCAACATCACATTTACCAACTCAACTGACACCTTCAGAGTTCTCATATGTCTTGGACTGTTGTCAGATTGAAGCCACATGTGTATGGATGTGACATGGCACACAAGTCTCAGGGACAAACAATATTTGAGCCAAGTGACATGCCTATCTGCCAAATGTATTAGTGCAAGTCAAGAAAGCACATACAACAGCAAACCTCCAGCTTGAAAACATGAGATGAATGTACAATCCATATCAGGGGAACAAGTCTAACACCATACAAGCTGACATTGGGCAAGACAGTATGAAATACTTACCATAGCAAACGTAACACAATGCAATGACACACCAAACACATATTCATACAGTAAACATCTACCCTTATCTTGGGTGACAGCAGCACTTCCTACAAAGTCAGATATTGTAAACAACAGCAAAAAGATCAACAATCAGGGTAAAACAAACACAACTGTAGGCAAAACAAAAAGGTAGAAAAGTAATGACAGGACAAATGTGTACCCAACAAAATAACAGCCTGGGTTTATTCAATCCAAATGCTGAAGAGCAAAGGCAATTGGCCAGTCGATATAAGTCCATGTACAGTTCTGTCTCATATCACTGTCAGGGAACCTCCAAAGGAAGGGGCTTCTAGTGGGCAGGCAGGCACCTCAGGGATCGTGTTTGGGTGGGGTGGGGTGGAGTGTGGTGGGGTTGGATTTGGTATAGGTGGGTTTTGGTTTGGGAGGGGGGTGCTTTTTCTTTGAAGGAGTGGTTCTTGCAGGGGGGCATGTGTGACAGGAAGGACTTTGATATGGAAGGGATGGGTTGTGATGTGGGTGGGGCATCAGGTTTGGTAGGGGTTTTGAAGGGAATGGGGAAAGGGCAAGCTTAAAAAAGAAACTCTCCTTAAGAAAACAGGTATTGTCATCAGAAGGGGTTGGGGATTTGGAGATTGAGGGAGTGATAGGTTTGTCTGTGGGTGTTGATGCCTTGGTTGTATGCATGTGTGAGGTATGCTTGTGTTTGGGTGGTGTCTGTTGCATGTGTGAGTGTGGGCCTTTGCGTGTCTTAGGGGGCTGTGAAGTGGAGTTGCATTGTGATGTGGTAGTGGTAGATGTGTGCATGTCTTTTGGGGTGGTGTGTATGGTAGATGTGGTGAACAAGTCTGTGGGGTGGTGTCTTGGTGTATGGTATCTGAGGTGTGTGGGTCTGTGGGTTGTGAGGTGTTATCTTGGTGTATGGTGGGTGTGCCTGTTGTGGTGGAGCCTGTGGGTGTGGTGGTTGTGGTGGGTGTGTTGGTAGGGGTGGTAGGAGTGTCTGTTGAAATGGTCGCTGATGTGGTGTCTGTGGGGACTGTTGAGTGCCTGAGTGCCAGTGTGTGCTCTGGAGCTTTTGTCTATGTGTGCTTCTTGTGTGTGCTGAGGTGGGTGCATAAGGATGTGTCAGTGTGCTTCGGACAGGTAGGGGAATAGGGGATTTAGATTGGGAAGAGGGAGGTGTTGGGGAGACTCAGATGATGCTGCAAAAACAAAGAGGAAACAAAGGGCACCACATGTTCCTGAATACACTTGAACCACAGCTGTGCTTAGAAAACATTATCATGACATCACATAGGCCCCAGCAACAAACTACATCAAAGAGGCTCCTACATGTACCACACCATATGCATGCAGCCCACATCACATGAACTGTCAACAGTTGCTAACAGGAAAATATGAATCTCAGACAACTCCAATTGCAAGGGTGAAGTTGTGCCACATAGTAACCATTGAACAAGTAGGAGACATCATCACCTTCATTGCTTTGCCTCATGGGGCATACCTCAGTTACCTGTTGTCATACATTAGTAGACCAATGACAAGTTAATTCCAACAGACACTCATACAGCTATTTGTCACATACACAATACCACAACAATAAGAAATGAGGCTCTGAAATCCTGACATTTTGCTAACAGTAGTACTGTAACCTGAAGAAAGTAACATGGAAATACTCATGTCACACTGGAAACATATTGACAATGCACACTTCACCATGTGTAAATTGTCCTAATGGAGTCATGGAGGTCATACATATGTTGCTCAGATAGATAACACATTTGCCATAGAAATGTACACTGTAGACCAAAAGTGCAAATTGTCTGGGAGTTATATCTCTAAAATCCACAACACAATAAATCAGCTATCCCCAGAGAAATCATCTCTACTGTATGGCCCCAATTTATTATTACGTAGTCTGATTGCATCAGTAGAAGCCATTAGTCCTTTGTATGTTGGAGAGGCCCAGGGATTCCCAAGTACCTGTAGAAGGCACCCTCAAGATGATACCCGATGGGAAGCTACAACACTGTCTCCATTTTGGTCCTGCAAACCCAGATGTCCGTGGATGAATGGTTGTACCAAACCACATATGACTCCCACATAACTGTAAGCCACTCCATGATGCATGCCAATAGTCAGGTAACAAACCCTCCCCATTTCTCATGAGCAAAGTGCTTTGCTACATGATGCCACATAAGTGGCATGGGAATGCACATTGTGACTATAAACTGTAGTCCTACCTGTCATGTCCCTAATTGCTCCTGAAGTTGTGCATGCCAAATTCCATGCTATGATGGGTGAGGGTATCCGTGAGCCAACAATTAATGCTGACACATTCCTGTCTGTGGCACTACATAAAATGTAGCCCCATTACATATGTCCAAGTCCACACACAGGTTGGCATGCACATATGTGTGAGGGAATACAAAACGTATCCAGTGAACACAGGTGGGCCATGCACGAAACAGCAGTTTGCACATTTTGTCAAAAGAGAAAGGGGCCCATGCTAACGTGTAGGCACAATGAATATTGACAACAGTGATGTCACACAAATCATTTCAATGGACTTTCCCTACTTACCAAGGGAAAGTATTGATCTGTAGCTGCACCCAAAGAACAATGTATGCTCTGTCACATGGATGATGGCTACCGTCACATGACAGCCAGTAATGAGACACCAGCACTCGTCTCACACTGAAGACAAGTGCCTTCTGGGAGGCATATGCCAAGTTACTCACTTGACCAGACATGCGGCTGAAGAGAGTTTCCCATCACTTATTTTTCTTTGGGCTGTAACACTAAGGAGTAGTGGTCTGTTGCATAGAATTTAGAACCACTACAACAACAAACATCACTTGATTGATATAATGTGCACAGCTATGTGTTGCCCTTGGAGGGCAGCTTTTTTGCGGAGTGTACTTGTTTGTGTCCCAGGTCCCTGGGTTAATAGGCAAGGCATATCATTATGCACCAAATTGTATACCTACACAAACAGTTACTCATCTTGTGTGTCACACATGGCCCATCACAATTGTCAGGGGGAGATGTCGGAACCTAACACATCAACTTGGCATGTGACAGGCAGGAATAAGCCCTCTAATCACCCCCTTGTGGCTGTTGTGCTGCACGCAAATGACCATCAAGCTACCCGTAGGCAACCGTCAGAATACAGGCCGTTAGGGGGGTCATGCTCTGACATGTGCCCTGCCCACATTGAGAGGACACCCCCAGCTGAACCACCACGACCTTCCTGGCCCAACATCTCAGGTCCTTCACCTATTCCGACAGTTGGCTCTCCACTCGCTATGGCCCTCCAGGATCCACACTTTACAGGAGAGGGCTCTCTAAATACCCTTCGTCTGATGGGCAATGACCTGAATAGATGCAAGAGACAAATCAAACGATTACAAATACAAGTTTTTGCAAAAATGGTTGTGTCCCACACATATCCAAAACATCAAGCACAATGTGCAATTTGTCAACACACCACAAGTGTAAAGCACACATGCTGATAAGTACAGGGACATGATTACACACTTTTGGAATCATCTGCAGACCATCCCACTACCCTGCTTATGACCTACAATAAAAAACCAAGCCTACTGACATCAGGTAGCCCATGCTCCAGCAACATGTACTATGATGTGAGCAACAATGAAACACTGCACACCAATGTGGCCTCTGAAGGGTAAACTCCTTAGGCCTGACTGGACAAACACATTTACACCCTGCAACATTGACTCAATGCATACAGTCCCTACAGGCAACTATCATAGTACAGACTTCACCATTACACTTGACTGACAATGAAACGCTGGGATGGTGGGTACGGAAAGTGTCTTTCCTGTGCATGTGTGGACATGTGGCCTACTAAATGCAGACTCATGCCATTTCAGGGTGGGTTTCTGTGGTATGTACCTGTACCACAGAACACACCATTGAACATATGTTTCTAACCTACAGAGAAGGCATCCAACATACAAAGGTATGTTTGGTTCAATTTCTGCTATGTCTCCAAGCTACTGAGTCACATGCCATGGTCTCCCAGGAATCTACACACTGTCTGCACTGTAGGTTTGTCAATTGTGCAATACGCCTGTACAGGAACAATTTGACTGAAGTGAAGGTGAAAACAGAGCTGTGAATGTAAGGGACCTGTCATGAGTGAAAGACACATAGTGACAATGATGCAAAATGCACATATGGACTAGTTCAGGGATTTACACCAGTTCCCATTCCTAATCTCGTCAATAGTTTTGCCACTAGAGCCTCATATGATCCACATGACAGGATCTGCATGTCTACAGGGAGTGGGCACAGTGCCACAGTTGCATAACCACAGTCTGTAGTATGTCAAATACTGGGAGATACAATTGACAGGCCCTGGTCTCTGTAGGCTGAGCATACAGAACCTATATGACATATTTCTATTAGGCACTGCAGAACTTCGCAAAGTGCCGAAAAAACTTTGCTGCAGTACATGGAGTTCCGCGAGTGGTGGAGTTTGAGCAAGTGGTGTTATTCGCACTGATTTTCAGCACCAGGAATTTCTCCCATGCTGTAAAATGAGCATAAACAGCATCACACTGAGCAGCAAAGGGAGCTAACTTCTTTCTGCCACTTGAGTACGTTTTCTACTTGAGAGGCAACCTCCTCAATAGAGCGGCAGCTTTCTCAATGCACGACGAGCCGCGACCGCCTGCGTTCAGAAATCTCGCTGGCACTCGCCAACATAGCGATTTCTGTTGTTCGCCAACTTAACATTGGTGAGCTGCACAAGAGTAAAAACTCTGCCCGACGTCACTTTGTGGAGTTTTTCAAAACTCTGAACTCTGAGCGTGGAGTGGGCAAAACTCTGCAAACTCCATTGGAGGCGTAGAATTCTTTCCCACCCCTAATTTCCATCACTTCCATGCATGACAGTACATCATATGGCCATCATCAATGTGGCTTGTGTGGCAACCTGAACAGTGAGTTATGATATGCCTTCCAGACAAACGTTTGGCAAGGCCAGATGTGGGGGTAAAGATTTGTGGCACAATACACATTGCTTACAAGATCATCAAATCACTCAGACAAGATGCATTCACAGCTCATGCTGTCATGTCTAACGTTTACAACCATCATAACCAAAGAATTGTCATTGGATGGCAGTATAGTCTCCTGGCTTAGTAATGTGCAAGCCTAAAAAAAATAATCACACAACACAATGTGAATGAACACAACATATCGTACTGATCTCCAAAATCTGCACCATGTACATCCCATTGATGCCATACAAAATGCAACAACAGCCACACAAGAAGTCAAAGTGGCACACAGAGGCACATTGTAGTCTGTGAGAAAGGAAAGGATGGTGCTGGGCAGAGTCAATTGTGCCTAGGAGGTACTTACCTGCTCCTCTGGTGAGCCATAGAGCTGACCATACAGGGGAAGAATCTTGCTCACAAGCCTCTCCAGCTCCTCTGGAGAGAAGGCAGGGGCCCTTTCACCTGCTAGATGTAGCATGATTGCTCCCAGTGGTGGCACATAGCAGCTGAAGTGGTGGAGATGTTGATGGCAGCAGTGTCAGGAGTCAATTGACTGCTTTTGCACAACGCAGCGCACACATACGCCACGTACGCAGTCATCACTGCCGACGAACATAGCCGTCAATGTTAGCCTATGGTTGGTACTGCCCATCACATGGACGACTTCAGCTGGCAGCCAAGGGCAGTTCCTGATGTCCAGTGGAGTAGGTAAAGCATTGTCCATTTTGGCAGTTGGAAATATTATACATGGCCCTGTTAAATGCAAAACACCAACAATATATATTTAGGATCATCACAAACATACTTAATCTGTCTTGTTGTGTAGGTCCTACTACACAACCACCAGTGTGTGTTGAAGGGCATTAGATGGCATATGACGGCGGTGCATGGTCCACCACCACTGCCAGTATTTTTGTCTATTGGAAAAGACTGTCACACTTTGAGGGGCAATTGAGTAGCAGATAGTTGGTGTTGGCTGAATCCAAGTTGTGAAAACATGTGTTGACAATCATGGGGCTCACATTTGACCCTTGTGTAATTGACAAATGTGATGTTTACTGGCTCTAATGTATTTCCATTCAGAAATGCTTTGTCACATTATATTGTTGCCATGCATCATGTATGTTGGTGTGGACACAATGACTAATGTTCCAAATGATGTATTTTCACACATAGGAACCGTTAGAGAAGGAGGAGGTGCCAACCTCCTGCCTACTGTCCAGTACCAGACCTTCAGACCATGGAGGAATGTCACGTCATCCAGCTCTACCATCTGAATAGGCAAACAATAGTGGATTTATGCCATCATTTAGAGCCAGATATGATGCCAGCTAACAGTAATCGATACTGCATGCCACCCATTGTTCAAGTCATGTCAATATTTCACTTCCTGGCCACAGGGTTCTTCTAACATACAGTGGCCCTATCTGGTGGTATGACCCAACCTATGTTCAGTCTGCTGTTGAGAGATTTCCCCTCAGAAATGTTGAAACACATTGACAGCTATATCTGGTCAGCCAATGTGAAGGCTGACTTCTATAGTTTTGACCTGCTTCCACATGTGCGATTGCTAACTTAGCTTGTTATCTGAAGGGAGTTCCAGTCCCGGTTATTAAAAACACTTTCCAGGTACTTTCTAACGGCAGTTACATTGTTCTTAACAGCGAACGCTGCTGTGGCATGCGTGCCGGAATAGTTTACGTGGTCGTTGTCACCAAGGCCGTTACGTGTGGCGGGAATGTGTTGTTTCCCCCCACTCAAATTAGGGAGGTAGCATACATCTGGCCTCATATTGCTACTTCCAAGGTAAATTTCAACAAGTTGAGTCGACTAAAGGCTTTATTGTTTCAAAAGCATGTGGCCCTTACATCTGCTAGCGAGACCTACGCACTTCAGGTGGCAAGGTCATCGGCGGAAATACAGCCCCTTTTGAATACGAACTTTCCGAGTCACTTCGGTGAACTTGTGGGACGTATATTTAATGCGTCCAGCACTGCTGGAATTGCACATTTTTTCAAAGCCGTTGGTGTTGGTTTTGCTCACACCTTCTCTTCCATATTCGGTTTAATACCTTCGGCTATGCACCCTATTTTCGGAAGCATTTTTGGGGGTTTCCCGATTACTTTGGCTTTATTGGCTAGAGTCTTGCTATTGCTGCTGTTCTTCCGCAATGGCTGTCCCGCCACAACGAGATCCTATATTGATGCTCCCGTCAGCGCAGCTGTGTCGTGAACGCATGATGCAGCATTTTGGGGCAACACTCCTGGGACATTTGGAGTGTGACTGGTCTCTGTCATTCCGACCAGTTTTGGATTGTGTGCAACCCGTGTTTCGGTGCCTTTGGTGCTCGTTTGAACATGCACTGGCTCTCTGTCTCTCACTGCAGCGCCTTCCAGTGGTCGATACTGATCTGTTGATGTTCCCGATTAGGGCTCATTCCCAGACTTGTGCGCTACGGTTGTGCTTGCTTCGTGAGGCAGTTTATGAGATTCCCTTCCTGGAGGAAGATGGTATTGTCTCATTCATAGGCCCTGCATAGTGAGTTTGGCTTTATCGTCACATGCTTCCCAAATTTATGACTTTGTTGTCCTCTGACCTTGTCGAAATATATATTTTTATGTGTTGTTTATATCTGGGGCATGCTTTTATATTATTGGAACCACTTGCTACCGACAAGGGGAGGGTGTAGTGTGGTTAGTTTTACATATCCTTTGCGCATTAGCTTCAGGCTTTAGGCCTTTGTGCACTTTGCCGTGGATGTATTTTATTCATTTGCTTGCAGCTTAGAGCCTCTGTGCACTTTGCTCTAAATGCTTTTTATCAGGCTTCGTACTGTTATTTTTCAAATAGCCAGTTCTACGGTCTTGTTTTATATTCATATCACACTGTTTAGCCTACTTCAGCACTGAAGTTCTCCATAACACATTCTTGTTCACTCTGTGCTTCAGTCAAGGATACAGTCTGGTACATTGCCGATAGACGTGGTAGGAGTTTAGTCTTTGGCATTCCTGCGTAGGGACATTTTGTGATCACGTATAAAAACACTTCCTTGTCCCAACACACGCAAGAGGGAGATTCCGACCAGGGAACCACAACTAGACGCTGACTGCCTCGTTGCAGATGCTGAACCAAGATCACAGGCCTTTGCTCAGGTATGAGGGCGGATGTCTCCCCAGTGATTCAGAAAGGCAAGTTAGAAGCTTATCATGCTGTGCTCGAAATAGAACAAGCAGAGGGAGAGTAGAAACTATTAGACACCATGATAGCTTTGTTCTTATGTTTTACTCTCCTGGTGACTATTTCAATCCTACTGTGTTGTATGGTTCTGGTTATTGCGGCTCACGCCTTATTATCTAAAATGCAGTCGTTTTATTAAAACATTATATAAAACTTATACTGCCTTTGTCATTTGTATATGAGATCATACTGTAAATGAGAGAGTTGGTTTGGATCTGAGTGACCACGACTTCCCTGAGAAGTTCCAAAGATGTCATGCGCTCTGCTGCCCAATCATCTCTTCCCTGTGGGAGAAATGAGGCACTGCTAGTTAGCCGGAGCAAAAACCGGATTTAGGGTGACAGAGTTCCTTACACGTGGGTCAGACTCAGTCCCCCACACCATTATCGATCCTGCTACCTAGAAATCCAGTAGTCTCATTTAGGATAATGAGAGCCCACGCGACATTGGCACACATATGCCTTGGTGCCACCGCAAGCCATTGAACAAGTCTACCAGAACAGTAAAAATGTCCATTCCATCAATGTGCAAGTTGTCTGTTTGGCAGATCTCTAGGGGCTGTTTGCGATCGCTAGGGGCTGTTTGCGATCGCAAGAATGCATTTTGGTATGTATCAATTCCATTTGCGATTTGGTTACTTGTTAATGAATCGCAAATTGGAATTGCGACAACATACTGATTCGTTATTAGGAAGGGGCGTGTCTAGGGCGTCCCTTCCTAATACCAAATCTCAGCAGTATGTATTAATTGTAGGAGGCTGGCCTGGTTTGTAGTGGGTACCTAAGGTACTTACACCTTATACCAGGTCCAATTATCCCTTATTAGTGAAATGTAGGCAGTGTCTAGAAGCCAGGCTGTCTAGAGGGAGCTGTAGGCAGAGCAGCCAAGGCTGAACTAGGAGACATGCAAAGCTCTTGCAATACCACTGTAGTCACACAGAACGTATACAGAAGAAAGACGATACTCAGTTTACCAAAAATAAAGGTACTTTATTTTGGTGACACAAGGCCAAAAATATCTTAGAGGCTATACTCCCTTAGGAGGTAAGTATTATATACAAAATATACACTAGTAACCAAAATCAGGTAAGTAAACAGTCCTAAAATAGTGCAAACAGTGAAAATCACAATAGGTTCAATGGGAATAGGGGCAAAACAAATCAAATACTAAAATAGTGGAATGTGAATGTCAGTTTCCCACCTAGGCAAGTGTAGTGTATAGAGGGGCGCTGTAAGAAAACACCAAAAGTAAGTAAAATACCTCACCCCAGAGCCCAGGAAAGAAGGAGTAAAGTACAGCAAGTTTCCTAAAACACACTAGAATGTGTGGTAAAAGACAGTGCAAGAACCAGAAAAGACTGCAAGACACTAATGATGGATTCCCGGACCTGAAGACCTGTGGAAGAAGGGGACCAAGTCCAAGAAGCACTGAAGAGTCCAGGGAAAACAGGAGCCCTGCTAAAACGGATAAAGGTGCAAAAGGAGAACCACAGTGAGAAGACATAGGGGGTCATTCCGACCACGGCGGGCGGCGGGCGCCGCCCGCCGGGCAGAGACCACCAGAATACTGCACCGCGGTCAAATGACCGCGGCGGTCATTCTGACTTTCCCGCTGGCCCGGCGGACGACCGCCAAAAGGCCGCCCGCCGGCCCAGCGGGAAAGACCCAGCAACGATGAAGCCGGCTCCGAATGGAGCCGGCGGAGTTGCTGGGGTGCGACGGGTGCAGTGGCACTCGTCGCGATTTTCAGTGTCTGCCAAGCAGACACTGAAAATCTTGCTGGGGCCCCCAGGGGCCACACGACACCCGTTCCCGCCAGCCTCTTCCTGGCGGTGTACACCGCCAGGAACAGGCTGGCGGGCAGGGGGTCGGAATCCCCATGGCGGAGCTGCTTGCAGCGCCGCCATGGAGGATTCCTTTGGCCAGGGGAAAACCAGCGGGAAACCGCCGGTTTCCCTTTTCTGCCCGCGGCTTTACCGCTGCGGTCAGAATTGGCCAGGAAGCACCGCCAGCCTGTTGGCGGTGCTTCCGTGGTCGTTGGCCCTGGCAGTCAATGACCGCCAGGGTCAGAATGACCCCCATAGTCACTATTGCACCAAAGAAGATAGATGCAGGTTCCTGGTTGGTGAAGAAGTTGTCCCACGCCGGATGGATAAATGCAGTCTGGTTTGCATCACAGGATTCCACTAACAAGCCTTGGCAAATTCAAATCTTATGTTTTGTGAAAAATGGTGCTGCCCGGGCCCAGGAAGGACCAGGTCGACTCTACCCAGGAGGGAGAGACAGAGGGGGCTCTCAGCAACTCAGAGAGCCCTCAGAAGACCAGGCAGCATGCACAGTTGCAAATGGTGGTAGTCACAGAACTACACAAAGGGTTCCCACACCACTGAGGAACAACTCACAGAGATGAGCATCACAGGATAGAGTGCTGGGAACGTGGGCTACGATGTGCACAAAGGATTTCTTGGAGAAATGCACAGAAGCTCTAGGAGCTGCAAAACATGTGGAACACAGAGGTACTATATGGCACGGGGAGGTAAGATCTAACCTCCACTAAATTTCGACAGTTGGACCTTTGAACAGTCAGGGTCACTTTAGTCCACCACCCATGTTCCAGGATCCACTCTCAATGTCGGGAGAGGGGACCCAGAGTACCGGTCATCGCTGCAGGTGGGTACCTGTTGAAGCAGGTAGTGACTCTAAAGGAGTTTCCTTCGGTTCTTCTGGTGCAGAATGAAGACAGGCAGTCCTCGGAGTGTGCACAACCGGGAAACTATTGCAGTTGCTGGCAGGAGCTGAAGTTACAGAGTTGCAGTAACCTTCTTGGATACTTTGGAATCAGAGAGAGCGTAAGCACTGGAGTTCTGGTTAGCAGGACTCCAGTGACACAGTCAAGAATACAGACAACACAGTAAAACATACTGACATATAGGCCACAAACTATGGGCACCGGGGTCCTGACTAGCAGGATCCAAGTGAGACAGTAAAAACACACTGACAGACACTGACAGAGGCCAAAAATTTGGGTAACCATGCTAGAAGAAAGCCACCTTCCTACATGAATGTTTTGTGACCCAAATGCGGTCTCATAACATTAGCATTTTATCGACTACGTCAAGTAGGTGGTAATCCATTCGCTTTGTGAATGCATGCGAAAACATTTTTTAAGATCACTTTTAAAAAATGAAAAGAAAACTTTTCATTTTTCTTTTTTAAATGCATACCGTTTTCCTTGAAGAAAAACGGGCTGCATTAAAATAAAAAGATTGCTTTATTTAAAAGCAATCACAGACATGGTGGTCTGCTGAGCCCAGCAGGCCACCATCCCTGTGATTGAAGCTATTAGCAATGGGTAGCAAATTGCAATCTACTGCATGAATATTAATGAGGTAGGTCCATTTGCGAGCCCTAGCGAATCGCTATATGAAACTTTTGGCGTTTCATACATGCCAATAGCGATTACTTAATTGCGATTCTCCAAAAATCGCTATTGGAAATAATGATACATCTGGCCCTAAATCTCCAAAGTATGTGCTTGTTTTCCTGGATCAGACCATGATTACTTTGTTCCTACCCCTGTTGATGTCACAACAGCAACCACAGACGTCCTGGCTGGTTGGTGAGTCACATCTGTCCTGATTGTGTGTGAGCAATGTCAGGTGCTACAGTTATGAAGTGAGTGACTCATTGTTGAAGTTGTGTCCCATTCCTTAACAGGCGAGTCAGCATGTCCAAACCATCCTTGGTTATTGGCGCCACTGAGGAATCCAACTACACCAGGGAAAGTCTACTTCAATGAGGGCCATGGTATGACGCAGCGGAAAGTGAAGCAGGCTTTTGGGCTCCTGAAGGCCAGATTTTGCTGTCTGAACAGGACTGGTAGAGCCCCCATCTCCTCACCCGGGAAAGTGTGTCAGATCACTGTGGCATGCTGCATGCTCCACAACTCCACTCTGCGGAGGATTATCCCATGCGTCCCAGAGGGAGAGGAGCCTGCAGTGCCACCGGGTGAGAATCCTGAAATGTCAACTGAAGATGACAGTGGTGAAGAGGAAGGAGCTGACTTGCGAGAAGATCTCATCCACAGCTACTTCTCATGAGTGTATGTCACGTTATGTTATGACTGTGACTGTACAATGAACTATTGTGTTGAGAATGTGTGGAGTTTAGTGTTTTCGAAACAGGAAGCTGACACTCTCCTAAAATCAGACAAAGGCTGATTGATGAGATAGCTTTTGACACATCCCTACCTTGATGATGTTGCTTTGCTTGTGTCAGATTCATTGCAGTGTGCTTTGTTTTCCAGATGCTTGATATGTGACTTGTGTCATATGTATGGTATCAAGCCTCCTTATTCTGTCCTTTGTACAGGTGCCTTCACCATGACATCTTCATGTGGGTATTTCAGAGTTGTGACACTGGTGAGTATGTGATGCACTTCTGACATATGACGTGGACCTGGGTTATATCCAGCAGCAGACGCTGCCAAATTTCAAGTGGAGGGTCAGGTGGGAAGAGGGACTTGGGGGGAATAAAAAATAATATTAAAAAAAGAACGTACCTCTTCCCATCTCCATGTTGCTGCCGTAGTCCCCTGCTGCCTTGATCCTCTTCTGGTGTCCCAGCATTCACTGGGACACCAGCAGAGGCTCCCCAGCAATCCGAGCACTGCTTTCATGCTAAACCTAGCATTAAAGCAGCATCAGGATTGGTCTGAGTGGCGTGAGCTACCGCTCAGACACAACCCTGGGGTCTGTACAGTTTCTCCTGCCCGGCTGTTCAACACAGCCAGGCTGGAGAAACCTATGTGTGTTTGGCAGGCCTAAGACAGTCAGCCAAACACACATGTTCACTAAGGTCCATTCTCTCCTCCCCCCCACCCCTACTTCCCATGGCCCAGCTGGCCCCTCCCTTCACATGCTGCTGTCTCAGCCAGCAACTGAAAGATAAAACAATAAACAAACATTATTTTAACTTTCAGCTCCTGGCTTAGCTGGGGGGCGATGCTCCTTCGCCATTGCAAAGGAGCCGCTCCTTATTATTTCAGGTATTGTAGGTCACACAGTTTGGGTGTATGAGACCTGTACCAAGACAGTTTGCCCAGAGTTTGGATGGAAGTTCAGAAGTGTCCATTGGACCTGTTTTGTGTCCAATGGTGGGGCTGATGCATCATGTTTGTCATAAAAGATGTAGTCCTAGGTCACGACCAAGTAATTTCTCTTTACATTGGCTAAACAATCTTTTGGTATGACCTGTATGTAGCTCTAGATGTATTTCATCATTGTAGGCCTGGGCCAAAACACTGACATAGGTTTGTGTCCTACAACCAGATGCATGAGCATTGGATGAAGAAGACCTTGTGATCAGAAACTGTTGTACTGTCTCTACCTGAATCTTGGATTATGTGATGTTGGTTTACTTTGGTGAAGTGTGTGATAAGGCTCAAGCTGGTGATATCAGCCACTTTAATGTTTGCCTGTTCTACAGGACAATGTCTGGCAAATCCCTTCCTTCCATGGTCTGGAGGTCTATACCTGTAAATATGTTCATTTACTATGAGTCTATCATTTATGAATTCCATTTGTTGTGACATATTGACAGCCGATGTGCTGAACACTGTATTAACATTTTTAGTTTGACAAGACACTTGTATTTAAGTGTTTGTGTGGGATGATTGTAATCCTTAGCTGGACACTGTGTACATGCAACATATCTCATCTTGAACAAGTACCTTGGTTCATCATCGTCTGGTTCACATGGTTTGACATATCTACGTGGCTAAATTTGAAATCAATATCAGCAATGAGTCACTGATGGGTAGTTTTATTTTGAAGCTATGACTAACAGAATATATATGTGACATGAATCAACCAAAAAAAAAGAAATGTGACGGGGTCAGTCCTGGTGAATGAAATCATTGGAGTAGATACCCCACCATTTGCTGTGGAAGGTGATTCAGGATCAGTCCACAAAGTGAATGTGTAACACACAAAGGAGGACTTTAAGGAAGAGGGTTATTACTGGCAGTGGTGGGTGTCTTGCCATCTGTACCTCCTGGATTCTTTGTTGGATGTCCCTGTTTACGGGGGGATCAGCTGCTACGGAGGCAGGGGTGTCTGAGGCTGGTTATTCCTCTGGCAGAACCTCCCTTCCTATGGCTGGCGCCAATGTCGATGGGCCTACTGTTGAGGAGCCAAAGGAAGGGGAAGATTGATTTGAGAATCCTGACCAGAGTTGTGTGTATGCCTCTCAGCACCCCTGTTAAGGAGACCATGTTGGAATTGTGGTCCTCCATCTGTTCCTGCAAATTCTATGCATGTCCCTCTGTAGCTGCTCGATTTCCATGAGTTCCTGACACCCCCCCAAGACGTGGCTGATGTTGTCCTGCCTGATAACAGCCCCAGTGACCTCACCCCGCTGACCCACAGCATCTCTCCCATACACTCTACCCTGTGAGCCGGTGCCCTTGGCACAGGAAACTCAGTTTCCAAAGTATGAAGCTGCTACTCAGGATCCAGTACTGGAGGGCACAAGATGGTTGAAACTGTGCTAGGTACACAGGTTGGGGGGCAAATGGTTTCCTGTGATGTTGATGCAACAGTGCTGGGAGGTGACGTTGTGGGCACAGTGAGACTCACGTTGCCATCTGATCAGGTTGCCCAGATGGGCCAGAGTCGTCTTCCACATCCACAAATCCAGGAGCGTTTCATCCAGGGGTTTAGTGGCAGTTTGTTCTGTGTCCTCTGTGTGCCCAGTGGCAGATACATCTGTTTATGAGAAATGTACATTGTTACTGGTTGAATTGTGACACCTACCTCCAAGGTGTTGTGTTACAGTAGGCAAAGTTAAGTTGTAGGGAACCCAATTGTGCCAAGTAACTAAAGTGTTGGGTTAATTGACATGACGTGTGACGAATGCCAAACCTATAAGATTCTAGCCGCTGATGAGATGTGCAGATCAGTTGCACTTTGGAAGATGGCCTGAAATGACATCATACCACCTGTGAAGCCAACGCAGAGGAGAGACAACATATGGCATTGACCATTTGCAAGAGTAGCTTAGCGGCATGGAGACAAACCCAGGACTTTATTGTATATGTGACTGGAGTCATCATGTGCACAGTGCTGTGTCAATATGTATTTACCAATACAAATCTGGTGATGCAGCTTGAGGCCTTAGGAATACATTTTGCACACACCTGGTAAGGTGTCATTCCTGTCCTCAATAGTTTCATCTTGGGTTAGTAGGTATCCTGGCATTTGCAGTCAGGTCACTCTCTTTACTATACACAATATGCAAATGGGATCCTCCCAGGTGTGTACACCTCATGTGGGTTTTCACTAACAGATGTCTTGGGCCAAGTGGAAACTGGGCTGGTGTTTGGAGTTACAACAACAGGGCCCATTGGACTTTGCAGTCAGGTATCTCTCTCTACTGCACACACCAGACAAATGGTATATTTTGAGGTGAGTACCCTTCATTTGAGAGTTAACAAACAAGGGTACTTGTGCAAGTGTACTCTGGGCTGGTGTTTGGAGTTACAACAACAGGGCCTCCTGTGATTTGCGGTCAGGTCACTCTCTCTACTGCACACGGTATACAAATGTATCCTCCCAGGTGGGTACACCTCATGTGGGAGTTCACTAACAGATGTATTGGGCCAAGTGGACACTGGGCTGGTGTTTGGAGTTACAACAGGGGTTATTGGTTTTTGCAGTCATGTCAGTCCCTCTACTTCCCAACACTAGACAAATGGTATAGTCTCAGGTGAGTGCACTTCAATTGTGAGTTCACAAACAGGTATATTTGGGCTAGTGAACAATGTGTTGTTGGTTGGAGTTAGAGAAACAGTACCTCCTGGGAGCTGCAGCCATGTCACTCTCTCTACTACACACACTATACAAATGGGATCCTCCCAGTTGAGTATACCTCATGTGGGAGTTCACTAACAGATGTATTGGGCCAGGTGGACACTGGGCTGGTGTTTGGAGTTAAGACATGGCCTATTGTTCACTCCCTCTACTTGACAACACTTGACAAATTGTATAGTCCCAGATGAGTGAAGAGCATTAGAGAGATGACAAACAGGTGTATTGGGCCAAGTGACTACTGGGCTGGTGTTTGGCGTTATCACAACATGGTCTCCTGGGAGTTGCAGTCAGGTCGCTCCCTCTACTTGACAACACTTGACAAATGCTGGTTGTGACCTATCTGTATACAGGCTTCATTTAGGTTTGAGCATATATTTATATTTTGGGGAATACCATGAATTCTGGAATGTGTTTTTGGTGTTGTGAGATTTAGATTTACAGGCACCATTTGGACATATGGCATATGATGGGCTTTGGTATCTATGATGTTGGGTCCAATAATACACATTGACAGTGTTTAAACTCAGATACTTTGGGAGCTGAATGTTGGTGAAGTACATGAACAAGACAGCTGAGCTGTGAGCATGCATGACATTACATTTTTTTGACTTTGTTGTATTGTAACTTACCAGAGTCCACTCCCTTGGTAATTCCTGTCAAGCCCTCAGGATGCAGGATGGCCAAAACCTTCTCCTCCCAGGGAAAGAGTCTTAACGGGGTACTGGGAGGGCCACCACCAGTCTTTTTGGCCTACCGCTGCTCAACTGAAGACCAGGGAATGGACCATGAGATCATTTCACCTCTTCCTAATATCCTTCCTTGTGCCTACAGCATTCACTCTGTTGACTGTCCTGTCTCACATGTCCACTTTCCTACTGAGTGGAGTGTGCTGGGCTTGTGTTCCAAACAATTGTGGCTCTACTCTTATGATTTCATCCACCATGACTCTCAATTCATCTTTGGAGAAACACAGATTTTTGGAACGTGACATGGTAGAAAAAAAAGTGGGTGACAGGGGCTTACTGAACAGCGAAAGTTCAATAAGGAATGAATAGACAAAAGTGTGTGCAGGAAGTTCAATGGGATGGTGGAAAAAAGTGTGCCTAATCTGTGAAAAGTACAGAAAAAGTTGCTCGGGATTCTTTGTCTTCCAGTGGAAATGCAAAAGGTTGTGGTGTGTGTAGGGGTGTGTTTTATAATGTGCTTTGCAGGTGTGTCTACTGGAGCAATGTGTGCCAGCTGTGTTGTTTTTTAATTCATCCAATGTGTGGTTATCTGTTACTTTGCTGAACACGGACCGCTGTGGTTGACCACCATTGGCTCACTGCAGCCAGAAAGCCACCACCATGACTGTGTGATTGTAATGGGCTCAGTGGTTGGCCATGACGCTGAAGGTCAGACCTCCTAGATACGAGCCACTGCGCAGCTGATGGTCTGCCTTTTATGCTTGGTGGCAAGTGGTCCTGTCTGCTTGCATTGTAATATGGCAGTCTGGGGACCCCCGGTGCAGCAGTCTTTTTGGGACCACCAACATAGTGGTCTGGCGGTCTCACAGCCAAAGTGGCAATCAGGCCTTTAGTTGTTTTTTTTTTAAATCAATACCTCATTTTAGTTCCCTGCACTACCACATATATTATTGCTATGTTAGCAGAGTTTTAAATTTGTACACTAGATATGTACTTCAAAACATTTGCTAAAGGAAATTTACTAAAGGCAATGTTGGTGCTAAATGGAGTGATCCAACAATGGGCATGTGGGGTGCACATTATCGGTCCTTCTTGTGCTCCAAACAGATATCAGAATCTGGTAACAATGCATTCAAGCATAATTCTACAACATTGTCTTCACCTTGGAGTGCATGAAGACGCTGCAGGGTATGCACCAATTCTTGTGCTGAGTGGGGTGGCAAGCTGCTGCTGGTTATAGGAACAGGCTCAGATTCTGCCAGCAGTGGGACTAGTGGTATTTGAGCACTGGCAGGTGGGATGAATGGCTCCAGCTAGAGCTCAGGTAGAGACAGCGCAGTCCACATCACAGGGAGGCCAGGCCAGGAGAGCATCTACAGCCATACTCCAGGCCTGGTATATTCCTGCTGCTGTTGATAAAGGGAGGACAATTAGGCAAAGCCCAAGTACCACTTACCAGCCTGGTCGCAACCACAAAAGGATTGAGACACTTGGAACTCTTCTGCTGTACTGCAGTCCTTGGGCTTGGGGGTGTTCTCGGGTGATGGTTAGGTGTTGTACTGCAGAGAGGTCTTTCACTAGTCAGGTGTAGAGCTCACTGGTCATGTCTCTGGCTGGCTAATGTTCCCAGAACAGGTCCTGCAGCATGGAGCATCTGTCATTCCAGAGCTCTAGGGGTCGCTGCTGTCTCTGTAACCCACACCAAAGCATCAACTTCATACACTCTAGCATATCGCGGCACTAGGGTTTGGGCCCCTGCATTCTGTTCAAGGACAAGAAGTAGGTGGACAGACCATGCAGGCCTGCCATAGGACACCAAACAGGCCATTACCTTTATTCAATCAATCAAGGATTTATAGAGTGCACTAATCACCCGTTAGGGTCTCAAGGCGCTGGGTGGGGAGCTACTGGTCGTAGAGCCATGTCGTGAGGCGTTTCCTGAAGGTCAAGAGGTCTTGGGTCTGGCGAAGGTGGAGCGGTAGGGAGTTCCAGGTCTTGCCGGCTATGTGAGAGAAGGATCTTCCTCCGGCGGTGGTGCGGCGGATGCGGGGGATGGAGGCGAGGGTGAGGCTGGCGGAGTGAAGATTGCGGGTGGGGGTGTGGAAGGTGAGTCTGTCGTTGAGATAGGCTGGGCCTGTGTTGTGGAGGGCCTTGTGTGCGTGGATGAGGAGTTTGAAGGTGATCCTCTTTGATACTGGTAGCCAGTGAAGGTCTCTGAGGTGGGGGGAAATGTGGTCATGGCGTGGGATGTTCAGAATGAGGTGGGCGGATGTGTTCTGGATTCTTTGCAGTTTTGTTAGGTATTTGGTTGTTATTCCTGCATATAGGGCGTTTCCGTAGTCCAATCGGCTACTGAACAGGGTGTGGGTGATAGTTTTCCTGGTTTCGATGGGAATCCACTTGAAGATTTTGCGGAGCATGCGGAGAGTGTTGTAGCAGGAAGAGGAGATGGCATTGACCTGCTGAGTAATGCTGAGTGTGGAATCCAAGATGAAGCCTAGGTTGCGTGCGTGGGTGGTGGGTGAGGGCGCGGTTCCTAGGGAGGTGGGCCACCAGGAGTCATTCCAAGTTGAGAGGTTGGTGCCAAAGATGAGGATTTCTGTCTTGTCCGTGTTTAACTTGAGGTGACTTGATTCCATCCAGCTTGTTGATGGCGTGAAGTCCGTTGTGGAGGTTGTTCTTTGCAGTTGTAGGGTCTTTTGTGAGGGAGAGGATGAGCTGAGTGTCGTCTGCGTAGGAAACTATGTTGATGTGGTGGGTTTGTGCGATGTTGGGGAGGGGGGCCATGTAAACGTTGAAGAACGTGGGGCTGAGCAAAGATCCTAGGGGAACGCACAGATGATTCTGGAAGCTTCTGACAGGAACGGTGGGAGGTGGACTCTCTGGGTTCTGCCTCAGTGAAATGACGAGATCCAGTCGAGTGCCTTGTCATGGATTCCAGCGTTGTGGAGGCGTGTGCGGAGAGTGTGATGACATACCGTGTCGAAAGCTGCAGAGAGGTCCAGGAGGATGAATGCTGCTGTTTCTCCTTCGTCGAGCATGGTCCTAATGTCGTCTGTGGCTGCAATGAGTAAAGTCTCAGTGCTGTGGTTTCTGCGGAATACGGATTGGGAGGTTTCGAGTACCTTGCTGTCTTCCAGGAACCGGGATAGTTGGCTGTTTACAATTTTTTCGATGCCCTTGTCTAGGAAAGAGGAGGAGGGAGATCGGCCAGTAGTTCTTGGGGTCGTCTGGGTCTGTCTTTGGTTTCTTTAGCAGGGCGTTAAATTCTGCGTGCTTCCATCTTTCTGGGAAGGTGGCTGACTTTATTTACCTATTTAATATTACCTTTATTGTATCCCATAAACTGGGTTAATAATGATAAATAATACATAGTAATTTTTATAATAAACCACATGGACAAGATGAAAGCCACAAGTGGAAACAAGCCACTGTAATTTAGATTTGAACTCAGCTTCCATGTTAGGTGAAGAAAAGTCCATCATAATCCAATCAGAAAGTAATAAGCAGTTTGTATTGTGGAAAGTGTGTTAGGTCTTTCTACTATTCACAAGGACACCAACCTTTGGGTGGAGCCAAAGTTCCTCTGTCAGTACTGCTTCCTAAAGATCTTTCTCTGTTAATAACATAAGATCTGCAGAAAGCTTCACTCTCAAGTCAGGCCTGCAAATTATCAACTATACTGCAGGATGGATATGAATGGTATTCAACAGTTTGACCCCCAAGGGACGAAGGAGAGAGATATGTAGGCCAAAATAACATTCAAACCTATGGGCTTCAAGTTACACACAGAAATTCGAATCTAAGACCTAATCCACTATGCTGTCCTACTGATGATAAAAGACACATGTCTTACTACTTTGTGAGGTGAAGACAGATTCTCATAATCAATTCATATTTAAAAATAATTGTAAATGCTGCTAGTTTATTGTTAAGGTGACCAAAAAAATCAACATTAATTGTAGTTTATTTGGCATTGTACATGATGCATTGTTCAAAAGAGTAATTAAGGTCAAGAGCCGAGAACAGACGTATTTCTTATTCAAGACTGAAATCTTGCTAAGAAGTTGATGGTTCACTTACATTACATTTCATACAGTGTTTTTATTTTATGTGTTTCATTCTGTTGGATAATACATTTAAAAAAGAATGAACAACGTCTCCTAACATGTCCTTTGTTTTTGCTTTGTGTAGGATGTAAATCAGTCGAACCAGATAAGAGAGTTTGGTGTTGTGGTCGAAGAGGTCTTAACAAAAGGGAGTGCTTGGATAAAGGATGCTGCTATGACTTAAGCATTCCCGGAGCTGTATCCTGCTTCAACACCCCTGGTAACACATGCACTAAAGTAGCCCATTGATCATTACCCTCTTTATCTTCTTGTTCATCTTGCTCAATCTCTTTCTCTTTCTCATCCTACCAGATTATCATTCCTTTATCTTCTCATCTATCTTCATGCGTCCTTTCCCTTCCATTTGCTTCTCTTTCTAGTAATAGTAATAATAATAATAGTGTTAATAATAATAACAATAATAATAATAACACTCAATAACAGTAACTAATAACAATACTGCTAATAATAGTAACAATAAAGAAATAACGATAATAAAAAAATGACAATAATAAACACATAACGTGTCATCATTGCTATTATTATCATTATTATTTTAATTATTGTTATTATGTTTATTATTATTTTATTATTGTTAGCATTATCATTATACTCTATGTTCTCCTTCTTTTTTAGCTTTTCTACCTCTGTCTTCCATTTTTCTACTTCTCCATTTCATCCTCCAATGTTTCCTTCAGTTTCTTCTCAACCACCACCTTCCCATCTTTCTCATCTATTTGTACTTATTCCTCTTCCTCTCTACATCCTTCTCCAACATCCGTTTTTGCATCTCCACTTTGATTCTGCTTCATGTTCTGCTAAGTCCTTTGTTTGCATCTTCCATTTCTCTGCATCTGGAATGAGGGCACAGACAGAATTTGAATATGAAAGCAGATCTGAGGTGATGTTTAGGAGATGAGTCATTGGATACAGAGAAGGTGATTTTTCTGAGTTTGCTTTGACAGATTGATCTTTGTATTTAAGATGTCTAGCTCTGTAGATGGTGTTATTCAGATGTGCAATGAAATCTGTGATTAATATTGATCAGGGTGTGTTACAAATAATGCACGTGGAAGAATGCTCCCAGCTTTTGAGTTGGTGTTTGTGAAGGCGTCTTCAGGACTGGGGCCTAGACTTAAGAAGCACTAGCCCCACATTAGTGTCATTTTTTCAGCACTAATATGGTGTTAAGCATCAAAAATCGCTGCCCGGTATTTACAAAGTGGTGCAAGAGATTCCTCTGAATCATTTTTTGCAGCTACTTTTGACGCCTGCTCAGAGGAGGCATTAAAGTAGACACACCGTTGGTTACAATGGGCCTCTATGTACTGTTCAGGGTAAGCGCTAATATTTTGGTGGTAACCCTGAACAGTACATCAATAGTGTAAAAAATATTGATGCTATTGCCCCCTACACTATGCCATGGTGTGCCGTATTTTAAATATGGAGCACGCATGGTGGCGGTGGGGGGTGCAAAAAAAGTGGTGCTGCAGTGCCACTTTTCTAAAATCTGCCCCATAGGTGTGTTGAATGATGCTTAATTGAAGTGAGGAAAGCAGTTCCTGGGATGAGAGGTCAGGGAAGCAGTCACTGGGAGGAGAGATCTTGTGGGAGTCTAAGAGGGAGAGTGTTAATTTTAGATGTTGGGCCTCATGCATCAATATTCCAAATAAGAAATTGTAAATTGCAACAAATACTGATTTGCAATTTGCAATTTCCTATTTGGAATTATATATTTATATTGGATTCAGAAGAAGTTTTTGCACCAACTTTTACCAAAGGCATAAGTATTTTCTGAAACACCCTATGTAATAATAGGTTAGTTTAGAAAATACAGAGTTGTGGTGGGTCGCAATTCCACCTACATCATTAATATGCAATTGTGACCCACTAGTTTCCCTCAAATCATGGGCATGGTGTCCTGTTGTGGTCAGCAGACCACCATGTCTGTGATTCCATTTAAATAAAAGGAAAACAGGATGCGTTTAAAGAAAATGAACAATATTACAACATTTTGTTAGGAGTAGGCCTTGTTCCCGGACATCACTGCATGCTCCTAAAAATGTTTTTGTCCACATTCACAAAGGGAAAGGGGTCACAAAGGGACCTGTTCATTTTTGTGAAGGTTACCAACTCCCTTGACTTAGTGGTAAACTATTAGGGGCATCTTTAAGAGCCCCCAGTGCCTCCTTGTGCCACTTTAGCTTCATTTGTTTACACTAATGTAGCCCAACATGGCCAAATTTCCTGTGCCATATTTACAAAGTGGCGCAATGCATACTTTGCACCACTTTGTAACCCCTTGCACCATATTATGCCTGCACCATGTATAATGTATGCAAGGGGGTGTTCCCCCTTTAGGGGGGCTGAACAAATGGCACAAATAATTCTAAAAGATTCTTTTGAGGCATTTTTTGACATGTTTAATGCCTGCTCAGGTATTTTTTCAATTCAGTAATGAATTTCAATTTGAGTTTTGGACATTTAAAAATGCCATTTTGCTTTTGCAATAGTTTATGTTTGATCTTTGAAACTAAACAAATGCTTTGTACATGAGGGCCCAAATATCTTTAAATATTCAGTGCCACTTTGATGTTAAGCAGTTCATTTTGTTGAAAGGATAACTGGTTTTTGCTTTGTTGATTAGTAAGTGGCTGTAATGCACCACTCAGGGCATTCCGGTCAATTTTACTTGCATGTGGTTTGTCTCTGTCTAGAGTGGCACAGTGGGGGAAATATTTTGCAACCAGTCATTTACCTATGACACTCAGCACTGGCTGGTCTAACTCTAAATAATTCATGTGACAAATATTAAGGCCCATATTTTTACTTTTTGATTGCAAAATTGCGCAAATGCAGTTTTGCCGCAAAACGTTAACGCTGGCTTGCGCAATTCCATATTTAAGGAATGGCACAAGCCGGCGCTAAGCCCGGGCTAACGTCAGAAAAAAAAGACGTTAGCCAGGTGGGGGTGGCGGTTGAAGAGATGGAGGTTAAGCGTCAAACAATGATGCTAGGCTGATTGAGGCAAAAAAAATGCCTCTACCCAGCCTAGCGTAATTTCCTGATGCACAACCATCCATAACACGACTCCTGTCTTATAAAAGACAGGGGTCATACCCACCACCCCAATGGTCAGCAAAGGGGACCAGTGTCCCCTGGGTATGGCCATTGCACCCAGTGCCAAGGAGGTGGCTCCATGTCAGGGCCCCCAATGGCACTTAGAATATATTCTTATAAAACCTACCTATACTTACCTGGGATGGGGTCCCCCATTCTCTGGTGTGGGTGGGAGTGTTCCTGGGGCTTGGGGTGGGCACCTGTGGGCCCATTCCATGGCCTTTAACCATGGAAATGGTTCCACAGGTCTCCTAATGCCTAGTCTAAACCAGGTATTGAATAATGGCGCAAAGCAACCTTAATGCCATTATTTGGGTCCGCCTCCCCCCGTGCATCATTTTAGCACGGGTGGATAAATATGGTATTATGGGCATAGAGTCATTTTGGGGATGGGAAGGCCTACCTTGCATCTCATTGACACAAGGTGGGTTCACGCATCCAAAAAATGAAGTTAACGTCAATCTTTTGACACTAGAGGGTCTAGCGTCAAAATATAAATATGGAGTTAAATTATCACCAAAAAAATGACGCAAATTCGGTGCAGAGTATAAATATGCCTCTAAGCCTTTAAACATTGAGGGCCTTATTTATACTTTTTGGTGCAAAACTGCACTAAGGCAGTTTTGCCCCAAAAATTTTTGCACCGGCTTGCACCATTTTTTAGCACCAGCTGGGCACCATATTTATGGAATGGTGCAAGCCAGTGCAAAGTGTAGGCTAGCTTAAAAAAAAATGACGTTAGGCAGTTTTGAGTCAAAATAAATGATTCTGACCAGATTAGCATCATTTTTTGACTCTAAGGGGCATATTTATACTCTGTTTGCACTGAATTAGCGTCATTTTTTTAAAACTCTAATTCAGTGCAAAACTAACTCCATATTTAGACTTTGGTGCTAGACCCGTCTAGCACCAAATGTATGGAGTTAAAGTCATTTTTTGGAAGTGGAAACCTACCTTGCCTTAATGAGATGCAAGGTAGGCGTTCCCATGCCAAAAAATGACTCTATGGCCTTAACACCATATTTATACTCCCATGTAAAAATGGTGAAAGGGAGGTAGGAGGGGTCAAAAAATGGGACAAAGCTTGCTTTGCCCCATTTTTTAAGACCTGGGTCAGGGCAGGCATTAGGGGACCTGTGGCCCTATTTCCATGGTGGAACACCATGCAATAAGCCCAGAGGTGCCCTCCCTAGGCCCTAGGGGCACCCCCACCCACACTAGAGGGACTGTGAGGATTGGGGACCCCATCCCAGGTAAGTACAGGTAAGTGCATTTTATTTTTGAAAGTGCCATAGGGGGCCCTGAAATGGGCCCCCATACATGGCACAGGGTGCAATGGCCATGCCCAGGGGACCCCTGTCCTCTGTGCTGGCCACTGGGGTGGTGGGTATGACTCCTGCCTTTTCTAAGGCAGGAGTCATGTGGCATGGTAGGTTTAGCACCATAAAATGACGCTAATCTGGTTAGAGTCATTTCTTTTTATTCTAACCTGCCTAAAGCCATTTTTTGGTACTAAATCCTCTTCTTCTATACTGCCAACCCCACCCGACTAAAGTCATTTTTTTAAACTCTAGCCTACCCTTTGCACCGGCTTGCACCATTCCATAAATATGGTGCCCGGCTGGTGCACAGAAATGGTGCAAGCCGGTGATAAACTTTTTGGTGCAAAACTGAGTTAGTGCAGTTTTGCAGCAAAAAGTATAAATAAGGGCCAATATTTTGTAAGTTTGTGCCACTTTTGAGTCATAAAATGACGTTAATGCGGTGCAAAAAAACTTTAAACCAGGGCCTTGGTGCTAGATGGGTCTAGCACCAAAGTATAAATATGGAGTTAGTTTTGCACCGAATTAGAGTTTGAATAAATGACACTAATTCGGTGCAAACAGAGTATAAATATGCCGCAGAGTATAAATATGCCCCTAAAAATGGCGTTAAGGCCATAGAGTCATTTTTTGCACGGGAACGCCTACCTTGCATCTCATTAAGGCAAAGTAGGTCTCCACTTTCAAAAAATGACTTTAACTCCATAAATTTGGTGCTAGAGGGGTCTAGCACCAAAGTATAAATATGGAGTTAGTTTTGCACCGAATTAGAGTGAAAAAAAATGACACTAATTCGGTGCAAACAGAGTATAAATATGCCCCTGTATAGCTCTAATAAGCTTGAATGCTGGGAACCTTCTGAAGCTCAAATTTTATGACAAGACCGGAGGCTCCTATTATGCTTTCATTTCCTGCTTTATTTCAAACAGCAGCCAAGAAGAAAAGCACGAATCCCAGGGGATTGCAAACAAGCAACCAATGGGATAACAGAAACTAAGATCATCAACCAATCAATGCAGAGCATCACATAAGGTATACCTATCCTGACTGCAGGCAGCCCTCTTTTCTTGCTGCTCGCAGTCAAGATAAGTATACCCTTCATTGCTCCTTATATCACCTGTTATTTCCTTGTATTTATATTATATTATATGTTCATTTATTATCGTGTTAAAACTCTTGTTGTATCGTTTCTTGTGAATATTTGTAATACTTGGTAGTTTGACACTTCAACACGTCTTTTTTCTCGAATTCCGTTTGTCAGAGGCGCATCGCCGCGAACGTTCTATCCTGAACGCCGGCTGACGCGACCTCTACTCTGACAGCTGGCTTCAGTCCAACACATTCCTTTCACCACAGAGCCTCGCTGGGTGAAAGCTTTGACAGCTCTATTGATTTTTTCTGCCGCTTCACTGCCATTCTTCGTTCCGGTTCTAAAACAGGAGTTAAAAGCTTGAAGGCTTTATTGATTTTTCAATTAGCCTCTCTTCTGAAGAACGCTTTAAAAGCTTGAAGGCTTTTATTGATTTTGCAATTAGCCTCGCTTGTATAAACAAAAGCAGCTGAGACTGTTCACGGAGAGCCGGCAGTAATTCTTCTCAAGAGTTCCTCGCATATTTGTTCGGTGAGTCACAGGTCATTAACCTGAAAGCTTGTGTTTTCAAATTTAACCCTTTTAAACACCGTTTTTTTTTTTTTTTTCTCTCTTTGTCATAGCTATGGATTTTTCAGACTACTTTAATTCTAATGAAGACTCTCAAGAAGACTTCTCCTATAATTTAAATAGCTTCATTCAATCCTCTGTCAAGAAAGCAGTTTCTGCTTCTATGGACAAAATTTCTAAACAAATTCAGTCCACTATGTCCTCATGTCTATCTCAATCGCAAATGGCCCATTCTGCGGGGGAAAGCAGAAAGCGCAAAGCCCCGGAGGCTTCTCAAAGTCAGTCTAATGACTCGTCTGCGCTTATGGTTGGTGAGTCAAACTCACACGGGATAGAGGACGAAGTCCCTCAAAGGCCTCCCAGTTTGGAGGGGAATACAAATTTGGGTCAAAAATGTAAAAGTAAGTCAAAAAATGTCCCCAAGACCCAAAAAATTGTGATTGAGGATATTAAAGATACCGATGACGATGCTGACTCTATTGTCTCCTCGTCAGACATTGAGAACGATAATTACTCTAATTTTTGGATCGGACCTCTTCCTAAAAAATCAAAATTAGCTTCATCTAGCCAATCCCATCCCCCCCTCTTAGATTCTGACGGCAACCCCATGTTTGATCCTGGACTAATCCACCATCCTAATTCGACAGAATGGGTTCCCTCCGATCATGTAGCAAAATATATTTTAGCTAAATTGCGACTTCCTCTAGACAAACAAGTTCGTTCAAGACTACGAGCTGAATGTCCCAGACCTTCCCTCCCACTACACATTACCGATACCCCTGCCATAGACCCGTCCCTCCTAACATTCTTCTCCAACTTTGGCAAGGACCCACGCAAAGGGGTGGACAGAGCATGGGCTCTATGTCAAGATAAAGTACTGGATCTGGTCGGGCCGTTATCCCGCATTTTTGATCTAGCTGAATCAGCTAGAGCCAATGATGAGTCTATCGACCCAGAAGAACTCTCTCTCTGGACTCAGAGAGCTTTTTGCTTGCTGGGTAATGCCAACTCAGCCATGACGCATGAACGCCGTAAAGGTCTGCTGCTTAAGCTTGACCCTAAACTTGCAAACTTGGCGTCTAAAGATCCAGGAGCCAAAGCCGATGGCTTACTGTTCGGGGACAATTTCATAAAGGAACTAAGCAAATATGTTACCACTTTTGCTTCAATTAACAAAGCCCAACAATCACTTAAAAAGGTTTTTAATTCTCGGGTTTTTGTCAGGGCCGGTAGAGGTAGAAGCCGCTCCACCGGCCGCCCTTCCAGAAACCAAGGCTTCAGAGGTTCATTTGCTTACCAGCAACAACAGCAACAAGACTTTCGTCCCCAGTTCTACCCCCAGCGCTCCAGAGGATACAGAGGGAGGAAACAACGCAGATCCTACAACAATTCAGGTAAACCTTCCTTCTGGCCATCCTTCTGTAGGGGGTCGTCTAAAATTGTTTCTCCACAAATGGATAGAGATTACCTTAGATCCCTGGGTACTCAACACAATCAAAGGTTATTTAATAGAATTTTACGAGAGTCCTTATCAAAACTTTCCGCTGCCCCCTCTCAAATTTTCAAAAGAAATGTCAGACCTAATCTCTGCAGAAATACAAGAGCTTCTTCAAAAACAAGCTATTCAACCGGCATTTCCCCTTCCTTCAGGCTTCATAAGCCCACTGTTTTTAGTAATAAGAAAAAACAAGAAAATCAGACCAGTCATCAATCTCAGACAACTCAATCACTTTGTTGTATACAGACACTTCAAGATGGAAACCATTCTCCAGCTCCGAGATTCCCTACTTCTCAACGACTGGATGGTCCGTCTAGATCTCCAAGACGCATACCTAACAGTTCCAGTTCACTACTCTCACAGAAAGTTCCTTCAATTTCAATGGAATCTCAATACCTATCAATTTACTTGTCTTCCCTTCGGTCTCTCTTCAGCTCCTTGGTGTTTCACAAAGCTAATGAAACCTATAGTAGCTCTTCTTCGATCTCAAGGTTTCAGATTAATAATATACTTAGACGATATTCTTCTAATGCATCAAGACATTTCTATTCTGAAGTCCCAACTCGCTTACACCATCTCCCTTCTTTCAGACCTAGGCTTTCTAGTAAACCAGCAGAAGTCAATATTTACCCCTTCACAAAAGATGGAATTCTTAGGATTCCTGATCAATTCCCCTCAAGGTCTCCTTCAACTCCCGATCTCAAAAATAAAACACATCAAATCCGAGATAACCCTATCTTTACAGCAGACTTCTCTCTCCCTCAGGTCTCTTGCAAGAATTGTAGGTCTTCTTTCTTCTTCAATTCAAGCAATCTTTCCAGGCCCTCTTCACTATCGGGCTCTTCAGAGATTAAAAATTTGTCATCTTCGCAAAGGTCTTGCTTATTCAGATTTCATCCCCCTCGATCTCGAATCCCGTACAGAACTCCAATGGTGGCTGGATCACCTCGAAGCCTGGAACGGCAGGACCATCTTTGCCTCAGTCCCAGATCTTGTGTTAGAATCCGATGCAAGCCTAACAGGTTGGGGCGCAAGGTGTGGTCACATATCGACTGGAGGCACATGGTCTCGACAGGAGTCTTCATTGCACATCAATTATTTAGAGATGCTTGCAGGCTCCTTTGCAATAAGGACTTTCACCAAAAACAAAGTCTCTTGTTCCGTACTCCTTCGTATGGACAATCTTACAGCGGTAAGATATATAAATCACCTTGGCGGTACCAAATCCAAACCACTAGCAGAACTGGCAAAAAGTTTTTGGGATTTCTGCCTTCACAGAAAAATTTCAGTTCAAGCGGAATACTTACCAGGTTCTCTCAACTCAGTCGCAGATTGGTTTTCTCGTCATCTTTCAGACTACAGCGACTGGAAACTTCACTCTTCAGTCTTCAACTCTATCCATCACAAGTGGGGTCCCTTTCACACAGACCTGTTTGCATCCCGTCTGAACACTCAGCTACCTCGTTTCTTCAGCTGGAGACCAGACCCTCATGTGTTAGCGACCGATGCCTTTCTCCAACAGTGGCATTCCGCAACGCACTATGCATTCCCTCCGTTCATAATGATAAACAGAGTCCTCAATCATCTCCGACGACAAAAAGCCACTATAGTCTTAATAGTTCCGTTCTGGCAAGCTCAAGTATGGTTTCCCACTCTCCTGGAGTTAGCCGTCGACTTTCCCGTCCTGCTACCCTCCTTTCCCTCACTACTTCTCAATCCTCAAGGTCTTCCCCACGATCTCATTGTCAACAAAACCCTGTTTCTATCCGCTTGGAAAGTCTCAGGTCTTCATCGTCTTATCCAGGAATTTCACTCGAAGCTTCAGCTTATATCAACAGCTCCTGGGCTCCCGGCACTTCCAAAGCATACAAGTCAGCGTGGTCTATCTGGTCTAGCTGGTGTTTGGGAAAATCATGCGATCCCTTTTCAACAGATCTAACTTTAATAGCTAACTTCCTGGCCTCTCAGGCTAGCGCAGGCAAATCTTACAGAACCATTAATCTTTATAGATCAGCATTGTCGCTACATCTTCCTCTTATAAACGGAAAACCAGTAGGAGAACATCCTATGATTTGTCGTTTATTAAGAGGAGTGAAATTTTCCAATCCACCAATTCCCAAATACTCCACCATATGGGACGTCAACCTAGTCCTTCAAATGTTTATCTCTTGGCAAGATAATGAATCCTTATCTCTGAAAATGCTTTCAGCCAAATTAACAATGTTACTGTGTCTTGTCTCTATAAAACGTTTGTCAGATGTAAGAGCCTTAGATATCTCGGCTCGTCAATTCACTCCGTCTGGTATTCTATTCAATGTGTCCCGTCGTACTAAAACCAATATTACCTCTGTGTTTTATCCCTTTTTTCCAAATCAACCAAAACTCTGTGTAGGAAACTGTTTAAAAGTTTATGAACAAAAAACGGCCAATCTTAGAACATCTTCTGCTTCACAACTTTTAATCTCCTTTAGGAAACCTTATAAACCGGTTTCTTCTCCTACCTTGGCTCGTTGGGTCAAATGGGTAATGTCACTAGCGGGCATTGATACTTCAAAATTTGGAGCCCATTCTGCTAGAGGTGCCATGGCATCAAAAGCCTTTTGGGCTGGCTCAAGATTGGAGGATATTCTAAGATCGGCAGATTGGTCTAATGATTCTACCTTTCGTACATTTTATTGTAAACCTGTTAATTCAGCAACTTCTATTGTAATTGACATGCTTTAAACAAGCATAATAGGAGCCTCCGGTCTTGTCATAAAATGTAGATTTTCCAAGTAGTTTATGATGGAAAGTCTTAATTTTATTAAAGACACGGAGGCGAGTATTATCCCACCACTTATTGTACTAATCTTGTTATCTCCCTCCCTTTCTAGCCAATACCAACGCTTCAGCATCCTCCTCAACTTAAGTCAGCGGATGCCTTTCCTTCACGAGGATCTCATTCACCACGTCTTTCACGAAGCTCGGATCTGTACACCCAGCATCTGGTTGAACCATTCATTGTTCCTAATTTGGACAGAATTCAAGACTTTTTTGCTCTAATTCTAGCAATATGTTTGATCTGTTGTATAGTACCTTTGTTTAAATCTGTTTCTTGACTGTCTCGCAAACGAAAAGAGGGCTGCCTGCAGTCAGGATAGGTATACCTTATGTGATGCTCTGCATTGATTGGTTGATGATCTTAGTTTCTGTTATCCCATTGGTTGCTTGTTTGCAATCCCCTGGGATTCGTGCTTTTCTTCTTGGCTGCTGTTTGAAATAAAGCAGGAAAAGAAAGCATAATACTCGCCTCCATGTCTTTAATAAAATTAAGACTTTCCATCATAAACTACTTGGAAAATCTACATTTGGTAGCAGAACTGCTATTCCTCTCCAATGAAGGCAATAATAACCCTCTTAGACTTTTTACTGTAGCGTACCCTACAGTACACAAAATCATCTATATGCCTGTTCCCCTGAACTTAGTTATAAACTAGATGCCCATATATGGTATTTTTGTAAGCCTGTTTATGGGAAATTTTTGCAAGCCTGTTTATGGGAAATTTAGAGTAATTAGAAGTTAGAGGTACCTGATTGTGTAAGTGGAGGGTTTCATTCCTGGTGTTCTGAAGCAGCCTAGTGCAGTGGACCCTCAAACTAAAGACCAAGTATTCTTTTTAGCACTTGACCCCCAACATAAAGTGGCAGAGCAGTCCATGTTTCAGTAAGGGACTGTTGGCTAAAAAATCAGGGACATATTTGTCAATGTGTTGCGTCACCCTTGTGCCTCACAGGGGGTCATGCTAGTGTGACGCAACACCAAAGTAAAATTTAACAAGCCACACATAGCCATCTTAAATGGCCCTCAGTGGCTTGATAAAAATCTAGAGTAACGCAACATCGCAGATCACTGTGTTATGTTACTCTGCCCCAGGGAGGTGTTTACTGGCAGACCTGGGAATGGGCTAAAATGCTAAGCCTCCCCAGGTGAGGCATAACGAGGAGAAATATATTTATTTCATCTTGTTTATTTCCTTCCTTCTTCAGCACACATAGAAAGAGGAAAATGACTCAGAGGATTGTTTTTGTGTATGAATGGCACCTTCCTACACAATACAATCCTGTCTGCAAAGCAGACATCCTTGCACCACAGTGCAAAGGTGCCCGCATTTATGCTAGGCAGCAAAAAGGGCACCAGCACAAGGAATCTATAGGAATGTGCTGTATTATGTGAAATATGGCACATTCCTGCCCTTTCCCTTTCATGCAGTGTAGCAAAGTGGCTTGCTGCGTTGTTCTGCATGAACTATTGATAAATGTGCCACTCAGAACTTCGCAGCGCACACAATAACTTTCAATAAGTTAATGTCCATCTATTACTTTTACTTCGAAAAAGTTCTTTAATATACATGTAATGAAATACATGATCACAAATATATGCAAGATTTTCTCATGCTTAAACAATTTAATCCCTCAGTAAAATAAATGCAAATAGAAATGGCTGTCACAAGGTTAAAAGTTGAGTCTACCAGCTGCTATCTAAATCCCGTGAAATCATTAGCCTGCCAGCTGCTGTTTTATAACCCTGCTAAAATTACCAATCTACTACCTTCACATTGATTAGAACGATGCAGTCAAAATCACAGCTGGAATAGACTTTGTGACAGAAGATGCTTCACTGGCAACCAATGAGTTCCTGCAATCTTTAGGACCTTCTGGTGCATCCACAGAGCCATTCATGGAAATGCATCCAAGTGCAAGTACTTCTCATGTACCTAAGAAACAAAACAAACCACCATACCTCTGAATGTTTTATAATCTCATTAAATACCAGTCCACATACCCACACCCTGCACCAATTGCAAAGGGGGCGCAATTTGCACTTTATTGCTACAGCTCCTGAGTACAATGTCTACTCAAAACACAAAGTAATAAATAACTTTTACTTCAAACAAACTGATGTCAGAAGCTCTTCTAAATTGCTACCGCTAGCCATAGAGTCCCCACTCTCTATAATACTCTTCATGCACACACTCAGTCGCTCATGAAAACATATACTCACTGTTTGACTTGCTCAGCGTCGCAATCAATCACTCACACTCCCTCACTTTCTCTCTGATTGATGATATAGGCAGGAATATAAAATGTAGTCCTGAGTTAGTTCCATTAAGTGCTACCATAAATATATACTTTTTTCAGATAATGACCAAATCTGCAGCCACCATCACAGGAGTAAGAAAATGATAAAGAGGGATGACGAGAAGGTGGAGGAGGAGGTACCTGCTAAAGGTGAAAAGGAATTAGAAGGTTGGTCAGCATTTTGCATTTAATATCCATCTAAACAAAAAAAACTTCACATTTTCTTGAATCAGTTTCATCAAGGGGAGGTTTCATGGAGAATAACCACCATCATGAAAGTGCCACGGTGTGTACGTAGACCATTGTATCAGAATATTGGAGCCTAAATAGCTACTGAAAAATAATGTGTCCCAAATATCATCTTAAACATATTGCGCAGTTCAAGTGACTGATAGAAAATCTGCACCCAATTGAACAATATTTTTAGCAGTGATATTTAGGACACGAAACTAGAGTCAGACAATAGTTTTGTCATCAATATATTTTGACATACAAGATGAAGGGGTTGAAAAAATTGTAGTTCATTTGTGAATGCTGGAACAGTTCCTGTTTAAGTCTCTTGTATTTTCATCCCGTGGTTGCATTCAGATTCTTTTATCTTTTTTAGTGTGAAGTTTTTAAACACATGTAGAAATGCTGGCATAATGCCTGTTTATAAACTAAACTGACATATTTTATTGTTTTCAGTTATGGATGTTGAAATGACATCATGGACGCTCAATGTATTGGCTGACATATTTTAATTATTTTTTGTTAAAGCAGCATATGATCAAGATGTGAATATAGATGACACATTTATCACCATATTTATTTCGTCTTGATGGTTTAGAGTCTGCAAGTGATTGGTTCTATAAACATAAGCTATAATCAGTGATCAGACACTATAAAACACAGATATTTGACCATAGATTACAGGGAGTTCACACTAGGGCCATACACCCAGAGGTCACCTCGGTTTGAAGCACCAACCAGCCTCAGTCAGAGGTGACACTAGGAGTAGTGCAGAGAAGTGGCCTTCAGGTTACCACTGTTTTTCATTCCTGGTAAAGCTATGATAGAATATTAACTTGCAAAAAACAGGCATGCTGTGTGATCCATTTTAAGAAACTCAAACAGGTTTGTTATATATTGCTTCAGCTAAAATTTAGCTTAAAGCCTAGAAATAGCTTTAGGTTTAGGCTGTTATGAAATTAAGAACTTGCCAACCATGTTAGAAATATTCTTGTTATTTTCACTGACAATAACATGCATTTTAGCATTCTGTCTGGTTAGCGTTTATACTTTATGAACTAGACTAGGTTTTAAAATAAATGTTTCTTAGTGCTATTTTGAGTGTGTTATTTATTGACAAACGAGGATTTGGTGCTCTACTGTGCCCCTGATCTAATTTGGTGGGTCAGATCATTGCCAGAAACACTTTTTGCAAAGTATTGCTCAGCAGGTTATATGTGGGTTGCAGGTAATTGGATTGCAAATTTATATTAGTACGTTGACTACGTCCACGCTTCAAAGGGTTAGAAATACTACTGCTCTAGCTTGGGGGGGAGGGGTGCTTTGGGGTGGTTTTACCAAGATGTAATTAGTTTATCCCATCTGTAATTTTTTTAGGGTATAGTTTGAAGAAATTAGAAATGTATTTTCCCCTTGAGAAAACAAGAAGAACAGCAGGAAAAACAAAACAGACAACTGATAATAAAACAAGGAGAATGGCAGAACCAAGAGCACAGAACTTAAAATCATGAGCAAAATGCTGAATAAGTGAACCACTTATAAACTTGAACCGATTATGAAAATATGGATGCTTGAGCATCTGCAATTAAACATAGGGGATCATTCCGACCCTGGCGGTCATGGACCGCCAGGGCTGGGGACGGAGGAAGCACCGCCAACAGGCTGGCGGTGCTTCAGTGGCAATTCTGACCACGGCGGTAAAGCCGCGGTCAGAAAAGGGAAACCGGAGGTTCCCCAGCCAGTTTTCCCCTGCCCCAGGGAATCCTCCACGGCGGCGCTGCAAGCAGCGCCGCCATGGGGATTCCGACCCCCTTCCCGCCAGCCTGTTCCTGGCGGAAGAGGCTGGCGGAAACGGGTGTCGTGGGGCCCCTGGGGGCCCCTGCAGTGCCCATGCCACTGGCATGGGCACTGCAGGGGCCCCCTAACAGGGCTCCATTAAGATTTTCAGTGTCTGCAAAGCAGACACTGAAAATCGCGACGGGTGCCACTGCACCCGTCGCACACCAGCAACTCCGCCGGCTCCATTCGGAGCCGGCTTCATCGTTGCTGGGGCTTTCCTGCTGGGCGGGCGGCCTTTTGGCGGTCGCCCACCTGCCCAGCGGGAAAGTCAAAATGACCGCCGCGGTCATTTGACCGCGGTACGGTCTTTTGGCGGTCTCCGCCCGGCGGGCGGCGCCCGCCGCCCACCGGGGTCGGAATGACCCCCATAGTCCTTTAAATGTTCTTGGTGACACACCTGTTGTGCAGTGCCTAATATGGTAATATTCTGCATGTTTAGGGCAGCACCACCACCGAGTGTGGGAGACTGAGTCAATGCCACACAGTTTGGAAGCAGCTGGCCTAACTCTTCCAAGACAGACCCCACTTCAGCAGATCATAAAACCACTAGAGCCTCTTTTAGAAGGTTAAGGAGCACACATAACTAACAGCCTCAGCCATAGTCATAGAAGAGGGGGCAGCATTCCATGCTGTGCCAGATGTTGGGGATTCAGTAGCCAAAGTGACTTGATCCATGAAGGCTGGCTCATAGAATGTTTCACAAAGCACTCACAACCTCTTAGGACAACTCCAGCAATGAACTCTCATTGAAACTATCATCAGATTGATTTCCACAGAAAGTGCTTGCCAGTGGACAAGACACACTTCCATTGCATGTTTTAAAGAGCACCATAAGCAATGGGAAACAGGCTGCACGCAGCAGAATACTGGCCGAAATGACATTGACCAGTCTTTATCAAGTTCTTCCAACAGTACAACTCCAAAGTATTGCATCATGAATTAAAAACACAATTGGGCTGGTGGGAGTGCAAACACCCCTCTTAGCTGATATGGGGCAGCCATTGCGAATCAAAAATAGTAGCAGCAAGATACTGCCAATTAACCCCAAGATAATTAGGAAACCTCCAAGAGCACTCATAAAAAGTGACTGAATGGCTGAAGGTATTACTCCAAAAACGATCTTTGGGAGGCTGTAACCTTTATGAAGTCCTGATCGGCATCCCTATGTACATCCCAGATCTTTATGGTCCTGGTGCGGTGCGATAAAACCTTTTGACATAAATGAACATGTCACGGTCTTGCAGGAATTACAAAAGTTCAGAAATGAACATTCCCCAGCATATTCCGCCACCTTGGTGTTATTTCATGCTTGATCAAGTATCTCCTGTATAGTAGTAAAAGGGGCAAAGGAATTACCCAGGAATCCTTGTGGTCTACGTTGCAAGATCAGCCACATGATGCACCTTCATGTGATCAATAGAGATAAAGCTGTTGTCTGTAGAACCTGGTGGTAGAATACCAGTTCTTGTACTTGTTTCCAAGAATCAGCACTGGTGCCCGGTAGGATGGGCCAAATTCCTTCTTCACAGGAATCTTTTCACAAACCAAATCCCCAATTTTTTAACCCAGCCTGTGAATGTTGTTGAATCCCTCTTTCCCAAGGTGGCGGAATATGCTGGGGAATGTTCATTTCTGAACTTTTGTAATTCCTGCAAGACCGTGACATGTTCATTTATGTCAAAAGGTTTTATCACCACCGCACCAGGACCATCAAGATCTGGGATGTACATAGGGATGCCGATCAGGACTTCATAAAGGTTACAGCCTCCCAAAGATCTTCTTGGCAGATTATTTCATGCTCTCTCGACTCATACAAGTGATGGATCCAACTACAACATGAGCCTAGTAGTCTAGCTCTTAAGGATTGCTTTAAGTCCTGGTATTTTCTTTCCACTACCAAATTTCCCTTGGGATGGTATGGACTAGAACAATGCACTGTAACACACATTGTTCCCATGGCATCCCTGTATGCCCTAGAGGCAAAAGCAGGGCCCTGGTCTGAGTGGAGTGCTGCGACTGCGTGTGGCCCGATAAAGACTTTCAGATCTTTAATAACAGTTTGAGCATCAGCAAATCATTATGGCCACACCCCTAAGAATCTAGAGCATGAGTCTACTGCAATTGCATGTACCATATGAATTTAGAGGACCACAATGATCCAAGTACACACACTGTACCATATGAATTTAGAGGACCACAATGATCCAAGTACACACACTGAATAGGCTTGTTTGAGATCAGGAGGAGTGTTGTGGTGGGTGTTTAATGTTGGAACCTTTAATTTGTTGACAGATGTCACAAATAAGGAAATACTGCTTGGTCTTTTTATATAGTCTATGCCACCAATAGTGTTGTTGTAGATGAAAGACGGTAGCCGCCACCCCAGCATGGGCAGAAGCAACACCCTCATGAGCTGTTTTGATTTCTTATAACCTACGATATTGGTTGGGGATCACACGATCACCCACCCCTGGTATTATCACAAAGGCAATGTTTTGGGCACCTAAATGGTAGGAATATTTGGTGGAGTATGCTTTTGGTAAAAGCTTGCCATCAGTTGAAGCATCATAACAGTTGAAATGTCATCACCCACCCTCGTATGAGAACCAGTTATCAGAGCAAGCAATGCCGTAGCAACTGCAGATTTGGCAGCTTCATCAGCCAATAAGTTTCCTACAACATGTATTCCAACATGTTGGTGGCCCAATGTATGTATTACATGAGCCTGTGGCAGTTTGTCTTTAAGACCTGCCACTTGCCCCACAAACGTTTATGTCTTATGGTGTTTCGTTCTGAATCTCTGAACCCATTTAGGTGCCAGTAGTATACGCGTTTATCAAAGGACTGGACACAATAATATGAATCACACACAGTAAGTGTAGGGAGTTCAGGACCCGTATGTTCCAGTGCCAAAAGCAATGCTTTTAGCTCAGCAAGTTGTACAATTTCCCAGACACTGCATGTAGGTTTGTAGCGGAACGTGGCCTTCCAGGACATCCTTGCATGTCCTTCTCAACTCTGCCTCTGCCTCAGTGATCAACTCAGAGCAATCAGTACTCCCATGTTCCCTAGATTTGTTTGTGCTGCCTGCAAATGTGTCATAAATTGTCTGCACCCAGCCAACTCTATCATCTGCCTAACCACAACATGATCCTGTGGTTTGTCTGGGAAGGTGGGCCAGAACGCAGAGCAAAATGCACCAGGATGGGGGAGTGCAAAAACTGTCCTGATCCTAGTTGATTCAATTCTGTAAAGGTCTCTCGCACTCTACCACAAGTCCTCCATTTTCTGCACCTCCTATCCAAACCCAGAGAAGCAACCAGTTGTAGCACCCAAAGATGCTAATCATCTGCAAGCGAGGCCCTTCAGGGCACCCCACTCACGAGTCTTTGCCAAACCCCTGCTGTCAAGCATAAAAGATACAGGAGTGCTTTGGGACTCCCTTCCCCATCATGAGTTGGTTCGGTAGGGTGTAGGGGTCGTGCAAGCCCATCAGAAGAGCCCTCTCCCAGTTAGGGTCATCACCAATCCATCTTAGTCCATGCTAGAGTTGGGTAGCTGCATAGTATAGAAAGAGGTCCTTGAGTCCCAGCCCCCCTCATCTCTAGCCACAGTAGCTCCTCTTCCTGCCCCATACAATCCCAGCGCACACAACAGCTGAACATGCCAAAATAAATTTGCTATAAGGTATCAGTCACATCACATTTTGTAGCAGGTGCAAACATCGCAGCAGGAACACCATTTTGGCCAAAGGGGTGAGTCCCATGATCGAGAGAGGCAGGGTGTCCCAAAACTCCACAACCATTCCAGACCATCCAGCTATCATCACACCTGTAAGTAAGAGTGGGCAGTAGAGCAGCTGGCCACCCATATTCCCAGGTAACAGAATTTCTCCAGCTCCTACTGTAGCCCCAGCCCCCAAGTGAGAGCCTCAGCCGTGGGTCTCAGTCTTCCTAACAGAAACTGCCTAGATTTTGTTGTGTTCATCATCAGTCAGGACAGTCTAGCGAAGTCTCCTTTTGGACATGGCATCCTTGGTGTGGTCTCCCCTATCTTTTTTTAACTCTGCTTTCCATGTTATGACTCTGTACTAGACTTTGCTTTTACTGGTTTTGTTACTTTGGGCACTTTACACTGCTGACCAGTGCTAAAGTGCAAGTGCTCCCTGTGTAAAATGTATGTGTAATTGGCTTTTCCATGATTGGCATATTTGATTTACTAGTAAGTCTCTAGTAAAGTCCACTAGATATGCCCAGGGCCGTAAATCAAATGCTACTAGTGGGCTTGCAGTACTGGTTGTGCCACCCATAGGAGTAGCCCAGTAAACATGTCTCAGACCTGCCACTGCAGTGTCTGTGTGTGCAGACTGGCACTGCCAATTCAACCTGGCAAGTGTAGACACTTGCCAGGCCCAAACCTTCACTTTTTATACATGTAGGGCACCCCTAAGGTAGGCCCTAGGTAGCCCAGTGGGCAGGGTGCAGTGTATGTTAAATGGTAGGACATACACTGATGTGTTTTATATGCCCTAACAGTGAAATACTGTCAAATTCGGTTTTCACCGTTGCAAGGCCTATCTCTCTCATAGGTTAACATGGGGGCTGCCTTTAAATAACTTTTAAGTGTAGTTTCCCTTTGAGAGCAGATAGAGATGTGGAGTTTTGGGTCCCTGAACACGCAATTTAAAAATACACGTTTTGGTGAAGTTGTTTTTTAAATTGTTTGTTTGAAAATGCCACTTTTAGAAAGTGGGCATTTTCTTGCTTGAGCCATTTTGTGACTCTGCCTGCTTGTGTATTCCTTATCTGGGTCAGACTTACAGTTGGGTTGTTTGTGAATCCCCTCTAGACAGTGACACAAAGGGAGCTGGGGTACAGCCTGCATATCCTGATGAGCCATCTGGGCTAGAGTGGAGGGAGGAGTGGTCACTTACACCTGAAAGGGCTGTGCCTGCCCTCACACAATGCAGTCTCTAACCCCTCAGTGTGTGTTTGGGGCCTGGTCTGGGCAAGGCAGGATTTTGTGAACAACAAAGTCTTTCCTTTGTAGTTTGCCATCTCCAAAGGCAGAAAGGGGTATAAGTAGTGGACACAAAACCCCAAATTTTAGATTACTTAAAGAACCACAGGAACCTCTGCCAAGGAGAAGAGCTGAAGAGCTAAGGAGAAGTGCTGCCCCTGCCTGTGACTGTGCTTTGCTGGTCTATCCTGCAGTTGCTGCTTCTGCCTGAGGAAGGGGACAAAGACTGGACTTTGTGGTATATTACTACTTAAGAAGTTTCTCCAATGGCTTGGACTGAGCTTGCCCCCTGTTTTGAAGTCTTAGGGCCATCAAAGACTTCCTCTGCCAGCACCTCGACTCTCTGCTGAGACTCCTGCCCTGCCAAGTGGTGGCCTATCCAGTCACTGGGCTCTTGAAAGGTGAAGCTGGTGGAACAAGGACTGAAATCCAAGCACAGGAAGCCATGCTGGGAAATGTACCACCTCCAAAGCGGTAGTAGAAACAATGTACCACCCACTTCACTGCTGAAATCGACGCACCACCGGCATCGCGGCTGGAAAAATAAGCATCTCACCTGCATTGTGGTTGGAGAAACGACTTAACGCCTGCTTGCAGCTGCTAAAATCGAAGCAACCCCCACGCAGCGTGGTTTTCCATCACCGTGCGGACGGATTTCACACACATCTTTGCTGGGCATCAAATTCATTGTGAAACTGCACGGATCCGAGGTGCCCCGTCTGGAAATTGACATATCATTCTCTTGTGGGAGAGAAGAACGATGCAGAGCCTACCCGACCGGAGTAAGGAATGGATGCATCCCTGACTTTTCCGATGCATGCTCACCTGTGCGGCTTTATTTGTGATTCAAAGCAGGCTTACTCTGGAGTAAGAATCTGTTCTTTTGAAAATTCATATCTTGACTTGTGTATGTTGGTTTTTTGTTGTGTTGGTCTTGTTCGATTTAGATAGATATCACCTATTTTTCTAAACTGTTGTGGTGTCCATATTGTAGTGTTTTCACTATATTACTGTGTGTGTTGGTACAACTACTTTACACATTGCCTTTGAGATACGCCTGACTGCTTGTGCCAAGCTACCAAGTGGGTGAGCAGGGGTTGTCTTAGGAGTGTAACTCCCTTAGTCTGACTAGAGTGAGGGTCCCTGCTTGGACAGAGTACAAACTGACTGCCAACCAGAGACCCCATTTCTAACATGAGGGTTGAATGAATTGACTTGCACTGGGGGTACACATGGGTGCTCAGTAGGAATATATGCACCTCTCTGCTGGCAGCCCTCCATTGCATCACAGTTGGTATGCCCTTTGCATAGGGGATTAGAACTGACTGAAATATGTAAATTCTATTTCTCCAGTTCTGAATGTCCGTCGGGTCAAGGAGGGGAAAACCATATGGTTTGGAATGCCCCTCAGTGCTAAACTTTGATCTTTTTGACCTTTATTTGTCTTTTTGACCAACTTAAGCATATTCTGAGGAAAGGTCTCCACTAAACCTGTTAATCCCTTAATGCATAGTTGGACTTTGCCAAAACTAATGCGGCTGAGTAGTAAGTTGGACACAACTTACTTGCAGGGGGACTGGTGGTGCATTTGATAGAAGTAGATCAATTCCCTCAATAAGTGTATCAATAGCTCTAAGGGAGCAATTGGAAGCAATGCTCTGAGGGTTTGGTTTCTTCTTTCAATCACCTGTTGGCAGTGAGTCACTGGCTTTGCACTTCCCCAATATTTGTTGGCCTGCAGTGGATTGAAAAAGTAGAAGACTACATAAATAATATCAAATTTCAATAACCTTAAAATTAGCTGATCAATGGCATAAATCTCTATGGGTCAAAGAACAGAACCAACGGGTTGGCGTAGCCCAGCATCTTCTGGGCTCTGACGTACACAGACAGGCCCGATCTTGGCCCAGTCTTCACCCTGGCATGCACCCAGGTGTTCTTCCTGCATGCTTAAATGTGGATAAATGCTCTGTTAATAGGCATGCAGTGTGTACCCTCCTCAGTGACAGCAGGGGAATGCTGGGGGGTGTAGTCCTTCCCCAGCTGATGCTCAAAGTTCTAGGTTGTGCCTCATGCTGCAGGAGACTAGAAGTGCTTAAATGCACTGTGAAAAGGTGTGCATCATGTCCTCTCCTCAATGATAGCATGGGAATGCTAGGAGATGTAGTCCTACCCCAGCTGGTGCTCAAAATATGTGTCCCGTGCTGTAGGAGTCCAGAAGCACTTAAATGTGCTGTCAAATAGTGTGCAGTGTGCCCGCTCCTCAGTGATAGCAAGGGAATGCTGGTAAATGAAGTCCCATCCCAGGTAGTGCTCAACTATGTTACATTATATGCACAGAACTGGGGAAATATGTAACTCAATGTCACAAATTATATAATGAAATGTCACACTAGACAGAACCTGCCCCTGCTCCATAACACTCTTTGAAAGCATGGTTAACATTGGACTCACCCAGCTCATCTCAGGAGCAAAACACACACAGAACACACACTGGGTCTCATCTTCCCCACTAACAACAGCATAAATACAACTCTAATTCGTCACTACATGGAGCAACCAATACATCATCGACTTCCATGACAACACCCCAACCAGTATCGCATTCTAATTAGCAACTGGGGCAAAATCCCAGAAGTAGATTGTCTCAGTGCCCTCAGCATGAATCAGCCTAACCCCACAGACAACCTCAATAAGGACATCAACATCAACAACAGGTTTAAGAACGTTTCGGACTCCCTCACACCCATCAAACTCAACAAGCAAATGAGATCCAAGAAGCAGACTAGCTGGTACATAGAAGACCTCCAAGACACCAAATGGTCCGGTAAACAGTTAGAAAGGAAGTGTAGAACCAGCCACGAATCCATTGGCAGAACCACCTACAAAGTGGCACTTTGATGTTCGCAGAAACAACTAAGGGACACCAAAAAAAGAGTGCCAGTCAATTGCATCGAAGGAAGCTGCAATAGTTGCAAGGAGATCTTCTCGCACACCAAAGACTTCACCTCACCCTCAGCCTCCGTCAACAACATTGCCACCTCCTAACAACTCTGCAACAACCTATCTACCTTTTTAAACAGCAAAATTGCAAGCACGTACATCAACTTCGAACACTAACCCAACCCCAGTAAACTCATTGTCAACTTACCCACCAGCAACCTATCCAAATGGACAGTATCAATCAAGCCGTCCATCCACTCCAGGGTCCCAATGGATCCATGCCCCAACCACACCTATAACATGGGAACAGCACCAATCAGTAACACCCTGACAAACGTCCTCCACACCTCCATCATGTCCACCACTTTCTCGGATGACAGGAGACTTGCAGAAATCAATGCCCTCCTCAAGAAGCCATCAGCCGGCCAAAACCAACCGAGCAACATCTGACCTATCTCCCTGCTCTCCTAGCCATCAAAAGTGATTGAGAAGGGCATCAATAAGCAACGCACAAATTACCTTGAGCTTCACCACCTACTAGACAACACCACGTGAGTGATTCAGAAAGAACCACAGCACCACAACAGCACTCATCACAGCCACCAACAAGAGCTGGACTATCCTGGACTGAGAATAAACAGTGTCCTTTGGAGTTAAGACCAATGGCAACATGCATCGACCATGCAAGAAATCTGAGGATCATTGTAGAAGAACAAGTTCAGCATTACAGCACAAGTCAACACAATGAGCACCTTCTGCTTCCATATCCCACACATGCTGCAAAAAAAATACAAATGGCTGCCATTAAAAACCAGACAGACTGTCACGCAAGCACTCATTACTAGCAGGCTAGACGATGTCTTTAATGGAATCTTCAACCAACTTCTATACAGACTCCAGACGATCTAGAATGTCTTAGCAAGACTCATACTCAATATCCCACGCTGCACCCACATAACAAACGCAGCCAATTCACACTCATCAAGCACACATACAAAGCCTCACACAATGCTGGATCAGCATACCTGAACAGCAGCATGCACTTTCACCAGTCTGACAGACACCTATGCTCTGCCTCACTCTCACTCACACACACACTGCACATCAGCAAAAGTAAGGAAGGAGGTTGCTCTTTCTCCTACATCACACCCAAAATATCGAACAACCTCCTTCAACACGTCAGATCCTCCTCCTACCTTCTTGAGTTCTGCAACAAGGTGAAGGCTTGGCTCTTTAAATAACACAGTGTGAACTGGACATCTACACACCTGTCCAAGAGACACAGACAACTGGAAAACTTGGCAACTATAAATGTACTGGTAAGTAATTGAACCTGGTCACCTTATTGAGCAGTAAACTTCATGAAACCCTTAGTAAACCATTCTGCAGTTTCTTTCAGAAGTTTAAGTATATCTATGAAAAATATTTGGAATGCCTCTGTGGAGGCCACAGAGCAGTCTATTGAGGTAACTTGACCCTAACCTTAAACGCCTACACTCTCCTCTCTCAGCCATTCCAATTGAGTTGCTAGTTAAGGCCAATTGATGTGAGAGCAGTACAAACAGAGTGCTATGTCAGGAAATGGTATAGATGAAGCATTGGTCTGTTTAGGAGCTTACCTCAGTTTTGTACAGGACATTCAACCGTCATCAGCCTCAGTTCCTGAAATTATGCCACTATTTTCTCTAACACAGCCCACATGTTTCTAATGTCACCCAGAAGGAGTAACATGTCTGCCATTAATGACATAATTTTTCCAAGTATTTACCACTTACTCGTGGCAGTAAGTGACAATATATCTTCTGTGGCAGGCAAAGCTTAACTGGAATAATGCAGCCAATATATTCTATGGTTGACAATAACAAAAATGTTGACAATTCCTGTGTGTGGAATAGTTCACAAAAAAACAAATCTTGTACATTTTCAATTACATTTAAACCAGTAAACAGGGCCAATTAGCACAGCATCAGCTTAACATTGACACCAAAGTAGGGGCAAATTTGCAAAGTGAGGATCCTGGCATAGGGATATTAAATGCTATAAGCAAAACCGGAAATAACTGAGAAATTCAGCAGTCTCCCATCTCTAATTAACTAGATTATCAATTCTGTCCACTGTAAGGCCCTCATTACGAACTTGGCAGTCGAGACCGCCATGCCGCCGCCGGCGGAAATTTATGCCACCGGTATGGCCGTCTCTACCAACACATAATGAAGACAGTAGGGACTGCCACAGGCAGCCTTCCACCACCGCCAGGCTACTACCGACAGGCAGCCTGGCGATGGTGGAATTCTTCATGCGACAGGGCAGCGCTGCAAGCAGCGCTACCCTCCGGATAAAGAACCCTTGTTCCGCCATCCATTCCCTGGCGGGTTCACCCACCAGAGAAAGGCTGGCTGAAGAGGTGCTCCGGTACCTCCCTGAGGGCCCCTGCACTGCCCATGCACTTGGCATGGGTAGTGCAGGGGCCCCCGTGCAGTGCCCCATCGAGCAGGTCACTGCCTGATTTACAGGCAGTGATCTGCACAACGGGTGCTGCTGCACCCACCGCACAGCGGCATTGACGACGGCTCCATGTCGAGCCATCAGCAATGTCTCAACCCAGCATTCCGCTCGTTGGCCCAGTGGAATGTTTACTATTCGGCCAGCGGGGTCTCAAGCGGGCTGGCGGTCTGTGATAAGACCGCCAGCATGAACACAGCGGGGATTCCCACCGTGTTCATTATGACCCCCTAAATGTGTCTATGTATTTCTTAATTCATATGCACACTACTTATGTTCTCTAAACAATGTCCATTCATTATGCCATATTTAGCTAGTTCAAGGTTCAACAATATTGATTTGCACACCTTTAGCTAAGGTTACCAGCAGGGGGAGGAATTACTGAAAGCACAAATAATACATCATTATTTGGAATGTATTACTTATGTCCTTTTTGCACACAGTGGTGGACAAAAAAACAACAAAAAGAAAGAAAACAACAAAAAGAAGGAGAACAACAAAAAGGAGGAGAACAAGAAGGGGCTAACAATGCTGCTTTTCCGTAGTGTATTTTTGGAAGGTAAGGATGATGCTATGTTATAAACCTTGAATTATTATCATGTGGTATTTTAAGTACAAATACGTTACATATATAGGTATGTGTGTATATACATATATATATATATATATATAAACAAAGCAGTCTGGCAACACTGGTGTCCTGTAGCTGGGCAAATGTTTGAGGCACGACCACTGTCCCCAAAATATCTAAACTGCCAACAGATGACCCCGCACTCTCAGGAGCTTTAATTCCCATATTCATTTATTGGACAACAGCATTGTGCAAAAGATCAGCTTGCCCATCATCACCAATGCATTTGGACAACAGTCTTTCTCAAGGTGATTTAAGTCTTTCTTGTTAATTCAGATCTTTCATTTATACGCTGTCACCAACATGCAGCAGTGGGGCATTGTAGTTACTAAAAGATCACCAATGCTGGATTATATGTTGTTTTCATCAATAAGCACATATAATAACAGCTTTATTTCATATTAAGACTCAGAGGTTCCCATTGATGGAAATATAACATCTTCAGAACATGATATATATATATTCAGAAATCCCCAGTGGGTAATTCATTAAATTATCCACTCAATACACAATATATGTTTCTGTAAATCATCATCCATATCCCCCCATCCAATTTGCTTATTTTACAAATCATCACAAAACTTTCCAAAAGAAAGGTTCCAGCCACCTCAGCTCTTTCCCGAAAGATTTTACCCATACAATTTCTCATAGAAATTTTAGACACAGCTCAACCAAAATGGCTGAAAAGAAATTACACCACATTTGCCAGAAAGCTAGACCTTTATTCACAAAGCATGCATTTTGTTTTTTGGGGCAAATCCGTTCAGTAATATTTAAGAAATTAAGGTTAAAAGTTTATAGATATTTAGAAACTCTGGAGTACTGCATGGCCAGCAGATCGAAATATATGATCTGATTGGCTGCCTCATATCAATAAAGGTGTTTGGCAGTCATCTTTGGACTTCACATATATCACATATAGGGGAGCAGAGTAGGAAAACCCTGACTCCCTAGGCTTTGTGGGCAGAGGTTTAAGAAGGACCCCCCGGGCAAATTCTATAATTTTTTAACTTACTTGCCCCAGGAGCCCCCATCTCCCTGGGGGCTGCTAATGTTCTGGTACCCCATCCCTGGGACCCCAAGTACAGAGCATTTAAATTTGGGGATGGGGTGTACATTGGCCTTCTTCCCCAAAGTGTTTCTGCCCCTTGCAGCCCCCATGTCCCCGGAGGTAGTGTTTTAATCTGTCCCAGGATCCCTTACCCTGAAGGACATGGAAAGGAGAGGTGCCGCAGCTTACCATCCATATTGCTGTGTACCCTCCAAAACTTCTGGATCTTCTTTCAGAGGTCCTTTTTGGGTCCTTGAAGTGTCCACAACTTGATCCAGGGTTCCAGAAGCTCTGAGTTGCTCCTTGGGAGTTGGGACTACAATTCCCAGAATGCACCTGGTCAGAATCCTCAAACGGCCTCTGGACGCTGGTCAGCAGGGCGCTGCTTGCAGGACTTAATGCAGGGGACTCTGGGCAGCTCCTTTCCACCTGTAGCAAACAGGGAGTCCCTTCTTGAAGCAGTAGAAGACAGGCAAAGTCCTTTTAGTGGTGAAGCTCAAGTGTGCAGCTGGTGCAGTCCTTCTGAGTGCTGTGTCCAGTTGCAGGTCAGGGGTCCAGCAGGGCACACCTTCTTCTTCTTTGTCTTGTTTCACACCTCCATCTGAGGTGTGGGTGCAGCTCTGCCATATTTATCTTTGCTCCTCAGTGGAAAGTAGGAGGGCACTGGTTATACAATCACAGGTAGGCTCCTTCCCTCTTTGATGGCCACTCCCTGGGAAGTGTGGCAAAAACTAATCCCAGGGATCAACATTCTTCAAAAATCCAACATGGCTGAAAGTGATTTTTGGAGGTTGGATCTGGCTGAGCCCACTCAGTGGTGTGGCTACAAATCCTAAACACCCCCCTCTCCTGCCCTCTCCTAATCTAATCAAGAGAGCACCTAATTGTCTGGGGTTGCAGGATGTGAGGGCGGTCTGGAGCTGCTCCAAATGTCCTTCCCTGCCTTTGAAGACCAGTTTGGTAGCTTCTCTCCCCATCCTGTTTCCCCATCAGCTGAGGCAGATCTCCTCCCCCAGGAACATCCTTTGTGTTCAGCCCAGACCACTACACACCTCATCAAGGCTGCCTGGCCAAGCTGCCAGAGGCTGGCCAATCAGAGAGGGGCACTACCGAGCTGAAGTTGGCAACTTTCAGGTAGAGTTTTAAAACTCTTTACCTGAACTAGTTATATTAATTCCAACAATTGTAAGTTGTGGGATTTATTATAACAGTCAATTTGATACCAAACTCAAGGTATCTGACGTTTAAGGGGACTGTGTTAATTAAAATAAAGTCTCCCCATTTTAGCCTATGAAGATCATTCAGTACAGTTTGGCTATTTTACCGCACCAGGGCTTATAAAAAGATTTCTATAAGGTCCCTGCTTATAGTTACATGGCACTTAACCCTAGGGGCACATAGGGCACGCCTTAGGGGTGACTGATATGTAAAAATAAGGTAGTTTAAGACTTTGGAAGTATTTTTAATTCCAAAGTCCAATTTGCATAATACTTTAGTTTAAAAGCAGCCAGCAAGGCAGGCCTGCCTTTAAAATGACACTGGTCACCTCAGCAGTGCACATATGGGTGCACTACCTAAGCTGGGGGTCTCTAAACCTACATGCCCTACCATGTACTAGGGACTTATAGGTAGGTTGATCCTGCCTAATTATAATTAGTCTAAGTTGCATATCCACTTTACACAGAGCAGTGGCCCTGGGACTGGTAAGAAGCACCCAGGGCACAGCCAAGAGTCAGTAGCCACCAGTATCTGTTAAAAAAGTTTGGGGGTGACCATGGCAAAAAGGAGGATTTTCCTACAATATATATATATATATACACATGTATATATTATGTACATCTATGTAAAATATATCAAATATATATATATCAAATTGTGTCTGTAGTTACAGAGTCACACATTTATTACCCTGTTGATGATCCCTAAGCGTTGATGATGCACCCTACTATACATTACAGAGTTGTTTTGTTTGTGAAGGGGAGCAATCTGCAATATAGTTCTGGTGCCCTCTCCATTATATGGCAGACAAAGAGTTTTCCCCCAGTCTGTTACCTTTGAGGATGAGTGGAAACCCCACTAGACACCAGAGACATCATAACCAAATGGGTGGGGATGGCCAACCTTGGAATTGTGTCATGCTTTCACCCCCAAACTAGCATTTGGTCTTTCTGACTCCACCACTTGCACTGATAGAGGGTTTGTCCCCAATCTGCCCAACCTGGGAGGGGATAGAAAGCCCACTAGACATCATGGCTTTCATTTTTCAGTTGGGAGAGGCCCTTTGAGCAAGCTCCAGTGCCTCCTCCCCTCCCAGGGCATTCCAATCTTTCTGCATCCTCACTAGAGGCTAATTGGCTATTGTACCCTAACCTGACCCCTTAGGGGAGTAGAAAGCCCACTGGACACCAGGTATTGCTGCATGATGGAAAACCAAAGTGGTGTGTTTGGCCCTTTCATTGGGCTGCACTCATCCCAGACAGGTTATGCCATCCCGGGGCCAGTGTACGGGCCAAACCAGGAACCAATAGAAGTCCATATGGCCCAGTGCACTAGTGGGGTACTGATTTATTTTTTTCAAAAAAAGGTTTGGGGAACAATGGGTGGTAGGAATGTTGCAGATCTCTGCAGATTCCAGAGCTTTCTCTCTCATAGATGTGAGAAAAGTATTTGATTGTAGTCTAAATTTGATGTATGCAGGGTAAGAAAATTTAGAAGTATCCATTCAAGCCACACCACTTTAGACTCCAATTGGTGTCTAGTTGTCAGAAATGTTTGGGATTGGTAGGTAGTTTCCCTGGTTGGTGGCAGAACCTAGAAATACAATCAACAACTACTTACAGCGCCAAAAATGTTTGGTTTTCATACCAGAAAGGTAATGACTCCATGTTACATTTAGGGGGCTTTCCTGTTGCAGGAGTTAAGCCCAACCAGACAAGTGGAGTATCCGTTTTATCTGGAGAAGTGTGAGAAAGCTGGGATACAGAAATGTTGTGGCTCATTGACAATTCTCGATATTTTGCTGAGAAATGTTGGGAAAGTGCACACTTTTAACTAATTTTCGAAGTTTGCATTGTGGGAATGAAAGCATGGTGTGATCTGTGCAAGTCACTCCACCCTGGACTTACTGGGTGTCAGAAATGTCTGGGTTTGGTAGGTTTCCCAGGATGCTGGCCAAGCCTGGGGCCCAATTTTCTCAGCTATTCACATTCCCAAAAAAGGTTGTTCTACATACCAGAAATGTAATGTCTCCATGTTGCTTTTTGGGACCATTCCTGTCAGGGGCTCTAAGCCCAGCCTCTCAAATGGTGTATCATTATAATAGGAAGATGTGATAGAATTCTGGATTATAAGAATTTTATGAATATACACAGACTCTGAAACCTTTCCTCAGAGAAATGTGAGGAAAATGCTGGTGTTAGAACTGCTACCCAGTGATAAAGTGCTTGTGCTCTCTCCTTTAAGCATGGTAAAATTGACCTACAACAACATAGCACATTTAATTTACTAATATGTCCCTAGCATGTGGTCCTACATGTACTCAGGACCTGTAAATGAAATGCTTCTAGTGGGCTGTACAGCAATCATTGTGGCACTCACTAAAGTAGCAATTTTAACATGGCTCACGCTGGCCATTGTAGCATGTAGTGCAGTTTTAAACTGCCAATTCGATCTGGCAAAATAACCCTTTTAAACAACACAAATAGGTGCCTGTGGTGAATGTGGTTATATGTTTCTGTAAGGGAAATTAGGGTTTTTATAAGGATGGTAACCGTCACCCACCCTTAGGGGACATGCTTCTTCATCAGGACCCTGCACACACCAGGATCAAAGGTACTTAGTGGAAGCTACAACTCTCTGTGATCGTGACGAGATTGTGATGTGTTTTAAAAAGATATTTGGTCTGAGTGAGAGTGCAAGATATGTGACTTAAAACTACCTGTTGGTAGACAGAATCACAATTTTATTCAGGTGCATTCCATGAGTAGACTAACAAGTAAGAGGAGAGTGAACATTCAACCCAATATGCAAGGCGTCAACATGTTTCTGCCTTGCTTCTGACCTTTCAAAGAGGTTCTGGGCATCCATCAAGACCATAAATGTATGTCGCTCTGCAATATATTATATATGAATTGTAGTACATGTAACTGGACCACATGAAGAAAGGATCCACTGTTGTAGTTTCCTGAAAACAATAGTACAAAAAACCACAAATAAAACCCAGGTGGTCACGAGGCCACCTTACACACTCAAGTTCTAGGTGTGTATAATACGTTTCATGGTGATCATTCATAGGTGATATTGCAGGGCATGCGTGTCTCACTCAATTCAACATCATAGTGAATCGTCAAGAGTTAGGTCTTACCCAAAATCATTTTGTGTAGAACTTCGACTATAGCCTTATTTAGAACAAATCTATGTTTCAAGGGCTACATGCAAACAGAAAAACAAGAATATTCCTATTATTGATGTGATAACTGAGAAGAATCAAATGTTGTCTGTCACTGACAGACCTGTATCATAGTCAATTCTGGTAAACCTCAAACTATAAAACCAACCAAACGTCTTTCAATAAAATCAAACTAGGCCTTACATGAATGTCACATAACCATAGTGCAAGTGTTCACCATATATACCTATTTATGAGCAAGAATGAGTCATTTGCTTCTCTTACAATCTAATTTACATCACTAATGCCTCTTTACATTTGAAAAGATGCATTTGAAGAGAGTCATATTCAAACCATAAGAATAAACCAATCAACTAATAAATATATCTTCAATCAATAGGTAAATAGAACAAGAACTGATCACATGGTATAAATATGAAAGGGGGAAGTGTCAGAATTGACTAAAGGAAAGAATATATAAATTGATTTCTGCCCAACCGACATGTCAAGACTCTATTGTGTCACTTACAATAGTCCTCAAGAATCACCTAAAAATAATGTAATTCATCATCAATATTTAGCCCTAGTTCCACTGCTTTTAAATTCGTAATCCATAATAGTTCCTGTAATCTCAATTTGAGATCACAATTTTCCCCTTCCGATCAAATGATATTGTCTCCAATGCATGAATTTGAAAGCTATGGTGGATATTCTGTATTACAATCCAAGATGTGTATTGCAACAGGATATTTAAGTTCTCCCTGCTACACTGCTTTAAAAGGTTCAGAAATGTTGTCTTGCAAGGGTCTGATTTTGCTGCTAATGCATATTGTATGACAATTACATATCAAAACATATACCGCAGAGTTAGTACCACAATTAATGTTGCTTCTGATTTCATAGGTTGCACTGTTATCATAAGTTTTTGCCTTATCAACCGCTAGTCTACAGGTGCAGTCGTGCCCACATTTGTTAAAAAAAAACCTTTCTAATTGAAGACCACTAAGGCATTGTCGTCCTTGCTTCTGCATAATAGGGACTAATGATGTTTCTTAATGTTTGTCCCTTACAAAAAGTGTGATAATGAGGTGACAAGTTAATTATTTGTTAATCACAGTTTGCCCTGTCAGAAAATGCCAGGGTTTATTGAGTATTCAACTGAGTTTATATGCTTAATGTTCATGATAGTTCTTGTTTTTGTCTTTAATTGTAAAACTTCTATCTGAATGCATTGGTTTCAAGTAAGAAGCCGTGATTAGCCATCTCACAAACCCTCTCCTTGCAAACCTCTGTTTGGTTTTGTGAAAAATCACAATGGCCCTCATTATGACCCTGGCGGTCAGCAGAGGAGTGGCGGTATTGCCGCCAACAGGCTGGCGGTAAAAAAAAATGAAATTATGACCATGGAGGTTACCGCCATGGTCATCCGCCACTTCTCCATTCCAACCGCCAGGGCGGAGATGACCGCTGGGCTGGAGACTTGGGTCTCCTGCCCGGCGGCCGTCACAAGACCGCCGGCGGTATCACGACCCGGCTGACTGCCATGGATTTCATGGGGTTGGGAACCGCCATGGAATCCATGGCGGTAAGCACTATCAGTGCCAGGGAATTCCTTCCCTGGAACTGATAGGGGTCTCCCCCACCCCAAGTCCTCCCCCACACCTCCACCCCCATGCCACCCCCCAAAGGTGGCAGGACCCCCTCCCCAACCCTACCCCCAACATTACTACACAGACACACAACGTACACAAATGCATACACCACCAACACACATACCCACACACATACCAACAAACATGCCAACAGACACACACACACACTCATACACGCACACCCACATACAGACATACACACACACATCCATACATACATACATTCTGACAGACATGCACACATTTCCGAACACACTACACCCCCGCATGCATACACGCACTCACACACCCCTTCTCCATACTCACATGCACACCTCCATGCATGCACACAACACCCCCCCTCCCCTAACGGACAATCAACTTAGATGGTCCATTGATCCTCCGGGAGGGGATGGGATCCATGGGGACTGCTCTGGCGCCAGCACCCCCGTCACCAGAACACCACCACGCGGTGGGCGGTGTTCTGATGACGGGGCGGTGGAGGTGGAGCAACCAGTATGGCTGCTGGCAGCTGTCCGTCCGAAAAAGGACGGAGGGCTGCCAGCAGTCATAATTCGCCGAGCGGAAAACCGCCTGCACTGGCGGTCTTCAGCACGGCGGTCCCTCTGCGGTCTTTCAAAAAGACCAATGAGGTTGTAATGACCACCAATATCTGTTGTAATTGCTCTTGGCCAGAAGCATCTCCCTGAATGGGATAGGAACAAGATGACTCTTTTCATGTCAGCTAGATGCATGTAAAAAAGAATCACAATATTTTTTTATAATATATTTGAATTTGTAGTGTCATATCATTAACAAACTGTTCTACATCTAGATAGGTAATACTTTCAAAGCTGTACTCCAAAATAAAACTCATTGTATGAGTTGACATTCATTTGAAACAAATTCAATCTATTCATTAATGGTTCAGTCTAGATAATCAAGACATCATCTACATATCGACCCCCCATACTGAATAGAATGCATGCTCTGGGGTGGCTTGGTTTCATAAATAGTTTTGTTTTTTTATCACATTTTTTATCATGGTTTCCGGGTGTCAATACCTCTGGTGTGTCACATAGGTGCAACAAGCTATGGCTCTACATTATACTTAAGGACTAACAGCCTCATTAGGAGTTTGGAGGTCCAACCGCAGAACCGCAGAACCACCAAACTAGGAGAGAGCTCGTCCCCCCTGCCCTATTACAATGTTCCTGCCTGTCTTACAAGTGGGAACATTGCAATAGAGTGTGCCTGTTGGTCAGATTGGCAGGAACAGTGCTACTAGAAAGCACTCAGCTCCCTTAAAGGAGCAGAGTGCTATCCAGTAGCACAGAGGGGGTGGACCAGCACCCTTGGAACGGGCACTGTCTGCAAGGCAGATAGTGCACATTCCAATGGTGCTGGGCAGGGGGGCGCCCAGCACACCCTAACAGCCAGCCTGTCCATGTTGACAAAACCGTCATGGAACGGCTATTAGTAATGGGAGTTGAGATCAGCCAGGTGGCTCTGAGTTCAGTGTCGCCTGGCTGAGTCCAACTCTAAATGAAGTCATGCTGTCGGCAATAATGTTCCCGGCGGGGACTGCAGGCCCCTGCTGGGTCTTCCCCCCAGGGTTGTAATTGGCGGTCAGACTACCTTGAGTGCGGCGGTCCGAGTGTGACCATCCTCAGATGGTCACACTCATAATGAGGCCCTAAGTTTGATTATTACTGCATAGATATCTGATGGCATTAATATAATATGTTGTAATTCCTCTTCCCAATATGCTTGTACCTTTTAGTTCACAACACATGGGTGACGGTTTATGATCCTGAGTATTTATGTAGTTATTCAAAATATGAGGTTACCTCTTCTAGCCCCAAGGAAGTTGGTTGGAAAGAATTTATGCTATGACGAAACATGTGTTGACTAGCATTTGGAAGGAATCTGCATATCAATGATCAAATGCTTTGCCCCTTTTTCTCAACCAAAACAAAATTGTGCTATATTTTGGCTATTTTTTCAGTTCCTTCCAGGAAATACACAAATCTTGGGTACCTTTAGAATCCACAAGTGATTGAAAGTGGACTATTAGTAAGGGCAGGTAGGTACCTATACTTAGTAATAGGAAACAAATTCACATTAGGTCCAGTCAAAGTCTCAAAAAAGTAATCCTTGCTCACCCCTTGGTAGCTTGGCCAACCTCTTCTGCCATATGCAGCCGTGGTTGGATTAACATATAGTAATTAAACTTACTTTATGTTAAAAAAAACATAGAAATTCACTGAAAAAACAAAGGTTACAGGGACGTTATAGTTAAGATCTGAATTTACTCGTACAAAATCATAGAAATTCAGCAGTTAGAGTTATTTCAAGTAATTATAACTCACGCTCTGAGGTAACTTTTGCCTTTGCCATGCACAGCTAATTACTCCACATATTATATAATTGATCATATCTTCTATGTCATCTTTGATATTGTCACTGCAACATTTGCATTAAAATTATTGATATGAAAATTGTGCCAAAAGCCCACGTTATCCTTACCTGAGGGCACAAGTTATGGTTACTTGAATACCTCTAATTATAACTGCTGAATTTCTATGGTTTTGTATGAGTAAATTCAGAACCTATATATAACGTCCCTTCAACCTTTGTTTTTTCAGTGAATATGTATATATGTATATACATATATATGTACATATATATATGTATATATATGTGTGTGTGTGTGTGTGTGTATATATAGGTATATATACATATATATATATTCACTGAAGAAAAAAAAACATAAAATACCTTCTGGTTGTCACCGTTAGTATGACCTAGTTTCCATAGAAAAAATATTTTTTGACTTGCCTATATCTTTGGCACAGTTTGACGAATCTACACAAAAAAGTGTGCCAAAGAATCTTGTTGTGCATGGAAAGTTTTGCGGTGGTCTGTCAAGCAGGGCCAAAAAAAAGAAGGGAGGTCAAAAAAGTGCATTTCCCAGTTTAATTTTAATAGGAGTTTTGAACATGAGCACAGCCCGAACCACTAGATGGAATTACACCAAGTTTGGCGGAAAGGTGGCTTTCAGTACGCATGATATTCTTTTTGTTATTTGGTGTAAATCCGTTCAGTAGTTTAAGAGAAATTTTGTATACCTAGAGGGACAAAGGCTTTGTGGCTCCTCCCGATTTCGTGAAGGGATCTGATTGGCTGTCAACACTTTAACCAGGAAGTGTTGGCAGGCATTTTAAGACTTCAGTCAAGTCTCAAAAACAAACAAATTAAGAAATAGGGGAGGGTACATTTACCCTAAGCCTCTAGCCTTGGTCCAGGGGTCCCCCAGGCACTGCCCTACCCCAGGGCTTAAAAGCATTTTTTTTAATTCATGGTGAAGTTTGCGAAAATTCATGAATTTTGCAATGATTTTTAAAAAACAAACCAACTTGTGTCCCGCTCTTGCTTTTAATGGCATTGTGGAAAAATAGGAGGGGGCTGCACAGGGCCCCACCTTCTAGGGTTTATCAAAACCTCGTGGACTGCCACCTCCCCGGGGTACTGTATATTATATATGCAGGGGTGCTCACCTCCCCAGGGCAAATGCTGTTAATTAAATGCGAGGGGCTCCAGGGACCACCACCATCCCGTGACAAATGTGTTTGAACTAATGTAGGGGGACTGTGAAGCCCACCTGCAGTCCGAGGGACTGGCACCTCCCAGGGGCAAAAATAAAATAATGTAGGGGGTCTATCGCAGGCCCTGGGTCCTGCCACCTCCCTGGGCATGCACACAATGTATGGTGGACTGCTCACCATCCCAGGCCCTGGGGACCGCCACCTCCTTTGGGAACAGATCAAATAATGAAGGGGTTCATCGCTAAGTCCCCCCAGATATTACAGCACTCATCACGTCATTGAAAATATAAATTAAACATTATCAGGCAAAATATTTAAGAAAAACTGCGCACAGCAGGGTGCAGGTTGTAGTTAGCTTAGACGGCGAGTTGTAGTTACTTGAATTAACTCTAACTACAACCTCTGAATTTCCATGTTTTTTTAATTCTATTTCCTAACTATGATGTCCCTGCAACCTTTTTGTTTCAGTGAATATATATATACACATATACACATATAAATATACACACACACACAGATATATTTAATTTATTGCCAGACAGCAAAGATTTATATGGAATTAACAGGGGAAATTAGTGCTTTGGGATCCCCCTTTTTTTTGGTCCATGCTTGAGGGATCAGTGTGAAACTTTCCATGAAGAAGCTACAGTATATTTTTTTGAATCTTTTGTTCAGATTCGGCAAACAATGCCAAGGTTATTAGCAAAACAATGACAGCTCCCCTTATGGAAACTCTCAATAACTTTACAGTGATGAGTATGCATTATATTTGATGTAAAAATGACATAATGGTTAACTGTTTGATATGGACATATATTGCCACTGATGGGTCCTAAAGACATTTACAAAAAGTGATCTGTCAGATTTCAGTTTGATATTATGCACCACATACCCCCTTCTTAAGATCCTGTTTAACAATCCTTACACTTCTCTGATCCTGACAAGTTGTGGTGACCTTTGTCATTGTTCCCCCGGCAGGTGTCCTTGCTATAAGAACCAGGCAGGAGGGGTTGTCCCTTTCTCTCATTCACTATGGAGGTGCTACCTTACAAAATGGAAAGCTTGATGGTGAAGGGGATAAAATCGAAAAGTTGAAGCAACTTTTGTCTACTATTATTCCGGCATTGTAATTTTGCATATATATGATTTGCTTAATAATTAGCCTAAGACATAAAAGTCTTACAATAACGACCATCAAAACGACAATTTATTCATATGATAAATGCTGGCCCTCTGTAAGATACATGAAATATTGTGGCCTGGATTTTGTCTCAACCAGTGGTTGACTAACAATAAATATTGTTTGAATCCATTAAACTGAAACTCCTAGGAGGTTTCAATGCCTGACAGATCAACTATTTTTCTATTTTGATATCACAAAATTATTCTATTTCATGGCCAGAGAGAGACGCAAAACGGACAACTTACCAATGTCATGGATGATTATCAAAAGAAATTAAGGTTTACTGATTTTTCATACCTTACTTTGCTGTGATAGTCTGTATTCTTTATTAAATGCCCGTCAATTAAAGATGAAAACTATTATGAAAAGTCTGCTCATAGCCTTTCTTGGCACGTATCTCTTTTCTAACATACCTGTTCTCTACCAAGCAGGTTTACTGCATGGATTATCAATGTTTTGATTTTGTTTCACTCCAATTCCCCTCAGTATTGTGGGAAAGCTGGAGGAAAAGTACCCTTTTGTATCTCAATTATTGACCCCAATTGTGATTTAGTAAGTAAGTGTGTGAACTACCATAAATGTAAATCTTGAAAGTAATGGTCCCTCATTTTTATTTCGAGTTGTGGGAACAGAAATACAATGCAGGCACCTTTAAATATTATCATTTCCCACCTCAAATGTATTAAAAATTCGATTGACATGGTCTAACAAACAAACAAACCCCTTGTCAAAATGCACATCCTAACAAAATCAATATAGCTAACTGTCACAGAGCTAACAGTGACTGGAGGTGGTTGGAATCAGGTGTCTGGCTTTAATAACTCATGTTTTAATATGAGTGTACTTAGGGAAGGCCAGGACCACCTTCACGCTGATTTTCATTCTAGAACAATTCTGGATACGAAAGAAGAATAGTATGGACAATAATAAAACGTGTTTGGCCTGACAATGACAATTACAAGTAATTCCACTAGCCTTGTTCCGGTTAATTTCACTTCTCTCCACTTTTTAAAAAGTCAGCTGGGCTTTTTCCTTATTGACTTTCTCGAATGAGTTCCTAATGTTAAATCAATTTTGATTTTCCTTTCTTTATAAATACATCTTTTAAGTTCTGTATGACGTCAAATTTTGTCAGCAAAAGCCTCAATAGTGTGAAGTGAGCAATAAAAGTGAGATGACACAGGTGTGTCAATCAGTCATAAACTTTATTCGATTCAATGGAAAATCAGAAAAGCACAAACTTAACACTTCATGATTAAAACAACCTCAAAAAACGTATTTTAAGGTGCACATACACACCAACCATTTTCTATCAGAAGTCACATATCATTTTCTTGATGATGCAAATAACAATATCATAAACGGCAAACTTTGTAAAAAACAATCTCTTAAGGAGGTAATGAGCCATATCCAAAGTTAAAATCGTTCCTGGGTGAAAAATACAAGTTACCAACCATGAAAGCAAATCTGTTAAAAGAGTAAAACGCTTAGATATAATCAGGTTCTTTCTAAGCAAGTAATAATAACTGTATGTGTAGGGGTACCTTAAAGCCATACCCCTTTCCAATTGCCAGCGCTCCGTTTATAAAATTTAAAAATACATAACAAATTTCAGTAGACTCAAGCGAATATATATAATTAAAACCTCCAATGTATGAGCATGGGTGATATGCTCTCAGCATAGGTAGATTGGACCAATTATTACAAGGACATGGGCCGAGGTTATCAGATCATCCACGTTGGCTTGGAATGGCTACCAAGAAGTGAACAAAGCACAAGCGGAACCTACTTAAATAAAATTGATATTACAAATTCAGAAATAAAGGTAAATACAACTGCAGTTGATTGCTAGGAAAGCTTGCATTGCCCAGGCTCAGTGAACTCTGTTTACTTAGTAATTGTTGATGACATAAACCTGCCCTTTAGAGATCTGTGGACCTAATTATAATGTATAAGTTTAGCTTGAGAAGGCATTTTAAGAGGATTGTCAAAAAGCTTGCTTAACCCTATCTCCCCAAAAACACATTTCAAGCATCCCAACCAAGGGATCTTCTCAGCCTTTGCCATAGTAAGACAGTCTGTAAATGGATCTAGAACAATCTAAGTCAAGGGAGAGTCAGATTTTGACCCATAGCAGCAGAGGAGCCAGACCAATGCGATCCTCAATGTACTCGAGGCCTAATTCTAAGTGGCAAAAAGGAGTCGAAGCACACCTTGGACCCATCAACAAACTCTTAATAAATTTGTTCTCTGTTGTTTGGAGCTTATTGCAACTACCAAGGCCCCACACACCCTCCCCATAAGTGGCAATAGAAAGGCATTTTGCTTTGTAGAGCATTAGCAACTCCTTCACAGGTTTCTGAACCAATTTTGCTGCTCTACCACTCTACTCGTCTGTTTTGGTCTTAAAGTCACTAAAGGATCCCATGATAACTGTGAATTAAAGAGAATCCCCTAGTGAGAGAAATTTTGGACTTTAGAAATGATATTGCCCTATACCCCAAATCGTTTTGACTTTGTTGACTCGGAGCAACACACCATTACAAAAGACTTATTGTGATTTACTTTTAAATCAAGAGATGATGTAAATTAGACAAAGGCATCATTTGTTTTTTGGAGACTTTTTGCCGGGTAATCCAATAAAGCTGCCACTAGTCCATTTGTGTAAATAAGAAACAGAAAAAGGGCCAGAATGCAGCCCTGGCGGACTCCTTCCATCAAAGATATCGAATGTATTTTCCCACCGTCAGTACCATATCAAATTGTAACTGAGGTGTTGGAGTGTATTCTTTGTAGGAGGATGACTAGGGGCTCCTCGACCCCCCAGGTGTATCCAATTTCTTAGAAAACGTATTAGTGGAATTCCATTACTGAGAAACAATTTTGCATAAACAGTTTAATAGAAATGTTTAAGATTAATCACATTTACCATTTTATGGAAACCAATCCATAGAAGGCCCTTTTTAAAAAATAAATTGCATGCCTATTTTCCAGGGTGTTAATTTCAAAAGTTTTCTTAGTTTCTACAAGATTTACATTGATCCTTTTTCTATCTATCTATCTATCTATCTATCTATCTATCTATCTATCTATCTATCTATCTATCTATCTATCTATCTATCTATCTATCTATCTATCTATCTATCTGTCTTGTACAGCATAGGCAAATCAGAGTGTGAGGGAATGTATTTTGACCCTTTGGTAAACTAGGGTGATAACTTATGAACTTAAATGCATCACCATGCATTCTCACACTTATGGCATGATACAGCAACTATTTGCTTTAGTGCTTTAATAATTGTTACAATATGGCAGCCACCGCTTCTAACGTTAAATAAAAATTAAATGCGTGCACAGCCACTTTTAAAAAATGGAACTGTCGGAAATGGATAATCTGGAGTTGAGAGGAGAAGGGAGCAACAAGGAGCATACAGGGGGCAGTATTTAAGGGGGAAAGCAGCACACAAGTGACAGAGCAAGAAAAACATAAATTCTCACAGAAAGACCAAAATAGTTCCCAGAATGTAAGTAGTGAACTGATCAGGTCATCTAATCAAAAGGATGGAAAATATGCCATTGTCCAGGGAATGGGCAGATACAAAAATTAGATGTATTTTCAGCTCGGTCATCATATTTTGTGCAACATTAACATTTATGGGCCTATTCACAAACTGAATATGGTAGTATGTTTAGTACATTTAGTAGTACTAAAATATTACTACTAAAGTACTACAAAATGCTATCCTTGAACCTACAAGTGTAAATCTCCACTTCCAACCTTTTTTATAGGGAGATCCTTTAAAAATGCAAGTTTACTACTTAGGAGTAAATGTGGGAGAGGCCGAGACGTTGTTATAAATTGGTGCAAACTTACTAAATAATAAATGGGATTTAGAGAGGGACATGCACTCACCACAAAAGAGTAAGTCCATTGCTATTGAGAAACTGCACTTCGAAGTTTATTACAGCAAAAAAGGGACTCAAAACAGTAGTAAATTATTCCAGCTCAGAGATGATTTAAGACCAGCATCACACCTGGACAGCCATTGGCACTGTAACACTCTGAAAATAATGGTGGTAGGCACCTAAATACTTAATTACATGTGTAAAACACTCAGATGTGTAAGCCACCTCTATGAATAGCTCCTCTTAGAAATGGGGGCTCTAGTTGGCGGAGGTATACACCCTTGTGCAAGTAGGGACCGCAATCCTAGTCAGGGTAAATCACAACACAATCCAAAATATTGTGTCCCTACCCTCTGGTACCTTGGCACTGAGCAGTAAGGCTTAGATGGCAATGTGTGTAGGAAAGTACCCTCTTTTTGGCATGTTAACCCCAATTTCTTCCTGATGTCAGTTTGTTTGATTGTGTCACTGGGATCCTGCTAACCAGGACCCCAGTGCTTATGCTCTCTCTCTTCTAAATGTTGTCACTGAAATACTGGTAACCCAATATTCCATCCCAAATTGGCATAATGGTCACCCCTTATAAGTCCCTACTATATGATACCTAGGTCCCCATGGCATTTGGGCTCCAGGGGATCCCCCATTGCAGCCTCAGTGAAATGGTGCATGCACCCTTTCACAGCCATTTACACTGCAGCAGATCACTTATAAGTCACCCATATACCAGGCCTTCCAACCCTGAAGGCTGGGTACCTGTGTGTGAGGACACCCCTGTACTAGCGGAGGTGCCCCCATGTTGTTCAGGACCATTTTCCCAGATTAGTGAGTGTGGGGACGCAATTTTACGTGCAGTGGACATAGGTCAATACCTATGTCCAGCTTCACAATGGTAACCCCAAATATGGCCATGTAAGGTGTCTAACATCTTGGAATTATACCCCAAATGCTGACTCTAACATTGATTGTATAATTCCATGCACTCTGGGGGCTCCCCAGGGGACTGCCAATACTGCCACAGGGATGTGGAATTCCTATCACCCGGGACATCTTGTTCAGGGTCAAGGGCAACAAGTTTTCATGTTTACTTTGTCCTTGGGACAAGTAGGCCCAACCCTCTGCAGCACAAACCCTTTGGCTGCCAGTTTACAGAGAGTAAAACTCTCTGCAGTTGAGGTAATGTGTTTCCAAAAGATAATGCTGTTCGAACTTGTATTTATGGTTCATTATTTGAAAGCCTTCATAATTAGGGTGAGTGCTGTAAATAAATGTTTTAAGGTCACACTTCACTACTGATGTTGGTTCCAGTACAAAAAAAAAAAAACGTATACACACATGTTTGAAAAGTTTAGGCTATGAGGCTAAGTATAATGCTCCCAGAATGCTCTCTGATTAGATGCAAATGCTTGCAGAAGCTTGTAAGCAAAAGAGAAGAGTCTTTGCTTTTAAAATAAAATGTTCAGAAAAAATGCAAGTAGGGAAAAAGTTTCGCTACCATAAACTTTTAGGTGCTATTTCTTTGAAGTGTCATTTAGTCAAATGTGTTGATGCATGCTAGTATTTCCCAAAAATATTTCTAATGGAAAATCAGTGTAAACATTTTCAACATGATTATGGAAAGCATGAAAATAAACAAACACTGAAAAAAGTCAACTGATCCGACATATTTTTATAAGTCTTAGTTTCATCAATGCATGTCTTGTTTTGACATGGCTTTTGCAACACTTTATTGTTGTGGGAGCTACCAGGCCCTCAATATTGTAACAAACACTGGCAAAACCCCCCCCAAAAGTTTTTGAACTCTAAAAGCACAAGTTGACACCAGTGGCATACCAAAGGCCCCGCAGATGCCCTCCAGGGGACCCCTTCAGCACAGCACCTGCCCTGAGTGAGTCTGAAGAGGGGGCTCCTCCATGCTCTTTTCAAAGGGGCACCCTCCAGTTTCGTTACGTCACTGATTGCCGCTGTAGTTCCTGACACTGAACAAAACTACTTTGTGTGCCAATATGCTCCTTGTGGAAGAGCAGAATGCAATCACTCACAGTAAAGCCAGCCGATAGAGAGAGAGAAATAGAAGTTTAATAAAAACAAAATGTCTTTGTTAACACCAGACCTAATTAGGGACCAAGACCCACATGTAGGTAGCTTTTTGCGTGACGCAAACAGCAAATTTAGCTGTTTGCGACGTGCAAAAAGCACATCGTGATGCACAAACCCAGTTTTGCGATTCGGTAACCTGGTTACTGAATCGCAAAACGGGTTTGCGACTCGCAATTAGGAAGGGGTGTTCCCTTCCTAATTGCGACTTGCAGTGCAATGTAGGATTGTTTTGTGACCGCGGGCGAAAACCAATCGCAGTTTGCACCCATTTCAAATGGGTGCCAACCCATTCGCAAAAGGGAAGGGGTCCCCGTGGGACCCCTTCCCCATTGTGAATGTCACTGTAAACATTTTTTCAGAGCAGGCAGTGGTCCTGTGACCACTGCCTGCTCTGAAAAAATTTAATAAAAACATTTAATTTTTGTAATGCATCTCGTTTTCTTTTAAGGAAAACGGGCTGCATTACAAAACAAAAACAGCTTTATTGAAAAGCAGTCACAGACATGGTGGTCTGCTGTCTCCAGCAGGCCACCATCCCTGTGAGGGCCGCCATTCGCAAGGGGGTCGCAAATTGCAACCCACCTCATGATTATTCATCAGGTGTCCATTTGCGACCCCCTTGCGAATCGCAGATGGTGTCAGGGACACCATCCTCCATTCAGATTTGCGACTCGCAAATTGCGAGTCGCAAATCTGAACCTACCTACATGTGGCCCCAAATTCTTAAAGAAAATCACAAAAGTGCACCCATGGTATATGTCTTTGAATTAGTGGCTTTCAAGAGAAGTATACCAGAAAATCGTACCCCAATAAAATATTTGTGAACTGTATTTTAGCATGGGTAAATGCACATGTGTAGATTTGCTCATGTGAAAATCTATTGAGCATTTGCAAGTTCATTTTCCCTCCAGCCACTTTCTTCCCAACCGTGGGAGAAGTTCTAATTCTGCCATTGTCAGGAGTACATTTCCAACCTTTCTTATTATGGGAAAATATTAGAGAGAAGCTGGTGAAAATCTTTAAAACATTCAGGTTAGTAGGTTTGCAGACTCAAAGGCATTCCAGCCCCTGAACTATTGCTTACTGCTTCCTCCAGCCCCAGTATGCAGATCTGCAGAAAGGTGGAAAAATAAGGAAATTGCTACAGTAGGGATTGAAACTGCAAGTATTCAAGCCCTACTATGGTAGTAGCCCTGGCATAATCAGAGAGGCTATTATCAGAGCTCTTACATAATGAGATTGCTGCCATAATTTGTCGCCACACTAAATGGCACCAGAGGGACAAGTAGATCTTTTTACAGGGCAAGTAGATTTGAGAAGCAACCTGTCCCCTGGACAAGTAGATATTTTAATAAATTCCACACCCCTGCTGCCATACCAGCCTTTTGAAGTTTTCCAGGCAGCCCCAGCTGCTGCCACCTCACAGACAGGTTTCTGCCCTCCTGTTCCTCAAGCAGCTGGATCCCATGAAGGCAGAACAAATAATTTCCTTTGGGAGAGGGGAGTTACACCTTCTCCCTTTGGAAAAAGGTGTTACAGGCATGGGAGGGGTAGCCTCCCAGAGCCTCTGGAAAAGCTTTGAAGGGCACAGATGTTGCCCTCCTTGCATAATCCAGTCTACACCAGTTCAGGGACTCCCAGTCCCTGCTCTAGAGTGAAACTGGACAAAGGAAAGGGGAGTGACCAGTCCCTTGTCCATAACAACCCCAGGGGTGGTGCCCAGAGCTCCTCCAGAGTATCCCTGAGTTTTGCCATCTTGTATTCCAAGGTGGTAGGGCACTCTGGGAGCATCTGAGTGGCCAGTGCCAGCAGGTGACGTCAGAGCCTTCTTCTGATAGGTGCTTACGTGTGTAGCTGACCACTTCCCCTTTCAGGGCTATTTAGGGTCTCTCCTCTCGGTGTTTCCTCAGATTAGGATTGCAGGACTCCAGCAGGAATCCTCTGCATCCTTTACTTCACCTTCTACCAACGGAACTGCAACTGCACCCTCCAGGAACTTTACAAACTGCAACAAAGAAGCAAATATGACTTCTGCAACATTGTAACTTCAGTTCCTGCTAGCAACTGCAACTGTTTTCAGGTCATGCATCCTCCGAGGACAACCTGTTCTCAGCTTGCACCAGAAGAACAAAGGAATCTCCCTTGAAGTGAAGGAGTCACTTCCCTGCTTCAGCAGGCACCCCTCTTGAGTGAATACCGCTGGCTTGGATCCCCTGTCCTGACAAAGTGCATGAATCTAGCATCACGGGTAGTAGACTGAAGTAGTTGCGACTGTCCTGATGTCCTACTGTCCAAATTTGGTGGAGGTAAGAGCTTGCCTCCCTACGCAATACAGTACCCCCGTGCACCATGTGTTTTGCAGTTGCCAAGGCTTGTTGGCATCCTTCCACAAAGTTCTTCGTGCACCATGCGGCTCTGACCCCCAGCACTCCTTCCTGTGATGCACAGCCTCCTGGATGGTTCTCCGGCGGCGAGGGATCTCTTTGTGTAGTGCTGTATAGGCCTACTATTGCACCCTCTTTGTCCCCGTGCTGTGGAACCCCTGTGCACGCTGCCTGGTCTTCTGAGGGCTCTCTGAGTTGCTGAGAGGCCCCTCTGACTCCCCCTCCTGGGTAGAGGCCATCAGGTCCATCCTGGTCCCGGCCAGAGCCATTTTCCGCTAACTGCGACCTTTGCATGTGCCAAGGCTTGTTGGTGGAATCCAGTGACGCAAACCAGACTGCAATCATCCATGCGACAAGGGACATCATCTGCCCCAACCAGGAACCCTCATCCATCTTTTTGGGTGCAGTACTGACTGTTCCTCTTCACCAGTGTTTCTTCTTTTGCACCTTCATCCGGGTTAGCAGGGGCTCCTGTTCTCCCTGGACTCTTCAGTGCTTCTTGGACTTGGTCCCCTTCTTCCACAGATCTTCAGGTCCAGGAATCCTAAGTTGGCGTCTTGTAGTTTCTTCTGGTTCTTGCAAAATTTTCTATCACTTGTTCTTGCGTGTTCTAGGAAACTTACTGTGATTAACTCCTGCTTTCCTGGGCTCTGGGGAGGTTTCTATTACTTACCGTTGGTGTTTTCTTACTCTCCCAGAACCCCTCTGTACATACTACACTTTCCATTTGTGGAAAACCGACTTTCACATTACACTATTTTAGTATATGGTTTGTGTTCCCCGAGACCCATTATAATCTATTGTGATTTTCACTATTTGCACTGCTTTCTGTTTGTGTACTTAGCTGTTTTTCGATACTAGTGTATATATTGTGTACATTACTTACCCTCTAAGGGAGTATAGTCTCTAAGGTGTTTTTGGCATTTGTGTCACCAAAATAAAGTACCTTTATTTTTGTCACACTGAGGCCCTCATTACAACTTCAGTGGTGTTGGCCAAAGACTTCCGAAGCTGCGGGCGTCAGTATACCGCTCGTGCTGGCGGTATCTCTGGCTCCCTATTATGACTTTTCCGCTGGGCCAGTGGATGGTAACAGTGTTTCCGTCAGCTGGCCCAGCGGAAAAGTCACATCAACATTGCAGCCGGCTTGTAATGGAGCCGGCAGCAATGTTGATGTGCAGCGGGTGCAGTAGCACCCGTCTTGATTTTCACTGCCCGAACTTCGGGCAGTGAAATGCGCGATGGGGCTGTGACTGGGGGCCCCTGCACTGCCCATGCCGAGTGCATGGGCAGTGCAGGGGCCCCCAGGGGCACCCCAAGTCCCCCTTACAGCCAGCATTTCCATGCCGGTGTTTACCGCCGTTGACAGGCTGGCGGTCGGGGACTCATAATCCCCAGGGCAGTGGTTCTTGCTTTGGATTATGACCGCCAGGTGGAACCCTGGTGGTATGTTGGAGGGGCCGGAGGGGCCAGCGGTATGGCCTTGGCTATTGCGCCACGGTCATAATAGCTGGCGGAACACCGCCAGCCTGTTGGTGGTGTTACCGCCGGCCGCCAAGGTCGTAATGAGGCCCTGAGTGTTTTCTTTCATGTGTGTGAGTACTGTGTGACTACTGTGGTACTGCAAGAGCGTTGCATGTCTTCTAGTTCAGCCTTGGCTGCTTTGCTACAAGCTACGTCTAGACACCCCAGATGCTCGACACTGACTACATTTCACTAATAAGGGATAACTGGACCTGGTATAAGATGTAAGTACCTTTACAAACCAGACCAGCCTCCTACATTGGTGGGGCAGCAGTGGGATAAGTACTTGCAATTGCCTTATCACTCTGTCACTGGTACTTTCCACAGGAAAGTGTACTCTATACCTAGAGCTATACAAAAGTAAACCTAGTCTTTTCACTTGCTTTCTAAAAGACTTAAAGTTAGGTAAAGTAGGTATTTCTCTTTCCTTTCATTTACTCTAACTTTCTAAACAATGTCTTCCTCTGAGGCCACCCCTGGAGTCATGGGAACTCCCTGTGAGAACCTGACTTTCAACGTCTTAAGGGGGTTTTGGTCAGAGAGAAGCCTAGAGGTAGGGAAGAACCCTAACAATAATATCCTTTTAAGTCTCCTTCTCCAGGATGTTCAGGAGCAGTCTGGTAACCAGGGAGAGGAGAGGGAGGGAGATGCTAACCCTTTAGAATCAGGGGAGCAGCCTAGGTATTCAGGGGAGGGTCCTTCACACAAACTTAGAGACCTAGAGGTCAGGTCACTAGGGTTACCAAAGCAAGGGAAAGTTTGCCTCTGCCCATTCCCATGTTACCTCAGTCTCTGAGGGGTCCCACACATCCAATCCAGAGGATGACTAGACAGGGAACTCAGAAAGCTGACATAGGAGGAGGCTAGACTGAGGCTGCAGCAGCAACCGTTGGCCCTAGATAGGTAAACCTTAGCTGTGGAAAGGAAAATGCAGGGGTTGGGGTTAGTTCCCCATGGTGGCAGCTGCAACAGCAGTTTCAGGAGTTATGTTGTTAGGGAGAATACCTTTGATACCAGGAATTTGCACATTATTGTTCTCCCTTACAAGGAGGGGGATGACATATAAGTGGTTTGCTGCACTTGAGAGGGCCTGTAAAGTACAGAGGGTTCCTCAAATGCAGTGGTCTAATATTCTGTGGTTGTCCTTTTCTGGCAAGGGGAGAGACAGACTCCTCACTGTCAGGGAGGAAGATTCAGATAACTACAATGTTTTGAAGACATCACTCTTGGATGGATTTGGCTTAACCACTGAACAAAACAGAATTAAGTTCAGAGAAATCAGAAAAGAGTCTTCACAAGATTGGATAGACTTTGTGGGCTGTTCAGTGAAGGCTTTAGAAGTTTGTTTACATTGCAGCAAAGTGTCTGACTATGAGGGTCTATATAATGTGCTTTTGAGAGAACATCTTCTTAACAATTGTGTGTCTGACTTGTTCAACCAGCACTTGGTAGACTCAGATCTGACCTCTCCCTAAGAATTGGGAAAGAAGGCAGACAAATGGGTCAGAACAAGCGTGAACAGAAAAGCTCATACAGGGGTTGACAAGGACAAGAAGAAGAATGGTAAGTCTCATGATAAGGGTGGGGACAAAGATAAAAAGCCAGAGTCTTCATCAAGCCCACAAAAATGTTCTGGGGGTGGGCACAAATCCTCTTCCAGCCACAGAAAAAGTCTTGGGGTTCCATGTGTAAAAACAAAGGCCACTGGGCAAGTGATTCCACTTGTCCCAAGAAAAACTACAAAGCTCCAACCACCACACCCCCACTGCTTCCACTAGTGCCCCTAGTAATAGCAGTGGTGGTGGAAAAAACACTACAAATAACCAGCCCAAGGGTGTAGCTAGGCTCACTTTGGATAATGTAGTGGGGGTTGGTTTAGTTAGGTAAACCACTAAGGCTGTTTTAGTCTCTGATGGTTGCATTGACCTTGCCACCTTTGTTGCTTGTCCCCTTAATATGGATAAGTACAAGAAACAACCCCTAATCAATGGTGCTCAGGTTGAGGCCTACAGGGACACAGGTGCCAATGTCACAATGGTGATGGAGAAATAGGTTCCCCCTGAGCAACCACTACTTGGTCATCAGTACAAAGTGACTGACACCCATAATGACACTGCTAGCCACCCAATGGCTGTTCTGAATCTCAAGGGGGGGGGGGGGTTACTGGTCCAAAGAAAGTTGTGGTATCCACTGACCTACCTGTAGAATGTCTACTGGGCAATGATTTGGAGACTTCAGGTTGGGCTGAAGTGGAATTGGAGGCTCATGCAGCAATACTGGGCATTCCAGGGCACATCTTTGCTCTTACCAGGGCTCAGGCCAAGAAGAAAAGAGGACAGGGAAACTTGGATCCTGGAACAATGGACCAAGTGCTCCCAAAAACTAGGGGTAGAAAGGGTAAACCCTTGTCCACTATCCCTTCCTCTGATGAAGATTCCCTTTTTGATGTGGAGCAGTCTACTTCCTGTGCAGACCCTATACCAGAGGAGCTCCAAGCTGACACAGCTGAGCTTTTAGGTGCAGGGGGGCCTGTCAGGGAGGAATTGAGTGTGGCACAGCAGACCTGTCCATTACTGGAGGGTTTGAGACAGCAAGCTGTCAGACAAGAAGCAGCGGATGTCAGTGACTCTCATAGGGTTTACTGAGAGAACAATCTCCTTTATACAGAGGCAAGGGACCAAAACCTGATGCTACCAGGAGACTGGTCATTCCCTTGCATTATGGGGAATTCTTCCTAACACTGGCACATGACATTCCCCTTGCTGGACATTTGGAGCAAAGCAAGACTTGGGACAGACTGGTCCCTCACTTTCACTGGCCTCATATGTCAGAGGACACAAAAGAGTTTTGTCACTCTTGTGTCGCTTGCCAAACAAGTGGCAAGACTGGTGGCAATCCAAAGGCCCCCTTGATCCCACTGCCTGTGGTTGGGGTGCCCATTGAGAGGGTTGGGGTCGACATAGTTGGCCCTCTTGAACCCTCCTACTGCTTCTGGTAATAGATTCATCTAGGTGGTAGTGGACCATCCCAATAGATATCCAGAAGCCATTCCTCTAAGGACCACTACAGCTCCTGCAGTGGCAAAGGCCCTCCTGTGAATATTTTCCAGGGTGGACTTCCCCAAAGAAGTAGTATCAGACAGGGGTAGTGTGAGAAGCTGGCCTAGTTTGTAGTGGGTACCAGAGGTAGATACACCGTATACCAGGTCCAGTGATCCACCTTAGTGAAATGTAGGCAGTGTCTAGCAGCTTAGGCTGTCTAGGGGTAGCTGTAGCAGAGCAGCCAAGGCTGAACTAGGAGACATGCAAAGCTCTTGCAATACCACTATAGTCACACAGTACTTATACACAATAAAAGACAATTCTCAGTGTTACCAAAAATAGAGGTACTTTATTTTAGAGATACTAGTCCAAAAATATATTAGAAGCAATACTCCTTTTGGAGGTAAGTATTATACACATTATATACACTAGTAACCAAAATCAGGTAAATATACAGTCAGAAAATAGTGCAAACAGTGAAAAACACAATAGGCTGCAATGGGCCTAGGGGCAAGGCAAACCATATAATAAAATAGTGAAATGCAAATGTCAGTTTCCCCCCTAGGCAAGTGTAGTGTGAAGAGGGGCGCTGGGAGTGTAACAAAACACCAAAGGTAAGTAAAGTACCCCACCCCAGAGCCCAGGAAAACAGGAGAAGAGTACAGCAAGTTTCCTCAAAACACACTAGAAGTCGTGGTAAAGGATTATGCAAAAACCAAGCAAGACTGCAAGCAACCAGCAATGGATTCCTGGACCTGAAGACCTGTGGAGAGAGGAGACCAAGTCCAGAAGTCAATGAAGAGTCCAGGAAGAACAGGAGCCCCTGCCAACCTGGAAGAAGGTGCAAAGTGGATTCTCCGGTTAGAAGAAAAGTACGGAAATGCACCAAAGAACACAGCTGCGGGTTCCTGCCTGGTGCAAGAGATGTCCCATATCGAGTCGTTGGATGCGGACTGTTTGTGTCACTGGATCCCGCCAACAAGTCTTGGTTTACGCAAGAACGTGTTTTGCATCAAAGAGGCGCTGCCCAGAGTGACCTGGGGGTCTCAACTCAGACTGAGAAGACAGAGGGGGCTCTCAGCACTTCAGAAAGCCCTCAGAAGACCAGGCAGCACCCACAGGAGTCCCAGGACATGGGGACAAAGGAGTTGCAAAGTGCGGTTGTCATAGCACTACACAAAGGGATCTCACGCCGCTGGAGAACAACTCAGGTAGCTGAGTATCCCAGTGTAGAGTACTGGCGACCTGAGCTACGCTGTACAGGAAGAACTTTTGGAAGAAGTGCAAAGAAGCCCAAGGAGCTGCAGAAGAGGCGATGCACAGGGGTCCTGTCTGGCATGGGAAGGCAAGCCCTTACCTCCACCAAATTTGGACAGGTGGACCTTTGGACAGTCAGGATCACTTCGGTTCACCAACTGTGCTCCAGGGATCACGCTCGTCATCAGGAGAGGAGTCCCAGAGTACTGGTAATTGTTGCAGAGAGGTGCCTGCTGAAGTGAAGGGAAGTGACTCCGCCACTCCACAGGAGATTTCTTTGGTTCTTCTGGTTCAGAATGAAGACAGGCAGTCCTCAGAGCTTGCACAACCTGGAAACTGTTGTAGTTGCAGCTGCTGGCTGGAGCTGAAGTTGCAGGTCACAGTAGCCTTCTTGGATAGTTTGTTGCAGTTACAGCGGTTCCTGGAGCAGTCTGCGGTTGATCCAATGGTCAGAAGCTGAAGCAGAGGATGCAGAGGAGTCCTGGTGGAGTCTTGCAAACCTAATCTGAGGAAACACCCAGAGGAGAGATCCTAAATAGCCCTGAGACGGGGATTGGCTACCTAACCAGGTATGTACCTATCAGGAGGGGTCTCTGATGTCACGTGCTGGCACTGGCCACTCAGATGCTCCCAGAGGGTTCCCACACCTTGGAATCCAAGATGGCTAACACCAGGAACACTCTGGAGGAGCTCTGGGCACCACCCCTAGAGTAGTAATGGATAAGGGACTGGTCACTCCCCTTTCCTTTATCCAGTTTCAAGCCAAAGCAGGAACTGGGAGTCCCTGAACCGGTGTAGAATGGATTATGCAAGGAGGGCACCATATGTGCCCTTCAAAGCTTTTCCAGAGGCTCTGGGAGGCTACCTCTCCCATGCCTGTACCACCTATTTCCAAAAGGAGAGGGTGTAACACCCCTCTCACAAAAGAAATTCTTTGTTCTGCCTTCCTGAGCTTGAGCTGCTCAAGCAACTGGAGGGCAGAAACCTGTCTGTGAGGTGGCAGCAGCTGCAGTGGAAACCTCAGAGAGCTGGTTTGGGAGTACTGAGTGCCTATGGTGGAGCCCCCAGGGTGCATGGAATTTGCCCCCCAATACCAGATTTGGATTGGCGGTTCAATTTCACAATCTTAGACACCTCACATGACCATATTCGGAGTTACCATTGTTAAGCTACATATATGTATTGACATATATGTAGTGCACACTTATAATGGTGTCCCCGCACTCACAAAGTCCGGGAAATTGGGGACAGGTAAGTATTTTATTTTTTTAAGTGCCATTGGGGTCCCTGAAGTGGGCCCCCCTACATGGCTCTGGGTGCAATGGCCATTCCCAGGGGATCCTGGTACCCTGTGCTGGCCATTGGGGTGGTGGGCATGACTCCTGTCTTTTCTAAGACAGGAGTCATGTGGTATGGATGGTTTTGCATCAGAAAATGACGCTAGGCTGGTAAGAGTCATTTTTTTCACTCTAACCTGCCTAATGTCATTTTTTGGTGCAAAACCCCCTTCTTCCATATCACCTGCCCCATCCGGCTAACGTAATTTTTTTTACGCTAGCCTACCCTTTGCACCGGCTAGCACCATTCCATAAATATGGTGCCCAGCTGGTGCTCAGAAATAGTGCAAGCCGGTGCTAAACTTTTTGGTGCAAAACTGCATTGGTTTACAGGCCCTGGGCACATGTAATGCACTTTACTAGGGACATACAAGTAAATCAAATATGCCAATTGGGTATGAAACAGTGCTACCATATTTAAGGGAGAGAGCATATGCACTTTAGTACTGCTTAGCAGTGGTAAAGTGCGTACAGTCCTAAAACCAGCAAAAACAGTGTCAGAAAAGTGGAGGGGAGGAAGGCAAAAAGTTGGGGGATGACCACCCAAACGCTCTCAGTCTAACAGCCCCCTGGGTGTATTTCTCAATTTGTGATGGCTTTTTCCACCAATTTAAGTATATTTTGCATTCCATTGTGGCAATTCTGAATGTACATTTTTTTGCAGACCTAAGTGGCAGAATGTTTTTTGACTAAACATTGTGCATCAGGTGCAACATGACATCCTGTCAGTATCCAATTGCGGTCGATGTTTTTCTGTATGTGATGTGTGAGGTCTCAGAACACTATTGTATTCTTACCCAGTGCTTATGCTGTCATCAGTCATAATGTTCAGTGACTGCTAATCAGTGCATTTTTTATTATCTTCACAGAAGTCAATAACATGGTGCAGCAAATCCTGAACGTCCTGCTATTTACCTGATTCCGAGCAATGCATGTGTGCCCTTTCTTTTTGTCTGCAATCATTTTCAGACAAATAGAAAATAATTTTGTTCTTAATTCAAACATTCTATTTTGGGGGTGCATTGGAAAAAATCATTAAAGCACTTTTCTAAGGATAATTGTGCACTGGGTGTACATTGGAAATAATCAATAAAGTATTCTTCTAAAGATAAGTGTGTGTGCATTGGAAAAAATCAATAAAATATTATTCTAAAGATGAATGTGCATTGGGTGCGCACTGGAAAAATCACTAAAGCATACTTCTAAAGATAAAAAAAAACAGTTGTTTTTCACAATACCTCAGGTGTAATTTCATTGCCTATCCTGTGCAGTGTGTAGAAGCCTACACAGTAGCACATTTACCTGTACTTCCTCATAGTACTATGGTTCTCTGACTCTCTCCTCATACTGGTACAACACATCAACACAACACTCTATAAAATCACATGGTAAATGGGGGCATATTTATACACTGTTTGCACCGAATGTGCGTCAAAAATGTTGACGCACATTCGGCACAAAACGTGCACCATATTTATACTATGACGCCCGACCCCATGGACGTCAAAATTCCTCTGTGTGCGTCATTTTTGGGTTGCAGGAAACTGCCTTGCGTTAACGACATGCAAGGTAGGCGTTCCCGCCCAAAAAATGACTTTAAAGCCTGTGCGCCTTATTTATACTCCTGTGTCATTTTGACGCACAGGAGGAGGGGGGCCTTAAAAAATGGCGCACGCCTGGGTGAGGGCAGGTGTTAAGGGACCTGTGGGCTCACTTCCATGGTCTCTGACCATGGAAGCAGTCAAGAGGTGCCCTTCCCTGCCCCCAGGGACACCCCCTGCCAGCCTCACCTACCCCTGGAGGACACCCATGGACGGTGGGACCCATACCAGGTAAGTACAGGTAAGTTGAGGTAAGTATTCATTATTTGTTTAAAGTGGCATAGGGGGGCCTAATTTGGGCCGCCCTACATGCCACTGTGCCCAATGGCCATGCCCAGGGGACAGAAGTCCCCTGGGCATGGACATTAGGCAAGGGGGCATGAGGCCTGTCTTTGCTAAGACAGGAGTCATTTCAATGGGGGTTGTGTGCCAAAAAATGGCATAAGTCCGGTTTGAGCCATGATTTTTGACTCAAACCTGACTTCCACCATTTTTTGACGTACACCCCCCATTTTCCACCACAGCTAACGTCAATCCTTAAATATGGCCCCCGTATGGTGCATAGGAATGGCGTTAGCTGACAGTACATTTTTTTACGCAAACCAGCGCCGGTGATTTTACACCATCTCATTGCAGAGGATGATGGCTCTCCTGCGGATCTGCCTGTCATGGAGTACCCCGATGACCTGGATGACCAGCTGACAACCATCAGCCAAGAGACCCTCCAAGAAGTCCTTGTAAACCTCCAGACACCACCTCCAGTCGCAAGGAGGGGTATTAATGTATCAGCCATCCCAGAGGCCCCACCTAACACCCCAATAGCACGACCTGCCAGCACTGACACAGACGAGGACTCCGAGGACCCAGCGACCAGCTTTGAGAGGACAGTGGTAGGAGTCCAGTGGGAGCTGGCCAAGGAGATGCGGGTGGGGATGCAAACTATGGCAGCCAGCCTAGAGGGTTGGCGCACGTGCATCATTATGGCTACTGAACAGACTGCAGCCAACTGAGGCACACACTCCCCAATACATGGAGTCCAGCAGTGTCTGAGGGACATAGCTGCTGCCATGAGGGAGAGGCCACAACAACTGCCCTCTTAAACTTGCATCAGCATACTTGAGAACAAGATGGACTCCATGCACCGGGAAATGGTCTCCCTCAGGGCAGACATTGCTGCTATAGTAAGAAATCAGCAATCCCTCCTTGCTGCAATGATGCCATGCCCTGTGTTGTGTCACAATTGTTTGGATTTCACTAATGGGGTCACCGACCTGGACATTGTCACTGTTGCACAACACTTGTAAATTAACACCACCAACACAACCAGCATGTTTCTGTTTCTTGTGACAAATCTGCTACGCTTAGGAATTGTGATGTGTGTAACATGTCTTTAGTCACAGAGTGTCAGTACAAGAGTGCAGGAATATGAGGACACTTACCTATGCCCAAGGCAACTACATTATGAACGTTGATGCTGGTCTCATCCCCTACAAGCAATTCGCTGAGTATGTAAAAAATGTTGAACACATGTATGCTTCACCCACTACAGACGGCAGGAATGGCTGTGAAACAGTTCTCGGGCAATATCGTCAGCTTGGAGTACCAGTAGAACACATTGGTGTGAAACAGAGGTACTTAACCTCATCTGTAATTGACATTAGTCAGTATAGCAGTATAGTTAAGAAATTTAGGCTGTTGTCAGATGTCCCACAGTGCCCAACATTCCGACACAGGACATTATCTAACACCCACCCACCCACAAAGTAACAGGTAAAAAGTAGAAAACCCACTGCCCTAACCTACTTATCCTAACTAAACTACTAATCTAACCTGACTCTAACCCCCTAAAGCCCACTATAAAATATTAAAATAAATGAGGAGGGGGGGGGGACAGAACTGGGGGCGACATTCATTAAGCCAATTACAGATTGGCCCTCTTGAGTTTTCTTTTTATGAGCTTCAGTCTCAATGTTCTTCTCTACCTCCTTCTCCAGGGTGTCCAACTTTTTAAGGACCAGAGTCATGTCCTCTGTAACTCCTTTATTACATTCATGTCCATAGCTGCAGGTGGGGTGGGCTGTGGCACAGATGTTGAGGGTGTAGCAGCTGAGGCTGTAGTGACGGTGGCAGCTGTGCCCCCCTGCACAGCTGTGGAACTTGGTTCTCTCTGTGTGGCCAGTGTGGGTCCCCCTTGGGTAAATGCCCGCCATTCCCCTGTTGATCGCTCCCTGCCACGGAACCCAGATTCCACTGCCAGAATGTGCCTATAGCAGACTGCCCTCTTCTGAAATGCCTGCAGTTCCTCATTGTTCATGTTGACAGCTGTTAAATTGAGACAGGCAACCATCAGTGTCAGCATTGTGTGGAGTATGTACAAATTATAGCTTACACTCTACATCTAATTGCACATGCACTCCAACTCACATTCTGGATAAAACAATGGCCCTGATAAATACAACGCCAACTCTGCTTTAGCATTATTATATTGACACCAAAGCAACCCACAACAAGATTAGGAACCAAACCAATTTAGGTGTGCATTGATTTTGTGCCATGTGTAACAATGCAAAGGCAGCATCAACTTCACATAGAGCAAGGCCAATATTCCTCATCATCTGTGTCAATTTTCAACCATACATCACCAGTAACTTGAATATGTTATTGTGAGCATGGGATGCAGTTGGTAACCATAAGAGGTCAGTGTTTATAGGTACACATGCAAGCCTGATCAAAATGGCTGTCACCTACACTGTGAGAATCACATCTACCTACAAATGTGTTGTTCCTCTCCCCCTGTGCCTCAGGGGGGATGGCTGTGCAAACCATCATCTCAGCTGTCCAAGTCATCCACCACAGCATGCATACTTATACATGGAGTCAGGGAGTGGACCATATGTTAGGAGGGCTGCCAACTAGGAAGCTGGTATCCATAGGTCTATCACATCTATATTCATGTGTCCAGGTGTGGACACTCATCAATATCTGATCTGCTAATGCCATTCCTTACACACCCATATCCATACCAGCATACATCTGGCCTTGACCTGCATGCTCACCTATTACATTCCACATAAGTGTCACGTAAATGGAGTACAAAATATGGAGCACCGTGCTGGGGGACAATTTCCAACCCAGCCCTACATAAACATTACAATACAGGGATGCACCAATTTGTGTTCAAAATGGTGCATCACTGTGTTGTGAGAATGACGGTGTGTCCCAGTGCCAATATTCTCACAGCGGTGCACTTCTTAGTCACATATGGGCCTACATGTGGCTTGTCATGGCCTTGTTTACACGAAGCTGCCTATTTAGCACCATAAGCCGCACAAGATATCACTTTCTGCTTGTGCACGGGAACCCTTAAATGGGACACGATGTCACCATCCAGCCTACTTTGATATCTGACCATTTGACAGTTCATCACTTCTAGCATTGTGTGCAACACACAAGAGTCACTCACACAAAACCCTCAATCACTACACTGGACAGTCATTATCACACTTACTGGATACATCTGGGTCCTCAAATCTTGCCACTTCGCCAATGGTGTAGGGGGCAGGTCCGCTTGTAAGATATGGAAGGAAAACCATGCTTAGTGTCATACCACTATCACTACTAGTGGACAACATATTACAGTGTGTATTATTTTAGAGGAGTGAGCTAGTTATCCTGGTGTAAGACAGAGCAACAGACACGCCACTGCAAAGTCACAATGACACTGACACTCAGGTGAGTGCGAGCCACACATCTGCACACTTACACTGGGCCTGGGACTCATGTAGCGCAACACCCTGCAAAAACCATATGTGGCCAATCTATAGAGGATGAAACTCCATGGCATGAGGGGGAATTGGGTGACAAATACATGACACTACCCTGGTACTCTGCCAGAAAACTGACTCAGGTATTCTGGCTTGTCCTGCAAGGCACCCAGAGGCACTTTGTGATGGACATGCGGCTCAATTTTTAGTCTGCAATGATCATACATTGAGTAATCCATGACTGATGTGGCAAAGTTGTCTAATGGTATCAAGTGCCCCATTGCCAGTGCCCCTTTGCTAACATAATGGCAGGGATCATGTGTGTGAAATGATGACAATATAGCACTTTACATGGATTGCCCTACTTTGTTGACACAATACAGTTAAATATGGTATGCTGGCGGTGTCTTGACATATCATACATGACACTAGGCTGGGCACAGGTGTTGCCATGCCCCCTGAAATGTGTGAATTAGTGATGGTTGTGCATGACTCACCAAACATCTGACCTGCATTGGTAAAATGGTAGGGCATGTGAACTCCATGTCTAGACTGGCACAGTTAGACTTCATTCTGGTTGTATGCAACCTGGTCACAAGCATTGCATGCAGCACTCCAACACATCTGCTACTGTGATTGAAGAGCGGTGAACAGTAAATAGTATGCCAATGGGAGACTCACCAACAGGGCCACCGATCACCATACCAAGAGGGTCAAGCAGATCCAGCTTCCTGGCCACCAGATCTTCCCAGCGATTCTTGTGCTGGTGCTTGTTGTCCACTGCAGCCTCCTCGCCTCCGTTCGGCAACCTTGGATTACACGGTCCCCCATCTCCAACATTAATGTCAGGTAGTGGGCTACCAGCCACACAAAGCCTCCCAGCTCCTCCTCCCCCATCATTGTCAACCTCCCCCTAGTAGACATATCTATCAGGTACAGGTTGAGGACAATAATAAAAATAAAAAAATTAATAGAAAGGAAATTTAAGGCCCAAATATTAATCCCAACTAACCCAACTTATCAACTATTCTGGACAGACACCCCACAGTACAAATATAATGATAGACACAAAAAACACACACATTTAGTGACACTGGGACAAAGTGCAGTCAAAAATACAAAAAACACAACAGGAGGGACTCTACAAGATACAATACTGAGCGAAAATACACTACCAACTCCAGGACACGACCACACAGTCAAAAGAGAAACAGACTGTAAAAAGAAAGTGAAAGTACACCCACTGCACCATGCCAGTAAACAGGATTTCCTATTACATCACTTCCTGTCCCCGTACGACACGTTTTCTGTTATGCGTGTGTATTAATTTGATGTGCTATTTGCTTGAGTATTTCAGACTCATGACTTACATGCGCCTTTTTTTTTACATATTACCTTTATGTGTCAAATTAACCAAAAATCAGCATTGAGATGAGTGCGAAGGTGGAATCCACGCTAAGGGCCCATGGGTCATATACTTCGCGTTTGCAAATGTTTTTGGCGCATTTGCATCACTTTTTCTGACTCTATTCCTGATTGCTTTATTTTGTTCCATTGTCTATGGATGCACCCTGTGTCGTAGTTTGGACTCTTGCTCTAGGAAAGACTGCTGATTTAAGGATGACAGTACTTATGTTTGTAGGCGAATATGCCTATCCTCCAACAAGTCGCAACTGTTGTCCCAACCTTTCCGGCTCACTACCAGCACCTCACCAAAAACCCGAATAGTAAAAGGTGATTTGTGGCAGCCTTTACACATGGATTTGAGAGTATGACATCTCAGGGAATGGCGTAGTTAAACGGAGATTACCCCTTTCTCACAGATCTATCATGTCTCAACCAAACACAGACAATAACGAAGATGCAGTAAAGTTTCAATAGTTTTTATTTAACTGAACTGCAATCTGCAATAAGTTACATGAGCTGCAATGAATAGGACAATGAACAGAGTAAGAGACAGAAAAAGACCCCTACCATCTTGCAATAACATGAAAAGACATAAAGGGGGTGATTCCGATAGAGGCGGGCGGCGGTAGCCGCCCGCCTCGCGGGAACCGCCATATGGCCGCTCCGCGGTTGAAAGACCGCGGAGGCCATTCAGGCTTTCCCGCTGGGCTGGCGGGCGACCGCCAGGAGGCCGCCCGCCAGCCCAGCGGGAAACCCCTCCCCACGAGGAAGCCGGCTCCGAATGGAGCCGGCGGAGTGGGTATGTGCGACGGGTGCAGATTGCACCCGTCGCGTATTTCAGTGTCTGCATTGCAGACACTGAAATACACAGTGGGGCCCTCTTACGGGGGCCCCTGCAGTGCCCATGCCTTTGGCCCCGCGGCACCCCCGACCGCCATCCTGTTCCTGGCGGGCGAACCGCCAGGAGCAGGATGGCGGTAGGGGGTGTCAGAATCCCCCATGGCAGCGCAGCAAGCTGCGCCGCCATGGGGGATTCCAAGGGCAGCGGAAAACCGGCGGGAGACCGCCGGTTTTCCTTGTCTGACTACGGCCAAACCGCCGCGGTCAGAATGCCCTGCGGGGCACCGCCGGTCTGTCGGCGGTGCTCCCGCCGACCCTGGCCCCGGCGGTCTGAGACCGCCGGGGTCAGAATGACCCCCAAAGGCCCTTATTACAACCCTGGCAGTCGGTGTTAAAGCGGCGGTAATACCTCCAACAGGCCGGCCCATAAAAAAATTGACTCACGACCATCTCTTTTAGACTCGAAGGAACAAAAAAAAACACCAGGAGACATGAAAAAATTGAAAAAATTCAACTTGAAATAAAAGAAGCTCAGCAAAAAAAAAAAAAAAGTAAGTATAACATTATGGCCCATATTTATACTTTTTAGCGCCGCATTTGCTTCATTTTTTTACGCAAAAACGGCGCAAACTTGCAAAATACAATTCTATTTTGTAAGTTTGTGCCGTTTTTGTGTCAAAAAGTGGCGCACATGCAGCGCTAAAAAAGTATAAATATGGCCCTATCTGTATAACAGGCAAGCAGTTCTTCTAATGTGATAAGACTAAACAAACACTCATGTGCAAGGTCCCCTTACAGTCATGCCATACACACATAAAGTGAGGCAAATTAAAACTGCTTAAAAAACACAGGCCCATATTTATACTTTTTGACGCAAAACTGCGCTAACGCAGTTTTGCGTCAAAAAAATTAGCGCCGGCTAACGCCATTCTGAAGCGCCATGCGGGCGCCGTATTTATTGAATGACGTTAGCCGGCGTTAGCTGCCGGCGCCGTCTGGTGTGCGTTAAAAAAAACGACGTACACCAGGCAGCGCCGGCGTAGGGGAAAATGGAGCTTGGGCGTCAAGAAATGGGGAAAGTCAGGTTGAGGCAATTTTTGCGCCTCAACCCGATTTGCGCCATTTTTTTTTCACTCCCAACCCCCATAGAAATTAAACCTGTCTTAGCAAAGACAGGAGTCATGCCCCCTTGTCCAATGGCCATGCCCAGGGGACTTCTGTCCCCTGGGCATGGTCATTGGGCATAGTGGCATGTAGGGGGGCACAAATCAGGCCCCCCTATGCCACAAAAAAAAATTAAAAAAATACTTACCTGAACTTACCTTAATGTCCCTGGGATGGGTCCCTCCAGCCTTGGGTGTCCTCCTGGGGTGGGCAAGGGTGACAGGGGGGGTCCCTGAGGGCATGGGAGGGCACCTCTGGGCTCCTTCAGAGCCCACAGGTCCCTTAACGCCTGCCTTTTGCAGGCGCTAAAAAACGGCGCAAAAGCGGCCGTACGTCATTTTTTTTGACCCGCCCACTCCCGGGCGTGATTTTTGCCCGGGAGTATAAATCCGACGCACATTCCTCGGAGTCGATTTTTTAGACGGGAACGCCTACCTTGCATCTCATTAACGCAAAGTAGGTGTCCACGCTAAAAAATGACGCAAACTCCATGGACTTTGGCGCTAGACGCGTCTAACGCCAAAGTATAAATATGGAGTTAGTTTTGCGTCGAAATTGCGCCATAAAAAACGACGCAATTCCGGCGCAAACGGAGTATAAATATGCCCCACAGTATGTATGGGGCTGAGATGCAGTTGCAAAAAGAGGTGAAAGCTAAATAAAGAAGGGTAGGGGCACGAAAGTGAGAGAGAGGGATGGGGAACAAGCAAACACAGAGAACAGAGCTAGGAAACATGCAGTCTGTAGAGTGGCTCAATAAAAAATTTAAAAAAATGTCCCAAAAGTGCAAACAGTAAGGACACAAGTACTTGGGCCATGCTCTAGGGCATGGTCACATGCAAGAAGAGGAATGTGCTGACTGCAGAGTTGTCCAGCAGGAAGCAATCAATTTAGAGTGACTTTGAGGCCCAGTAATAGTAAGTAATGGGAGGCTCTAAGTCCACCAACAGTAAACAAAATATCTCAAAAAGACAGCGCCTGCACTGTCTACAAGAGACCTAAAAAGGGGAGACCAACCGGCTTTGCCAATACTTTTCCTACACTTAGCTTTGCCACTGGTTATTGAAACGTTTGCTCAGATATAGCATGCTTAGTGCCCGCTGTTCAACAAAGTGGGAGGAAGGATGCTCTAGTTCTCCTTAAAGACCACAGACTACATGTAGACTCTACATAAAATCCAGGCTATACTATTAAACCTCCATCCAAGTACTCAACTTAAGGCAGATACTGCACAGTACATACACTCAAATTTACTAATACAACTGCTATATATACTTATTAAAGGACAGCTAATGGACAGTGAGTATACAATAAATTAACTGTTACAACTCCAGAAACTACTTACGTCAGGACAGATGTTGCACTCTAAATAGAACCAAACTTACTATTGAAATCCAACAATACTTACCTCAGAGCAAATAAAAGAGAGTAAATAAATACAACATTTAGTATTCCAACTTCTCCACATACTTACATAGCAGTAGGTGCTGGACAGTGAGTATAAAAGAAAAGTACTATTACAACTCCACCAAGTACTTACCTCAGAGCAAGTGCTAGACACTAAATAGAACTAAAATTAGTATTCCAACTCCACCAAGTACTTACCTCATAGCAGATGACAGACAATCACTACATTCCAAAATAACCATTCTAACTTCACTGCATACTTACGTGAAGGTAGGTGCTGGACAGTGACTATAAGAAAATGTACTATTACAACTCCACCAAGTACTTACCTCAGAGCAAGGGCTGGAAACTAAATAGAACTAAAATTATTATTCAAACTCCACCAAGTACTTACCTCAGGACAGATGACAGACATTCAATAAAATCTAATTTTACCATTGCAAATTCCCCACATACTTACGTGAGGGTTTGTGCTGCATAGTGACTATAAAAAATAAATTACTATTACAACTCCACCACATACTCACCTCAAAGCAGGTGCTGGACACTAAATAGAACTAAAATTACTATTCCAACTCCACCAACTACTTACCTCAGGGCAGGTGCTGGACACTAAATAGAACTAAAATTACTATTGCAACTACACCAAGTACTTACCTCAGGGCAGATGACAGATATTCAGCACATTGCAAATTAACCTTTGCAAGTTCCCCACATACTTACGTGAGGGTATGTGCTGGACAGTGACTATAAAAAAATGTACTATTACAACTCCACCAAGTACTTACCTCACGCAGGTGCTGGACAGTAAATAGAACTAAAATTACTATTCCAACTCCACCAAGTACTTACCTCATAGCAGATGACAGATGTTCAGTACACTCCAAAATAAGCATTCCAACTTCACTGCATACTTACGTGAAGGTAGGTGCTTGACAGTGACTATAAGAAAATGTACTATTACAACTCCACCAAGTACTTGCCTCAGAGCAAGGGCTAGAAACTAAATTGAACTAAAATTAGTATTCCAACTCCACCAAGTTCTTAACTCATAGCAGATGACAGACAATCACTACATTCCAAAATAACCATTACAACTTCACTGCATACTTACGTGAAGGTAGGTGCTGGACAGTGACTATAAGAAAATGTACTATTACAACTCCACCAAGTACTTACCTCAGAGCAAGGGCTGGAAACTAAATAGAACTAAAATTAGTATTCCAACTCCACCAAGTACTTACCTCAGGACAGATGACAGACATTCAATAATATCAAATTTTACCATTGCAAATTTCCCACTTACTTACGTGAGGGCAGGTGCTGGACAGTGACTTAAAAACAAATTTACTACTACAACTCCACCAAGTGCTTTCCTCAGGGCAGGTGCTGGACACTAAATAGAACTAAAATTGCTATTCCAACTCCACCAAGTACTTACGTCAGAGCATATGGCAGACATTCAGCACATACCAAAATAACCATTCCAACTTCTCTGCATACTTATGTGACAGTAGGTGCTAGACAATGACTATAAGAAAAATGTACTATTACAACTCCACCAAGTACTTACCTCAGGGCATGTGCTGGACACTAAATAGAACTAAAATAACTATTCCAACTCCACCAAGTACTTACCTCTTGGCAGTGCTGAACACGAAATAGAAGTAAAATTACTATTACAACTCCACGAAGTACTTACCTCAAGACACATGGCAAACATTCTGCACATTGCAAATTAACCATTGAAAGTTCCCCACATACTCACGTGAGGGTATGTGCTGGACAGAGACTATAAAACAAATGTACTATTACAACTCCACCAAGCACTTACCTCAAGGCAGGTGTTGGACACTAAACAGATTAAAAGTGACTATTTCAACTCCACCAAATACTTACCTCAGAGCAGAAGACAGACATTCAGTACATGCCAAAATAACCATTCCAACTTCTCTGCATACTTACAAAAGGGTAGGTGCTGGACAGTGAGTACAACAGAAATGTACTATTACAACTCCACCAAGTACTTACCTCAGGGCATGTGCTGCACACTAAATAGAACTAAAATTACTATTCCAACTCCACCTACCTCATGGCAAATTACAGACATTCAGTAAAATCCAAATTTACCATTACAAATACTTACCTCAGAGCAGAAGACAGACATTCAGTACATGCCAAAATAACCATTCCAACTTCTCTGCATACTTACAAGAGGGTAGGTGCTAGACAGTGAGTATAACAGAAATGTACTATTACAACTCCACCAAGTACTTACCTCAGGGCATGTGCTGCACACTAAATAGAACTAAAATTACTATTCCAACTCCACCTACCTCATGGCAAATTACAGACATTCAGTAAAATCCAAATTTACCATTACAAAATCCCCACATACTTACATGAGGGTAGGTGCTGGACAGTGACTTAATAAAATATTTACTATTACAACTTCACCAACAACTTACCTCAGGGCAGCTAAAAGCCATTGAATAAATGGCAAATTTAGTACTCCAACTCCACTGCATATTTACATCAGCTCAGAAATGGGCAGTGAACATACATGAAATTTACTATCACAACTCCAAAAAGTACTTACCTCATAACAGACACTGGTCACAGAGTAGACCCACGTTTACAATTCTAAACCCACAAATTACTTACCTCAGCACAGGTGATACACAATCACCAAATGTAAAAGTTAATATTCCAGCTACACCGAACACTTAGAAAGAGCATGCAGTATACGTTACCTAACTTACTATTTTATAAAATAATTCCACCACATAATTAAAATTAAAAACTAAGAAGTTCTTATAATATTTTTTTTTATATTATTTACAGATATTTTACAAATGGCATCGCAAGGAGAAGCAAGTTACGTGACTTCAAGAACAGGACACCAGCTACTAAAGTATGAAGGGTATCTTTATTGCAGAGACAAGGTTGTCGACCTCAGGAGTCATTGGAGGTGTGTACAATTCTACTCTTCACATTGCAGAGGCAGAGCTGTTACTCTGGAAGACACTGTTGTTAGGACAATAGAGCACAACCACTCTGCCTCTGCAATGGATATAGAGATTAGAGAAAACGTACAAAAAATAAAACATATTGCATACTCCTCCTATGACTCCTGCGGACAGGTTCTAAAGGTGGTAGTACAAAGTTTTCCCCTACAAATTGCAGGTAGCATGCCTTCTATACCAAACCTTAGGCAAATGTTTCAACGAGAAAAACTGGCAAGTAACCCCCATCATGTAACACCACGATCATATGAAGACATTAACATCCCCCCAGAACTAAAAATTACCTTCTCCAAAGAAACTTTTCTCATGCATGACAACGAAAACCCTCAAAAAAGAATTTAATTTTAACATTTAGCACAACCCGCAATTTACTAATCCTACAAAATAGTGAAATTTGGATGATGGATGGAACATTTAAATCTACACCTCATCCATTCACTCAAATTTACACTATACATGCAACACAAAATAACACTACAGTCCCCCTAGTGTATGCATTATTGCCTGACAAACATTCCTCTACTTACACTGAATTTTTATCAACAATCAGAAACAAAACACTAAATAAAAGACCTAGAAAAGTGATACTGGATTTCGAATTATCAATGATAAACACAATACTGAAAATATATCCAGAAACCCAAATTCAAGGATGCTTTTTCCACTTTTCACAGGCATATTGGAGTAGAATTAAAAAATCATCCTTAAGTAGAGAATATTTCTCAGACTGCATACTACAATTTGAATTAAGGAAACTCACAGCATTATGCTTTGTACCACCTGAAAAAGTTGATCAGTATTACACAACAATAACAGATTCTAACTATTATACAGTAAATGAAGACAAATTGGTACCCCTACTAAATTATTTATGAGGAAACCTGGATTGGACACCTAAGCAGATCTGGTCGCAGAAGAAAGCCAAGATTTCCAATAGAATGGTGGAACTGCTACCAGACCTGCTGAGAAGGTGGTGCAAAGACTAATAATGCCATAGAGGGATGGCACAACTCCTTCAATAAAGCAATAGGGAAACCCCACCCAAACCTGTATCATTTCATGGAAATTTTGAAGAAGGAGCAACGTTTCCAAGAAATTAGACTTGCTCAGTCACTCTCAGGTAGCCTAAACCCATGCACAAGTCAAAAAAGCAAAGAAATGGCAGAAAGAATTTTGGCAAAAATACAAGAATTTCATACAATGACGGCATCAGACTACCACGACAGTCTAGCATATATTCTACATTACTAACAACCACTAACCTACTCAGAAATTACTTGCCAGTTATAAAAAAAAGACCATTAATTAAATTGGCATTTTTAAAATTATTTTTACACTAAATTAATCCAACCAAAACCGTTCCTTTGAGTTTTTCAGGTCTTTATCCAAATACATGTTGCTGAAGAAATCTTCTTCATTATTATAGAAGAAGCATTTTATACTGCAGAATTTAAAAAAAATATATTAATCATCCTGAAAAAAAAATTAATTAGTGATACAAAATGGATGATGAAAAAAACAACTCTGTATACAATAAAAAGTTGTAAAAAATAAAATATAACATTTTACCAAACCACACGTTTAAAAAAATATATATATATTAAAAACACCCCAAAAACATTTTTTACCCAAAAAAATAAAAAATGTTAATCAGATACTTACCAAAGCAACAGCATTAAATAAAATATTAATAATCAACAAAAAGACATGAAAACAAAATAAAGGACACTACTAATACAAAACAAATAAATAAGTACGAAGGCTGTTACAATTAACCAAATATTCTTTTTAAAAACCGAACAATTGCCTGTTTATGGAGCACTAAAGCAAAATAATCACAAGCAAAAAAACAATTATTCGTATTTATTAGAAAAGCAGTACAATTATTTTAAAGTTAAACACTGCTACACATTTTTTTTTTTAACGATACCACTATTGTATGCACACCTGTACGGGAATAACAAATTAAACATAAAAACATTCCAAACATCGTAAATCTACTGCCTACCTTAGAACTACCTCCAACAACTATTTCTGCAATAAAAATACCCTAAAGCATACTGTAAAAAAATATATATTTTCACTTACCCAAACGAGGTCTCAGCTTCCGTCCTGTCTTGACCGCGAAGCTGCTACGACTGAAAACAGAAGACGTCAAACAACGTAAACAGGGAGGAGCACTAAAAATAGAAAACTGACTATTTCACTCATAGAGTATAATAAATGTAAATAAATTTGTAAAAAATGTACAAAATCTGTAAATATTAAATAATAAATAAATAAAAATATTTTGCATTTTTTAAACTATATTATGTTCAAAATAAAAAGAATTTTTAAAATAAAATGTGTTTTTATTATTTAAAAATTATGTTTGCATATAAAAATTTGTTTTTGTGGATGAAAAAAATTCTAACACCTAAAAGAATAAAATAAAAAAATATCTATGTATTTTCTGTGAATTTTTAATGAAATAATAAGTTCAAATAAAAGAATATTAATTCAATTTAATATATATTTATAATTATACTTCCAAAAATATAAATTAAAAAAAAAAAAAATCATATTAATTTTGTATCACCAGAATTTTTTTAACATGTTCCAAATTAAATAAAATAAATATTTTATCAATTTAAAAAAATGAAAAAAACAAAGTACAATTAATAAAATATATATTCTAAATAATAAAGTTTTACATATTTACAATCAATATTCTACTCTACAAAATACTATTATAATAAACATTTAAATATAAAATTAATACATAACTATTTTGAAATTAAAAAATATAAACATCTCACCGAAAAGCAAAAAAAAAAGCAAAAAAAACAAAAAATTTAAAATAAAATAAATTCACCTTTATTAAAAATAGAATGTCAGTATAAATACACTCCCAACTCATTATCTCTCAATAAACAGTATCCCATCCCAAAAACAAATAATATACCAATATAAAAAATACCCAAGGGTATAAATAAATACCTGAGTATTAATACACTTCCCCATCAATAACCCCTGCATCCTCTATATCCCGCCCCTAATTCTACTCATATTTTTCATAAAATAATAAAAAATTGACCCAATTATATAAAATAATACCTGAGTATTAATATATTGTACAAATGAATACCCAAGTACTCAAACACTTCCCCACCCATAACCCCTGCATCCCATATATCCCGCCCCCTATCCTGCAACATAATTTTAACAAATAAATGCAAAATTACTCAAGTGTATAAATTAATACTTCAGTATTAATACGCTTCCCCACCCATAACCCCTGTATCCCACATATCCCGCCCCTAACTACACACCATGTTTTAAAAAAATACAACAATAAAATACCCAAAAGTATAAAATAATACCTCAGTATTAATAAACTTCCCTACCCATAACCCTGGCATCCGTTATATCCCGTCCCTTTCTCTCCAGCATATTTTTAAAAAAAGAATAAAAATGTACCATAGTCTATAAATTAATACGTAAGTATTAGTACACTTTCCCGCCCATAACCCCTCCATCCCATCTATCCCGTGCCTTATCCCAGAATTCATTTTTAAAAAAGAAATTAAAAAATATCCAAGTGTATAAAATAATACCTGAATATTAATATACTTCCCACCCATAACCCCTACATCCCATATATCCCATCCATTATCCCACAGCTTGTTTAAAAAAAAAAAAAGAAAAATTACCCAAGTGTACAAATTAATACCGAACTACTAATATACTGCCCTACTCATAACCCCTGCATCCGATATATCCCATCCCTTACTCAACACCATATTTTTGATAATAGAATAAAAAATTACCAAAGTATATAAATACATACCTGAGTATTAATACACTTTCCCACCCATAACCCCTCCTTCCAATCAATCCCATCCCTTATCCCGCAGTTTATTCTTAAAAAATAAATAAAAAATGACCCAAGTTTATAAAAAAATACCTGAGTATTAATATACTTCCTACCCACAACACCTACAGCCCATATATCCCATCTATTATCCCACAGCTTGTTTTTAATAAAAACAAATAAAATATTACCCAAGTGTACAAATTAATACCCAAAGTACCAATACACTTCCCCACCCATAACCCGTGCATCACATATATCCCGCCCCTAATCCTGCAGCATATTTTAAAAAATTATATAAAAAATTACTCAACTGTATAAATTAATACATCAGTATTAATAGACTTATCCACCCATAACTCCTTTATCCCATATATCCCTCACCTAACTCCACAGCAAGTTTTCCAAAACTACAAAAAAAATCCCAATTCTATAAATTAATACCTCAGTATTAATAAACTTTCCTACCCATACCCCTGCAACCAATATATCCCATACCTTACCCCATACAATATTTTTTAAAAAGGAGTACAAATTTACCAAAGTATTTAAAATAATACCTAAGTATTAGTACACTATCCCACCCATAACCCCTCCATCCCATCTATCCCGTCCCTTATCCCGCAGTTTGTTTTTGAAAAATAAATTAAAAATGAACCAACAGTATAAATTAATACCTAACTACTAATACACTTTGCTACCCATAAAAAAATGCATCCCATATATCCCACCCCTTACCTGCATAAATTCTTAAAATTGCAATAAAAAAATTATCCCAGCTTAAAAATTAATACCTGGGTATTAATACACTCCCCCACCCATAACCCCTACATCCCATATATCCCGCCCCTAAATCCACAACATAAATTCCAAAATTAAAACAAAAACAAGTGTATAAATTAATACCTAACCATTAATGCACTTCCCCACCCATAACGTCTACATCCCATACATTCCATCCCTTAATCCACAGCATATCCTTAAAAAAATATTTTAAAAAATACTCAAAATCCTAATAAAATACCCAAGTATTAATACACTCCGCCACCCATATTTCACAAAATAAAATAAAAATACCCACGTGTATAAATTAATACCCAATTACTAATACACTTCCCAACCCATAACCCCCACCTCCCACATATCCCGTCCATTAACCCACAGCATGCCGCCCCATAAAAAAAAAATACTCAAAGACATAATTTAATACCCGAGTAATAATACGCATCCCTACTCATTACCCCTGCATCACATATATTCCACCCCTAAATCCACAGAATGATTTCAAAAATGTAAAAAAATACCAAACCATTCGAATTACTACCACAATATTCAGACACTTCCCCACCCATAAAACCAAAATCCAATAAAAACCGCACATAATTGCGCTACATCTCTCCAAAAAACTAGACAAAAACAACGCAGTTTAAAATAAATACTTCAGTATCAATACCCATACCAAAACATAACCCCTGCATACCAAATATTTAAAATATATATAAATATATATATAATAATTATATATATATATAAAATATATACTTATATATAAATATATAAACATATATATATACATGTATACAATAAAATACAATATTTATATATATATATATATATATATGTATATATATATATATATATATATATATATATATATATATACATATATATATATTCTTTGATAAATGTGCTCACCAACGAACTCCAAACGGCCCCAGAGGGGTGGTGCGGTAACAGACCGGCAGAGCACTCCGGTTAATCTTATTTCAGCATCAAAATTGTTTTGTAACAGCCGCACACTCAGGAAGTCAAATTAGAGATAGTTTATTTAACACTACGCGTTTCGGCTGACTAGCAGCCTTGGTCACGTGTATATTTCAAACATTGCATACAACCTTATATACCCTACAAACATGGCCACAGAAATAGGACTCAAGTTGCTTCTCTCAAAGATACCGTTTTTCATGCCCAAACATAAGTAAAGATATAAATACACAAGTCAATCTAATCTGGATAAACACAAGGCTGAATATATAGGAAATATACATCAATTACAGTTCTATAAATATCTCATCATATATAAATATAATTATCATTAGAAAGTCAAGGGATATTCATATATTAATAGATAATACCTATATAAATACATAAATAAATACATGATCATATAAATATATAAATCTATACATATAAATATAAGTATAAATATAAATATAAATCAGAACATGACTTCGGCTCATATATATCCTAAAAATGATTCGCTTAAATAGACTATTTTTCATAAACATGTATGAAGCCAATATCATAATTCTAAAATCACTTTCCTATTTATCCAAGATGTTATAATTTTTAGATGTCATATGTATTCTGTTAGAATACAAACCTTTTCTTACAGCCAAAGATCCCAGTTATTGGATGACATAGGTGTTACTCTTATTCTTGAGAAATTAATTAAAACTAGTATTCCCTTTGTAATCTTTTACCTAATTTGTATGGAAAGTACTTATCACTATTTCTAAAAGGCCAATGCCCAACACCATGTGAAGAAAAAAGCAATAATTAATTCACGAATCAGGAATCCATCCGGACCCCGTCATTCTAAAAGAACATAAATAAAATAAACACTTTATATTCAAAAATTACTACATAAAAATAAAAATAATAATGATAACCATGCTACTCACAATACCAAGCCTAAAAGTCATAACTACAAAATCACTGATTCCTTATATCTAATACTATACAATTTTTTTTCTCCAATTATCAATTGTCAAATAGATAGGTATTTAATTCTTTACTGATATTTAATCCATTCGGTATTTTAGTTTCTAGGTCCACAATATACCGGGATTCTTTCTTCCGTAATACCAATTCTCTATTGCCACCTCTATGATGTAATGGTACATGTTCAACACCATAATAGGATAACAGGGTGGGGTCAGAGTTATGATTTTCCTGAAAATGTCTCGCTACAGGATAATGTGAGTCTCTTGTTGTAATAGCAAGCATATGTTCTAAAATGCGTTTTTTCACTGCATGTTTCGTACTTCTCACATACCTAAAATGACAGGGACATTCCAATAAGTATATAGTGAACAAAGTACTGCATGTCAAGAACTGCTTCATTTGTCTATTTATTCCTGATTTACTTGTAGGATATTCCTTTCTAGACACACTATTCCGGCATGCTTTGCAATGGCCACATGGAAAGAATCCCTGCAGACTATGCTCTTTAGTTTGAGAGGTACGTGTAGTGTCATTTGATCTCAATCTATCATAGAGATTACGACCTCTTCTATAAGTAATAAGAGGCCACCTCTGAATCTCCTTACCAATAATGGGATCACATTTCAAAATATTCCAATGCTTCGAAATTATCTTTTTGATCTGTACAGTGTCCTCATTAAAGGTTAAAACCAATCTAATATCCTCATTCTTCTCATTTTCTTTCTTCTCAGTATTATCAAAAAGTGTCTGTTTTCTTTCCACTTTCTTGATTTTATCTGTAGCCTTTTTGATTACCCAATCCGGGTGGCCCCTTTGTCTAAACCTCATAGTCATGTCTGTCTGTTCTCTTTCAAAAATCTCATCTGTATTGCTAATCCTTTTCGCCCTTAACAATTCTCCATAAGGGATACTCCATTTAAGTTTGTCAGGATGTCCACTGGTTGCATGCAGTAAGCTATTACCTGCTGTGGTTTTACGAAAATATATACTCGCTCCCGGGTAATAATTAAATGTAAGAAAAAAGGTGAGAGTTCGGAAAATACAGCCTTGTGTTTATCCAGATTAGATTGACTTGTGTATTTATATCGTTACTTATGTTTGTGCATGAAAAACGGTATCTTTGAGAGAAGCAACTTGAGTCCTATTTCAGTGGCCATGTTTGTAGGGTATATAAGGTTGTATGCAATGTTTGAAATATACACGTGACCAAGGCTGCTAGTCAGCCGAAACGCGTAGTGTTAAATAAACTATCTCTAATTTGACTTCCTGAGTGTGCGGCTGTTATAAAACAATTTTGATGCTGAAATATATATATATATATATATATATATATATATATATATACATTAATATTTATAAACACAGACATTAATAAATACAACATATCCAATACTATAAATTTGAAATATACATGTATACATATTTAAACACATAATAATTAAAATCTAAACAAAAAGAATACAAAAAACAAAATTTACCTTAAAATTTGTTGTTAAAAAAGCACTTACCTTAAATTTCGTTGTTCTGGCATTCGTTGTTAAGGCAAAATCATTGCTAAGGCAGTAGTTGTTCTGAACTTCGTTGTTAAGACATCGTAGTTGTTCAGGATTCGTTGTTCAGGCAAGTAGTTGTTCCAACGTAGTTGTTCAGGTTGTTTCCCATGTTTTTCCTGTGGTCCCGTATGAGGAAACACAGCTTCTAGCTGATTTGTTTTCTGGGCTATCCAGAACGGTATTCTCTCTCATTCTGTGGGTATTTTACCCATGATAGTATGCTCTGTTTGTGGATTAATCCCAGTAGCCAATTGGTATCCACCAGGTACCTGTTGTGCAAGAGAATTAGTGCGCAAAAGTGATTTTCAGAGTTTTCTTAATTTGAATTTTATGTAATATGCCTTCCTTTAGTTTTTTTTAAACATATTTGCATTCTTTAGGAAGCCTTTGAAGATTCCAACCTTTTAAAATAAATTTGCTGTCCTGCACAATAAAATTCTTTGTAAAGTTGCCCACACTAACTAACAAATTGTAATCACAATGAAATGCATGAATTATAGTTATTATACTCAAAAAGTCAACACTGAGAGGCATATTTATAGTGTCTGCGCTGAATTAGCGTAATGTTTTTTACGCTAATTTAGTGCAAACTCAACGCCATATTTATATTTTGACGCTAGAACCATCTAGTGTCAAAATATTGGTGTTAATATAATTTTTCAGATGCATGAAACCTCCTTGCATCAATGTGATGCAAGGTAGGTGTTACCGTCCAAAAAATGACTCTAACCCTGTAGCTCCATATTTATCCACTCGGGCGAAAATGACGCACAGCTGGGAGGCGGACCCAAAAAATAACGTTAACACCTATTTCCGTCAAAACTTAACGCCTGGGTCAGGGCAGGCGTTAAAATGAGGCAAACACATCACTACTTAAGAAGAACACACAGAAGCAACATTATCAACCCACAGGAGAAGATGGAGGTGATACTGATCCAGCTTGCAAGACGATGCAGAGGACAGCAACAACTACAGCACTCATCAAAATTACAACACAGTCCACAAAGGCAATGCAGAAGGCAGGAGAGGGTCTTCAGCACCAGGACAACCCTCCTTGGCCTCAGGGACCAGGACATCATTAGGACCTACATACTGAACCAGCAAGCCATATTACACCTTCTGCACAACATTGAGCGACAAATCACAGCTAGCCTGCAGATCCCACACAACATACCACATTTGACAAAGCTGCTAGCTGTCCTGCACTTGCTGGCAAGTAGCTCATTCCAAACAACGGGTGCCCTGGTTGCTGCTGTCTCGCAGCCCTCATTCTCTGCATTGCTGCCAAAGGTGTTAGACGCTATAATCTCCCTGACACCCCACCACATCAGCTTCCCAACACCCAGCAAAAGCAGGAGGAGACCAAACAGGGGTTCTTTCAAATCCATTGCTTCTCGCATGTGCTCTGTGCAATTGACTGCACCCATGTCCAGCTCGTACCACCTGCAGCAACCGAGCACTCATACTGGAATCGCAAGCACACGCATTCCATTAATGTGCAGGCCATAGTGGACCACCGGGGACAATTCATAAACATTTTGGCCAAGTATCCTGGGAATGCTCATGACTCCTTCATATTCCGGCACAGCAGGATCAATGAACAATTCCAGGATGGACAATATGGAAATGGCCTACTTGTGGGTAAGCCAACAAACTAACACCAATATACGCACAACACACCAACCCTGTAGGACACACAAGACATACACCACTACATTAACACATGGCCAGGGTTACACAGATGTGCAGGTAACAACACATATGCACCATGCTGCAGTACAGCACAATCAGTGCACACCACAAACACATACACCCATATGTACGTAACACACACACAAATTGACAGGCACCCCACGTAAAGAACAGGTGCAGATTTGTACCCTTTGCTACGGAAAGAACTACACAGACCACTACAAGTGCCCACAGGTTGGCTACTACATACACTCCACACACAGTACACCAAACAAAGAATAGCACAGCCATGTCAATGGCATACACCATGCCCATGTCATGTAAGTTCAATGTAGGAACAGATCCCTCAAGTCATGCCGTGCAAATCATTGCCAGAACAGAAATCAAATACCAGACAACTGCTGCCTACACCAACTATATCTCATCATAACATACCTGACTTACCTGTAGTGTGCAGAGACATCTGCCTGACTCATTGACTCACACACATAGGAATACAAGATCAATGCCCATCACATACCATGTGCCAGATGTATGAGAAATGGTACCACACCTACTATAGTGCCACCTCACATGCACCAATTACTGACCCACAACACCATCATGTCTGTACCAGACACACTAAATGGCCCACCATGGGGCAGAGTCACTGTCAGACAGTGCAGATCATGGATGCCATAGTGGGACCCTGTAGGAGAATACAGGACATCACTGACCTCAAATGCGTTGTGCCAAGGGACACATTTGCTAAGTAGCTGAGTTCCATCCCATAGCCTGCACTGTGCATGTATTGGCAGTATAAATGCTGAGTCATGTGTTGGAAGATAGTAGAGACACTGGTTGCTATGTTGATCATCCTGTAACAATGGGATACACACCCTTGGACACCTCAGGGCTGCCACAAACATTAACTGCCACTCTGGATCATCAAGGGACCTATGTAAAAGCCCACAGTGCCATTGTCATGGACTGCACTGTATGTACAACTTTGCAGATGACCATTTTAAAATGACTTGAAGCCACATTGTAAATCGGCCACCCTCCCATGCAGTGTGTAGCATGGAAAGGGTGTGCAATGTGTGTTGCTGCAGGTCTGTCACCACAAGATATATAGCATGATGATGCTGACTCAGATGTAGGTGTCAGCCAAAACCTGGGGCAGTGCCAGCAACAAATACCACCCCAGGGGTGGTGTTTGCTGGTTGCAATAAGGAAGTAGACTGTGCTTTGAACTCAGGTGATTTTGCCACCAATGCCTGCTGCATACTGCTGCACACACAGAAAGAGCCAATTGGCCATCAAAAAAGCATATGTATAGATTCATCCACCTCCACAAGGCAGCTAGCCAAGTACCCTGTGCAAGTTACGTAGTGTAGGTGCCCAGTTGTATATGAGCAACTGGCGCAGGGGTCAACAAAGGGTTGCCTAGTAACATGTCGCACATGAGGTATTCTTGCATATTCTAAAAGTTGCAGGACAGTGCAGCCAATTTTTGAGATGTGTTGTGCATTTCCACTTACCAATTTCAAAGGCCCTAAGCGTCACACATTATCTGCAATGACACATGTCAAAATGGATGGGCTGTCCAGGGTCTGTAGTGCTACCATGTTGCCACCACATCTGACCCCATTGTGTTGTGGGGATGTTTCATGTCCCCTCTAGTGATAGCACACTGATACAAAGGTGCACTACACAACGCATGGTATATACATACTGGACCATCTGTTTGGAATCCAAATCATATGTCCCAGGTCCTTGAGCCAAACACAAGATTGTCATGTCTAACAGCCCAGTGCTGAGGAGACTTTACACAAGGAGAGGAACTCACAGCATACCACAAACACATATGAGTCAAAATCAACTCAAAATATCAACTGCCATGCTATATGACAAACCTGCTGCAAGCCTTAACAACAACTTACTCTTTAAAACTTTTGCAGTGGATCAGGATTATGGCATACAGCCATGGATAAAGACCCCTTTTCCCAACCCAAGCACAGCAGCAGAGCGTGCATGTAATGAGGTACATCTGAGGACACAGACTATTGTGGAGAGGTCATTTGGGTCCATATTTATACTTTTTGTGCGCCACATTTGCATCATGTTTTTACGCAAAAGCAGTGCAAACGTACAAAATATAATTGTATTTTCTAACTTTGTGACGCTTTTGCATCAAAAAATGACGCAAATGCAGCACAAAAAGTATAAATATGGACCTTGGTATCCTGAAGTTCAGACTCAGGTGCCTGGCCATCACAGGAGGCAGCCTACTATATGCCCCACACATTGTCTGCAAGATCATAATGACATGTGCTATCCTGCACAACATATGTGTGCAGATGATTGTCCCCTTTCATGAGCAAGTTCATGACCTGCCTGAGGAAGAGGAAGAGGATGGTGGTGAAGAAAATGAGGGGGAACAGCACAATACAGCAGCTGGGATATGCCACAGATTGCACATCGTTGAGAACTTCTTCATTTAAAAATCACGGAACTCACCTTTTAAATTTTGTCACTAAACACCTCACTTATTCACACAATCTGGCTTTAGGCTCTTCAGTCTCCACAACATATACCTCAGGATTGTGAGTCCAACCTCAGGGAGCTTGTCACAAACACTAATCTGAAAAGTACTGTCGCTACATCACAAGTGATGCGTAAGATTGTACTGCTACCATCACACAGATCACAAATAGCCTCATCATTTGAATGTGACAACTGAAGGACACAATCTATGGACCACAACATATGAATTACATCCACGTTGCCAACTTGTACAACAATAGCTCATCACACACAACTACAACATGTCCAAAATAGCAGGTAAACAGGGGCCCCACACTTGAGGCAGTGGATGTCAAAATTTGGTGAGACTGTAATGTTAGAACAGACTACTGTCACAACTCAGTGTGAGAGTTGCAATGGCTACATGGAGCATATGTGACAAGGGGGGGACATCATTGGTAACAATGGTCATCATGATTAGCCCAGGTATGACAAGCAATGGAAGACGTTGGGCCTGCACAATACATCCATGGAAATCAGTCCTGCCACTGCCACGGGGCCCTATCCAGAGTACACCTGATGTCACACTTTGCACGGACACGTCTGTGGAATGCACATCAGAATGGATGAGAACTTATGCAGCTAGGGCTGCAGGTCCACCACACAAAAACAACAACCATTGTTATATGTAATGAGTTTAATCAAACATTTGTGTTCAAAACATGATATGGGTGGAATGTAGGCAGAGTGTATCAATCACAGTATGTACCAAATATGTACACATGTCAGACATATGTGTAGTCCACACACAAGTCACCATAACCTCAAGATCCACATATTAGGAAAGTTGTATGGTAACATTTCTTAGATAGCATTTATCAGCCATCATCAACAATGCCTGAGCTGTGTATGTCGTCTTAAATATTATGCTCTGTAGGACAACTACACATCACATGAGTAAACACAATTCACAATCACATACCAGAACTGTTGCATAGTACTGACTGCTATACATATGTGGATACCCTGTTGTCACACATGCTTACACATGCACAACCTGCAAATATTTGCATGCTGTTGATTCTGTAACACACACATCAGTGTAACAGACCAATCACACCAAAATCGCATTGTTGCATGGACTACCACATGTGGCCATACACTATATTCCACACTGCAGCACAGCCCATTCCATTTGTATGTTGATACAGGTGGTGTAGTGAACCCTTGTTTGTTTTAATGGGATAACAGGAGTTAGCTTAGCCTTTGGCTTGCAGACTCGTGCCACCGTCGCCTAGTGACTTTTAACCTACTTAGCTTGCTTTGTCTTAGCCCATTTAATTATTTAATTCTTCTAAGATGGCTGCCTTGCTTATAATTAGGCCCGTTGTTATGATGTACATTATCAGTGCCGCTGTGCTAAGGCGGCAAGATCAAGTGACAAAGACCAACAAACTGTAGGTGTTCACAATTAGGACTTTTCCTCTTCATGCTTTCGAGGGAATTGTTTTTATTAATTGCCGCCCCAAGCATGCCTGTTATCTATTGTTTGGGAACACACCTACGTCAGGGGTCCAAGTAGATCTGTATAAATACACCACACTTTAGACAGATAATCAGAGGGAATCCGACCAGAGGGCATCGCCACCATCGCTGATATCGATGCTACACGTCGTCTTGACGCTGACCTAGTCTTCGTGTCCCTACGGAGAAAATTTGGAAACTGCAGCATAAAGCGCACATTTCAGGATGTGCAATGTTTACCACCTTCACTCATAATTCAGGGGTAAACTTTAAAATTTACACACGCCTCATTATAATCTTCTTGTGAGTAGAAATTTATTTATTCATAATGCATCATATTGTACCTACATGACTGCACGCTATGAACTATGACAACTATAACTTGACTGCATGTTTTCCACAAAACTCTGTCTAATCCTAATGTAAAATGAACAATCTTAAAAGACTCTATTCCTGATGCCACCACGATGCCTCGATTACATCACCACAACCCACCGTATACCCTTCAAATCCACATTGTTTCATCACAGCGACTCCCTGCAACTTCCGCCTCTGGGCGATCCTTGGAACTTTGTAATGCACAGAAGAAACTGATAGTTGTAGAAGAAAAGAGCAGGTGAGAATAAGATGATGTGCTGCATTTTTTCTCATAGCTTCCCTCTGACCTACCACAACACAACCTTTTTCCTTGAATGGTAATTCAAAGAGTGCACATAACTAGACATTGTCGAAAAACACTAAGGGGGTCATTACGACATTGCCAAGCGGTAACCGCTGTGCGGCCGCCTATGCGGCCGCACTCCCGCAGCCCCCATCACGACATTCCCGCTGGGCCGGCGGAAATGAGGCCGCAACATAGGAGCCGGCTCCTAATGGAGCCGGCGGTGTTGCGGCCGTGCGACGGGAGAAGTTGCACCCGTCGCGCTTTTCACTGTCTGCTTTGCAGACAGTGAAAAGATGGCCGGGGCCCTTTTAGGGGGCCCCTGCACTGCCCATGCCAGTGGCATGGGCAGTGCAGGGGCCCCAGGACACCCCTTACCGCCAACCTCTTCCTGGCGGTGCAAACCGCCAGAAACAGGCTGGCGGTAGGGTTGTCATAATCCCCAGGGCAGCGCTGCTTGCAGCGCTGCCCTGGTGGATTATCACCACCGGGGCTAAAACGGCGGTAAACCGCCGGCCCCGGCGGTGCAACCGCGGCGCTACCGCCACGGTCGTGATAGGCCACAAAGCACCGCCAGCCTGTTGGCGGTGCTTCTGTCATTTTAGCCCTGGCGGTCTCGGACCGCCAGGGTCAAAATGACCCCCTAAGTCCAATTGTAGCCTGCTTCATCTGACACCAACGAGCATGACAGATCATATTGCTGGTGCAGAATAGCAGTGGCCCTTGCACATACCATAACCGCAACATCTTTATTACAGCTGAATTTCACAGACCAACTTAAAACGCAGAAATCTCTTGGCTGTACACCCACAGCTTAAAAATTGGAAAACAGACATGGACTGTTGGAATCTGCCACGATATTGATGATGGTCAATGAAATACCAATAACTAGAGGATCAAGAACAATTCCTACAATCTATGGATAACTCAACAAAGGACACATCATGCCCAGACACCCATCCTGGTGTTAACATGATGACGCAACATAGCCTAAGCACTTCCACAATGACACAAGAAAAATTGCGAGCTGAGAGAGAATGGCTTGAATCAGTCACCAGCTGATGAGTTTAAAAAGAGGCCTACAGAGTTACAGGTATACAAAGCCAGAGAAAAATCAAAATTATCACTGAAGTGCTTTATGTGTATTTGTTAACCTACAGCTGTCTTTTTTACCCACGCCCTTGATATTCCTTTTTACACACCATAGAAATGATTGTTTAATCCATTGATATTCATTTCCAACTATAGGGATCAAAACTGGAGAGGGTATTGGTTACACATCACTATGATGCCTGAATCCTGTGAGAAGACGTCCTTGATTACTAAACAGTGAGACTGCTCCTATCTCATAAAATCACTTCTTGTAACATGATAATGATCTGCCCCTCCTAGAAATATGTGTACAGCTGGTGCAGTGCTTACTTCTTGCTCGTTGTTTTCGGTGCGGAGCACCGGCACCTATTTTTGAGGGCCGACACTTATTCATCTGCCTCAAGCATTTAGTGCGAGCAAATGACACATATGGGAAAGACTGAGGAAGAGAAAAAACAAAAAGGTGTCGCAATGGGAGAAAGCAGAAAGCTGCAAAAGTGAGCTGAAAGGGCAGGGAGTAGCTTTAAACAGATTGAAGAGGACCTAGATGGCTTCAGGATTACACTGCCTCAGTATTCCATGTTCCCACATTTAGGGGCATATTTATACTCCGTTTGCGCCGAATATGCGTCAAAAATTTTGACGCACTTTCAGCGCAAACGTTGCCCCATATTTAAACCCTGATGCCCGATCCGGCGCACCAGGCAAATGGCGCTATGTGCGCCAGTTTTTGGAAGCGGCACCCCGCCCTGCGTTAATGACATGCAGGGTAGGCGTTCCCGTCCAAAAACAGACGCACATAGCGGTGCGTCGTATTTATGCTTCTGGGCAAAAATCAATCCCGCGCGGCAGGCGGCGCAAAAAAATCACGCAAAGCATGAATATCGTAAAATTTTAACACCTGGGTCAGGGCAGGCGTTAAAATGGGGCAAACACACCTGTACTTAATCAGAACACACAGAACAAACAACAGAGCAGCAGAGCAGCAGAGCAGCAACAGGGAGACATGGAGGTGCTTTTTCTTCAGCGTGCACGGAGACGCAGAGCCCTGCAGCAACAACAGCAGCCACAACAACAACAGCAGGGACCCCAAAGACAGCGCAGAAGGCAGGAGAGGATATTCTGCCCAAGAACAACCCTGCATGGCCTCAGGGAACGAGACATCATCCAGAGGTACCGGTTGGACTGGCAGGCCATTCAGCAGCTGCTGAGAAATATCGAACAGCAGTTGGCCCCCACTTTAGTGACTCCACACACTATCCCAACAGAAACAAAGCTGCTTGCCGTACTTCACCTGCTGGCAAGTGGCTCGTTTCAGACAACTGGTGCCCTGGTTGGTGGAATCTCACAACCATCTTTCTCCGCATTCCTGCCTAAAGTACTGGATGCCATCATTGGACTGACACCCCGCCACATCTGCTTCCCTAACACAGTGCAGAAGCAGCAGGAAACTAAACAGGGGTTCTACGCCATCAGTGGCTTTCCGCACGTCCTTGGTGCAATCAACTGCACACACGTACGCCTTGTGCCACCTGCTGCGAGTGAACACCTCTACCGCAACAGGAAGCACACACATTCCATCAACGTGCAGGCCATAGTCGATCACCAAGGACTGATCAGCAACATTGTGGCTAAATATCCTGGGAGTGTACATGACGCATTCATCTTCCGTCACTGCACCATCAACCAACACTTCCAGGATGGACGGTATGGCAATGGACTACTTGTTGGTAAGGACAAAAATCTACTTAAATACTCACTGCACAGAAACCCTCTAGGATAAACAACCCATACACCACAATAGCAACACCTAGACAGGAACACACTGAGGTACTCACATCACTAGCCATGTTTCACAAGTCACCATTGAACCTCTCACACATTGGAATTTACTCTACAGCTTAGTGTGAAGACATTCATGACTGTGGTTGCCTAAATGTCACCTTGCAAATTGGAAGTCTCACAATAACCTGTACACTAATACAATGCATAAGTTTTAAGGGATGGGATGGCCTGGGTATGTTCAATTGAACGTTTCTAATACACTTTCATGTTTCAACTCTGCATGGAACTATCATCACACCCCCAGTGAGGACACACGGACACCTGTGTCACAAGTCACAATGCAAGGGAGGGCACACTGTACTTGAGAAACCAATACATCCTGCTGACAAACAGTTAGCCAACAAACACTTGCTCAGCCAAGGAAAAAAAAATAATGCCAAAGTTTCCACCAACAACCATAGGTTGTCACATTAGTACACAAAATAGTCACAGACAACACAACACAACTACTTCCATCAAAGATACGTACAACAGTGCCTCCTACATCTAATTGATACCATTCTGTGTTTCTCTTTCAGCTGATCAGGGGTATGGCATCCAGCCTTGGCTAATGACACCATATGGGAACCCAAATACTGCTGCTGAGCGGGCATACAATGACGCCCACAAGAGGACACGCAGCATTGTGGAGCGGACCTTTGGGATCCTAAAGTCAAGGTTCCGCTGCTTTGACATCATTGGCGGAAGCCTACTATACTCCCCAGAGATGGTCTGTAAGATCATACTCACTTGTGCCATATTACACAATATTTGTGTAAAAAGGAACATTCCCCTCCTTGAACCGGACCCAGACATGCCTGAGGATGATGATGAGGAGGATGCTGGCCTGCAACAGGAGGGGGAACAACCTAACACGGCAGCAGGAGTGCGTAGGCGCCAACAGCTTGTGAACAATTTTTTTTACTTAAGTTATTATAATCACTTGTATTCCACACTTGTAAATAAACACAGATTACAAACACCACATCATGCTTTGGCCTATTCATTTCAGACCACCTTTAGTTTGAAATAGCTGAAGATGAATGTCGTCTCATTGATCAAGAATGCCATTAAAATTCATCACACCAAAAATAAACATCACAACTGTATGCACAGAGGGTAGGATGTGACATGAGACATTACCATACACAGAGCCCAATAAGAGTACAAATGTGACAATTACACATGCCGGATCCAATACAACTGAAACAGTCTCTCATCCAGCCCAAAATTGGAGATCATTTGAAAGTCACATTACACGTGTTCAGAGACTGGGTGGGACCATCCATGTGTACGTGACCATGTCATCAATGGCTTCTCTCAAGTGTGTGATATGAGCAATACACAATAGCTACAACATCAGCTGCCACTAACTCAGGAGGAGACCTTGAAGTTACAGTGACAACATACACCCAGACAGGTGATAGTGGATCCACATTCCCACACACATGTACACATATGTCATACAATCAATCTAAGATTTGAAAGTAGACCATCACAGTTGTGTCCCAGTTTGAACCTAGCAGGAAGATTGTAACATGACACTAAACCAGTTTATGCAGAAAGGGACACAGACAACCAAAATATTCTTCTCATTATCACATCGGGAACGCTGAGAGTCTTGCAAACATAGTCATAGGAAAATGGTATGCAAGTTAGCTCCAATTCATCATTACTGCAAACGTCAAATGGGCTAATGAGATCAATGAATGGTCAACAGTCATTCATACCATATGGCCTTACATTAGCCCGCTGCTGCAGGTTTGCCATGATATAATAAATATACTCCATGGACACAGTAGCTATTCTGGATGGTCAAATCCTAGGGTTCTGGGGGCCTAAGTCCACCTCTACCGCCCCCAAAACATACAAGAATCATGTACTTGTGAACTAAACACATGCATAAGGCACATGTGTGGCCTCCATGTCACAAGTCCAACACAAATCTGAAACACAAAATCATAATGGGACATGCTCAGCCCCATAAAAACTGAAAGTGACTCTCCCACTCCCTGTTAGGACTACAGATAAAAGCATCACCATCATAAATGTGGACACATTTTGGAGACGGAATACATAATGGTATCCCATCCATCATTTCTAAATAGCCATCAGCAATTACACCAAATATGTCTTCTAATATGGTCAATACATTAGTTAACGTATACCAAACATTACAGTGTGAATGCCTCCTATACATAAAACAACGGACATGTGTCATATACAAACACATATGTGTATCACATTGCACCGTTTGTCCATGACAAATCACCTTTCCAAAGCTAAAAACATGAAGACATAAGGATAAATTTGCTCCATATTCTACGCATACAGCATGGCCGTCATAATTTGTTCACGTACATGTGTGCACACAATGCAGAGTCAAATACAAATGTATCCAAAAGTGTCTTAATATTTCGCCTTCAAAGTATAATTTACATCCACAATATTTTTGACTCTGCATCATGTGCACTACTGTACGTGTAAAAAAAATGACGCCCATGCTGTGTGCGTGGTAAAATTGACGCTACATGGACAATATGTTGGACATCTCATGTACATTTTAAATTATTAATATTCATATCATATTTTTTCACTCCGCATCATGTGCACTACTGTACGTGTAAAAAAAATGACGCCCATGCTGTATGCGTGGTAAAATTGACGCTACATGGACAATATGTTGGTCATCTTATGTACATTATAAATTATTAATATTCATATCATATTTTTTCACTCCGCATCATGTGCACTACTGTACGTGTAAAAAAAATGACACCCATGCTGCATGCGTGGTAAAATTGACGCTACATGGACAATATGTTGGTCATCTCATGTTCATTATAAATTATTAATATTCATATCATATTTTTTCACTCCGCATCATGTGCACTACTGTACGTGTAAAAAAAATGACGCCCATGCTGTATGCGTGGTAAAATTGACGCTACATGGACAATATGTTGGTCATCTCATGTACATTATAAATTATTAATATTCATATCATATTTTTTCACTCCGCATCATGTGCACTGTAATGCGTCATAAAAAAATGACGCACAACTGTGTATGTGTGAAAATATGACGCATAATGGGAAAATAAAAACGGCGGCCATTTTCTGCAGGAAGTGATGTAATAGGATATCCTGTTTACAAAATCTGTACTGGGAGTTAACTTTCACTTTCACTTTGCAGTCTCAGATTTATCTAGACTGTGTGGTTGTGTGAAAGGTGTTGTCCTGTGTTTTACTGCTTTTGTGTCCTGTGTGCCTTGTATTTTGTCTTAGTGTCAATCTATTATTGTTGTATAACATTGTCTCAGTCTGTTTAGTGTTATTTTGTCTATACCTGTGATAGTTTGTATTGTCAGTGGGAGTCTGTTGTGGGTAGCATAGTTTGGGGGGTTAGTTGGGCTATTTTTCTCCTTCTTCTTTATCTTTCACACCTCTACCTTTCCCCATTTCCCACTTTTACTTTCATATTTATTTTGTCCATTATTAGTCCTCTCAATATGTCAGGTAGGCCTCGCCTGTCCAGGATGGGTGAAGACGAATTGGGGGGGTTCATATGGCTAGTAAGCCATTTCCTCCCACTAATGCTGGAAGCTGGGGGCCGTGTGATACAGGGGTATCACACGGAGGCGAGGAAAATCCGGTGGGAGAAGGTGCGCCATCACCTGGTCCGGGTCTACGGGAGTCTGAGAAATGTACACCAACTCAAGCACCGCTGGGCAGATCTGATCACCAGGGAACAGGACCTGCTGGACCACCTGGGACTCCGGATTGGTGGCCATGTTGGTGAGTAAAAATCTATTAAATGGGAATGATAGAAATCTGTGTGTGAACATGTGATGATTGTTAGCCAATCTGCAAAATAAGTAGCTGACTGTGTGTAATGCTAGGGAAACCTAGGCCCATGGTTATACACATAAATCCCCATATTTTGCAACACATGTACACGCAATAACAGCATTAAAATCCAACATCTATTTGTATTTTGCAAAGTCGCCCCCTCTCTGCGTCCCAAAATGTTGCAAATGCTGCGCTACAAAGGTATACATATGTGTCCTAATGTGTATTTGTTGCAGAATGTGTATGAAGACCTATGCTACCAGTCCGATGGCTCATTTTTGCAACACATACCAGATGCCTGTAGCTGCATGTAATGTGGTGTTGCATTTGTGTCAGAAAAGCAACACGTGAACTGCTCTATTTGTACTCCACTGGTCATAATGGCCAGTGAGTACGTCATGTAGAAACAACATACCTACATTTGCAGACGCCATAGCTAGACAGAAAGTTGGAAACACATGATGATGCTATACATGTGTGTTGTCTTCACGTCACATGTAGTGAGTCATGTTGTTCACACATATGTCACATGTGTGTCTGGTTGCTGTGTGTTGAACCTGTCCACATAGCCTGTTTGATTGTGAGTGGTCATGCAGTCCTCATGGAACCAGTTTTGGAATGTCTCTCTGGGATGCACATGCTGAGATGTATGGTTAACATTATTGTTGGGGCATACTAATGGAAGATCAACTTGGACGACACATGACTGTCCTGGCCACTGCATGAGTGTAGTAGGGTGTGACACTGGAGCAGGAGACTCATCCAATGATAATGTTGAATACAAAGTCATCCATGCAGGATGAGCATGGGTGAAAGTCTATCATTTCCATGTCATATTCACACAGTGTCATTGTAACAGAAATTATTTGTCCGTTCACCCTTTCTGAGTATAATCTTTGTTTCATGCTTTACAGGTGGACCAGCCCCGTACACCGTGGGAGAGGTGGCCCATTTTGACGACCCTGATACCTACAGTGAGTGTCGCCTGAGTGCTATTTACATTGTTTGGTAATGAAGCATGATGGATTACTGTGTGTTCAAGAGAATTCATGATTTGATGTGCTGGCCGTTCATTGGCTTTGTTGTTTTAGTGTGATATCAAATTTGAATAATGTTTCTGTAAAGCAATACCTAGTCATCTCTCAGATTGAGGGGTTGTAGCCCATTCAATTAGGGCGGCAATTGGGAATGGTATGACTCATTTGGAATACACTGGTCAATGTTAGACTTGGTCAGGGACTTGCCATCAACTGAGTCTGCATATCAGACTGACAGTCTCCCAGATAGCTTAGGCACATGGCTTTGATGACAAGTGTTTCTTCCTAGTTGAGGATGGACTGTGTACACTGTAGGTCGGATCTTCCGGGGCCATGTACTTCCACAAGGTGAACTCGAAGTGTATGTGACTTGAGTGCAATGGCCTAGGTGTTCAGTTGAATCATGTGAATGGGTGTTCTACCTCCTCTGTGTGTGTTGTTAAACATGCCTCACTAATAGTATGTTATGTTGGGCTAAGTCATATCATTTTGACATGTGTGGACCTGGGATGTGACAAGGTTGGGCTGACTACAACGTGTTGCTAGCCCTTCATAGGTGTTGTGTGTGAAGGCACATACTTGTTGAACTTTCTGTACACTCCTGGGTGTGCATTGAACATAGGATTGTTGGTTGTTCTTCCCACACCACCCACAAAGACTGGGATGTTACTGTGAAACAGGGTACCTAGGACTGTAGCAACCAGTATGTTACACGTACTTAGCACCTTTTGTGACTTGAGTTAGTACCTAGGGCCAGAGTGAGAAAAATGTCTACACGTTGCAAATGGCATAAATATATGTTTGTGATTTGCAAACGTCTGTTTCCTATTCCAAAATGTATTTGGTGGTCATGTACATATTAGGAAAATGCTTTTCAAAATGGAAATGATAAAGGGGTTTACCAGACCTACTTGCAAATCACAGTGGTAAGCAATCCCATTTGCAACCGAGTACGTGGTTGCAAAGTGAGTAGCTGTTATCATCCACTTGAAGTGGATGGTAACCAACTTGCTGGCTGGAAGGGGTCCTCATTGTAAACCTTCACCTTTGTGAGTGGACCAAAATAATCCTGCACAAAACAGCCAGTGGTCTAAGTGACCAATGATTACCGTGAAAATTTCAAAGTTGAATTGTTGTGTTATTAAACTAATTGCAGCTCATTTTCCTTTCAGGTAAACGGCCTACACTTGGGGAAAAATTACTTGCTTCATTTAAAAGCAGTCACGTCTATGGATTTCTGCTGGTCCCAGCAGGCCTCCATCCCCGTGAGTGACCCTAGTCGCTACGGTGGAGCAACTTGGAACCCACATCATTGATGTTCATGAGGTGGGTTTTCGGGACCCCATAGCGACTCGCAGACGGTGTCAGAGACACCGTTCTGCTTTGCATAATTGCTAGTTATTATTTCAAGATTCCTACATCTGACCCCTAGTGTGGACATATGATTCTGGGCCAGGGGTTCAATCTTAGCACACAACTAATTCCAAATGCCATTGAGTGAGGAGTGTGATTGTTATCACATAGAATGACATATGTAGTGAAGTCAGTATGCGGAAGAGCTGGTGCCATAATGTCTCATGCCTTAGGTATGATTTGGTTGAGTAGTTTAGGGTGATGTCATCCATCATGTAGAGACAGGTATATGCTAGGTGTGATATGCCCTTAGGTATGCAGGATTCACATGTACTTCCTCTGAGCCTTTCCGTGAACTATGTTGTAACAATTGCTGCAAAAAATACATTTCTAGTAATGGACAAATGACCCATGGTGGTATTCAACCCACTGTAAATTCAATGCTCAATATTTTCCTTTTCGCTTCACAGCTGCAAACCTGAGTGCCGCAGAGCGCAACCATTTCGAGCGCCGTGCAATGAGGTACAGGCACATCCTGCAGGTGCAGTGTGGGTATCGGAGGATGGCCCGCAGATATAATTCGGATCGGGCCTCCGGGGCGTGGTATGCCACACCACAGGCTCCCCCAACGGTGCCACCAACAACCACCGCCACTACATCCACCAGGTCTGCCCAAGGGGACACAGCAACGGACCAGGCATCTTCATCCAGACCTGGACCCAGCCGTGTGTTGGGAGCAGGGCTGTCCCGTGGCCACTCCACTCCAGCAACAACCTCCACCTCCACCAGCACCCAGACCAGCACTGACCCTCCTATTGACCCTGCAGCCTTCCAGGCATTGGCCAGAAAATTGGACAGGTTGATCCGCAAGGTTGACAACCTTGCGGAGGACATGAATGAGGTGAAGAAGAAGGTGCGCTCCATCCGGCGCACACTACGGAGGGCAAATCTGTAGTCATTTTGCCCTCCTGAACTTTTACCCCTCCCCTCTCACCTCTTTCCTTTTTCATACTGTTAGTTGGGTTTGGGGGGTTAGTTATAGGATAAGTATAGGAAATTAGCTTAGTTAGTGTTAGGTAAGAGGGTGGGGGGTCCTTATTCTTTCTATCTAATATTTTTGTGTGGGTGGGTGGGTGGGGGGCAATGTTGGGATTCCTGTTTAATTAAAAAAAAAAATCAAAAAAAAAAAATTCAAAAAAATATATGTTTGTTTAGGATAGTATAGTATGTGTGTAGGTTAGTAAGTGTTGTCCTGCATGTGTCTTGTCTCTTAATGGTGGGTGGGGGGTTGATGTTTAGATCGTTTCGTTACATGTGTAGAGTAAGTTTAGCTTAGGTTAGTTAGGGACAGTTGTGGGTTAGTAGTAGTCAGGTTAGATCAGTGTAGGTTTACCTTTCCCTTAGTTGCCTCTTTTATTAATACTTTGAAATAAAAAAATTGTTAACCCTTTACCTGATGCGTTAGTTGCTACCTTTTCATAGCCTTGACATCAGTGTAGCAGAAAGTTTTAGTATTACATTTGTGTTCCATGCTCGCTATCCCCAGGCTAATGAGGTTTAACATGCCAGCTACCCGTGTGCTAACTTGGTAAGTATCCACCATGTGGGAGAGCCAACATTGGTAGTGTGCATTGATCATCAAGGTTTGGGGTTGGTATGTATCCTACTTCACAAAGAGTGCTTCCAGACTTGTTATTGTAGGTAAATAGATAGGTCGGACAGCATTGTGAAGTTCAGGGAGAGCTTTGTAGATGAGGATTTGTTCACACTCTTGTCTTGTTGCTGTCATTGCTGACCTACATCATGTGTGTACTGATTCAGCATGACTTTCCTTCATGGAAGTATACGCCGTAAGGGTGATTGATGCAGTGTCATTTGTTTATCATTCCTTTCATTTTACAGCATAATTTCCAATTTTAGTATTGCATGGTGCCTACATTTCTCAGCCACCATTAGTTGTCTAGAATAGCTGTAGATGGTGCATCATTCTGTCCAACACAGCATGATTGTGTGTGCTTAGTCCCTTCATCAGTTATTTTCCTCAGTATAGTAAAGCTATGATGCAATCCTGGCCACTGCACAGATGTTTCAGTATACATGAAATCAGGACAGTAGTATGGAGAATCGACATGGTTGCCACACAGCCACTTTGGAGTTATCTACTGCACAGTTGAAGTGTGAAATAACACAGAGAAACAATAGGTGTGCAAGTGATATTTATTTGTAGGTGGTGTAATGCAAAATGCCATTCAGAATGTTAGCTGAGTCCGTTCTGGTGCATTATTATATGGTGATCCTACAGACGGGGTGTGGATGATGCTCCTGACATGCTGGGGTGATGTCACAGACGGTGCAGAGGAACATGAATTGCCAAATGGTAGGAGAGAGACATTCACTGGCAATGGGGACAAGTCATACAGTGGATTGCCGAACAGTCATTGAGGGTAGTTGTAGTGAGACTGGCATGTGTCAAAACGTAGGACCTTGGTCAGAGTAGGCCATGGTGCAGGGACTAGGGCTTCCGGGTACTCTTGCGTGTAAATGTTATCTGTTCCATCCATATCTTCTTCTTCTGATGTGTGTGTTGCCTGGTGTATCCTTGTTGTTGTTGGTTGTGAAGGGGCAACACACACCTCAGTGTTAGAAGACATGGAGGCAGACATCCCGGGGGCTGATCCCTGTTGAGTAATGAAGGGCAGTACTGCAGCAAGGAGGGCCTGCTGGTTTTTCAGAATGGCAGCCACATCCCGATGGTAGGCAGCCAGGTCGGCCCTGAGGGGTTCTATGTTGCATTCGTGCACACGTTGACTGGCTTGCAGTTGGAGTTGTTGTGTCAACTGGATGACAGCTGTGCAGATTTCCTTCTGTGTTTTTAAAAGTTCCTCCAAGAGCGATGTTCTGGCTTGCATTGCAGCTGCCTGATCAGCAGTTGACAACATGCACGAACGCACCCCCTCAAGGCTGGCTGCCATAGTTTGCATCCCCATCCGCACCTCCTTGGCCAGCTCCCGCTGGACCCCAACGACAGTTCTTTCGAAGCTGGTGCCAGTGTCGACAGAGTCCTCAGCTGTGTTGGAGCTGGCAGGTCTTACAATTGGGGTGGCGGGTGGTTCTACTGTGGTGGCTGCTTCTTCTGTGCTCCTCCTTGTGACTGAAGGTGGGGTTTGGAGGCTTTCAAGGACCATGTCAATGGTCTCTTGTGGGAGGTTGATGGTCTCGTCATCCATGTCATCAGGGAACTCATGGACAGGCATATCGGCAGGAGATCCGTGTTCCTCTGCAATGAAACAGGGTACAATTAGTGTGTCTGTGTTGTGACAATTTTGCTTTAAGATACAAGCCTTTGGATGCCTTAACTTTGTACTCTGTGTTTGTCTTGGTATCTGCTGTCCGTCATAGGGCATTGTTGTAGGCCTATGGCCCACCTGTGTGTCACATGTATGATATGGATCTTTCAGACATGTCTGCCAGGTCGCCTCTAGGTGTTGCTTTGTAATTATTTAGAAATAGGCGTTTTTTTGTCCTACTCCTCCCTCGGTGTTTCACTATTGTTATGGAGGGACATTTTGTTGGGTGGCCTCTCATTATCCTACATGTGATTCTTGGCTTTCTAGGCAGCAGGATAGTTAATGGTGTGGGGGACTAAGTTTGACCCACTTGTATATAACTCTGTCACCCAGATATTCAATTTAGCTCAGACTAACTAGCAGTGCCTCTGGTCTCCCACATCAAAGGAATGTTTAGACATCCGAGCGCATGACATCTTTGGAACTTCTCAGGGAAGTGGTGGTCACTCAGGTCCTACACATTTCTATCTTTTCCGGTATGTTCCCATACACAAATGACAAAGACAGTATTTGTTTGATATGAAGTTTCATTGTACAACTGACTTGTAGGAATTTAGGTGTGAGCCCCAATAACCCAAACAATACACACTGTTAGAATTGAAATAGTCCGCAGGAGACTAATACATTAGTACACAACTATCATGGTGCCTAACAGTTTCTACTCTCCTTCTGCTTGTTCTATGTATAGCACAGCATGTTAAGTTTGGAGCTTGCCTGTCTGAATCACAGGGGAGACATCATCCCTCATATCAGAGGAATGGGCTGGGATCTGGTTGTGCATCAGCAGCAAGGCAGGCAGCATCTAGTTGTGAATTTATTTTTGGAAACTCCCCCATGCGTGTCTTGGGACGAGGAAGTGAATTTAAAAGACATATGTCATGGTGATGACAAGGTTTCCCTACGCAGGAATGCCAGACCTTCAACCCTACCACATCTATCAGCAACGTACCAGACGGTATCCTTGACTGGGGCACAGAGTGAGTATGTTCTGGCAAACTCCAGTGCAGAAGTAGGCAAAACAGGGAGATTTGACTAATTAACAACACCCTAGGACTGACTATTTGCTACATTAACTGATAGGAAGGGCAATGATAATCATTTAGTGCAAAGTGCTCTGAGGCTCTTAGATGTGAGCAAATGAGTATTAGTACATTCAGGGTAAGATGCACAAAGGCCTCCAGCCTGAGGCTAATGCGCAAAGTATACGTTTCACTTGCCACACTACACTTTGACTGACTGTGGGTGTTGTGACTGCCCTGCCAGCACACTTGCCTCTCAGGCCCTGCCCCATACACTTTTTATTCACATTGCATGAACTGTACATGTTACGTGGCATTACCTATGCATGTCAATGTTAGGATGTGGTATGGATGTAAACATTGTTGATGTTTGTATATGATGGGGTATAATGTGTGTCTTACTGGATTGGCCTGTTTATCGTATGAATGTCCTATTTTTTTGTAAGACTGTGCAGATGTGTTTCAGTGACCAGTTGCCTGTGTCCCCTCCTCAATGTTGTTGTCTGAGCAGTATGACATTAGTGATGTAGCCTTGTTAGCCAGGCACGTGAGGGACCCTGACGTATGCAGCATGTGTGTGTCGTTAGTGCTGTGTGGCTCCTATTGCTGTTTACTTAGGGTTATGTATGTGTCAGTTATGGACATTCGGCATTTGAGTGTACTGGTACCTTTGTCTTATTTCTAGGAGTAATTGCAGATGTCATCCTCACCCCCTATTTTAGGTATGTATGTTCCAGGGTGGGGTTCCTGCCATTTGGTGCTATAGCTGCACAGAGATGAGAGGTGTTATTGTCAACTGTGGTGGCAGTTAAGTTGCAGTTGTTGTATTTGCTACAGCATTACTGTTAGGGACCTAGTTGATGTAGAATAGATTTTGCAATACAAGTGCCTAGATGTGGATTTGAGGTAGTGTCCTTCCCACCTGTCACTGCTTTCCCTTGGCTATCTTGTTGTAATTACAGGATGTCCCCGTGGGACTGTTGTTGTTGCTGTATTTTGTCGTGCCCCAGCTTCGGTCAGTACTGGGCATGCCCCCCTGCCGTGCCCCTTTCCCCATGCCACTTCATATATGTGCTGACTTACATGCATTGTGTAGTAGGTATCCCCCCCCTGCTTACAATCCTCATTATTGCATTTGAATTCCCCATGCGACTTACCCTGCATGTGCGTTGTCTCCTGGTAGTCTGCGTTGTCCAGTCCTTGAATCCCTGTGACGATCTCCTCCGGGATGACGGCTGCGACCATCTCCTCCATGTGGTCCAGGGCCTCCTGGTGTGCTGGACTCCCCCCTCCAGTCTGCATTGCTGCCTTCCTGTTCCTGGCCATTTTCTCTTTGGTCCTACGTTTGCAGTCATGCCAGCGTTTCTTACACTCGGTGACTGTCCGGCGTTCTTCAGCCACACTGTTAATCTTGTCCACTATTTGTTTCCAGATGGCCTCTCTCCTACTGAGTGGCAATTTAGAGGATATGAAAAGTTGGTGCTGGTGTTCCGTCACCTCTTTCACCAGGATTTCCTGCTCCTCTGCACTGAAGCGACACTTTCTTTTTTTTTTTTTAAATGTCCTGGTTCCTGTATGCTTCCTCCTGGCTGGTTCCTGGTCTGCTCTCATCCTCCTGGGGTCTGTTGGGGCATCTAGGATCCATTTTGGGTCTCCTCTCCTGAAAGGGCAGTTTTCGCGCAAAAATGTAACGCAATTGCGTGAAAAAAAACGGCGTTTTCACAATTGCGCTGTCGTAAATCGACCCACAGTGATGTGCGGCGCATTTACGTTGGTTTCCTTTACGACAGACGGACGATGTGTGCGTCACAAAATAATGACTCCCACCTGTTGGTTGCGCCGCCGTACGTCAAAGTATAAATTTGACGCCCGCATGGCGCTTCCAAATGGCGTTAGACGGCGCAATTTTTTTTGACGCAAAACTGCGTTGGCCTAGTTTTGCGTCAAAAAGTATAAATATGGCCCTTAATTGCAGTAGCCACATGTTTAAGAGGAGGGCTTTGGGCACTGGCATGTTTTTATTTTCAATTTAAGCACTGGGTGGGTGTCAGAAAGCTAAGCTCACCTGTATGTGGAAAGATGGGTTATATATTCTTTTTGGAGGAGCGGATTCATTTGAACTACTTGGTATGCCTCATTTTTTTTTAAATGTTCCATCCAAAAGAATGGTCCCTCTTTTATCGTCTTTAGGAGAAGGAAAAAAGAAGGGAGACAAAGTTAAAGGTGTAAAAAGAATGAAAAGATTGAAGAGAACAAATCTGCGGATTAACAAGAAAGGTAGAAGGAAAATACATTTTTCAGAGTCGATAGTTTCCCTGCAAATACACCAGGAGTTATCATCTCTGTCCCCTTACCCTCTTCTGCTTGGAAGGGAGTGTAAATCTGATCCTTTGCCCATCCATCCCTTGGGAATGCCTTCAGACTTCCAACAGCTATGCCTTTCTTGCATTCAAGGCCGGTCGCTGACCTCAATGACATTAAATTAATGTCTTTTCATCTGGGGAAGGCTCTCCTTCAATAGATCATAATGTGGATACCCATGTAGTAGACTTTATTCTAATTTTTGATGCAGACTGAACTTTAAATAGATCTACTTTGTTAAGTTGTTTTTCAGAGTCTAGTACATTGAGACAAATTCAAAGTTATGACATTGCTCTTGTTTCCCTAATGTCCTCTAATGCAGGATTTAAGTATAGGATCACTTTTCACTCTACCCGGCTGGCAAATTTGGTCCTACAAAATGCTGACTTTTTGCAATGTTGTGGGATTGATGTAGTTCCTTTCTTGAGTCATGTTAGTGCTCCTGGTGATAAGGTAGCAAATCAGGCCTTTGATGGTCTTTTATCCCCTGAGCATTTTAAATACCTTGAACATTCTGTGATGAATTCTAGAATCAATCTGCATGCTCTTACAGTATCCCTAATAGGGAATGATAGGCAGGTGCTATTGCGGGAATGTCGACCTACTCAACAAAATGTTAATGTCTTGGATGAATGGGATTGGCTCCCGGGTATCCTAAATCGGCGCAGGGGTCCTGGTCCTTGTCCCAACCCTTTAACTAGCAGAGGCCTAAAAATAATTTCCTGGAATGCAGCAGGGGTAAAATTCAGTAGAGAAAAACTATCCTATCTTAGGGGGTGATTCTAACTCTGGCGGGCGGCAGAGGCCGCCCGCCAGAGTTCCCCCCTCCAGAATACCGCACCGCGGTCGTAAGACCGCTGCGGTGATTCTGGGTTTTCCACTGGGCTGGCGGGCGACCGCCAAAAGGCCGCCTGCCAGCCCAGTGGAAAACAACCTTCCCACGAGGACGCCGGCTCCGAATGGAGCCGGCGGAGTGAGAAGGTGCGACGGGTGCAGTTGCACCCATCACGAATTTCAGTGTCTGCTGAGCAGACACTGAAATTCTTTGTGGGGCCCTCTTACGGGGGCCCCACGACACCCCATACCGCCATCCTGTTCCTGGCGGGAGAACCGCCAGGAACAGGATGGCGGTATGGGGTGTCAGAATCCCCATGGCGGCGCAGCGAGCTGCGCCGCCATGGAGGATTCTTTTGGGCAGCGGAAAACCGGCGGGAGACCGCCGGTTTTCCACTTCTGACCGCGGCCAAACCGCCGCAGTCAGAATGCCCTGCGGAGCACCGCCAGCCTGTTGGCGGTGCTCCCACCAACCCTGGCCCCGGTGGTCCATGACCGCCGGGGTCAGAATGACCCCCTTAGTCTGTTAAATCCTGATTTGATCTGCCTTCAGGAAACTTGGTCTGATACGGATCAACTATGGGATGATCACTTTGTTATTGACTGCAAGGCCACTTCATCCCGAAAGGGGCATGCTAAAGAGGGGTAGCCTGTCTATTGTCCAACACACTTAAATGGGATTTTGTCTGTTATAGAGACCCTAGTAATATTTTTATGGCCTTAACCCTCCAATTGCATAATACTTCTCGGGGCTCCATCCCGTTGTTACTAATGAACGTATATGTTCCTCCCGAGGCAGCCCATGATCCCCTGTTACAGAAGGTTTTTGCCTATATAAAAAATTCACTAGACAGCAAGTTCCCTCCATTTATTAGTGGGAGGCCTAAATTGCAAGCCATGCCTCATATCAAATGCGTGAAGTGGAGAGAAAAGCCGCACTGCGAATTCCAGCCCCTCGATAAGAACAAATAAAAGAGGGAAACTTCTACTCAGTCGTCTTAGAAAAAATGATTGCATCATTGCCAATGGAAGGTCTCCCTCTGATTCTCCTGCTTCCTTTACACATATTTCTCCGGGGGGAAGGGCAATCTTAGATTACCTGGTTTTTGGATATTCCACTTATTGTTTACTGGACAATCTTAAGATTATTGATACTCCTTAAAGTGACCATAATTTGCTCCTTTTTACATTAGAAACAAACCTACCACTGATGTAGACTTGGAAACTGGGTGGGTTAGCTCAGGATTTTGTTAAAAAGACATGGAGGACACAGTGGGACTTTAAAAGGGCTGAAGATATATCAGGGCTGCTAGTAAATGTGTTTATTGATTTGATTAATTGGGAAGGGAATGAAGTGCAGCTCTTTTCTAAATTCAGGAATCAGTTGTTAACTAATTCCACGTCCGGAGTGCCAAAGAATAACCAGAGAATGATCCCTCGCCAGTTACTTGATTTGAACAGGGAAATAAATAGCCTGGTTAGATCCCAGTATTTAGCATACTCTGGGGAAAGGAATGCTAGGTTGGCTTCGTTAAAAAGGAGAAGGAAGCGTTTGAAGGCCCGCCTGGCAAGAGAATCTAGGGATATGCTTTGGATCCACCTCCGGGAAGCAGCAGTAAAAGGTCAGGCAAGGCAGTTTTTGGGCATTGGTGGGTGAAGGTTGTGGATCCAGAGTTCGATCAATACGTGTTGCCATAGCCGATGCATGTTGGTCTGAATTTATTGCCTCCCTGTATGCTTCAAATGGGTTAGAACCGTTCCGGGCCCCTGAAAGTATTGGGATGCATTATTTCACTCCTACATCACTAAAGGAGATAGAACTTGTTATTCGCTCTATGCGTTCCTCTGCTGCAATGGGTCCTGATGAACTTCCTATATCTGTAATAAAACAAGATATCAGCTCTTGAAGTAAGATCTTATATGTGGTCTTTAGAAGGTGCTTTCTTTCAGAAGTATTCCTCTCTTCAGGGTTTGTAGTATTATCATTCCTTTATATAAAAAGGGAGATCGAAATTGTCCAGCCAACTACCGGCAGATCACCCTTCTAGATGCAGTTGGAATTATTTTTACTTAATGCCTGCTTTCCAGACTCACCACCTAGGCATTGGAGAATAATATTGTTCCCCTGGAGCAATCGGGGTTTAGATGAAATCATACTACCCTGGACAACATTGACACATTACATGTTATTAAAGAAAAATAGGTGAAACTGAGAGGACGAGTGGTCTATACCGCCTTTTTTGATTTTTCAACAGCATTCGATAAAGTGGATGGAGATCTGTTATGGAGAAAGTTGGCTAGTATGGGGATACCTTTGTTCCCCTTAGAGTTGGTAATCGATCTTCATTCTACTACTGGGTGTAGAATCCTTCTAGGGGGTGATAAAGGTCTATCCCAAGATATCCATACTCTGAATGGACTTAAGCAATGATGTCTATTGGTGCCCCTTCTTTTTCCCTTATATATCTCAGACTTTCCTTCTTTCCTGTCCCAGAGTGAGGGTTTTCCCCCGCAAATAGGAGGGTATCCATTATGTTGTCTGTTATATGCTGATGACATCATAATTTTTGACCTAACGCCTAAAGGTTTACAGAACCATCTCCAGTCCTTGCCAAAAAAAAACACTTTTTTAAAGATCAATGCCTCAAAATGTAAGGTACTCTGCCTACATGAGAACAAAAAGATTGCGGGAACCTTAGCGATGTAGCCCATATTTCCTCTAAAAAATCGAAAGCCGATTGTGATGCAAAAAGGTTTAGGGGCCTTAGATAGTGCTACTGGAAGAAGGCATTTTTCGTACCGCCTATCAGTATATCGAGCTAAAATCCCTGCATCCCTTCTTTATGGTGTGGAATTTGAGTTCTTGAATCAGTCGAAAGGTAAAATCCTTAGAAAAATTTTGTCTCTCAACTCTGCAGTTTCTGCGGCAGCCTTAAGGCTGGAAATGGGGCTACGAAGTGCCTACGTCCAAGGATTAGCAAGGGTTATACGCGTGGCTGCTTCGCTTATAAGGAGCAAATAAAACACTATAAGGTCTGTGATAAGGAAATAAATCTTTCTAAATAATAATAATCCCAAATACTCCCTTTGTAAGAACTTTTCTTATGCTCTTGAAAGGTTGGCGTTAGATTGAAATCAGGTCTTTGCAATTTCTCCCTTGCATTTGAAAACTGGCTTAAAGCAGGCTACGTGGTCATTGAGTTTTCGGCTAGACCTTGAGAGCTGTGCAAAAAAGAGATCTTTTATGAATTTAGTAAACTCTCTAGTAGTAAAAAAACACACAACCCTATATATTATGGAATATTCCACGTAGGGTTAGACGTTTTTGGATACTGCTTCGCCAGGGGTTACTTCCTCTGAATACTTTTCTGCAGAAATGGCACAGCTCAGCCAAAGAGTATAATTTTTGTCTTGCCGAAAATCAAGATTTAAATCATGTTTTATTCGTCTGTCCATCTCTCGCACCATTCCGGCATCAATGGTCTCCTTGTTGTCTGCATCTGAGTTTCTACGAGCCCAATGAACTATTTTGTTTTAGACTTTTTAATTTTTTTAAGTGTTTTTTATATTGTAAGGTAGATTCATTGATGTACATGAAAATCGACCCTGGGGTATCAGATGATAAAATATAAGTGGCTAGATCTGTTATAATGATGCACTTTTTTTACACCATTATGCCATAAGGAGTTGGGCAAAGATATTTATGTGCAATATGAGGATGAACAAGGTATTTGACGTTTTACTAGTTTCTAATCACATGATGTTTTGTTGTTTTTTTGTATTGAAACACTATCATGATGCACTTTATGAAGAGCTGGGTACGGTTAGTGAGTATTTTATCCGTTGCACTTGATTATCTTTGCATTTTTATAAGTAGATGGACAAAATATTTAGACTCTCTATGGACATAATTTTTAGTACTTTTTTCACTAAATTTGTTCCAATTGCACTGACATGCGCATTTGCACTACTTGCATCTTGCACATTATTTCGGAATATTGTATTTTGCAATCTCATATTTGTAAAAAGTATTGTTGAGCTTTTTATAAAGCTTTAATTTTATGGGTTTTAAACATGTCCAACCCAATTTTGTGTGTAAAGTGTGGTAGGGATAAATGTTATATTTATTTTTTATGTGGACCTCAATTGAGTTCCAAAACATAAATAAAAATTTAATTGAATTGAACTACTTGGTGCACTTCATATTCTTAATGAATTTTCCCTTTCCCTCATCCTCTCTACAACCCCTGAACTTGTCTTCCTGGTAGTATTTATTGGTTTCTGTAATTTTGTGAGCTTTCCACAACCTTCAGTTACTTTTAATGAACAAAATATTTTCCCCAGTTATGAAAACTAATATTACATTTTCTTGCTTCCAATAAATTGAATGTGAACATGGTCCCAAGCGGAATCCAAAGGTACCATAAATAGCTTCACATGATACATAATGAAAAAGAATAACATGTCATATGGTGACACAGAGTTAATCTAAGAGGCACATTTTTTTCAATGAGAAAACTGACAAGCTAAGAATGGACTGAGCTGTAGAAGTAACCTATACCATAACATAAGAGATCTGCATAACAAGCAACACAAGTGCAGAGTCATACAAAAGAGGGTGGTAGAGATTATCTTTAGCAAGACACTCTTACTTTGAATTATTAAGACTTACAAAGCCAAAGTCCTGAGAGGAAAGTGCTTTAGCCAAGATTGTAGTAAACTATGGAAAACTACCAATAGTGACATCTACATATGCTCTGAATGGCAGCAAGCCCACTTTTTCTCTAACCTATGTAGAGTTCGGAAAGGGTGGAATATGTCTGTAGATTCTTGACTAATTGGGAGGTCTGAGCACTTCTCAATGGCAAGATAGAGGACCAGATTTAAGATCCTGTACGGAGGCCATATCTCTGGTGTTCGCATTAAAGGAACGAGATTCAGAAAGTTCATTAAGATGCTCCAAGCTGAACTGACAGACCACACAAAGTGCACCTAGACTTTTTATAAAAACTCTTTCTTTAGATTCAGCCCCTGAGAAAGGCAACCGGTCCAGGCATTTTACTCCTCGTAACAAGTTACTTTTATGAACCTATATCTGCACAAATGCCTCTAGGGGAGCATTTTATGAACACCTGCTTTGTTTTGTTTTGTTTTTAGTATAACTTTTTTGTTTGCGAAGATTTTAAGTAAGCATGCAATAAAGGATGATGATGATGATGACCAGGGATTGGTAGAAGTACAGAGGCTTCTTCACCCATGTGACAGAGTACAGCTTTCTGTTGTGTGTATTTGGCACAAGCATACATGTTCACTTCTAACATCCCATACTCTATTCTCAGATGTTTTCTCCTTAATAGAGGTAATAGAGGGTGATACATTAGACTATGATCCAATTATTCTTTGACTGTCTATGGAATTATTAGTACCTTTAAGAACGGACAGCCAGAACAGAAACTTAAATTGCAGTCATGTTTAATTTATTTTCTAGCATGCAATTAAGGTTCTGTCTCTTCAAACCAGAATTTAGAGGTGGAAGGAAAAGCCTCCATAAGAGGTGACATGATGTGTGATTCTTCCTTGAAGTAGAAAAAAACAAAGACAAGCATTCACAACTGGTAGCTCTAATCCATAACTTGGCAATGAGATCTGAAAATACGCCTTCTACATCTTTATGAAGGGAACTGTCCTTACTTTATATTGAATGCTCTATTTAGCTCCTGGGTAAAATGCATTATACTGAGAATAGGTTGGAGGCATTATGAACATTGTGAAAAGGCTGGACTCCAATAGGTGATCTAACTCTGTTAGTGTAAATCATCTTAAGCCATACCAGCAACAAGACAAAAAACTGAACCTTGCTGAAAGACGCAGTAAACATCGCCACAGAGTGTGCCTCATAATTTAATTGTCTTCATGACTCTACACAACTGAACTCATTCAGTGTAGAGGGAACATTTCTAATGAATGTCCAAATGCCTACTATATTGCACGAGATAAGGGAAAGTCTTGAAGGATGTATCACTGAAGAAGAGATTGAGGCAATGTTCACAAGAAAGTCATCTGTTGAAGATGGATCCACATAACAATTGTAATAAATACATGAGGGCAGACTTGCAGTGATTTTGAATGGAGTAAATAAGAAAGCTGAAGCAACTGGTGTTCTTAACCAGGAGTGTGTGGTAACCAGCCAATGGTGCTGGATGTTCTCTAAGAGAGATCCCAACCAACTTCACTTACTGCTGCTGTAATCCTTCATTTATTGGCCAATCTGTCATAGGGCTAGGATCCCAGCGACCTTCTGAGACACGTGAGCAGAACAACGCTGGTTCCCCGTCTAAGCGTAAAGCAGAAGAGAGCTGATGTGGAGTCGGTCAGTTTGCGAGAGTGAGACACAAGATGGCGGATGCTGCTTATGTGGGCCTGAGCAGGTCATACCTGAATTCCCAAACGATCCTCCAACATGTTTTTAAACTACCTGATCACCTCCCATCAGAACTCATAATGCAGGGACCCAAGTGTTAAAGTCTGCGAGGCACAGGGAAGTGATTGGAGCTGTGGCTCCTTTCACTGCAAGGGGGCTGATATGAAATCCTGGCCTCATTGAGCACACTGAGGTAGGCACAGCCTGTGTGTGCTGGCACCATGAAATTGAGGGGTATGCAAACATACAAGACACAATCCTTTGGAAACTATTGTTTGTAAGCACTGGAACGTGACAGAAATTACTGGCAGCACTCCTCCTTGACCTGAGCATACTAAGGCCCCAACACTGACCATACACATTTTGTGAATGCTAATCAGGCTGTACTAACCTCAATGAAGGTTCCAAGTACATCTGTGACTTTTATTTTAGAAAATACAGCTAATGAACATTAATATGCCTGAAGGTTTAAGTGTTGGCAGAGAGTGAAGGGTGTGCAAACTGCACCATCACTGTTGATGTGGATAGTGCAGAAGGGTAGTTTGAAACACCTTGAACAAATACTGGTGTCCACCTTTGTGCACAATCAAGAAGTTGTAGGCTCAGAAGGTTGATGGATATGATGAGGTTGGCCAGTTGATGTATGACACAGTGTAACAGTGATTCTTGTTGTTTAGGAAGTCTCAGATACTTTTCCAGCCTCAATTCCATGTTCAACTAATGGGCAGGCCCAGCCGAATAGGAACTGGAGGGGCTTCGATGGAAGGCGATCCCCAGACTGCTCTACCAAAAGAAGCTAATCCTGGGATGCAGCAGAACATGCTGAGACATATCCTGGCAGCAATTAAGAGGTGTTGCTAGAAAATAAAATAGATGCAAATTGTTTGTGGTCGACCTCACTCTGCTAAGAGTAGCAAAACAGTGAGGAGGTTTGCAAAATCTGAGTGTACTCTGCGGGAAATCCAACCTGAAGTGTTAGAAGTACAGAGGTAAATACGAGTGTTGGAGGTCAAGGAGGAATATGCAAAGAGGAGGCTGCCCTGCATTAAGTAAGGATCATTGGTATCCCTAAAAGGACTGTGAGTCGAGATATGATTACGGTCAAGGAGCTCTTGATACTCTGCACAGTATCATTCTTAGGTCTATAACAACATATATTTCAACATTTTGGGTCTGATTTAGAACTCAGCGAATGGGTTACTCCATTATGACGGTGACGGATATCCCATCTGCCAAAATTTAAATCCCAGACTTTCCTCTGGGATGTAGATTTCGGCAGGCAGGATATTCGTCTATGTTGGGACAGAGTAACCTGTCCGCTGAGTTCTAAATTAGGCCTTTGTGACTTAACGGTAGCAGAGGGTACGTGGAACATTGCCTGCACCTCGTCCAACATTTTCCCACCCAACAGCTTCTTAAGTATCAGGGCAGAGGTGACTTCTTACAGTTAGTCACGAAGCCAACTAACAATTGAGAACAAAAACATTTTTTTTTCCTGGACTATATGGGTGCTGTTCAGTCTGGACTGCAGTTCTTCATGGATGTAAAATGCCGCCTGCTGCAACTTGATGTAAAATATGTTTTGCTCTTTCCTGGGAATTTGAAAATAATGCTTTGGATGAGACACTCTTTTTTTACCAAACCAGCTGGGACCTAGAATTGGTCTAAATAAAGGGCATCGGAACATGGGATGCTGCGGTTTGGAGAAACCTCTTAGGACGTCTCACAGACCATAGAGAAGGAGACCTGGGCAACGGAGACCCACCAAACCAACAAAAGAACAGGTCATTGTTGCACAACAGGAAGCCTTATGTGCTGTAAGACAGTGAGACCGCAGACAATCGCCAAACCGAAACATTGATACTCCTAACGCTTCTGAACTATTGAGAACGTAGGATGAAGATATAAAAACAGGAGACCTTGCGCTCCTAAAAGTGTCTCCTATCACTGCTGATAAAATTTTAGCTGGAACAAGTCAATCTCTTTCTCACTTTCTAATATTTTCCTACTCAGAATGTGTTGCTATGGATTTAAAGACTCCGTTTGAGGATATTGTATGTACCTTTTTCACTTAGAATTATTGTTCTAACATCCTTTACCAGGTGTGATAAGTGGCTGATGTGGTGTTTCCTCCATATAAAGTCATGGAGGCTGCAGGAAACATCAGAGGACGTTAGATTGCTTGGATGTACTACTGATCAGTTCATGTGTAGTAAGCCCATTTTTTCTCTAACCTATGTAGACTATGTTATAGCTCTGTCTGTAGTTCCATAGAAAGAAAACGTTTTTGGTTTGCTAATAACTTTGGCCCCGTCTGACAAATCTTGACAAAACGTTTAAAAAAAAGTTCATCTACCTCAGCTCCTTCCTGGAAAGTTTGGGGGTGATCCGTCAAGCGGCGGCCGAGAAAAAAGGGAACACCCAAATCGTAAAATCCCCATGCAATTTACATAGACTTCAAGATGGGTTACAGCTAAAAACGCTGAACAGAATTACACCAAATATGTCAGGAAGCTGGATTTTGGTCCACATATTATGCTTTTTGTGATTTGGTGTAAATCTTTTCAGTATTTTAAAAAAAATGAAGGGTCAAAATAACTGTATATTTTGACAGTTGGACTAGTGAGAGACTTGTGAGCCGCCCGCAAGAGACCCTGTGATTGGTCAGGAGACCCGTTTTTCCTGTGAGCCTTAACACTCTTGCAGGAGCGCCGCTCTCTGACAAGTTACACAAGTGTTTTCATTGGCTGGTAGTTGGAATTTTAGAAATGAAATGGCCGCAATAACTGTTTACTGTGAAAAATTGGAGGTGCTGTGAAAATGAGGGAAAAACACTACATAGGGAGGCTGAAGACAGGCATGCTGTCTCTCTAGATTTAGAGAGGTGTGATGAAAATAAATATATATTGTTTTTAACTCATTTTTACAATCTTGTGAGACTCTTGAGAGATCCTAGTAGGCATGCATATTGTGGTCCTTGTTTTTGAGACGAAGTTTGTATAAGGTAAGTACTGTGATGAGTAGAAGGTTATTATTATTTTTTTTAAAGTTATGGTCTGCAAGACTCTCGCAAGATCATGAAAAGCAAGAAGGAGTTGGTGATCTTTGAATATACTTTTAGTATGCACTCTTGTTACTGTAGGAAGGAGTCCCACTGGAGATGGTGTTTATCAGAGTGTACATTTCACGCCCGTTGGCTTGAGAACAGTTTTGAGTAGAGTCAAGGCTCTTTCCACACCCTATTACATGTACCCATTGTCTGAGAGAGAGGTCTGAAAGGAGAGGCCAGCCAATTCACACCCCCTATTATGCACATCTGTCATCTGAGAGAGAGGTCTGAAAAGAGAGGCCAATTCATCCACATAGCCAACTACAGACACCCGTGTAAGCACTTTTTTCATGCTTTACAGAAATCAAATGCTTCAGAGGGGTCGACAGACCTTTTGACACAGAAAGAGTGTAGTGAACCATGCACAGATTTACATTAACACCGCACAAACAATTCAAACACCATGACAATGTGGCCAGAGAAGGAGACTCCAACCAATGAAAAGGTTCAAAACTTTATTTTATAACCACAAAGTTAATGTCATGAAGACTGTGCGCAAAATCAGATTATAAAGATATATCAGCACCGTTGGCTGCCGAAAGTGTTGAACAAAATGTAATCAGATTAACATTACCACAATTAAGCATCTAAGAAGAGCAATGCACATCATTAAAGAGATAATCTGAAACAGAAGCAATTCCCAGGTCAGACTGTATCAACATAAATCAAGTTCAAATTAGCAATTTTGCAAATTTGGGCTTGAAATAGGTTGTCTCTACAGCTAACCAAATTAGAAAATGCATGTGTGGGGACAAACACATGTGGGCAAAATACAAAAGAAGACAAAAATAATTTTAAAATTATATCTAGGGCTACAGATTACTAACTAGAAAAATAAAATGGGTGAGTGTCAGCCTGCTAGCTTCTATTCCAGAAAAAGAAGGATGCCAAGGGAAATGGCAATCAGCAGGGAGATATGGCTCTCCAAGGGACAGCATTCAAGGATTCTTCATCAGCAAAGCATCAGATGAGCAGCAGTAAAGAGTTCTCAAGAGCCAAAGAAAAGACTGACTGAAGCAAACTAAGTCCATCCCTGTAGCAAAGCACACAAATGGCTCTGATTTGTCAGGCCTTACAACACTCAAAAGAGGAATCATTCAACCGAAGGTCAATAAAATGTCAGGTTGAAATAGTCCAGTATTTTCTCAGAGTTGGTCTGGGATCATTTCCTCTCTCTGTGTTAATCCAAACACTTCAGTAACAATCTATTTTCACTTGCAACCACCCAGTTTCTTCCCAGGGTGTACAATGGACTTGTCTCAATCACATGTGAATCCTTATGTTAAAAACTATGCAGGCCTAGTTATGCTAACACAAGAAATATAAATACATGAAAATACTTGTTGATAAAACACACATAGGGGGTCATTACGACCCTGGCGGTTGACGGAGAAGTGGCGGTTTTACCGCCAACAGGCTGGCGGTAAAAAATTTGGAATTATGACCATGGTGGTTACAGCCATGGTCATCTGCCACTTCTCCGATCAGACCGCCATGGATTTCATGGGGTTTGGAACCGCCATGAAATCCATGGCGGTAAGCACTATCAGTGCCAGGGAATTCCTGATAGGGGTCTGTGCCACCCCCTCCCCCGAGTCCGTCCCCGACACCCCCCACCCCCCTGCAGCCCCCCAAAGGTGGCAGGACCCCCCTCCCCACCCCTACCCAGACACACACCCGACACGCATGCAGGCACCACCAACACACATTCCCGCACACACACGAACAAACATGCCAACAGACACGCACACTGTCATACACGCACACCCTCATTCAGACATACACGCACATATCCATACAGACATACATACAGACAGACACGCACACATTTCCATTCACACTACACCCCCGCATTCATACACGCACTCACACACCCCCTCTACATACTCACACGCATACCCCCATGCACCCACACATCACACAACCCCCCACCAAACCCCTCCCCTAACGGACATTCAACTTACCTTGTCCGTTGATCTTCCGGGAGGGGATGGGATCCATGGGGGCTGCTCCGCCGCCACTACACTGTCAACAGAACACCGCCACGCCGAATCACAGAACGTGATTCAGTGGGCGGTGTTCTGTTGATGTGGCGGTGGAGGTGGAGCAACCTCCACTTCCCCGCCGCCCGCCAGTATGGCTGCTGGCGGCTCTCCGTCTGGAAAAGGATGGAGGGCTGCCAGCTGTCATAATACACTGAGCGGTCTTCAGTACGTCGGTCCCTCAGCCGTCTTGTCAAAAGACCACCGAGGTCGAAATGACCCCCATAATGTGCAAACTTGTAAATTCAGCATTAATAATATACTGTCAGAATAAGTAAAACATTTCATTATAAACTGTAAAACCTTGTTAATGTATCACATTAGATATAACAGAGAAGTGCATTCATAGAAAGAACAACGATGTACGCTCAGACAGTTCCTCCTCTGATTGCAATCTATGCCGTCACTATAGGACATACTCTCAATTCAATGAGACAACTCAAAAGTTCGATGTCTTTTTCCGGTTAGGTCTGCTGGAATTCTCCATTTTCTTTAGATTACAATAATAAACGCTTCTCATCTTCTCCATTTCTATCTCTTTCCTCCTCTGTCTACTCTTTTCTCTTTCCACAATTTGAATAGTTTTTTATAATCCACGTGCAACTAAGGCACACAAAGCAACAATCAACACAGGTCTCAATATCACTCCTACCACTCCCTTTTCCAAGTTTACATACCACTTTCCAATGGTCGAAAAACCATTGCCTATTGCTCCCCATGCAGTGGTGGCTGTCAATCCTTTCAGGTAATTTTTCAGATTTGTGATGTTAGAGATAAACTTCCTTATCTCCTTTCTATTATCTGGAATATAAGTGCAACAATGTTGCGTATGTAAAACTCTACAGACACTGCCCTCCTTTGCCAATAAGACGTCTAACGCAAGACAATTTTGAAAAAACATTGATCTCACAGTAACCTTCTCCGTATGCATTAAAAGCATAGCTCCAGCATAATCAGTAGATAATTGATCTACTACTGTTGACAATTCCCTAATATTGATATCATTCAAGATTACAACAACTGATGGAATGATGGCACCAAATATATCTCCTGTAATCTCCGCTGCACTAGCTCCTCTCTTAACTCTGGAATTTGGTTTCTCTTTCCAGACTGGGTTGTCAAAATTGTCCACAAGATACATTTTTGGAAATACCACTCCCAGGTAACATGTACCATACCAGTCTCTCTGCTGTTTGCAATAGGTATTTTTCCTACAAATGAATTCAACACCTGGTATGGCGGTATCTTGTCAATTCAACATAAAAGTCCAAACACTCTTAAACAGAAATACATGTCTACATTCACTAGTACCCACAAAATGTTTGTCTGTTTTTGATTTAGTTCCATATATACACTGTTTTCCTACGTGTTGCTAGTCTAAAGCTACGTATCCTTGGTTATTGGTTCCTGAAGAGTATGCCTGGTCTTTCTGCCAATCTTGTAAAACTACTGCATTTTCTATTGTGGCTTTCATTGCTTTCCTTCTGTCTTCTACTTGCCAAATTAACTCTTTTTCTACTGGTGAAAGAATGCAGGTTGAATTGTTTTTGTGTGCATATGCAGTTCCAAAAGTCAGAGTAGGATCAAAGAAACCTCCCACAATGTCAAGGTTTTCAGCTTTAACAAGACCACTCAGATGCTGATTAATAGACACAAAAGAAAACACTAAGGCCCTCATTACAACCCTGGCAGTAAATCCCGCTGACCGCCGTGCCGGCGGCGGCCAAAATACTGTGTACGTGGCAGAAATCTGCCACGGGTATTATGACCCACACTTAGAAATCTGCCACAATACAGACACCCACACAAGTCCGCCACACTAAAGGTCAGTGATAAACTGGCGGTACCAAAACCCACACCGTTACACCAACAGAAATACACCCACACTGTCACGACCCATGAATCAAAGCAGCGTTCTTTCAACCGCTGTAAACCATTGGTGGTACACACCACTGCGCTCAAAATACACACACACCTACAAAACTACACCACATTGGGCAATTCAAAATACACACACCTGAAACACATACACACACCACACCCACACACTCATACCATTATAAAACACACACCCACATTACCCACAACCCCTTACAACCAAAAAAAGAGACCAAGCACAGAGAGACAAGCAAAGAGCACACACCCAATCAGAGGCACAGAACACCATCACTCATACACCATCCACGCACATCACAGTATACATCACAACACATCACCCCACTCATTACCTCACACATATCACTCGCAGCACATCCATGGCACCTCAAAGACACCCCAGGTTTTCTGAGGAGGAGCTAAGGGTCATGGTGGAAGAAATTGTCAGGTTAGAGCCACAGCTATTCGGATCACAGGTGCAGCAGACGTCCATTGCAAGGAAGATGGAGCTATGGTGGAGAATTGTCGACAGGGTCAACGCAGTGGGACAGCATCCAAGAACACGGGATGACATCAGGAAGAGGTGGAAAGACCTACGGGAGAAGGTGCGTTCCATGGTATTCAGACACCAGTTAGCTGTACAGAGGACTGGCGGTGGACCCCCACATCCTCCCCCACAACTAACAACAGGGGAGGAGCAAGTCTTGGCAATAATGCATCCTGAGGGCCTCGCAGGAGTAGCAGGGGGAATGGACTCTGGTAAGGCAAATCTTCACTATTATATCCTCACCACCCTACCTGCATGCCATCACATACTGCCACCCTCACCCCATCACTCCACCATCTCCCACACACCCCACCATCAGGCCCCACCACTCCCACAACCAAGCCCTGCATGCAACAACAATGCATGGACACCCATCACAGACATGCATGGACAACCATCACCAAAGCATGTCCAATAGAGATACTCGCCCAGGGCACACAATCGCCACTCACACAAAGGCCAACGCGATAGTGCAAGCACAGTAATAGAAGAAAACACAGGGACCTGGGGTCAGTGGCAGTGGGCAGTGGTAGTGGGCACACGGTTCAGGGGATAGAGGCACAGGACGACAGGGAAACTGGGAGGACTGCTGTGCGGCAGGGGGAGGACAGGCCCAGGGAACCGACTCTCCACGAGGCACTCTCCAACATCATGGGAGCATACCACCATTCCCCGGAGACCATGCACACGGAGACTCAGCGGCTGCAGGAGGGACAGTACCTGGGGATCAGGGAGGACTTGAAGGAGAACAACACCATCCTGGTCTCCATTGCACGGGTGCTGGCTGACATAGCCACCACCATGAGGGAGGCAGTGGCACAACAAAGGGCCCCTGACACTAGCCAAACTGATGAACAGCCTTCAACCTCCGCCGGCGCTAGTGGACAGGAGGCCCCGCCACAGTACCAACAGGACACCAGCACCCCACCCCCTGCAGAAGGAGAACCACCCCACAAACGGTCCCTGCGATCCAGGCTCAAGACAGAGAACATTGCCAAGACCCCCGCCAGGAAATAGAACCCTCCTTATTGTCACCCTTCTGTCCCACTATGTCACCCTGTCCACATTGAACTGCCATTACTCCCCTTTCTATGCCCCATTGGACAATGCACCTGTGATACCAAGAGACTGGACTCTACCATGGATTTTCCTCCACCATCACCCCAACCCTTTGCACATCCCCCTCCACTCATTAGCACTTAAAAAAACACCCTTGAATCACAAAAAATCTGGAGTCAGTCTGTACTGTCACCAATGTATTATTACAAACTCGTAGTCAAATATCAATGTATATGTTCATTTGCACATACCAAAGAATGACAGTTGTTGGGCAACAGTAAACATAGCAGAAGGCAGACTGTGGTACCCAGATTTGTGAAAAGGAAAGCCAAAGGGAAATGCCAGTGTCCAGACACAGATGTAAAGAGGCAGACTTATACAATGTCCTACAGTAGTCACATATAAGATGAGCTGTGCCAGTCTCCTGCATGTGTCTCACTGGAAGTACTGCATGATCATGTTGTTTCAGTTGTCATTCTCTTCTTCCACTGCCTCCTCTTCCTCGCTGTCCACAGGCTCCACCGCTGCCTCAAGATCATCATCAGGCCCATCCTGCTGCAGAACAGGCACCTGGCGTCGTAATGCTAGGTTATGCAACATGTAGCATGCCACGATTATCTGGCACACCTTCTTCGGTGAGTAGTATAGGGAGCCACCTGTTAGATGGAGGCACCGGAATCTGGCCTTCAGGAGGCCGAAAGTCCGCTCTATAATCCTCCTTGTTCGCCCATGTGCCGCATTGTAGCGTTCCTCTGCCCTTGTCCTGGCATTCCTCACTGGGGTCAGTATCCATGAGAGGTTGGGATAACCAGAGTCACCTGCAAATGTCGAGGGATATCTTTTAGACATACACCAACCCTTAGGGACTATCCCATACCAGACACCTATTCATACTGTGTGGGGACCTTGGGCTCACCTATTAGCCACACACGGTGCCTCTGGAGTTGGCACATCACATATGCGATGCTGCTATTCCTCAAAATGTAAGCGTCATGCACAGAGCCAGTATACTTGGCATTCACATGAGAGATGTCTTGGTCTGCCAAACACACCATCTGCACACTCATCGAATGGTAACTCTTCCGGTTTCTGTACACCTGTTCACTCCTGCGGGTGGGACAAATGCCACACGTGTACCATCAATGGCATCAATGATGCTGGGGATATGTCCCAGGGCATAGAAGTCAGCTTTCACTGTGGGCAAATACTCCACCTTGGGAAACACGATGTAGCTGTGCATGTGTTTCAGCAGGGCAGACAACACTCTGCTTAACACGTTGGAAAACATTGGCTGAGACATCCCAGATGCCATGGCAACTGTTGTTTGAAAGGAACCACTGGCCAGGAAATGGAGCACTGACAGGACCTGCACTAGAGAGGGAAAACCTGTGGGATGGCGGATAGCTGACATCAGGTCTGGCTCCAATTGGTCACACAGTTCTTGGACTGTGGCACGATCAAGTCTGTAGGTGATAATGATGTGTCTTTCTTCCATTGTCGACAGGTCCACCAGGGGTCGGTACCGGAGGATGACGCCATCTCGTCATCTTCCCCAGCGGATGGGCCCTGTGGAGGAGAATGGTGAGCAGAGGGTCATATACCACATTGGTTGCACAAGGGTTTTTGCACTGATGTGATAAAATCGGTGTGTGTGGCGTTGTCTGTCCGTATTTGCACCCAAATGGGCTGTGACGCAGTTAGGTGCCCCATGTGCCACCATGAAATGGCAGCTGCCTGACCTGTAAGGAGGGACAAGGGTAAATGTGGTAACTGTGCTGGCGTTGTGCTGCGTCGCCGTAGGCGGTCGAAGACCGCCGAGCAATTCAGCATTGGTTATCATTGGGCCCTATGGGTCCCAGGAGCCAATGACGATGTACGCCGGCGGTGACGGTATGCACCGCTGCAGACGTCACTGCCATTTTCTATCTGTTCACTTACTTGATACCTGACCTTCAACAGGAGAGGACCTACACTGCAAGTGCTGCTGTGATCTCAGTCTGGAAGCGACAATGGCTCATGTGTCTGAGGAAAGGGCCCCTGCCTTCACTGTGGAGGAGTTGGAGAAACTTTTTGTCCTCCCCCAGTACACGCTACTCTACGGTCCTCCAGACAAACAGGTGAGTACACTGTGAGCATGATGCGTGGGACATGAATGTATGGAGTGGTGTGGATGTAAGAGACATGTTGGGAGAGGTGAGGCCTGCATGTGAGGATGGTGAGTGTATGTGTGTCAGGGCATGGGTGGGAAGTGGTGGCCAATGGGTATGAAGAACCGGGGACAGGGGAGTCACTTCCTTTCCTCCTGTACCTTTCCTCTAGGTCGGCGCCCACCAGAAGATGGGTATTTGGAGTGCCATCGCCAAGGAAGTGGGGACCCTTGGGGTCCATCATAGACGGAGCACCCGCTGCCGCAAGCGATGGGAGGACGTGCCCCGCTGGAACAAGAAGATGGTGGAGGCCCTGCTGGGACTGGCCTCCCAACGTGGAAGGGGTGTCCGTCGAACCATGACTCCCCTGATGTTCCAGATCCTGGTGGTGGAGTTGGATGGGCGCCTGAGGGCATCACAGCAGCCACAAGGGGGTGAGTACAGTCTCATTCAGCTGACTCTGCGTGCTTTACAAGGTGTCTGGATGGGGGATGTGGGTTCCCCTAGGCCAGGGCGAACTTGCCAGGGTAGGTCCCTTGTTAGGCTGGCTCTGTGACACTCCAACACCAACAGCGGTAGTGGCCATCTACAACTTGTCAGGCTCCTGTGGGTTCTAGCTGTGCAGCAAATGGGGTTAGGCATAGTCCCCGTGGGTAGGTGATTTTCCTACGAACTGTTAGTGCATGGCCTAGTGCATAGGGCAGCTCAGTGTGTGTTGTGTCCGCCAACGGTAGTGGTGTTGCTGGCATTGACCATGTATTGCCTCTGTCTTTCCCCCCCCTTTTTGTTTTGTCACCCTGTCCTTGTGTGCACTACCATCATCTGGCAGAGGAGCAGTGGCACCGGAGCAGGAGGGAGCTGCAACCCACATGGCCCAGGAGGGTGAATGTACGGAGTCTGAAGGCACCAGTGGGACGGAGGGCGAGGGGAGCTCCATGACAGGGACAGGAGGGAACACCAGCGACAGCGACTCCTCCTCTGATGGGAGCTTCCTTGCAGTGGCAGGCACCTCTGTGCCCACCGCAACAACAAGTACAGCCGCCACCCCCCCTACCAGCACTGCCCTCCTAGCAGCCCCTCAACGCTTTTCCCGTTTCCACTCACCCAGGAGGGTGGGCATCTCCTTCGCCCCAGGCACCTCAGGCCCTGCCCCAGTCAGCCCTGCTGCCCTCAGTGAGGAGGCTATTGACCTCCTGAGATCCCTCACTGTTGGGCAGTCAACCATTATGAATGCCATCCAGGGTGGCGAGAGGCATTTGCAGCAAACAAATGCAGACCTGGAGGGCATTCATTCTGGCGTGGCGGCCCAACAGAGACCATTTCAGGCTCTGGCCTCAGCACTGATGGCAGCCATTGTCCCTGTGTCCAGCCTCCCCCTCCAACATCCACTACCCAGACCCAATGCTCTCTACCTCAGCCTATCCCAAGCACACCATCAGACCAGCATGCACACACATCAACACACAAAAGTGGCTCTGGTAAACATAAGCACCACACATCCCACAGGCACTCACACATGCACCATCCCCATGCAGACACACCAACATCCATTTCCTCCACTGTGTACCCCTCCTCCACATCCTCCACCTCCCTCCCAGTCTCGTCTCCACTCACACCTGCATGCACTACATCCTCAGCCACTACCTCCATCACCAGCACGTCCATCACTACACACCGCTCACGTGCAATCACCATCCCCACTACCATTCACACGTCCCCTGTGTCCTCTCCCAGTGTGCCTGTGAGCCCTCCTCCCAAAGTACACAAAAGCCAGCACACACCCACTCAACAGCCATCCACCTCACAACAGCCTCCAACCCATGCACCGTCACCCAAGCTCAGCAGACGTACACCTCCTACACCCACTACCTCTTCCTCCACTCCCAAACCCCCTCCAACTTCCCACCCCAGTGTGTCTAAAAAACTTTTCCTGGCTAACATTGCCATCTTCCCTACACCTTCCCCCCCGTCCTTCCCCTAGGGCCAGGTTGTCTAGAGCCCAGAGCAGCACCTCAGCCACCAAATCGTCGTCCACTGTGGTCCCTGCAAGTCCGGGAGGATCAAAGGGGGCACCCATCAGGGCTGCCAGTGTGCCACCTACTGGAACCAAGGACCACCCTATTCCACCACCTGCCAAGGTGAAGAAGGTGCCAGCATGCCGAAGAGAAAAGCCGCACCACCCACCCAGCAAAGCCTCACCCAGTACCAAAGTGGACAGTACCAAGGTCCTAGTAGCGACTTCAAAGGTTGGGAAGGGACACAAGGGCAGAGGCAAGTCACCTCAGGGCACGGAGCCTCCACGTGATGGACTGGTGACCCCCATTCCATAGGACAGGCCAGCAACCGGTACGGCGGTGAGCACCACCGCAACAACCACCACCTGTACCTCCACCTGCACCACCATCTGCACAGCCACCTGCATGGCAGCTGCCACAACTATAGTCCCCAGCATAATCCCCAGTGGGCAGCCATCCGAGGCTGCAGGAGATGGCCTGGTGTCTCCCTCCACTACTACTGACACCTCCACCACGGGCACCACCGGCAGCATCTCTGCCGCAGACACCGCCACAGCCACCGCCAACTGCCCTTCATTGTGCCCAGCCAGTGTCACTACAGCGGACATCACCATCAACCCCAGTGGGCAGCCGTCCGAGGCTGCAGGAGATGTCCTGGACCCTGCACACACTATATGAGGCACCGCCACCAGCACTGGCACTACCAGCAGTGTGCAAAGGTGGAGTGGGGCTCTGCCTCCATGGAGTATCATGCTACCTGTTACCGGAAGATCCCGTGGCTCAGACACCCAGGTGAAGGAATGGGAACTGCCACACCCCTGGTGCTGCAACACTGGGCACCAAGCCCCCTCCGGAACCAGTGGAGGACTGCATCCACTAACACAGTCCTTGGCAGGATGAAACACTCTGGGCACCAAGCCCCGTCCAGAACCAGTGGAGAACAGCATTCACTAACACAGTCCTTGGCAGGATGAATCACTCTGGGCACCAAGCCCCCTCCAGAACCAGTGGAGAACAGCATTCACTAACACAGTCCTTGGCAGGATGAAGTCCTCTGGCCACCAATCCCCCTCCAGAACCAGTGGAGAACAGCATCCACTAACACAGTCCTTGGAAGGATGAAGCACTCTGGGCACCAAGCCCCCTCCAATAACCAGTGGAGAACAGCATCTACTAACACAGTCCTTGCCAGGATGAAGCACTCTGGGCACCAAGCCCCTTCCAGAACCAGTGGGCAAACCACCCACTTGAGAGACTGTGGCTTTGCACTCCCGAGGACCAAGCAGTGGGCAGAGCACCCACTTGAGAGACTGTGGCTTTGCACTCCCCAGGTCCAGGCAGTGGGCAACCCTCCCACTTCAGAGACTTGAGAGACTGTGGCTTTACACTCCCCAGGACCAAGCAGTGGGCGGTGTACCCACTTGAGAGACTGTGGCTTTGCACTCCCCAGGACCAGGCAGGGGGCAACCCACTCACTTGAGAGACTTGAGAGACTGTGGCTTTGCACTACTCAGAACCAAGCAGTGGGCATGGAGCCCCCTCGAGGAGCAGTGGCGTCGTCCCATCATCCGACTGAGGTGCCCACCTCCCCTTCCCCCTTGAGGTGCCTGTTTTTTTTCTCGACCTGATGCCCCTGCAGTGTTCTCTCCATTTGAGGCAGGTGACATGTGTGGGCTTGCCCCATGCTTTTTGTGACCATTGGTCCACGGACATTTAATGGGACAGTGTACAGCCTTGTGTACTTGCTGTTAATATTTGTATATACTGATGATTTGAAGTTATCTTGGGCTATCTGATTGTTCGAATATTACACTAGTTAAAGTCATTTCATTTGGTCCTTTCGTTCTTCCAGGGGGTGACGGGGTGTATGTGTGATGTTGTTGCATATGTGTGTGTGTGGTGTTGGGGGTGGGGGTGTTGCGTGTGTGTGTCACTCTCTTTTCCCTCCTCCCCTCCCCGGTGTGCCAGGTGCAGTACTCACCGTCGTCGTCGCCGCCGTCTTTGCTGCTCCTGAGAGATGAGGAGGTAGAACAGCATTGGCAGTATCTGCAATTCGGGCTCCATGGCGTCCTGGTTCTTCCTTGGGTGTCGTGAGGTGAGTGGTTTCCCTTCGATGTACTGTTTCCGCCGTTCTTTTGATGTCATTGGTACCGCCCCGGAAAAGGTGGCAGATTGGTGCCTTGTAATACTGTGGCTGGTACATTGTCTTCCGCCTGTCTGTTGGCGGTTATAGCCACGGTGCTTGGTTCTATCGCCATGGCGGTCAGAGTGTTAAAGTGGCTGTCTATGTTGGTGGTTTCCGCCATGGACGTAATTCCATTTTTTGGTCTGCCGGCCTGTTGGTTGTATTACCGCCGCTTTAACACCGACCGCCAAGGTTGTAATGAGGGCCTAGGTCATAATTGGACTAGAGGGATTGAATATACTCCTGGTCATACAACTGTGTTAGTAACAGGCTGCAAGAACGTCCATATGCTAGTGGCAAGCTGTGATATGTGATTCCTTCCTGATCTGATGAAGGGATCTGGGTACAAACATAACAATCACATAATTGCATAGTTGAAATATATATTTATACAGCAATTCATGATACACATTGGATGTCAAATCTCCCTTTGAACTGACAGCATGTAACAATCTCTTTTCCTCATTTAGGGGATCTCGTCCTGCAGTTGAATCTCTTAGTATTGGTGAAATTGTGCTCTCAATCTTTTCTTTCACTTTCAGACTTAATCCAACTATCAATAAAATGCCCACAACCACACATCCGGTTTCTAATCTTACACACACATACTTGCATTTACTCCTTTTATCTTGGTCGGGTTTCAAAGCCTGCCTAGACTCAGACCAAAAATTCATTGAATTCAAAAATAAATAGAAAAAATGCAAAAGTGGCTCTCAGATAATTTACAGCGTGTTTTTCTTTTCTTTGTGTGAGCATAGCAAAAACAAAAATCAAAAGAATCTCCTCAAAGTCTTTGCACTTATTTACAAAGTTCATGATCTTCTAGAAAGTTCATCAAGAGTTTCTACTAGTAAATGTTCAAACCACTACTAAAACTTCAAATGTCTCTAATAATAAACTATCTGGTTATCACTCAATAGCACTTCCATCAAATAATGTCTCTGTTCATCAAGCGGCAATGAGATTTCAAAGTTCAGTTCTAAAGCAATTTCAGGTTCCAAAAGGTTTAGCTGGATTCTAATTCTCAGCACAAAAGGCAATGAACTCCTTCCCCCAATCATGACTTGCGTAATAAATCCATTCAGGAGCTGAATATTTTCAACCGGACACTGTTTGCAAACCTCCCAGTTAAAATTATCAAAGCTTTTTATGAGGAACTGGATTCCCTCATAATAAAATTTCTGTGGAAAGGCAAGAACACCAGGGTGAGGTATCCAATTCTGCAGTTGGACAAAGAACAGTGTTGGCTGGCCCTCTCTGACTTTTTCTTGTACTCCTGGGCTGCATGGTTGGATATAATGGATAGAAGGGAGCAAGCAGATGGTGGTTTAGATACCATTCGTTCTAGAGAAAATGGTTCAGGATTGTGAAGGCAAATTTATGGTTCTTTAAAGTTGGTAAAATTGCTGATACAAACTAGATATAAGGTACTAGAGGACATCATCTTTGTAGTGAAATTTTTTTTTGAAGCAAGACAAGTACTGGCATGCCATTGTTCTTTAGGATTTTTAGAATGCCAATTATTTGGGATCTTTTTTCAAAGCCGGTATGTAGGTTTTGGAATTCCAAAGGATATCCAATGTTAGGCGATCTTTATGTGGGTTTTAGTATTGCAACATGGGAAGAAGCTCAGCAACTTATAGGTGCTGCATATTACAAGGCTTGCCATACCTTTGTGCATGTAAGAGGCTTCATTGCTGAGTAGAATAGAGTGGGAGACAGGATGTTGGGTGAGAGAATGGGATCATCTTTCAACATTAGGTTATAAATCTCTAAGAGCAGCCAACTTTAAGGAAATGGGCTTCATGTCAAGGTGGATGGCATACTATACTCCACAGTTAATACATAAAATATACCCATCCATCCCTAATATATACTTTATGTGTGCCCAGATTAATAGGGGTGATTGCCTGCATCCCTTTTTTACATATCCCAAGCTGATGCAATTCTGAGAAATGGGCTTTCAAACCTGGAGTGCCTGTGCACAATCTATAATTAAGCATGAAGCAAAATCGTTTTTGTTTGGACCTTCTAGCCCAACTTGGCAATTTGATAACGTTCTGTATTTTATGGCCGCATCCCTAGCATTAGCAAGATCATTGGTATTGCAATACTGATGAACAACTATAGTTCTCACGTCAAATATGTGGTTAGAAAAACTACAAAGGACATGTATGTTTGAAGGAGCATATGCGAGGAGAATGGGCACTATAAAAAGATATATGGCTATACGGGAGTCATTTAAAGCCCTAGTTCATGAAATTACATCATTTTATTAGTCTAGTAACGAAGTACTCCTTTTTTCTATTTTGGCATTATAGATTGATAAGGCTTGGCAGGAATGTGTGGTTACTCTTTTAGAAGAATTTCAGGTTATGCTTGCTGTATAATAATGTTAATTATATTGATTGCATATTTTGATTGAGAATTAATTAGGTTTCTTGCACTCTAGCACTTACATTTCTTCTTCAGGTTCTCTGCTACTGTATCACAAATATTGCTGGTGAGATTTTAGGACTTCTTCCTTAACACAATAGAACTTTAACTTGTGGTGCGTTTATGCCATGTATTCTTCTAGAAGGACACAGATGGTTGTTAGAAAAGCTGCTATCCCTTTTTTCCTGAACTTTTGTATTGTACATCCATAATGCTGCTTGTGTATATTGTGAGATACATGTCCATTTTTATAGATGAAAAGTTACCTTCCGTTTTTTTCATGCTTTCTTTTTAATGTTTGTTGCTTGCTTTTTAATCTGCTCAATACATTTTTTTTTTTTAAACCGGAAAACAAAGAATGATTTATCTACCCATTTCAACATCTCAATTCACTTTGGTGGTCATTCTGACCTCGGCGGTAAAAGGCGCCTACCGCCGGTCAGAAATCCTCCATAATTCCGCCGCGGTCGCGGTAACCCGCCACGGTCATTCTGACCCGCAGCAGCCAAACCTCCGAAAATCCGACAGCCACAACAGACCCCCAGACCAGCGGTCGGCGGAAAAGTGGAGGTGACCAAACCTCCACCGTCACGCCAACAGAAATACGCCCATGCCATTACGACCCACGAATCCACGCGGCGGTCTTTCAAACGCGGTTTTCCATTGGCGGTACACACCGCCGCGGTCAGAATACACACAAACGAACAAAACTCAGCCACATTGGCCGATTTGAATTCCACACACCTGATACACATACACACACCACTCCCACACACACAATACAATATAAAACACACACCCACATCACCCACAAACCCCTTCGACCAAAATCCTAAAAGAAGCACTGAGAGACACATCAGCGATCACAGAATACCATCACACAGAGGCACACTACACCATCACCCACACAATATCCACACACAAAACAACACACACCACCACACTCAACACACTTAACTACACATACTCCACCCCACCCATCATACACACCACTCCATGGCACCCCAAAGACACCCCCGCTTCTCAGACGAAGAACTCAGGGTCATGGTGGAGGAAATCGTTCGGGTAGAGCCCCAGCTCTTCGGCACACAGATCCAATACACCAGCATTGCCCGGAGGACGGAGCTATGGCAGAGGATTGTCGACAGGGTCAACGCTGTGGGACAGCACCCCAGAAATCGGGAAGACATCAGGAAGCGATGGAACGACCTACGGGGGAAAGTGCGTTCCATGGTATCCAGGCACAACATCGCCGTGCAGAAGACTGGCGGAGGACCCCCACCTCAACCCCCACAATTTACAACATGGGAGGAGGAAGTCTTGAACATCCTGCATCCTGACGGCCTCGCAGGAGTCGGCGGAGGAATGGATTCTGGTAAGTTGAAGCTTCAATACAGCTTCCCCCCCACCTGCATGCCAAATCATACCCCAACCCTCACCCCCATCCTCGAACCCCACCCTCACCCCCACCCCCATCCTCACCCCCACCCTCACCCCCACCACCATCCTCACCCCCACCCCCAGCACACCTATTCCCTGCCAATGTCTCACCATCACAACCCACACATCCCAAAACCTAGGCCTGCATGCGTCCACTAAGCATGGACACCCATCACCAAAGCATGCCCAATGCATATACACATCCCCCCCACAAGCCACCCTCACCAAAGCCCCCACACACGAATGCCAGCACTTGGGGACATGGGAACCCACAGATACACCCATATGCCACACATTGAAACTATAACCATACCTCTATACCCCTGCAGGACCCGACCGTCAACACACCGCCACGGAGGGCCCAGAATTCTCCACACCCCCCACCCAAGAGGCCGTCAGCGATGACAGCAGCTCTGTCGACCTGGACACTGATGACCAGCCCGGACCATCGGGGACCTCTGGACAGTCGGTTCCCCTCACACAGGCACAGGCCACTACAGACCCAAACCCCTCTGGGAACACCAGCACAGCTCCCACCCAGCGGGCCCATGCATCTGTCTCCAGGGCGCGTCAATCTGCGGTGTGTCTACCACTACAGGGCACCCAGGATAACCCACCACCCCAACAACAACAGGGACCTGGGGGCAGTGGTAGTGGGCACACCGGCCAGGGGGCAGAGGCCCAGGGAAACAGGGCAACTCGGAGGGCAGCTGTGCGACAGGGGGGGGACGGGCCCAGGGAACCCACTCTCCACGAGGCCCTCACCACCATCATGGGAGCATACAACCGCTCCCAGGAGACGATGGCGACGGTACTGGCCCGGTTCCAGGAGATCCAGGTATTGCAGGAGGAACACTATCAGGGGTACAGGGAGGACATCAGAGCCCTCACCTCCACCCTGGTTACCATGGTAGGGCTGCTGCAGGAACTCATCAGCACCAGGACGGACACTCAACAACAACAAAGGGCCCCTGCCACTAGCCTGGACCAAGAACAGCCAACCACCTCCGCCGGCGCTAGTGGACAGGAGGCCCCCGCACAACAGCAGCCCACCAGACCCCCACCTCCTGCAGGAGAAGATCCACCCCGCAAGAGGGCCCTGAGATCTCGCAAGAAGACAGAGTAGGATGTCAAGACCCCCGCCAGCAAAGGATACCACCTGATGTCATCCCACTGTCCCACATTGTCACCCTGTCCATCCTTGAACTGCCCATGCTCCATCTCTCCACAGGCCTATGGACAATGCACCTGTGTGACTGTTACTCTGGACTCTGCCATGGACATTCCTTCACCATAGCCCCCACCCACTTGAAACCACCCATCCCATTTTGAGCACTGAAATAAACACCTATTTTGCACAAAACTATCTGGAGTCTGGCTGTGTATTGTAATTGACATGACAGTGCAAATATGTCCTTGTACATAGTGAAGCCAACAAACAGCTGCCACAAAGCTGTAGTCCATGGGGAAACGAAGCACAGGACTCGTAGTGGGGACCCCAGATCTGTAATAGGAAGGGAAAAGCCACAACTCAGTCATCATACACTGGGGCAAATAGACAGGCAGCAGAGATGCTGGAGAGTAGTTTACATTAACAAAATTATGTTTGAATTGTTACCTGTGTCCTATTGGAAGTACTGTGCAATGATTCTGTCCCTGTTGTCTGTTTCAGCCCCGTCGTCTTCCTCCTCTTCACTCTCCACAGGTTCCACAGCTGCCACAACACCACCATCTGGACCATCCTCCTGCAGGAAAGGCACCTGGCGGCGCAAAGCCAGGTTGTGAAGCATGCAGCAGGCCACGATGATGTGACACACCTTCTTAGGTGAGTACATTAGGGATCCACCTGTCATATGCAGGCACCGAAACCTGGCCTTTAGGAGGCCGAAGGTGCGTTCGATCACCCTCCTAGTACGCCCATGGGCCTCATTGTACCGTTCCTCTGCCCTGGTCCGGGGATTCCTTACTGGGGTCAGTAGCTACGACAGGTTGGGGTACCCAGAGTCCCCCAATAGCCATACACAGTGTCTCTCTAGCTGTTCCATCACGTAAGGGATGCTGCTATTCCTTAGGATGTAGGCGTCATGCACTGACCCTGGGAATTTGGCATTTACATGCGAGATGTACTGGTCAGCCAAACACACCACCTGGATGTTCATGGAATGGTAACTTTTTCTGTTCCTGTACACCTGCTCCCTGTCTCTTGGGGGAACCAAAGCCACATGGGTCCCATCAATGGCACCAATGACGTTGGGAATATGTCCAAGGGCATAGAAATCACCCTTCACTGCAGCCAATTCGCCCACCTCAGGGAAAAGGATGTAGCTCCTCATGTATTTCATCAGGGCCGACAACACTCTGGATAACACCTTCGAAAACATGGGCTGAGACATCCCAGAAGCAATTCCCACTGTTGTCTGAAATGACCCACTTGCCAAGAAGTGGAGTACTGACAGGACCTGCACCAGAGGGGGAATCCCTGTGGGTTGGCGGATGGGGGACATCAGGTCGGGCTCCAGCTGGGCACACAGTTCATGTATAGTGGCACGGTCAAGCCGGTAGGTCAGGATAATGTGGCGTGCTTCCATTGTCGACAGGTCCACCAGCGGCCTGTACACGGGAGGATTCATCCGTCTCCTCGCCAAACCCAGCGGACGGTGCCTAGGAAGGACAACATGGAGCACACAGTCAAGCAACCCACAGGTACGTACTCACAGCTTGCACAGTAAACGATTCTCTATGCAGTGAATGGCGTGTCTGAGTGGCTATGCAAGGCCTAGGCCTGTGTGACGCAGTTGAAATTGAGCCATGTGGACCCTCGAAATGGCGGCTGCCTGACCTGTGAAGTGTGACAATGGGATGTGAGGTCAATGCGCTGGCGTGGCACACAGCGGCGGTCGAAGACAGCGGCGCGAAGCCGCATTGGTTAACATTGAAGCCTATGGGTTTCAGGAGCCAATGGCGAAGGGCGCCGGCGGTGGCGGTACGCACCGCCGCGGTACGCACCGCCGCGGACGTGACCGCCATTTTCTATCTACTTATTCACTTGCGACTTGAACTTTCACAGGAGAGGACCTATACTGCAAGTGTTGCTGTGACCTCTGTCTTGAAGGGACAATGGCTGCTGCGCCTGGGGAAAGGGCCCCTGCCTTCACTGGAGAAGAGTTGGAGAAACTTGTGGATGGGGTCCTCCCCCAGTATGCGCTACTCTACGGTCCTCCAGACCAACAAGTGAGTCTAATTCAATATGGATTTGGGGCCACTGGCTGGCTTGGGGGCCTGGCGGGGGGCCTGGCGGGGATGGGGGGCATGTTGGGCCTGGCGGGGGCCTGGTGGGGGGCCTGGCGGGGATGGGGGGCAAGTTGGGCCTGGCGGGGTGCCTGGCGGGGATGGGGGGCATGTTGGGCCTGGCGGGGGGCATGGCGGGGGGCCTGGCGGGGATGGGGGGCATGTTGGGCCTGGCGGGGGGCCTGGCGGGGGGCCTGGCGGGGATGGGGGGCATGTTGGGCCTGGCGGGGGGCCTGGCGGGGGGCCTGGCGGGGATGGGGGGCATGTTGGGCCTGGCGGGGGGCATGGCGGGGGGCCTGGCGGGGATGGGGGGCATGTTGGGCCTGGCGGGGGGCCTTGCGGGGAATGGGGGGCATGTTGGGCCTGGCGGGGGCATGGCGGGGGGCCTGGCGGGGATGGGGGGCATGTTGGGCCTGGCGGGGGCATGGCGGGGGGCCTGGCGGGGATGGGGGGCATGTTGGGCCTGGCGGGGGGCCTGGCGGGGATGGGGGGCATGTTGGGCCTGGCGGGGGGCATGGCGGGGGGCCTGGCGGGGATGGGGGGCATGTTGGGCCTGGCGGGGGGCCTGGAGGGGGGCCTGGCGGGGATGGGGGGCGTTGGGCCACTGGCAACGAAAATGCAGACAAACTTGAACGTGGTATTTCTCCCTCCCTGTACGTGTCACATAGGTCCGCGCCCATGAGAAGATCGGGATTTGGCGTGCCATCGCCAAGGAAGTCCGGACCCTGGGGGTCCACCATCGACGGGGCACCCACTGCCGCAAGAGGTGGGAGGACATCCGCCGCGGGACCAAGAAGACCGCCGAGTCTCTGCTGGGGATGGCCTCCCAACGTAGGCGGGGTGCCTGCCGTCAACTGACCCCCCTGATGTTCCGGATCCTGGCGGTGGCCTACCCTGATTTGGATGGGCGCGTGAGGGCAGCACAGCAGACATAAGGGGGTGAGTACAAGCATTATCTACTCTGTTGTCGCGCAGTGGAGGTGTCTGGGTGGGGGAGGAGGGCTGTGGGTCCCCCTAGGCCAGGGCGATATCTGTAGGCTGGGCACCCCCGTAAGCTCCTGTGTCCCCAGCCACCACCCTCAGTAGTGTGCCAGTACAGCCATCCCTGGGCTGTGTCATCCATGGGTGCAGTTGTCAACTCTAGGCGTGTAGGGCATGTTCCACGGAATGCGTAGGGGACCCCAAGTGCGCAACTTAGTGCAGGGGGCATCTGTGTCTGTCATGTCCGCTAACTGTACCGGTGATCCATGTACTCAAAATCTCTTTATTTCTCTCTCCCCCCCCCTTTTTGTTTGTCTTTCTGTGCTTGTGTGCATCAGCATCATCAGGCGGAGGAGAAGTGGCATCGGGGCAGGAGGGAGCTGCATCTCACATGGCCCAGGAGGGCCATGCCACAGAGTCTGACTGGACCAGTGAGACGGAGGGCGAGGGGAGCTCCACAACGGGGACGACTGGACCCTGCAGCGACACGGACATGTCCTCGGAAGGGAGCTCCCTTGCGGGGGTGGCACCATCCGTGCCCCCCGCCATTACAGGTACAGCCGCCACCCAGCGCACCATCTCCGCCCTCCCAGCAGCCCCTCAGCGTTCGCCCCGTGCCCGCTCTGCCAGGAAGCCGGGCATCTCCTTCGCCCCAGGCACCTCAGGCCCTGCCCCTGTTACCCCCGCTGCCCTCAGTGAGGAGGTCATTGACCTCCTCCGAACGCTCATTGTTGGGCAGACTACCCTTTTGAATGCCATCCAGGGGGTGGAGAGGGAGGTTCATCGCAGCAATGCGTACCTGGAGGGCATTCATTCGGGTCAGGCTGCCCATCAGCGATCGTTCCAGGCTCTGGCCTCAGCACTGACGGCAGCCATTGTCCCTGTCTCCTGCCTCCCTCTACTAACTCCCTCCTCCCAGTCTCCTGTTCCTCTGCCTGTCCCACCCACACCATCAGACCAGCCTGCACACACCTCACCACCCAAGAGCAGCTCATCCAAACATAAGCACCACAGATCACGCAGACATTCACACAAGCAACATTCCGATGCAGACATGCCAACAGTCACTACCACCTCTGTGACCCCCACCTCCTCGTCTCCCTCCTCCCTCCCTGTGACGTCTACACTCACACCTTCATTCACCTCACCATCAGCCAGTGTTTCCATCACCAGCACACCCTCCAGTCCAGTCCGCACACGTGCAGTCACCACCCCCACTGCCATTTACACGTCCCCTGTGTCCTCTCCCACTGTGTCTGTCACCCCCTCTTCCACACCACACAAACGCAGCCACCCACCCACCCAACAGCCATCCACCTCACGACAGCCTCCCGCTCCTGCACCTGCACCCAAAGACAGCAAACTTGTCTCGCCTACAACCACATCCTCTCCCTCCACTCCCATTCCCACTGTACCTACCACTATCCATTGTCCCAGGAAAATCTATCTCTCTACTGCTACCTTCTTTCCTGACCCTGAGCCCCCCCCTCCTTCTCGTCGGGGTAAGAAGAGCACCTCAGCCACCACCAGCCCTGCAGCCCCCTTGACAAGGGTGCAGGGGTATTGGAGCCCACCAGCCCGCAGGTCTGGATCTTCGCCCAGCAGCAAGGGGACAGCCAGCCCACCCCCTGGGAAGAGGAGCAGAAGGCGGAAGGGCCGCCGCCGGAGCCCGGGTTCTATATCCCCCCAGGACACTAGCCAGCCACCGTCAACAGCCACAGCTCCAAAGGGAGGAAAGGGCCACAGACTCCCGACTAAGGAGGGCAAGGGCAGCAAGGCGGAGAAGTCAGGCAGCAGGCCTGCTGCCCATGGAGGACCCGTCACAGCTGCCCAGGAGGAGCCCGCAACCCCCATAGCCGCTGCCCAGGGAGGAACCGGCACAGCTGCCCCGGGAGAGCCCACCACCCCCATAGCCGCTGCCCAGGGAGGACCCAGCCCAGCTGGCCAGGAGGGCCCCACCACCCACAGCCCAGGTGGGCATTGAAGGAGCACCATCCCCGCTGCCCAGGAGGGCACCACCAGGCAATGAGCAGTTGGCCATAGAATGGCCGCCGTCTCCAGCACCGCTCCGCTGGGGACCGCCGTCTCAAGAACCGCTGAACTGGGCCCTTCAAGGCAAGAACCGCTGAACTGGGCCCCGCCGTCTCCAGCACCGCTCCGCTGGGGACCGCCGTCTCAAGAACCGCTGAACTGGGCCCCGCCGTCTCCAGCACCGCTCCGCTGGGGACCGCCGTCTCAAGAACCGCTGAACTGGGCCCCGCCGTCTCCAGCACCGCTCCGCTGGGGACCGCCGTCTCAAGAACCGCTGAACTGGGCCCCGCCGTCTCCAGCACCGCTCCGCTGGGGACCGCCGTCTCAAGAACCGCTGAACTGGGCCCTTCAAGGCAAGAACCGCTGAACTGGGCCCTTCAAGGCAAGGACCGCTGAACTGGGCCCTTCAAGGCAAGAACCGCTGAACTGGGCCCTTCAAGGCAAGGACCGCTGAACTGGGCCCTTCAAGGCAAGGACCGCTGAACTGGGCCCTTCAAGGCAAGAACCGCTGAACTGGGCGCTTCAAGGCAAGGACCGCTGAACTGGGCCCTTCAAGGCAAGAACCGCTGAACTGGGCCCTTCAAGGCAAGAACCGCTGAACTGGGCCCTTCCAGGCAGGAACCGCTGGCCCTTTGGCAGACGTGGCAGGGCAGGATCTGTCTCGGGCAGGGCTGCAGGATGTCCTCTGGCCAACATGCCTCCTCCAGTGGCAGTGGAGTCTGTTATGGACTGTTTGGACTGTGGCTTTGCACTCCCCAGGATGGCCCAGTGGGCAGGCCACCCACTGTATGGACAGTATGGACTGTGGCTTTGCTCTCCCCAGGATGGCCCAGTGGGCAGGCCACCCACTGTATGGACTGTATGGACTGTGGCTTTGCTCTCCCCAGGATGGCCCAGTGGGCAGGCCACCCACTGTATGGACTGTTTGGACTGTGGCTTTGCTCTCCCCAGGATGGCCCAGTGGGCAGGCCACCCACTGTATGGACTGTATGGACTGTGGCTTTGCTCTCCCCAGGATGGCCCAGTGGGCAGGCCACCCACTGTATGGACTGTATGGACTGTGGCTTTGCTCTCCCCAGGATGGCCCAGTGGGCAGGCCCCCCACTGTATGGACTGTATGGACTGTGGCTTTGCTCTCCCCAGGATGGCCCAGTGGGCAGGCCACCCACTGTATGGACTGTTTGGACTGTGGCTTTGCTCTCCCCAGGATGGCCCAGTGGGCAGGCCACCCACTGTATGGACTGTATGGACTGTGGCTTTGCACTCCCCAGGATGGCCCAGTGGGCAGGCCACCCACAGTATGGACTGTGGCTTTGCTCTCCCCAGGATGGCCCAGTGGGCAGGCCACCCACTGTATGTACTGTTTGGACTGTGGCTTTGCTCTCCCCAGGATGGCCCAGTGGGCAGGCCACCCACTGTATGGACTGTGTGGACTGTGGCTTTGCTCTCCCCAGGATGGGCCAGTGGTCATGGAGTCCCCTCGTGGATCTGGCGTCGTGTACTCAAGTGGCTGAGGTGCCCCCCCTTCCCTTCCCCCTGAGGTGCCTGTCCTTTTTTCTTTCTGATGCCCCTGCAGTGTTCTCTCCGTGGAGTTCTTGTCGTGGGACTGGGCCTTGCCCCTTTGCTCAGGACCCCTGTGGTCCACGGACAGTGGTTGGACTACATTTAGTAGATGTATATATTTTGTACATAGTTTATTTATTTATTGGGATTACTGCTGTCCATTTTTCAATATATCTGCCCGTTTAAGATCTCTTCTTTTGGTCTTTGCATTATTTCGGAGGGGGGGGTTTGTGGGTTGTGACAGTGATCTGTGGGAATGCATTGATGTGTGTGTTGTAGTGGGTGTGGGTGGGTGGGTGTGTGCCGGTAATCTTTTCCCTCCCCTGTGTCGTAGGTGCAGTACTCACCGATGTCTTCCGCGCCGCCGGGCGTGCTCCTGGTACAGGAGCAGGTATAGGAGTGCGGGGATGACCTGCAACTCGGGTTCCATACTGCCGGAATCTCGCGTGGAGTATGTGGAGGTGAGCGTTTTCCCGTTTGTAGTCTGTTTCCGCCGTGTTTTTATCGGCGGTGCTCCCGCCCCGGAAAAGGTGGCGGGTTGGTGGGTCGTGATAGGGTGGGCGGTACATTGTCTGCCGCCTGGCTGTTGGCGGGGACCGCCGCGCTGTTTGTTTGTTCCGCCGTGGCGGGCGGAGTGTTAATGCGGCGGGCTGTGTTGGCGGTTCCCGCCAGGGTCAGAATTGCATATTTTGGACCGCCGGCCTGTTGGCGGGTTGGCCGCCGCTTTATCACCGACCGCCAGGGTCAGAATGAGGGCCTTTGTGTTTAAAACATTTTTCTGTAGGCAGATTAGGGGACAGTTACATCCACGAGGTATGGGAGTTGCCTTTCGAATTCAAATGTCTGGAAGCGAATGCAAGACTTCTGTTAGTCACTCACAGATTTGTAAACACGTGTCATTGCACGGCACATGCAATGTGGCAGCAGAAAACCTAACTTTGCTAACTGAAGGGCACTCCATTTTTTTTGATTTGTCCAGCTTTTAAAATACTTTTGAAATTTAATTTATTTAATTGTGAGTGATGAAGGCTGCTGTGGTATGAAACCTAGAATTGCCTACATGATTTTGTTTTTCCAAATTGTAACTTGTAGCGGCAATGTGTTATTTCTCCCAACACAATAGATAAAAGTAGCAGAATTGTGCCCTCACGTCGCTACATTGAATGTACATTTTGACAAGCTGAGCAGATTAAAGGTTTCTCCATTTCAAAAATATGAGGCTCTGACAACAGCCAGAGAAACTTCTAGCAAGGTCACTGTCAGAAAACAGGGCTGATTGCAGAGGCCCCCTAACTTTTTGCCCTCATTTTTCAAGTGCCCTTGGTACTGCTAAGACATCCCAGGGCCTGTGCTCTGTGTAAAATGAGTGTGCAAATTAGGGTAATTTTAATTGGCTATGTCAACCTACTTAGAAGTCCTTAGTATATGGAAGAGTATGCACCCTTAGGTGCACTGCTGAGGTGCCCAGTGCCATTTAAAGGCAGACCTGCCTTGCTGGCTGCTTTTAAACTAAAGTTGTATGCACATTTTGCTTTGGAATTAAAAGTACTTCCAAAGACTTAAACTACCATATTTTTGCATATGTCACCCCTAAGATGTGACCTATGTGCCCCTAGGGTTGGGTGTCTTGTAACTATAAGCAGTGACCTTATAACAATTATTTTATAACCCCTGGTGAAGTAAAATAGACAAATTTGTTTCCCTCACTGTAGTGAATGACCCCCATAGGCTAAAATGGGGAGATTTTATTTTAGTTAACAAAGTCCCCTTAAGATACCTTGAATTTATTATCAAATGAATTGTCATAATAAGTCCCACAACCTACAATTGTTGGATTTAATATAATTAGTTCAGGTAAAGAGTTTTAAAACTCTACCTGAAAGTTGCCAACTTCAGCTCTGTAGTGCCCTTCTCTGATTGGCCAGGCTGCATTGATAAGGTGTGAAGTGGCCTGGGCTGAACACAAAGGATGTGCCTGGGGAAGGAGATCTGCCTCAGCAGCTGGGGAAGCAGGAAAGGGGGAGGACAGCCAAACTGGTCTTCAAAGGCAGGGAAGGACATTTGGAGCAGCACAGCACCTCCCTCACATCCTGTAACCCCAGACAATTAGTTTCACTCTTGATTAGATTAGGAGAGGGCAGGAGAGGGAGGTGTTTAGGATTTATAGCCACACCAGTGGGTAGGCTCAGCCAGAGCTAACCTCCAAAAATCACTTTCAGCCATGTTCAATTTTTGAAGAATGTTGCTCCCTGGGATTGAGTTTTGCCACACTTCCCACGAAGTGGTCATCAAAGGAGGAAGGAGCCTGCCTGTGATTAGATAACCATGTCCCCCTGCTTTTCACCCAGGAGCAAGGATAAATATGGCAGAGCTGCACCCACATCTCAGATCCCTACAAGGAACAAGACGAAGAAGAAGGACTGCCCTGCTGGACCCCTGACCTGCACCTGGACTCTACACTCTGAAGGACCGCACCAGCTGCACACTTGGACTTTACCACAAAAAGGACTTTGCCTGTCTTCTACTGTTTCAAGATGGGACTCCCTGTTTGCTACAAGTACAAAGGAGCTGCCCGATTCCCCTGCATCAAGTCCTGCAAGCGGAGCCCAGCTGGCCAGCGCTCAGTGATCATTTGAGGATTCTGACCAGGTACATTCTGAGAATTGTAGTCCTAAATCCGAAGGAGCAACTCAGAGTTTCTGGAACCTTGGATCAAGTTGTGGACACTTGAATGACCCAAAAAGGACCTCTGGAACAAGATCCAGAAGTCTGGAGACATTTGGGGCACCTCCATAAGTTGAAGAGGTGCATTGTGGGAGTTTTAGTCCCAGACCCCAACAGGTAAACCAGAGCCTCTGAGCCCATGGCTGGTGCTGTGGACCACTTTCCTGAATCAGGAAACACTTCTGAAAGTAAGTGTCACAGTGTTACCTCATGGGTGGCCTGAACTCTGGGCTTTGTCACTTACTATGGTGACCTTTTTAACCCTTTGAGCGCTAGTTGCTTCTATGAGCTAGAAAACATTAATTAGTTAAAAATTCATATCTTTGTTTCCCCTTATCTGACTTTTAACAATTTTGGTGTCATTTTAACGATACAAATATAATCTATTTTTATAAATTGGTGTCGTATTTTTATTGGTTTTTGTGTTTTCCTTATTGACTGTTTTGTGATTTTTAAATGCTTTACACACTTGTCTCCTAAGTTAAGCCTTGTCGCTCGTTGCCAAGCTACCAAGGGTTGGGCTGGGTTTAATTTATTGAGACCTAACTGGACCTAAGTGGAGGTTAATGGCCTATTGCTAACTGTAGGTACTTACCTGCCCACACCAATAATCCACTTTCCAACATTTTTGGTAGCATCGATGGGATCCAGTAGTTGTGTTTAATATCACGATAAAGTTCTTTTTTTTTACATGTTTATTTATTAGTATTTCGATTGGCACATCATCTTAGTCACAGGAACATTTTTACTGTTAAAATCTCACAAGTTACATGTTCATGGCAAGCATTACTTAACCATCATACACAGTTGTCCTTCAGTATGCACCCCGCACTGCTGATTAACCCCGTCTTGCTCTGCATCTAGAACAACCAAGCACAGTTTGAATTATCAATGGTTCTCCGATTCGTGCGGTGTGCTCAGGCAGCCGAGTGGCTATACACCACCGGCATCAACTCAATTCTCTCAGGTACCTAACTTCTTCAAATGCTGAATTAAACAATCTTAACATGTTTAAACAAGACAACCTGCCCAGTGATTTGCCCAGACTATGTGGTCTGCAGGTGTGTCTGTAAACACGCAGGGCCTAGCTGGGGGTGGAGGAGGGGGCACGGGGTGACCATGACAACAGACCGCGGGCTGCCCACACCCTTGTCTGGGGGTCCCAGGTGTCTGGCACAATTGCAACCTTAGCTTCCTAGATCAGGCAGTCTATCTGCAGGTTGGTGCAGGGTGGCCTCACGTGTTTCCAACGTTCCCACAACTTCTGCCCACAGGTGGGCTATTGGTCTGTTTCTCATCCCTCTTATTTCTACCCTCTGGAGGGCCCACTCCTCCGCCCTAGCCCGGAGGATGCTGGCATAACCTTTCTTAGATACAGTTGGTCAAGATGTGCTCCCTCATGATCAAATTGTATAACCCCTCATAAGTATTTACTTTGTTACCAAGTATCCCGCCCACTAGTGCCTTAAATGAGGTGTCTACAAAGTCAACCCAAGACTGGGTATTAACCTTCTGGGTGTCCCTGAACTTAAGCCTATATTGTTCTGGGGTCAGACCAAACTTTTTAGTTAAGCACCTCTTCCTGCTATGGTATGAATCTGCCTCCTCCCCCCTTAGGGTCAGAAGCCTATTCCTCCTAGAGTTGGGGACCAACTCCCATAGAAGTGAACCCAAGTATTGAGGCATACCTCTCCTCATCTGGAGGGCCCTCTGAAAGGCCCCCAGCCATTTAGCCACATCATCCCCCTCTACAATGGCAGGGACCACCCCTTGGGTAGTTTGGTACAAAGCTGTCCACCTTTGGACATCTCAGCCTCTCTGTCACTGCCTCCATCTCTCAGTTCAATCCTTGCCCACTTCTCCTTCTCTAGGGCCAACGTCTCTGCCTCCAAGGCTATGAGGGCTGCCTGGGCCTCAAGTTCCCTTTCCCTGGGGGCCAGCTCTGCTTCCTCTTGGTCTGATGCCACAGACCCTCCCCTCCCACTAGCTCTGGATGGGGCCCTAGCTGCTGAAATCACCATTTGGCCATCATCCTCCTCCTCTCAGAGGTTGGATACTACATGTTACCTTTCCCTTCCTACCTCTGAAGCTTTCTGTGCCTCCATCTGTACTACCCAGACTTCAAGGGACTTGACCATCTCAGCCTTCCTAAGGTTGTTAGCAGCAGGCATTCTCCTCTTTCTGCACAACATCCTAAGCTCAGCTGCAGTGAGTGTAGGTAGGCTAGCCAGATCAAGCTCCATGGTCTCCCGTAGGTTTTGTGTAACTTTGAAAAACGTTGGCACCAATTGGCAGGACAATTTAGAAAACTCAAAAATTAAGTAATTAAAAAAAAATGTGTCCAAATTTAAAAAATCTCAAAAAGCACAGAGTTAAAGAATGGCCAAGTGGGGGAAGGGGTTTTAGGTTGGGAACAGCGGGGAAGGAGACCTGTGGAAATAAAAGTTAAGAACATAGTAATCAGATTATGCACATTGACTTTCATAAGCTTTGTTCATAGTAGCTATGTACTGATAACATGAATGATCAAGAGCCTTCCTATATCATAAACTTATTAGCCCTGAGTACCTGGAAAATAAATAATGATTATGCAAGCTTTCATATGAGCGTTTCTTTAGAATACAATCTGATGCTCTGAACCTTGAACTGACTCAAGTTACTTCTTTGAATAGAAACTGCTTAATAACAGTGATCAACGAACACATTAGTTTTCAGGAATAAGCTGCATTAGGCTCATGAATGATACTGCAAAGGCACACTATAACAATAATCAATTAACACATTGGTTTTTAGGAATAAACTGTGATAAGCTCATGAATGATACTGTAAGGGCACACTCTTTCTAGACTTTCAAGATTAAATTGCTTAGGAATTATTATACACTTTAAATATCAAAACTGTGCATCAAGATTTCAATGTCTAGAAATGATCGCGCTTTCTGCTGATGTGAAACACAAGGGTTAAATGCCGAGAATGACTCACGCACTCTGTCATTGATTCAAACATCGGGATCTAAATGTCAAAATCCGATCGCGCACTCCACCGATCCGAGTTGCAAGTTTTAACTGCCAAGAATGAATCGCGCACACTGCTGTCGATTCGATCATCAAAGTTCAAATGTCAAAACATGATCGCACACACTGCCGATCTGAACTACAGGAGTTAAATGCCAAGAATGAATCGCTCACACTGCTGCCGATTCAACCATCAAGGTTTAAATGCCAGGACATGATTGCGCACACTGCCGATCCGAACTGTGAGAGTTAAATGGCAAGAATGAATCGTGCACACTGCTGCCGATTCAACCATCAAGGTTTAAATGCCAGGATACGATCACGCACACTGCCGATCTGAACTACAAGCGTTAAATGCCAAGAATGAATCGCGCACACTGTTGCCGATCCAACCATCAAGGTTTTAATGCCAAGATATGATCCCGCACACTGCCGATCCGAACTGCAAGAGTTAAATGCCAAGAAAGCCGTCGCACACGCGATGTAACCAAAAGGCCCAAAACTCGAGTATTTCTGAAACGGAGTCGGGAGCCTAACCCGACATCCGCCTTATCGCCCTGGTTGAAGATCACCAAGGAAATGAAGACAGGGCCTGGAAATCCTTGCTAGTAGGCCTTCGGAACAGGAGCTCAGGAAAATGCTGCTGCTCTGCACCGGGACCTCTGAATAGTGAGCATGTGGAGCTGGGCTGGGTCCCTTAAATAGACCCAGGCCCGCCCACATGCCACACCCAGCCAGGCTGCAGGAAGGGATTCTAGAAAGGCTTAGAATAGGGACCACACCCTAACCACACCCTGCAATACTGCAGCAAAGCCTTGAAAATTAGCAATACATTGCAAACAGCATTAATGATGTTTCAACATGAATCTCTGCAATGCAAAAGGTTAACCTACTGCATTAATACATAATGCATGAATTATTACATTTCATAAGAGTTTGTTTATTGCATTACGTCGCCCATAGAGCACGCACTGTCCTGATGTTGACACCCCCCCAGCTAGGCTGAGAGTGATGCCCTCAGGGGAGTTAAAATAGTCTCGGGCTCTCACGACTGTTGGGTACGCACCGGGCAATTGGCCACCACCGGAGTCAGGGAATGCCTAAGAAGGTGGCTGCATGGGAGTGAACCACCCACGCGGCGCGAGGGAAGAGAGACGGCTTGGCCGGTGGCATCGGACCCCCTCTGCTGGCAGTTTTGGACTGGGGGGCAGCCCATGACAGGATGGAGGGAGGTCGCGGGCGCCCCTAGCGAGCGTGCAGCTGCTCACGAGCGAGGATGCAGAGCGGGCCACTTGCCGGCCGCAGGAGTGGAGGGGTGGCTTCGAGCTCCCCACCTGGCGGTAAAGGCTGGTGAAGGAGGCCACGACAAGCAAAACCGGGTGGCCCAGCTGACAAGGTGGGGAGAGGGGGGTGGGCATAGAGTGCAGCTCTGCCCCTTCAGCACTGAAAGACTGAAGGAGACCAGAGCGGCCTGCGCATCTTTGCACCCCTGCTGGGCCAGGCAAGGAGGGAGGAACCGGTTCAGGGGGGAGGCAGAACCTATAAGAGAGAAGGGGAAAAAGGGGCCACCTGCGGCAGTGGCACCAAAGCGGCACTAGATGCAGGGGGGAGAGCTGTTGCCCTGCTATGGCTTAGAGGAACTGCTGCTGAGGCCGGACCCCTGGGGGAGCCATTCAGTGTAGGGGAGTAGAGTCAGCTTTGCCTGTGAAGATCTCCCCCTGTGTATGCGAATGGAGAGGTCCCCATAGCCGCAGAGGGGTGGATGTGGACGGGCCCCTTTGGGACCGCGCTGCAAATTTGTACCCTGAGGAGTTGGTGAGAGCATGATTGTGGCGGGCAGTTGGGGCAGGCCCAGATGAGGGGGCTAACATAGGTGGCAATGGGCCCCCTCTCCGGCTGCCCCGCCAGGGAGCTGCCTGAAGGCTGAGAGTCTACCAGTGAAGCCCTCCAATGGGGAAACAATGCCTCAGACCAGTCTGCGCAGCCCCCCCAGTGTAAGCTACTCTCCATAAGATATTGGAAGCAATTGAAGACTCCAAAAATGCCCTTAGACAAGAGATCGGGAAGGTGGCGGCAGAGCTGGGCCACCTGCAGACAGACCATTGAAAGCTAGTAGACAGGGTAAAAACTATGGAGGAAGAGGTGACGAGTCTGGGAACCCAACAGCGATCACAGGAGACGCAGATAGCCCACCTCACGGTGGCCGCCGCAATAACGTCCGTATAGTGGGGCTACCGGAAGGGGGTGAGGGTGCAGTCATGGTGGTCTTCCTAGAATCCTGGATGATGTCCATCATTGGGGAACAACAGCTTACCACCTATTTCACATTAGAGAGGGCACTGTCAGGATACTTCAATTCGATTTCCTCAGAAGCAGAAGATTACTCCTCAGTCCCGACCCGAGCTACTCACAACGAATATTAATCCTTCGTGCTGAGTACCCCGGAGGGAGAAAGGGGAATGGGATGGTAGAGAGACTGCCACAGAGATGATGAACGCCAGTACTCAGTCTGCCTCTTCACATCTAAGATTGGATACAGCACCTGCAAGAGTCACAGTCGCAATTACTAGGGACATACAACATCAGTTTTTCACTTTCTACTCTCAACACTTAATTCTCTTTAATTCTATTACTTCTTCACTCACCCTGAGTTCTCTGTAGCCTTGCTTCTCTCTATAAATGATAGCTCTTCTTAAAAAAATGCTTATTACTGATTCTGGAAGAACTTCTCAACCTTTGTTAGAGATTGGTTTTATGTTGCTATATATATATATATAGTTGGTGATAATGCGTTCTTCAAATCAGCTGATGTTATTTAATTTCTCCTGTCTTATTGTGACTTCTGTCGATACTTGTATTTGTAAATGCTTGTTTATTAAAGTTCGTTTCTCCTTTCTTACTTCGACATTTGTTGATAAATTGTATTTGTAAATGCTTGTTTATTACAGTTAGTTTCTCCTTCCTTACTTCAACATCTGTTGATAACTTGTAGTTGTAAATGCTTGTTTATTTAAGTTTGTTTCTCTTTTAAACTCTATTTTGGTTTATTACCATTGAATTTGTAAATGCTTATTTGTTAACAGTTCGTTTCTCCTTTAAACTTGGCCTTTGTTTATAACCTTGACATTTGTAGATACTTGCTCTTTTAAAGTTTGTTTTTTCTTTGACTTTAATATCTTAAACAAGAACCTTGTAAACATAAGGTTAATTCATACATTAACTCTGTAGCCTTGCAGACTTTCAAGGGAACGGTCTTCTATGAAACTCTTCGAATAAACGTTGACAATATTTATCCATTTTCTGTAATATAATCTTCAAATGTAATTTTACCTCACAGGAGTTTCTGTTCTGAAGCGCGCTCTCTCTCCACACAGCTGATTCCTGTCAGACCTCAGTTGAAGTGCAAGGCTTCCAGCTGGAGAGCTCGTAACCTAGCAACCAACCGATTGCAAGACTAGAACTGTAACTAACCTTCAGGACTCACAGCGGCCATCTTGGATCTTCTCTTCTTGATTCTTCCTTTGAAATAAGCGCAAGATTACTCTGCAAACCTCCTTCCAGTTTGGGCTTTGCTGTCTCCACTGAGGATATCTCTTTGCTTTTCTCATGAACTTCTTTGATTTGACTTGGCAAGTTTGTGTGGTCATGACAGGCACACAGGGTGCCCTCTAGGCCCCCGGTGCCTGGAGGGTCTCCGAGACCAGTGGTGGCAAAATTGCCACACTACGGGCACCGAAACATTCTGTTACAAAGGGCAAGGGAGGTGGTCCTTTTCACAGTGTAGAACGGTAAAGTCAATATGTTCCCCGATTACACAGCTGCAGTACAGTCAAAGTGGGCTTCCTACATATTAGTGAAGAAGGCATTGCGGGGCATGGGATCCGTTACGTGCTGCTCTTCCTTTCGAAAGCTGAAGATAATGGGGGATGACAAGACGCACTTTTGCCAAATGCTGGAAGAAGCATGGGACTGGCAAGAGTCCCACAAAGGTAGCCCACTTGACCATGCTTAGGACGCACATGCCACACCTGGCCATCAGTGAAAGAGGCGCCGCTCTAAGGACGGACCTGCCGCTGACCGCTTGAGATGACCCACGCAACACCAAGTAACCCAGGAACAGCGAGCCGCAATTCAGACAGCGGCATCACTGACGGAGTCGCTGGCCTCAGACAGAGATAGGATCTACTCGTTTGACATCCGCAAAAATGGTGGACACTTCTGACCTTGAATCTGTTGCCAGAGTGAACAATGAATTACCCTGGGTGACGTCCCAGATGGCAGAACACTTAGGGGGTCATTCTAACCCTGGCGGTCTGAGACCTCCAGGGCTAAAATGACGGAAGCACCGCCAACAGGCTGGCGGTGTTTCCCTGCCAATTCTGACCGCGGCGGTAAACCACGGTCAGATAACCGGGTCCGGCGGTTTCCCGCCAGATTTCCCCCGGCTGGGCGAATCCGCCATGGCGGCGCTGCAAGCAGCGCCGCCATGGGGATTCTGACCCCCTTACCGCCAGCCTGTTTCTGGCAGTTTACACCGCCAGGAAGAGGCTGGCGGTAACAGGTATCTAGGGGCCCCTGGGGGCCCCTGCACTGCCCATGCCACTGGCATGGGCAGTGCAGGGGCCCCCTAACAGGGCCCCAGCCTGCTTTTCACTGTCTGCCTAGCAGACAGTGAAAAGCGCAACGGGTGCAACTGCACCCGTCGCACACCTGCAACACCGCCGGCTCCATTCGGAGCCGGCTTCAGTGTTGCAGGCCCCCTTCACGCTGGGCCGGCTGGCGCTAACAATGTTAGCGCCCGCCGGCCCAGCGGGAAGGTTGAAATGGCACCAGCGGTCTTTTGACCGCGGTGCGGCCAAATGGCATTTCCCGCCAGGCGGACGGCAACCGGTTCCCGCCAGGTGGGCGGCAACCGCCGCCTGCCGGGGTCAGAATGACCCCCTTAATCTGATACTTTTTGGGGGTCCTTTCTTGGTCTGCTGATGGCCCCCAGCTAGAGAGGTGGCACGTAACTGGACGTGGTTGGCTCGATTCAGCTTGGAGGACAATTAAAATTATCCTGACATCTTCCCCCTTTATTCGCCCTTGGACTGCTCCAGGAGGGCATTGATGAGAGACTGTAGATGTTTGGTTCCACCGGTTTTGGTGGTCAGACGATGCTAGACTGCTCTTGGGTCAGGGAGTTGAGAGTTGTGTTTCGTAACTTATATTTTTTTCTTCCTCATGTTATGGCCCAGATATACAATAGGTGTGGAGCTGATGGTGGGGGGAGAGATTTGGGGTGGGGGCATGGTCATGTGGACATTGCAGCTCACAAAACAAAATGCTGAATACTGATACACCTAGTAAATTAATGTCTTGGAACATCCAAGGGATGGTACCACACTAAAGCGGCACAACATACTGACCTACATGAAAAGGAGGGGGGTCCAGGTGGCACTCCTACAGGAGACCCATCTCACGAAGTCAGATGCTGATAGCCTCTGCAGGCGGGGGCAGCTCTTCACCACTACTTACTCGGCATATGCACAGGGCGCCCTGGTGTGGTTATGGGCACAACACACTTGACGTGGACAAAGTGGGGTGGTATTCCTTTGTGGAGGGACACCTTAATGGCAGACCCATAGTACTGGGAAGCATAAAGCTCCTAACCAAGACTAGAATCATTTATGGCAGACCCTGACGGCCCGACTGGTGCAATTCCCTGAGGGGCCCTACTTGCTGGGGGTGATTACAATAGTGTTGTTAACCAGGACAGGGGCAGCTCTTCTCCACCGCTATCGGGAGCTGCTGCACTCAAAGTAGTGAAAGGCTTGGAACAATGGCTAGATCACTGGAACATGGCAGACGCATGGCGGACCCAGCACCCTACGGTAGGGAATACTCGCACTACTCCTCCCTCCACCAAGTAAACACAAGGATAAACCACATTCTACTCCACGACACTCATAAGCGACGTTCTACATACAGAGTATGTAGGAAGGATGTTTTCTGACCATAGTCCTTTGCTGCTGACACTTCAGACTCTGGGGGGGTGCCCCCAATCCCAACATAGTGACTGTATCCCAGAGCTCTGGAGGACGAGGTCTTCCATATTGCACTAACCGCTAAACTGAAGGACTATTTTTCACTGAACAAGGAGTCGGCCTCCTGTAGGAGAACAGAATGGGAAGCCCTGAATGTGGTTATAAGGGGGCACTGCATTGGGCACACAGGGGGGATCAGGAAGGAACTAGAATTAGATCTTACCCACTTAGAGATTAAGCTACACAGTTGGGAGTTAAGGCTGGGGACGGACAAAGGGGCTGCACGACCACTAGCTGAGGTGTGCGAAGCCCACACTGAAACCTTAGAGCACCTCCGTTGCCACGACTACAAGACTCACCTGGGCAGCCAACATGCAGAGGAAGGAATGGCCGGGAGGTTACTGGTGTGGCTAGTCAGACCAGATTGACATCTCGAACCGGGACTCCACTATACTCCCCGACAGATATCAATGAAGAGTTTCAGTCTTACTACACAAGCCTGTATGGTGCACCAGAGGGGGTGGATCCAGACTCACATCCGGTGGGCATACAGTTGGTGACGGTCTCGGAATGGGATGGGAAGAAGCTGGGTGCACGAATGGAGGAACAGGAAGTGGGAATTGCCATCTCAGCACAGGCGACGGGGAAAACACTGGGTACTGATGGACTCCCACCGGATATCCCGGATGATAGAGCTATACACAGAGGCTTCTAAGATGGGCGAATTACCACCATCGACTAGGGAGGACCTAGTGATCATGCTTCCCAAGAGTAAGCGGACGGATATGACAGTGGCTGAGTACCTCCCCTGCTCTATTATCAACACTGACATCAAGGTGTTAAGCAAGACACTAGCAACTATGTTGCTCCCCCACATGCAGACCCTCATCCACATCCACCAGAATGGGTTTATACCCAAGCGTAGCATGTTACATAACTTACGGAGACTCTACTCTCTCCTTTAAGAAGACCCGCACCATTTGGGGCTGACGGCAACAATAGTATCCGTGGACCTGGAGAAGGCCTTCGACACTGTGCAATGGGACTATCTGGAGGCGGTGATGATGCAGATGAGGCTGGGACAGCGATGGCTGTGATGGATTACTATTCTGTACCCTTGCCCTAAGGCAAGAGTGAAGACGGGGTGCAAAATCTCAAGCAGCTATGAGATTTGCATAGGAATCAGACAGGGCTGCCCCCTCTTGCCCCTATTATTTGCCCTTGCGATTGAGCCCCTGGCAGCAAGTTTCCTAGAAAAGGCCGGAGAATGGGGAGTGATCAAACAAGGAGCACCACACATAATCTCCCTCTATGCGGATTACCTTGTCATTTTTTTATGGGATGGGAACATGGTGCTCCAGAGGGTGCTGCAGATGCTAGAGGATTTTGGCCGCCTCTCGGGCCTGCGCCTTAACCTGTGCAAGACGTGTTTTTCTGATGATAGCAGGGGTGCCAATGCCTGCTCTCCTGCCCTGGGGATGTCCAGTGGTCCCCAAGTACTTTTGAATACCTGGATATCCAGATCTATCATGATCTGAAGGACCTGCGCGAGGACAACTTGGGAGGAGCGTACAGAGCTCTGAAGATGGTGGTAACCTTTTGCCGTTCACTAAAACTCCCCTTTATGGCTCGGATAGCCCTGTCCAAAATGGTGATGCTCCCCAGACTTCTTTACTACTTTACCAACTTGCCATTGCTCATCCATGGGGCCTGGTTTCGCACTTTGAATGGGCTCCTGCGGGAGCTAACATGGGACTGGGGATGCTACGCTTGCCACCAGAAGATAGGGGACTCGGAGTGACAGACTTCAAACTGTACCACTTCATGGCCCAGCTTCAGTGGCTGGTGCGATGGCTCCACAGACTGGACTCTCCCAAAAAAGGTGGGGAATAGATTTATTGACCTGGCGCTCGGATTGGCACGTAGGAAGGTGGCGATGGCCTGGAAGTCTACCACGGGACCCAGACTGAGTACTTGGGTGGCAGATGTCACAAGCTGGGCTAGGGCGGAGGAGTACTCCAGAACTTAAAGAGGGAGGGGAGTAAATCCCACTCCCCCTCTGACAAGCAGAGGCAGGAGGACCCAGGGTTGGAAAAGCTCTTGGACAGTAAGGCCTGATTTGACTGTCAGCAGACTGGTCAATTCAGAGAAGATGTAGCCTGTCCAAGGAAGATAGATAGCACTGGGCTGTCCAGACTAGCCATGGAGGAGGGCTCCTCAGATGATGAGGTCCTCATAGCAATGGGCTGGGAGACAGGAACAGATGGTAAGCTGGTGATACCTGAGGGTGGGAGTAGGCACTTTCATCCCATTCAGGTGAATGGGATCCCTACCACTGGCCTGAGCAACACCTGTGCCAGTCACACTATAGTGAGTGACCGGTTGGTGACTCGAGACACGTATGTCCCAGGAGAGACCAGGAAAGTCAGGATAGCCACAGGTGAGGTCACCTCCTAACCTGTAGCCATAGTGCCCCTGGAGAGGGAGGGTATCCTTGACTGCTTTAGGGTGGTGATCAGTGCTGACCTCCTCTTAGATTGTATCAGATGGGGAGGACACCAAGGGCACCACCCCAACCCAAAGTCCTAGGGAGACAGTCCCAACAGTTAGGAGACAGGGGTCCCCCCAGTAAATGGAAGAAGAAAACCAAGGGTAGGCCACTGCTAAAGAGAGTTCCAGGGTCCCAGAGGCCTTCTGCCCCAGTAGCAGGGGAGCCTAGAGATGGAAATGGTGAGGCCTCACCTGACCTCAAGGAAGTCCTGAGTAGTCAGGTGTTGCCCCTGCACTGACAGAAGGAAGAGTGGAATGAGGGTATCTGCCACAGGAGGTGGTAGCACTCACTCTAAACAGCCAGAGGGGTGCCAGGACCCCACAGTTGCCCATAAAGCAGCTTGCCCACCTGTCAGTGGAGAGCTTATGGTTTGGTTCTGGGTGCTTACAGCTATCAGTAGCCTCTGGTGGGTGCTGGCATTCGTGGCAGCACTGCACTTGGCCTGGGAGGCAAACCCCCAGGGCCAAAAGCAAAGTAGGCCCCCTGACTCTGTTGGTCATGGTGGGGTTGCTCAAGTGTTGGGTGGCCTCTTTGGGTAAGCTAGGTGTTGCCCTAGCAAAGTTAGGGAGAAGGGAGGTGGGCACCTCACTACCCAAATTGGCAGAGGGAGAGGAGGAAGACCCCCCTAGACGGAAGTTACAGTTTAAAGTGGGTCCTTTCACTGTTGGGATGGGTTCACTACCCAGAGGGAATGGCCATGACAGGTTGATGTGAGGCAGAGTAGGCCCTGCAAAGGGACAGGCAGTTTTCTTCACTGACTTACTCGCCTGACAAGCTAGAAAGACTCTCCCAGGGTTAGGCTGAGTCTCCTGGGTGTGTGGGCTGAGGGGGAACTAGTGTGAGAAAACAGGGCTGATTGCAGAGGCCCCCTAACTTTCTGCACCCATTTTTCACTTTTTGCTGGTGTTTTCCTGACTCTGATGGTGCCCTGGGTACTGCTAACCTGTCCCATGGTCTGTGTTCTGTATAAAATGAGTATGCAAACTAGGGATACCAGCATAGTTGGTGAACTCATAGGTGCACTGCTGAGGTAACCAGTGTCATTTTAAAGGCAGGCCTGCCTTGCTGGCTGCTTTTAAACCAAGGTTATATGCAAATTTGACTTCGGAATTAAAAGTACTTCAAAAGTCTTAAACTACCTTATTTTTACATATAAGTCACCCCTAAGGTGTGCCCTAAGTGCCCCTATATTTGGGTGCCTTGTAACTATAAACAGGGACCTTATAAAAAATTATTTATAAGGCCTGGTGAGGTAAAATAGCCAAATTACTTGTTTCCTCACTGTAGTGAATGGCCTCAATAGGCTAAAATGGGGAGGCTTTATTTTAATTAACAAAGTCCACTTAAGTGTCATATACCTTGAGTTTGGTATAAAACTAATGTCATTATAAATCCCACAGCTTAGAATTGTTGAATTTAATATAACTAGTTCAGGTAAAGAGTTTTAAAACTCTACCTGAAAGTTGCCAACTTCAGCTCTGTAGTGGCCTTCTCTGGTTGGCCAGCTTCTGTGCCTGGAGGAGGAGATCTGCCTCAGAAGCTGGGGAAGCAGGAAGGGGGAGGGCAACCAAACTGGTCTTTAAAGGCAGGGAAGAACACTTGGAGCAGCCCAGCACCTCCCTCATATCCTGCAACTCCAGACAATCAGGTGCCCTCTTGATTAGGTTAGGAGAGGGGAGTTTAGGATTTTTAGCCACACTAATGGGTAGGCTCAGGCACCTCTAACCTCCAAAAATCACTTTCAGCCATGTTGGATTTTTGAAAAATGTTGCTCCTTGGGATTGATTTTTGCCACACTTCACAGGAAGTGGTCATCAAATGGGGAAGGAGCCTGCCTGTGATTGGATAACCAGGGCCCCCTGCTTTCCACCCAGGAGCAAGGATCAATATGGCAGAGCTGCACCCATACCTCAAATCCCTACAAGGAATAAGACAAATAAGAATAGGAACTGCCCTGCTGGACCCTGACCTGCACTGGCACTCTGTGCTCCGAAGGACTGCACCAGCTGCACATTTGGGCTTCACCACTAAAGGGACTTTGATTGTCTTCTACTGCTTCAAAAAGGGGCACTCTGTTTGCTACAGGTACAAAGGAGCTGCCCAGAGTCCCCTGCATCAAGTCCTGCAAGCACAGCCCAGCTGACCAGCATCCAGTGGCCATTTGAGGATTCTGGCCAGGTTCATTCTGGGAATTGTAGTCCCAACTCCCAAGGAGCAACTCAGAGCTTCTGGAACTTTGGAGCAAGTTGTGGACACTTCCATGACCCAAAAAGGACCTCTGGAAGAAGACTCAGAAGTTTGGAGACGTTTGGAGCAACTCTATAAGTTAAAAAGGTGCATTGTGGGAGTTGTAGTCCCAAACCCCAACAGAAAAACAAAAGCCTTTGAACCCTTGGCTGGTGCTGTGGACCACTTTCCTGAATCAAGAAACACTTCAGAAAGTAAGTGTGACAGTGTTACCTCGTGGGTGGCCTGCACTCTGGACTTTTGCGCTTTCCAGTGTGACCTTTTTTTAACCATTTGAGCGCAAGTTGCTTCTATGCACTAAAAAGTATTAATTCTTTAAAAACTCATATCTCTGGTTCCCCTTATCTGATTTTAATCATGTTGGGCTCAATTTAAGGATAACAATATAATCTAGTTGTATAAATTGGTGTTGTATTTTTATTGTGTTTTGTGTTTTACTTATTTACTGTTTTGTGATTTTATATGCTTTACATACTTGTATCCTAAGTTAAACCTTGTCGCTCGTTGCCAAGTTACCAAGGGTTGAGCTGGGTTTAATTTATTGAGTCCTAACTAGACCTAAGTGGGGGTTAGTGGCCTATTGCTTAGTGTAGGTACTTACCTGCCATTTCCAATAATCCACTTTCCAACAGTCATCTGCAGAGATACAATCCTTACTAAATACCAGGATCCCCAAATATTTTTGAGAATTGGTGAGTAGGATTTTTAATGCATCTAATGCTGCTCAGATTGTGCGCTTTTTTAACGATGTTGGTTTTGGATTGGTTAGCACCTTCCAGACTGTGTTTGGAGTTCTACCGCCAGCCATCCACTCACTTTTTTCATGTGTCTTCCCAATAACATTGGCTCTGATTGGCGGTACTCTACTGTTGTTATTTTTGAACCACAATGGCTGACCCATCTCAACAAAGCAGAATGACAGAGCTCCCACCAGCTCACCTGTGTCATGACCGCATGATGCAGTATTTCAGATCTTCAATGTAGGAGGAATTGGAATTGAATTGGTCACTGTCACTCAGACCAATTCTCACTTGTGTGCAGCCAGTTTTCCATTGTTTCTGGTGTTTCTTTGAATGTGCACCAAAGGTGTGTCTTGCTGTGTAGCCTGTGCCTTTTTGGACATGAATCTGTCAATGCTGGCGATGGAGGTTCAATCACTGACTTGCCCATTGAGACTGCGGTTGTTACATGAGGCATACTATGAGCTGCACCTTTTGGATGTCATGGCTCCTTCCACATACTACACTACACAGAATGCTGTCCCCTCAGCCGGACTTATGGCTGAGGCACGTACACATGTGTGCTCTGTGGATCTTTCATCTAACGAGCTGGTCAAATTATTGTCTGCCAAAGTGGGGTCCTTGCGGGCTTCAATCTCCAATGATGACATCAGAGATTTCCTGCAGGACCATGACTACTGCTTTGCTGGCATTTTTTGATTTTAAAAATTCTAAATTGTTCTTTTAATTTGGCCTGTTTATCGGCCTGACTTACTTGTTAACTCTGACATTTTATTTTTATGTACATTTTAATATGTTTTTAGTTTTATACTTTTAGAGTGTAGTTGTTTTCAGGTCGTGAGCCCTGCACTCCTGTCCCCACAATGGGGGGAAGGGTGTTGTGGGTTCATTTTAGAGCCTTGTTTTGGCACATGTATTTTAGCTTAGAACTGCGTCCTGTGTCCTTTTATCTAGTTACATGCTTCATTTTCTTTATTCATTTTAATTCATTTTATTTTTTAGCTGGGATGTTTTATTTTTCTAGTCATCTGCTATTCTGCAAAAACGTTGTTATTGCTTACCTTGTATGACATTTCACCATCTACCTCTGCCCAAGGCTGCTCAAGGCTGTATATGATAATCTATCTAGTATTGGTACCACAAGAGTGCGAAGCCAGCCTCAATACTTAGACACATGATCATATCAGGACTGTTTTTCAGAACACAACACATTTTGTTATAAAAACATCAATCAGGCCAAAGAAGGCTAGAGAGGACATTCCAGCCATTCCAGCTGTGTACATCATAATGTATGTGGCAGTACCTGATGGTTATTGAGCCTATGGACATGAGCAGTTGACAGGAGTTGCACTTGGATATGGATTGCTGGGGACTGATCACGTAGTCATACTGAACCCTCATTTTGAGTGTGTTTGTGCCATCGGCACCTAACTGCCATTTCCTAATTGACCAGCGCACACAGCACAGGTAGTAGTGGTAAGTGTTGTCAATGGTAAATGTCTCTTGAGCAAATGGCCTGAAACTGAGCATTGTCCTCTAGTTTACATTCTGACAATACCAGCTGTCCTGTGACAGCAGACCAGTTTTACGTTCTACCTACCCTCCTGGTCTGCTTCAGCATTTCCAGCAGCCTTGACATGGCGGTGTACCCCCATGCAAAGGTTGTTGGTGTTGTGTTGTGCTGTGCCCCTGGATTCCCCTGCACAGCCCATACACCTGGCATGGGCAGTGCAGGGAGTCCCCTGCCATGCCCCTTTGCCCTTTCCCCTGCCTGATTTTCAGAGTTGACATGCATTGTGTAGTAGGTATGTGCCTCCCCCTTCCTGCAGTTGACATTTTGGCATTTTTGTCCCCCATGAAACTTACCCTGCATATGTGTTGTTTCCTCGTAGTCTGTGGTGTCCTCTCCTGCGATACCAGTGATGATTTCCTCTGGGATGACGGCTGTAACCATCTCCTCCATCTCATCCAGGTCCTCTTGCGGTGCTAGACTCCCTCCTCTGGCCTGCAGTGCTGCTTTCCTGTTTCTTGCCATTTTCTCCTTTGTCCTGTGCTTGCAGTCATGCCAGCGTTTCTTGCACTCTGTGACAGTTCTCCTGACCTCTGCCACACTGTTAATCTTGTCCACAATCTGTTGCCAAATTTCCTCTCTCCTCCCAATTGGCAATTTAGAGGTAATGAAGTGTTGATGCTGGTGCTCCGTCACCTCACTGACCAGGATTTCATTCTTCTCTGCGCTGAAGCGATATTTCCTCTCCTTCTTGTCTCTCCCCTGGGTCTTGTCTGTGTCCTCCTGGCTGGTTCCTAGTTGTGTGGGGTCTCACTGGGGTCTCTCCTGGCTTCTGGGATTCTTTTTGGGGCTCCTTAGCACTGTTTGCTGCGTTTGCGTCTCTTTTTGACGCTATTGCAGTGAAAAATGGCGCATCTCCATTTTGTGATGTTTTTACATGTTGCAAACTGGGTTAGAGTCATTTTTTCTGAGTTAACATCATTTTGCCTTACGACAAGGTGCTATGGTTAGCGTCAGGAAAAATGACTCTAACTTGTTCTTTGCGCCACCTAGCTTCAAAGTATACATTTGCCGTTAAGAAATGACGCTAGCCAGCACTAAACAGATTTACGCAAAACTGCGTTAGTGCACTTTTGGGTCAAAAAGTATAAATCTGGCCCTAGCTGTCTGAACTATTCTGCCCCACTGCACCCTCCAAGAGTAAGACTTGCTTGGTTGGCCTCACTTCCCTCTGAAAACCAAAGCTTGAAGTTCTTACCATGGCTCTGAATACTACCTAGTTCCTGTTTTTCCAAGGACAGCAGCAATACTTGTTTACAAGGATTGTCTAAAGGCACTTGTGCCGCAGAGGCCCTGGAGACAGAATTGCCTGACAGTGGTGCTGCGAATTTTGAAGAGGCAGCCAAAAGGATTCTAGCATTAGACCAAGTGTCTGAGGAAGACTAACTGTCTCTTTTTGTGTGTAGAAGGTGTGTTTGAGGACCTTCCACTATCAATGTGCAGTGCTACAGTTTTTTGCCAGTGGGTTTTTTAGGGTCCACAGCATTGTTAACATATCATAGCAATGGCACTGTTAGACAGAGGCCCTGATTGACAATGGTAAACCTACACTTTCTTGTACATTTATGTTTGTGGTGCAATTCACAAAACTGCATATTAATAGTAAATTTACAATCATGAAGACTCTGCAGTCGGGGGGAGAGAACTCTGCATGTAAAAAATAGCAGTACTGTAACAAAACTTGAGGGGGCCCACCTGTAAAGTATCTTGAGAGCCCCCCTTACCCCTGGACCCAGTCAGGGGCCTGCCACCCATGCACAGTGTACTGTGCTGAGGGGTCCCCTAGAGCTTGCGGACCCCCACACCTCTGGGGCCTTTGTTACGCCACTGAAAGATAGGTATGTGCGTACTTCTTCACCCCAACTGTGGAGACTTCCCACATGTAAACTTACTATTAAAACGTTTTGTGAATTCCAGAATAAACGTAAACTTACACAAACGTGTAAGGTTACCTTTGTGAATCAGGCCCAGAAAGTCCAACTTGTCGAAAGGGTATTCATAGAAGCCATTGAGGGCTACAAGAACAAGTTCTTTTTCAAAAATCTATGTGCTGCAGCACTGGAGGGGTAACTCAAATTCCAATTGTCTAATTACAAAAATGTATTAGATGTGCCCCATTGTGTTCTGTGAGATGCAAACAAACATAGCTTTTTCCAGACTCATTTAGGGGCACATTTACAAGCCCCTACCACCACCTTGCGCTGCCCTAGAGTCATTTTTTTGATGCTAAGGTGGTGTTAAGAAGGCCATTCCCCTACACCATATTTACAAAGAGGCGCAATACGTGCATTGCGCCACTTTGTAACTCCTTGCCAGGGGATAATGTACCTCTCCGAAGCATAATGTGTACAAGGGGGGCGTTCTCCCACAGGGAGGCCAGAAAAAATAGCACAGTGAAATTTCCAACATTTCACTGCGCTATTTTTTCTGCCATTTTTAAAGACTGCTCAGAGCAGGCGTGAGCAGGCGTGCACGGGACCGATGCACCACTTTCTTGTAAATAGACCCTTAACTTTGCTGCAAAATGTGAGGGCAGAAAAGCACAAATAAATCAAAATGTCATCATTAAGATATCAAATGTTTGTTTTCCCATCATTTCACTGGTGTGAGCATTGGTGCATATGCGTAACCCGTAAGAAAGTTCAAAACCTCTTTTTATATAGTTCTTGACACTGCACTTGAGCACTTGCTTAAACCATAAAAAGAATTCCGTGTTACTCAACTTAATAATCTTAGAAGCATAAAAGGCTGGGTTGAATTGGCTGGGCTCTAAACCCTTGACATTTAAGCAGTGACTGCTTATCCCACAAAGTCAATTTACGTGAGGAAACCTTTTATCGGTTTTGGATTTTTTAGCCAATGCAAAAGTATGCCAAAAATATTTGGTTAAAAACACAGGACTGGAAGGTGTCACACATGACAACAATGTTACTGACAGCTATACAGATGGCCATGTGTTCCTGCCTAAGTAGTAAACATGATATGAGGATGCACGTAACACGGCAATTAAAGATTACAGTTCTTACAAAACTCTTCTGGTCTCGTCAGACAATGGAGCATTTTTGAGAATCCTCATGAGGTGTGTGACTTTGCTTCCCTATGTGCTGATTGTGTACAGATATGCGTGTTTTCTTGTGGCCTCTGTGCAAAGACGCCTGAATATATGTTGGGCTGATAGCGCATGGAAGCTTGCAGCTAGCTTGCTCTTCTCACAGTGTCCCTCTTCTTACTGTGTCCCTGCATGTTGTGTGAGTTTGAGTAAATAAACTATAAAAAGCTCCAAACTATTTGCTGTCTCAGAGCTTATTTTTTTAAAACCTTTCTATGTTATTATGCTGTAAAAGATACACTGGCAAACAAAGCAATATTTAAAGTGACATTGTTCATACAGTGCTGAGATCAGCTAATCAGCAAAGTGACAATGAAATGGCTGGAATGATCCTCTGGCTGGAATGACCTCTCTAACCTTCTGCCCATTCCAGGGTTCACCCCTGTGCCTGTGTCACAAAAGCTGCAATGTCACCATCCAACATCGCAGATGTCATAGTGCTAAGACAACAGCATTGAGGGGGAGGGCATATGCGTGTAGCTAGGCAAACACACACGCACAGTCATAAGAGGAAATGGAGCTCAGCCAGGCCCATCAGTGCAATGCAATGTAGCACACATACGCAAACATCAACATGAGAATCTACCAATGGTGACCCCTGTATCGTTTCATGGAAATGCAATACATGGTGTGGTGTTAGGTCTTAGCACCGTATAGGTGTATTTGAAAAATGATAGACTGGGACAGGGCCATATTGTTATGTGTGGTGCATGTGGCATGAGCACACCAACAATCATTACAAGACCTCACCATGCTAATGGAAGCAGAGGAAGGGTTGATTAGAAGAAGAAGGTGGCAAGCCACAATTTGAATAGAACCCACACATAGAAGATGTGACGCAGACAATTCCCCAAACTGCCCGCACTACACGTGACATGCAGGTGGGGCACAGGGCTGAGAGACTGAAAACATTAATGACAGGAACAATGCATCTGAACCAAGATAACAATGTACCATCAATATGAAGCCAGTGACATCACATTACAACTGGCACAACACAGACACACTAATTGTATAACATCTCATTGCAGAGGACGATAGCTGTCCTGTGGATCAGTGTGTCCTGGACTACCCTGATGACCTGGATGACAACCATCAGCCAGGAAACCCTCCAAGATGTCCTCGAAACCCTCCAGACACCACCTCCAGACACCACCTCCAGGTGCACACATGTAGCAGCCATCCCAGAGGACCCACCCACCACCCCAATAGTATGACCTGCCAGCTCAAACACAGCTGAGGACTCTGATGACACAGGGACCACCTTCGAGAGGACAGTAGTGGGAGTACAGAGGGGGCTGGCCAAGGAGCTGTGGGTGGGGATGCAAACTATGGCAGCTAGCCTTGAGGGGATGTGCATGTGCATGATGCCGTCCGCAGAAGAGTCAGCAGCCATAAAAGTCACACAATCCCTACTGCAAAGAGTCCAACAGTATGTGAGGGACCTCACCACTGCTGCGAGGGAGTTGCCACAACACCTGCCCTCCCAATCTTGCAGGCAGCTGCATGCATGACAACAAGCTGGACTCCCTCAGCGCAGACATGGCTGACTACCACAGGGATGATGCTGCCATACTTAATAATCAGCAGCTCCTCCTTGCTGCAGTGATGCCAAATGTAGTTTCACAGATGGCAGCTGCCAGGAATTTGAAGTCTACTTCTCCAACCACTGAATTGTGTGTTGCCCCCTCAAACCCACCACCACCACCATCAAGGGCAGGTGAGACGACACATACATCAGAGGATGAAGATGTGGAACAGATCATATTCACCCGTAGGAGTACGGGTAGCACCAGCCCATGCCACATGGGCACTGATTTTCCTTTGTCCTGTGCTTGACAACATGCCAGTGTTGCTACAGGTGGTGACATTCACTCTTCACCGACACACTGTTAACCTTACCACTATGGACTGCAATTGTCTCTCATTACTCAATTGGCAATTCATGTTCCTCTGCAATGAATGACACTTCATCTCAGCATGTCAAATGACATGTCCCTCAACTTTGCACTTGTGCTGTGTCAAAATAGAATGGTTTACACTAATGGGGTCACAAACCTGGACTATGTAAATATTGCACTACAGCACTTTAAAATAAACAGTACCTACACAACCACTTTGTCTCTGTGTAATGTGACACATCTACTTTGCTGGAGATTTGTGATACATGTAACATGTCTACGGTCACAGAGTGTCAATACCAGAGTGCAGAAATAATGTGGGCAGATATTTACTCACAAGGGCCATGAATTCTAATTCTTCAGTGCTGCATTTGTGTCAGCAGCACAAACTTACAAAATATCATTGTATTTTGAAAATTTGTGCTGCTTTTGGGTCAAAAAATGAGGCAAACGCAGGGCAAAAATAGAATATTTCTGGCCCAAGGTATCTTCATGATGAAACTCAATGCTGGCCACATCCCCTACAAGAAAGTCATTGTGTATGTGGCAACATACATCAGGAATGACTGTGTAAGAGTGTTTGGCCAATGACGTCAGCTGGGAGTACAATTATAACACTTAGGCGTGAAATTTGTATACTTGACCTCATCTGAGATTGACATTACTCAGTTTAGCACTGTTCACATGAACATCAGGCTTCAGGCAGATGTCCCATAATGCCTAAAATTCCGACACAGGACCCAAACGATGACAGCTTTCAAACCACACCTACCTGTCCAATACATGGGAACCATAGTCACGTTGAGTAGTGGGTACAATGGATGGCAGATTCATAGAGATTTAGATTTGTTGTAGCTGCCAATGTGACAGCTCAGTTGGAAGTGGGAATTAACATGTCAAGAGAGGGATGGGGATGCAGGATGGATTACACAGGCCAACTGACAATTGGAACTGTACACTCATGCAAAGACCCAGATCCCCAAGCATATGGCACATGCCGTCAAGGAGTACCTAGAACCGTAATAACTATGTACAAAAGAGAACTTAAAACTATGTCACACACCTATACTAACCTAATCTATCCTAACTATACATTACCCACAACTGGCCCTATCTACCCTATGCTAAGCTTACTTACCACATTTAACAACACACTCTATACATTTGCCCCCCGCCCCCTTATATGACGAGACACATGTAGGAAAACATATACTAACCTAAACAGATACTAACTAAAAGTAAACAAATACATATTTTTTTGTATTTTTTTTAAAATGTATATATATGTTTTTTTTTATAGAATACACAAAAGCCCCAACATTAACCAATACCACAAACTAACATGTAATAATATGAAAACCCCCACCTACTCATCCTATCTAAACTACTACCCTACTCTAACCTACTGCTAAACCCCCTAAACCCACCAAAAGACTGGATAAGGAATGAGGAGGGAGTGGACGGAATTAGGGCTATGGGGAGGCAGGAGTTTAGAGGTTTGCCCTCCTCAGAGTCTTCTTGATAGATTTGGGTATTTTTGTCAACGTCCCGCTGTAAAGTGCCAAGCCTTTTCAAAACTTTTTGCATGTCCCTCTGGAGCTGGGAAATGGCGGCCATGTCCCATGCAGCAGATGTGGTGATCTGTGTTGCAGAGGTTGTTGCTCCTGCAGGTGTGGTAGTCAGTGGTGCTGAAGTGGAAGGTGCAGCAGGTGTGGTGGTTGTTGGTCCCGAGGTTGACGGTGCAGCAGGTGGGGCTGATGTCATGGTGGCCACTGTGCTCCTGGATGCAGTTGTGGTGGTGGCTCCAACCGTTATGGCCAATGCCGGTCCCACTTGGCTGAAAGCCCAGCATTCTCCTGTGGGTCTTTCTCTCTGATAGCGTCTTGCCATCCTCCGGTACCCAGACTCAACATCCAAAATGTGTCTGCACCTCACTGCCCACCTCTGGAAATCCCTGATCTCCACTACATTAATGTTGGCAGCTGTAAAAAGTAGGCAGGCAACCATCAGTGTCATCATTGTGTGATGCGTGTACAGATGATAATCTAACTCTCCCTCAATTTGCACATGCAGTCCAAACCACAGTCCAGATGATATAATGTCCCTGATGAATGAAATGCAACACTGCCTACCCAAGAAGTATTTAACAGCAAAGGACAACAAGAAGCGTACCAAATAAAGTGATCTGTGCATTGGTATAGTGCAATGTGTCACAATGCAAATGCAGCAAGTACTTCAAATGGGCCAGGCCGACTAATCTACATCATCTGAGTCAACTTCAAGGCATGCAAGACCAGTGATTTGTCGATGTAATTGGCAGGATGGTATGTGGTTGCTAATCATAAGGGTTCAGTGTTGTTTGGGACACATGAATGCTTGAATGAGATGACTGTCATCTACACTGTGACCATCACGTCTACTGACATATATGTTCTTCCCCTATCCCTGTGCCTCACGGCCAATGGGCATGCAATACATCATCACAACTGTTGAGGACAACCACAAAGCCATGTCCACTTGGACATGGATTTAGTGAGTGGAACACATGTGAGGAGGGCTGCCACCTGGGAATGAGGTATCCATAGGTCAATCACATCTACATTCATGTATCCAGTTGTAGACAACCATCAACATCTGATCTGCCAACACAATTCCAAAATCACCCACATTGATGGCAGCACACGTCTGGCTTTGACCTGCATCCACGCCTAGTACATACCACACAAGTGTCACACAAATGGAGTACAACTTATGGGGCTAGATGCTGGGGGACAGTTGCCCATTCAGTCCTACATGTACATTACAATACAGGGATGTGCAAGTTTGTGCAGAAAACTGATGCAGCACTGTCTTGTGAAAATGAGGGTATGACTCTGTGACAATATTGTGACACTGAAGCACTTCCAAGGCACATGTGGGCCTACATGTGGCTACTAATCACCTTGTTCACCTGCTGCTGTCTATTGCGCAGCACAAGACTCCCAAAATATGACTCCCTGCCTGTGAATGTCGAACCCTTAGATGGAACACTATGTCAACATCCAGTCAAGTAATATCTCAGATCACGTGCCAGCTCATCATATCTTGCAATGAGTGTAACACACGTGTCACACACACAACAGCTGCAATCACTACACAGGACAGACATGTATCACACTTACTGGATTCGTCTGGGTCCTGAAATCGAACCACTTCCCCGATGGCATAGGGGGCCAGTCCACCTGTAAGACAGAGAAAAGAAATATGTGCTCAATGTCAGATCACTGTACAAACGTGTGGACAACATATCATAATGTGTAACATTTTAAATGAGTGAGCTGCTGATCCTGCATGTAGACACTCCAACAGACATACCACTGCAAACTCACATTGACACTGACACTCCAGTGAGTGATAGACACACATCTGCACTCATGCACTGGGCCTAACAATGATGTGTTGCTAAACCTGACCACAAACATTTGTGGCTAATCCATTTCAGATGGTGGTCCATGTCATACTTTGTATTTGGGTGACCATTTCAATGGCACTTCCCTGGTGCACTGCAATACAGGTGACTCAGGTATTGTGGCTTTTACATCAAGGGACAATGAGTTACTGTGTGATGGACATGTGGCTCAGTTTTCAGTCAGCAATTATCATGCATTCAGTGGTCCATAACAGATGTGGCACAGTTGTATGTAGGTAACAAATGCCCCATTGGCAGTGTCCCCTAAACCGTATATGTCCCCTTTGCCAACATGATGGCAGGGATCATGTGTGTGTAATGGTGACAATGTTGCGTTAAACATGGATAGCCCACTTTGCTGTCCCAATACAGTAAAATGTGGTATGCTGACAGTGTCTTACCTGATGACAGTGCTTTATTTGTGCTTGTTGATTCCGGTGCTGAGCACCGACACTTATTTGTGACGGCCGGAGCTTATTCTTATGCCTCAAGCATTTGCTGCGAGCAAAAGACACATATGTGAAGGACGGACGAAAGAAAAACTAAAAAGGGTCATAAAGGGAGAAAGTAGAAAGTTGCAGGATGAGCTGAAGGGGCAGGGGTGGCCGTAAATCGATTGGAGAGGCCCGAGATGGCTTCAGGATTACGCTGCCTCAGTATTCAGTACTGGCAGATTTAATTACAGCAGCCTCGTATTTAAGAGAAGGGCTTTGAGCACCGGCACCTCTTAATTTACAAATTAAGCACTGTCTGATGATCATTGACAGAATGCATGGGCACAGGTGTTGTTATTGCACCTGAAATGTGTTACTCAGGGCCACATGTACCAAGATCATGTTTTTTGAGTCACACATTGTGAGACTTAGCAACTCTCAATTTGCAAGTTGGATGATCTGAGATACAGCACTGTCAATGACAATGTTTTCAAATCACAAATGGGGCAGCAAATGACCTACCTCATGAATTTTGATGAGGTAGGTCTCATTTTGCAAACCCCTTGGGAATGGCGGCACTCAGGGATGCTGGCCTGCTGGGCTCAGCAGACCACCATGTCTGTGACTGTTTTCAAATAGAGATGTATAGTTTTGTTTAAATGCAGCCTTATTTCATCAGGGGTAAACAGAAAGCATTTAAAAAACCAACATTATGACTCAAATGATTTTTTTGAAGCTTGGTACATGTGGCCCTAAGTAATGGTAGGACATGACTCAACAAAGTTCAGGACTGCATTGTTAACATGAATAGACATGTGGAATACATCTTAGTACTGGGACACTAAGGCCCATATTTATACTTTTTTAGCACCACATTTGCGTCATGTTTTGATGCAAAAGCGGCTTAAACTTACAAACTACAATTATATTTTGTAAGTTTGCGCCGCTATTGCGTCAAAAAATGATGCAAATGCGGCGCTAAAAAAGTATAAATATGGGCCTAACTGTTTGTTCTACTTGCATTCAATATGGCCACAAACATTCCATGCAGCAGGTCAAAATCATTGCTACTGTCACTCAGCATTCAACTGTACACATTTGTCAATGTGATACTCACCAGCAGGTTCACCGATCACCACACCTAGGTGGTCCAGCAGGTCCTGTTCTCGGGCCACCAGGTCAGCACAGTGATGCTTCAGCTGGTGCTCATTCCTTGTTGTGTTGAATACACATTTGAGGTGGAAGAGCACATTGCCCCCACCACAGCCGCCTTGCCTCTGTGTGATACCCCTGTATCACACACCCACCCATCTCCAGCATCAACTGCAGAAAGTGGCACACCAGCCACACAAAGGTCCCAAGCTCCTCCTCACCCATGTGGGTCAGCCTCGCCCTTCCCGGCATGTCCATGCACAATAATTTAAACAGAAAAAGGGAAAAAGGAAGGAAAATAAATGTGAAAAAAGGAAACTTACAACCCAACTACGAACCCTAACTAACCTAACTAATGGAACCCCCAAACAGACACTCAACAGTACAAATACAATCCAAAAAAAACTAAACTGCACTAGAGCACTTAAACAGGTACAATATACAAATAGAATAAACAAAAAGACACTAGAGAGACACCACAAGATACAAGAAAGGCAATCCAGCACAAGTAAAACCAAGACACAGCCACACATTCAAGAGAAAGCACAGACTGTAAAGTGAAAGTGAAAATACACCCACAGTACCATGTCTGTAAACAGGATTTCCTATTACATCACTTCCTGTCCTCTTTGCGGGCTGTTATCCGTCTTGCACGTAAATATTTTGACGCATATGATGTTTGCGTGAATATTTTCGATGCATAACCAACATGTGCGGCAAAATACCACGCATTACCGGGAAATTTCTATTTTAATCGATATCCGCATGCATGTGGTGCACTGGTGGAATTAACGCTAAGGGCCATGTATGTTTACTTTGCTTTTGCGTTGTTTTTTAACGCATTTCCATCAAATATTTTGACTCAAACTGTGTTTGCGTGATTTTCAATTATTTAACATGCATGCACCCTGTATTAAGATGGAGATAGGATGGGATGGCCTGCAGTGCATGGTATAGTGGTTGGTTACATGTGTTAGAGCATGCAACTGTGGCCCAGATTTATGCTTTCTTTGCACCGCATTGCCTTCATTTTCTGATGCAAAAGCGGCACAATCATACAAAATACAATTATATTTTGTGAGTTTGCGCCATTTTACACCTATAAATGACAGCAATGTGGCACAACAAAAGTATGAATCATGGCTTGTGTGTTTTATGCGTGAATGATCTGTAACAACAATATGTGTTTTTCTGAAGGAACAACATGCAATACATTTGGCGTAATGCTCATGTATGAATATGTTGCAAATCAGATGGCAATCAGTGATGTACAACAGTCATGATATGTGTTTGTAATATGTGGTGACTCATTTGATGTGTGTAGTTGTTTGTCTTTGGGTACATTACATTACATTACATTTCACACGACAAACAAAACTCAGGGATGATTGAGGAAGGCTGATGAGTGCTAGGTCGGATAAGTTACCCCTCATATGTCATTAATTGCTGGCTGTGACTTCATGGTGACTTGTGTGTGGACTACCCATATGTCGGCCATGTGTACATGTTTGGTACGTACAATGTTTGAGACACTGTGCCTTAATTCCACCCATAAAAATGTTAAGTACACATCAGTTTGACTCATGAAAATTTCCTATGTTGCTGTGGTGGACCTGCTGCCCTGGCTGCATATGGTCACATATTTTCAGATGTGCATTCCACAGACGTGTCCAGTTGGAGTGTGCGGGCATGTGTACCCTGTGTCAGGATTGGGCTCCATGGTGTTACGGTTTCGTGCCGGTCTAGTCAGGAGTCTGTTAGGGGCAACCCTTGAGTTCACAGAGTATCTTGCAAGGAAGAAGTGTACCAGAGCAGAAGAGCAGCTGAAGGCATACAAGGGGATAGGGCAGCTATGGTAAGGCAGATAAAACAGAAAAGTGAATACAGAGCAACCTTAGAGTGGACAAATATGGAACGGGTCAGTAATGGACAAACATGCAGGGCGTATCACTAAGATTGTACACAGGGTTGGGCTCAGAACTTTCCACAGCAACAGGGAACATCAGTGCCTCTGTACAGATTAATCTCACAGCTAGTCACCACGCAAGCCCCATAGAAAGGTGACAGCAGAAGTGAATCTGTGTCTGGACCCTTAGGGCACAAACAAGGATTGTACTTACATACACAAGGCTAGCCCTTGTTGGTCGGGCTGGAGACACAGTAACAATTCCTGAAACACAGACATAGCACACTGTCACTGTTAGGCACTAATGACTACATGCAATACTAGACAACGGATGGGGGCTGGATTCGCCTCCTTGAAACCAGGTGCCAGACCAAATACAAAGTAAAACACTTCTAGACAGGTTAGGGCTGATAGTACACTTACCAGACACGATACCCCAAGAGGGAAACAGAAAGCAAGGGAACCAACTAGGAGGCAAAGTCAGGCACAGGGAACAGGCTCTGGTTGACGCAAAGGGTGGAACAGGTCTGGGTAACAGAAAGCAGGCTTTGGTAGAAACAAACATGAACAAGGCTGAGAAACAGGGAGCAGAGTCTGAGTAGAACAGGCAGGAACAGCACTGGGTAAACAGAGAGCAGATTCAGGCATAATCAGGACTGTAAAACAATGCAACAAGGTGTCTGTAACACAAAGGAAGCATACTCCAATGCACGACGAGGAGCATCAGGGAATGTCAGCTTCTAAGCAGTTCCAGGCAGCAGCAAGGCCAGGGCAGAGTCACATAGCTGGGCTGCACAAGAGAGGTCACAGGTGTGTGCAGCTTCAGTCACTCACAAGTCCTGGAGGATAGACTCTACTATAAAGGGACAAATTGACTTTTCCCATAGGAAACAATGGACAGAAGATTACAGGCTTACCGACTACCAGGCAGTGCATTATGGGACCTGAAGTCCATGCAGGTTAATGTAGTTCTTCTATAGCATGCCATATGGAAAAAGGGAAGCAAACAGGAGTCAGAAAGGGAGACTGGGTGAGTGTTAATGGTGATTCCCAGGGTACAGATAGTCCATTTACAGCGCCCCCTAGAAATGGGAGGGCAGAGACTTAACACATGACAGTGGCAGGACTTATTTCCAGGGATGGAGTGTGCAGGGCATGTGTTGTGAACATTGCTTGTCATACCTGGGACACTCATGCTATCCATTTTCTGAAATAATGCATCTCTTGTCACACAAGTTCCTTGCAGAGATGGCAAATGTCACACTTACTAATGTCAGGGGTCTGTTCATACATTCCTGTTACCCCTGATATTTCACATCCACTACCTCATGTATGGTGCATTTATTTACCTTATGTTTGGAGATGTCATAGTTGTATGTCATGTCCTACTGTAGACCATATTGGCAACGTGGATGTGTGTCGTATGCTGTGGTCCTACAATTTTGTCCTTCATATGTGAAATTCAAAAGATGAGTTTTTTTATATGTGTGTGATGTTTGCTGTACACTCATATGCATCACAGGTGATGCTGCATCAGAAGTGGTAAGATCAGTTTTGTGACATGCTCCCTGAGGTAATACTCACATTCATAAAGAACATGTGATGGAGAAATAAGTAACCAGAGCAGGATTGTGTGATAAAGTAAGGTTTTTCATTATATATCCTAACAAGGTGTTTAGAGTGACTATTGTTGAAAAACGTTTTGAACCATCTGCTGTCTGCTGCGCATTCCCGCAGCTGTGTTTTGATGTTCTCCCTTATTTTCCCTGGCACCATCCTCCTACTCCTCAGGCAGTTCTTGCTCGGGCTCATATAGCGGGATGTTCCTCCTCACACAAATGTTATGCAGGATAGCACATGTAAGTATTATTTTACACACAATGTGTGGGGCATATAGGAGGCTGCCTCCTGTTATGTCCAGGCACCTGAATCCAGACTTCATGATGCCAAAGGGCCTTTCACAATGGTGCGTGTCCTCCAATGTGCCTCATTATAGGCACGCTCTGCTTCTGTGCTTGGGTTGGGGAATGGGGTCATGATCCATGGCTGGATCCTGTAACCCTGAACAGCTGAAAAAAAACATAGGAGTGAGTATTTTGTTAGTGCTTGCAACAGGGATGTCATGTAGCATGGCAGTTGATATCTTGTGTCGTCTGTGACTCATCTGTGACTCATATGTGTTTGTGGTATTGTGTGAGATCCTGGGCTTCTGTGAGGTTTTTTCTGAAGTAGGTTGTTTGACTTGACAACTTGTGTTTGGCTCATTGATATGGGATCTATGATTTTGTTTCCGAACTGCTGGTCAGTATGTATGTACCATGCGTTGTGTAGTGAGCAATATGTTTTAGTGTGTTTTCACTGGAGGGGATACAACCCTTCCACACACGCAATAGATTCTGATGTGGTGGTAACATGGTTGCACTACGTGGCCTGAACATCCTATCCAATTGGACATATGTCCTTGCAGATGAAATGCAACAGTGAGGCCCTTTGATTTGGCTTGGTGACAATGCACAACACATCTCCATAAGTTGGCAGCACTGAGGTGTTCAGTATTGACAATGCACAATTGTACCATGTGTGACTTGGTTCTATGCAAACCTTTGTAATTCCCTCTGCCAGTGGCTCATGTGCAACCGTGCACCTACACTACCAAACTTTCTCCAGGTAACCTGGCCTTGTGGAGGTGGATGTATCTGTGCAGGAAGGGCCATCTCCCTGTACATCTGTTATTTTGATGGACAATTGGCTCTTTTAGTGTGTGCAGTAGTGTGCAGTTTGCATTAGTGGCACATCAATGTTTGTTCATAGCACAGTCCACTTCCTTATTGCTACCTGGCAATGGCACCCCAGGAGTGATGTATTATGTTGGGACTGCTTCAGTATTTCATTGTCACCTACATGTGAGTCTGCATCATCATGCAATGTGTCTCATGGTGTTAGACCTGCAGCAACACACATTGCACACCCCTTCCACGCTACATATTGCTTGGGAGGGTGTTGGATTGACTATGTGGCGTAGTGTAATAGTAAATGGTTCATCTTCCAAGTTGCACTTCCAGTGCAGGCCATGTCATTGTCACTGTGTGCTTTGACATTGGTCCCTTGTAGCTCTAAAGTGGCAGCTAATGTTAATGGCAGCCGTCATTTGTTCATAGGTGTGTATCCCGTTGTGTCAGGGTGTGCAACATAACTACCTGTGTCACAAATCAGTGTCTTCCTGCCTATGTGTCAATGTAATGGTATATGTATTGTGTGTCCTACAGGATTGCTGTGCTGTGTGTATATTGCTAGGTTTATGGACTTACCAAGGTCATTGCCATATCGTCCATCCTGGAAGTGCTGATTGATGGTGCTGTCGCGGAAGATGAAGGAATCATGTACACTCCTAGGATACTTGGCCCAGATGTTGTTAAACAATCCTTGGTGGTCAACTATGGCCTGCACATTAATGGATTGGTGTGCTTTCTGTTCTGGAATAGATGCTCTGTTGCTGCAGGTGGTAAGAACCGGACATGGGTGCAGTCAATTGCACCAAGCACATGCGGGAAGCCTTGTATTTGATAAAACCCCTGTTTGATCTCCTGCTGCTTTTGCTGGGTGTTGGGGAAGCTGATGTGATGAGGTGTAAAGGAAATGATGGCATCTAGGACCTTGGGAAGGAAGGCCGAGAATGAGAGCTGTGATACCCCAGCGACCAGGGCACCCGTTGTTTGGGAGGAGCTACTTGCCAACATATGCAGGACAGCTAGCAGCTTGGTCACCGGTGGTACATTGTGTGGTGTCTGCAGGCTGGCTTTTATATGTGGCTCAATTTGGCGCAGCAGCTGCTGGAAGGCTTGCAAGTTGAGGCTATACCTCCGGATGATGCCCTGTTCCCTGAGGCCCTGGAGGGTTTTTCTGCTCCTGAAGACCCTCTCCTGTCTTCTGCATTGCCTTTGGGGTCCACGTTGGGGTGATGGTGGCTGCTGCTGTTGGTCCTGTGCTCTGCGTCATCTAGCATGCTGCCTCAATAGCACCTCCATGTTGTTCTGTTGAGCTATGATGTTGCTTGTGTGTGTTTTCCTTAAGTAGTGGTGTGTTTGCCTCATTTTAACGCCTGCCCTGACCCAGGCATTAAAATTTGACGCAAATCGGGCTTAGCGTCATTTTTCGGGTCCGCCTCCCACCCATGCATCATTTTTGCCCTGTTGGATAAATATGGCGCACAGGTGTTTGAGTAATTTTTGGGACGGGAACACCTACCTTGCATTTCATTGATGCAAGGCGGTTTCACGCATCCTTGAAATGACGCAAACTCCATATTTTTTACGATAGATGGGTCTAGCGTCAAAATATAAATATGGAGTTATGTTTGTGCTGGATTTGCATAAAAAATATGACGCAAATCCGGCATGAATAGAGTATTAATATGGGCCCAAGTGTCAGTCACAATCCATATAATATTCCAGCTTTGTTGGATTAAGGTAAAGTAATTAAATATTACCTAAAGATTAAAAAACCCTAGCACTTCACTGAAAAAACAAAGGTTACAGGGACGTTATATTTAGTTTAGGATTTTACATTCATAAAACCATAGAAATTCAGCAGTTGTATTTATACATATCTCAAGAAATTATAACTCATGCCCTAAGGCAGCTATAACTGGCAACTTCACCCTGCGTTGCTAATTACCCCACATATTACATCACTGATGACATCTCCTATCAACTACATAATAATGTCACTGCAACCTTTGCAGTGAAATTATTGATGAGAAAACTGTATATGATGGGGGCCTGAGTTACAGTTACCTTAGGGCACAAGTTATATATATATAGCAATGATTGTGGCCAGTGGCCACATGTGCCCTCTGATGCAAACCCAACAAAGCCCTTGTATTTCTGACAGTGGTCTCATGTTCATGCAAGAGGTTTTTAAACGTTAGTGTGTGGCAGTCATGTAAATAAATGCACTTTTAATATCAGAACATCCTTGCAGTTGCCTCCACTGTCTTTGTTGTGGGTATGATGTAATAATATTATGCCAGGGTTTATCAATACAGTGCTGAGTGCACCAGTTGCCATGCCGCTGACGTAAAGTCCCTAAGGTCAGTGTCCATCTTAGCTAGGCCCAGACTACATCTTAGGCCATGGACATTGCATTGTTCCCTGTTTTTGCAGAATCATTATTGTGTCTGTATACTATTATTGCCACCAGCTATTATCTTTCCAAAGAAACCTGATATTGGTTTGTTCTTTTATCAGTGACAGATAAAAATTCTAAGGTGACATTTTTCTGGGCAAAGGGTTGATTCCGCCTGAAGTCAAGGCTACATAAGAAATTATATGGATGTTTGATCAAAGGAGTGTAGGCTGAATTGACATCCTTTTCCTCTATATGTCCATAACATCAATGTCATAAGCGTACACTTTCATATTCATAATATAGCATGCACATTTCAATCTCTGAAATAAATTTGGATGTTAGGACTGTCATTTTTGCCCATTAATTAGAGAAGTCCTTCCCACAGATTATCACCTGAGATTCTGACAGAGACGATCTCATCTACTGCCAGGGCACTTCACACTTTGCCGATGACACATATCGCCTTGAGCCTACAGCTGATATAACCCAGTCCCGGAGGAAGACCGCTTGACTGCTGCTGCAGTGGGTGTGTCGCCTTCATGGGGAACACTGTCTTCACACCGCCAACGATAACAAGTCTTTACTGTCAAAAAGGTATGCAGTGTGTCCCTTCACCCTGAGAAACTCTAGACTGCAAGTTTCTTTGCCTTTCATTCTCTCAGTGTATAGCACATAAATAGGCAATAGAGTGTAAGGCTCTGGATAATATTTTAAAGACTTTTTTAGCAAGGCTGGAAATTATAATTTTATTCTCGTTACTTGTAATTTCCCTCATGGCTGTCTTATGATATTCTGTGTGGTTGGTTTAGATGTACTCAGAAACAGGGTCCCTCTGTATTAATAAATATTTTAAACATACACGCATTTTATTCTTCTTAATACAATGTGTGTGGTAGTATGAATAACAAAATTAGGTTGTTGCTGTTTCTACAATGCCCCTGATCCCTATATGGGATTGTTAGCAACCCAAAAGCCATACTTCTGTGTCAATTATCCTTTGAATGATGTCTTGCGGGCTATTATGATTTGTCCTTCACACTCAGCTCTGGTATATTGAACTCAGTTCACTAGTATCACCCGTGGTTGGGAAGGGACCCCTTGTAGAGTGAAGCCAGAGTTGTAACTTATGCAACAGCCCAGAATTATCCAAATTTTGTGCAGGGCAACAAGAGACCTTACTGAGCTACATCAAAGGGAGAGGACCTTTCTACACTGTATCAAAAAGAGAGAGCAGGAATGTGACAATCATTGATATATTGTGACTCATTCCTGCTGTATCCCTGTGCCGCCATACTGAGTGCTGCCTAACATGCCAATGTAGGCACCCTTGAGCCTTGAGGGTGAAGAAGTGCCACATTACATGGTACAGCACTCTGGATTGTTTTGTGCAGTAAGGCACATGACCCTTCACAAAAACATTCCTTAGAGGCAAGGGCAACACAAACCATTGATAGTGTAGTGGTGGATGGTGCCAGGCTGACAGGGAGGATGTAGGCAGTTAAGAATGTGGGAGGGGATGGAAGTCAAGTGAATGATACTGCCAGGATTCCTTTCCAGTTTGAGCTAGGTAGGTGCTAGCAGGAGCTGATTTAAGGCATGACTGTCAACTCATTATGTCACTCACTCTTTTGGTAGTAGTATATCAGGGGTGCTGTGTAACATGTGTTCTTCTTTGTGGCTTTAGGTAGCTCAGAGTCACAATTTCCGAGATGTGCATTACGCAAAGGAGGAGTATCTTCACTTATCAAAAGGGAGAGGAGATGGAAAGATCATTCTAGGGCATGCATGAATAGTTTGAGGTTTAGGATTACAAAACAAGGAGTAGGCTCTCGGATATCAAAAGTACAATGCTGTGCCTGTAAAAATGTTTTTGTATGAGTACCACCAATCATTGTTTTTTATCTTTTTTCATAAGCACCCAAGAGCAAGAGAACATCTGGACTGGCTGCCACCATTGCCACGGCGAATGTGACTGGTTCTACCACCTCCATCAATACCACAGCAGATGGTTCTGCTGTCCCCGATAAGTCATTTTTATTTGCCACTACTAAAATCATGCCCTTATGTATACATACTAGTCTTCTTTACATTGGATGATGTTTGTTATCCCTGCATTGTTCTGTGTTTTTGCTTTCTTCTTCGTTTCTGGTTCTGTAGCTGACTTTCCCCCTTCTCTAATTATGTTCTGCTCCTCTTTTCCATGAGCTTCCCTGGGCTCCCTTTTATATGTCTTGTTGTGTAGTAGTAAGAGGGGGAAAGACTTTTGGTAACAAAAAGAGCATCACACAGTCAGACCCAATTAGTACTCTAGTCACCAAACACATTGGTGGTTTTCTTGATCATCAGTCAGAAATTACAGGGGCAGAGGTAGAGTGGTAATCATGGTCATGAACCTTCAATGTTGTCTCATACTAAAGTTTGCATTTTAGGAACAAGATACTATAACCAATATTGTATGTCTTTTTGCATTCCCCTCTACCTCTTATCTGTTCATTGCCTTACTGTATGTCACTCCTTTATTCATGAGTCCTAATCCTAACCCACCATTAGGAGAAAAGGTTTTTAGTTGAATGAATGACTACCTGGTTTTTAAAATGTTGTCAAGCACCAAGCAACGTAACACAAACATCCCAAAGTGATTACTTTTGACTGAAGAAGAGACTGATAGATAGCTAAGCTAACTGTAGTGAGGTATTATTGTTGTACCTTGTACAAAAAATACTTAGGTGGCTATCTGGTATCAAACAAATGTGCAGTATGTTTTTCATCAGGTGCACAGCCCATCAGCAGTGCCATTGCCGGGATGCCATTGAATGTCTTGCCATTGGAGAGAGCGGAAGAAGTCTTAGTAGTGGCTGGGACAAGTGTTGTAACATCTTGCTTTCTTATTGACAATACTGTACTGGTTAAATGAGGTAGCACTCCTACCTATCAACTCCAGAGTCCAGTCCCTGCCCTCAGCATCTGGCCACCAAATACTGCAGCACGGTATAAGGTGCTGCAGTGGGTGGAGGCAGTGAAATTTTGTGCATCTGCTGTGGCACAGCAGCAAAACAGAACTAAGTGTGCAATGCACAAACCAAAGACAATGTGTATTTCTGTGTCCAGTCAGTTGCCTACTAGTGCTTCACTTCATCATTCTATCTTTCTTTCCCACCCTCCCTGAAAAAATAAATTCTGTCTTGGCATTGATGTCTGTGCCACATTTCTCCGCCCAAGTGAAGTCATCTTTCATGTCTTTAAAAAATATTTTTCCTCCCATCAATCAATGTGAATGAGAAGAGAGAAGAGCATGATCAGTGACACTCAACCATTCCATAGATAAACCTCTACCAAGCCCAATCCCTATAACTTACCTCCCTGTGAACTAAGTTCCCCCACTGCTGGGTGAAGGTATTTCTTGAGAATAATCCTTGTTGGACATCTGGGTGTAATGTTGGACTAAGGGCCTGATTTGGAGTTTGGCCAATAGGATACTCCTTGACCAATAAAATATCCTGTTCGCTGCACTACAATGCATCATTTATATTATTCTATGCACTGTCTATGGCCTAAGATTTAGACCTCTGGCAGTCTGGGGTGCAGGGAAAAATGAATAATTTGTGAAAAAATTGAATATTGGTCTGCACCTATGCCCTATTAGACCTATGGCAGGCAGACGGTGCACAGAAAAATGGAATAACCTTGCAGAGGTGAATGCTGGTGTGTGTCGTTGGATTAAGAGATCTATAGCAGGCAGGGAGTTCAGGGAAAAATTTAATAATATTAAACAAAAATTGCTGGTGTCTCATTGTCACAATCAAGGTACCACAAGAGCTTCTGTCCTGGTTGATGGTTGGTCTGTCGTAGGGGCAGCATGGACCGACTTTCCCTCACACCACACTGCTGCCACTAGAAGGTCCACGTGGTTAAATTTTTTGAAATAAGTAACCAATATAACAAACTAAAACAACAAATGCTCATGCGGGCAAGGCGGAGCCACCTTGACCATCAGGGGGCAGACCTTGAGAAACACCTTTGAAGGTAACAATGCTGTAACCTCACACTCTCTCAGAACTGTAGTACATAGTAACCCTACTAAGGAATCACAGAGGCGTCATGAAATTCTTTGTAACTTTGTCAAATGGGATCAAGGTTACCTTACAGTGGAATAGCACAAGAGCCCAATGGTCAAAACATCACAATGGGCCACTCAGACAGAGTCTATAGAGTTCAACAAGATATCTAAAAACCCAGGAGCTAGGAGGTGTAATGGTCTAAAGTAAGCCTGTGTCCTCGGTCATACACAGATTCAGCGTGGCTTAAAATCTAGCCATGAAATGTCCCAACTTTGAGTTTAACCGAGAAAACAGCACATCTACCTCCAAGTACAGCTTTAGACTAGGCACCTTAATAAGCACTAAAAGCACAGAGTATTGTCGACTATTCTGCCAAAATAGTGTTGCTAGATCGATACCTTAACCACAGGAATTCATGATTAGAAGCATTGAATGTTCTCACTCAGGATTTTAAGTAGAGGCTGGCCTGGTTTGTAGTGAGTACCAAAGGTACTTACGCCTTATACTTGGTTCAGTTATCCCTTATTAGTGAAATGTAGTCAGTGTCTAGAAGCCAGGCTTTCTAGGGGTAGTGTGGATGAGCAGCCAAGTCCTAACTATGAGACATGCAAAGCTCATGCAATACCACTGCAGTCACACAGTACTAAAATACATGAAAGAAAATATTCAGTGCTAAAAAAATAAAGTGACTTTATTTTGGTGACACAAATGCCAAAAATACCTTAGAGACTATACTCCCTTAGGAGGTAAGTAATATACACAGTATTAACACTAGAATGCAGAAACAGCTGTAAAACAGTTAGAAAACAGTGCAAATAGTGAAAATCACAATAGTTAGAAATGGGCCTAGGGGGAACACAAACTATATACTAAGAAAGTGGAATGCGTAAGTCAGTTTCCCACCAAGGCAAGTGTAGTGTGCAGAGGGACACTGGGAGTATTAGAAAACACCAAAGGTAAGTAATAGAACCCTCCTCAGAGCCCAGGAAAGCAGGAGTAAATCACAGTAACTTTCCTAGAACCCACAAGAACATGAGAAAGAAGATTATGCAAGAACCAGAAGGGACTGCAGGACACCAATGATGGATTCCTGGACCTGCAAACCTGTGGAAGAAAGGGACTGAGCCCAAGAAACACTGAAGAGTCCCTGCTTACCCGAATGAAGATGCAAAAGAAGAACCACTGGTGAAGAACAACAGTCAATATTGCACCCAAGAAGATGGATGTGGGTTCCTGGTTGGTGCAAATGATGTCCCATGCCGGCTAGGTGATTGCAGTCTGGTTTGCGTCGCTGGATTCCACCAACAAGCCTTGGCACATGCAAAGCTCACGGTTAGCAGAGAATGGCGCTGCCCGGGACCAGGAGGGACCTGGTGGACTCTACTCAAGAAGGGGAGACAGAGGGGGCTCTCAGAAACTCAGAGAGCCCTCAGAAGACCAGGAAGTGTGCACAGCATGGGGACAAAGAAGGTGCAAAAGGAGGCCCATGCAGCACTATACAAAGGGATCTGACGCCGCCAGAGACCCACTCAGGAAGCTCTGTGTCGCAGGATAGAGTGCTGGGGGCCGGTGCTGGACGGTGCACGACCTTCATGGAAAGATGCCAACAAGCCTTGACAACTTCAAAACATGCGGTGCATGGGGTACTGTCTTGCGTGGGGAGGCAAGCTCTTAACTCCACCAAAATTGGACAGTTGGACGTCAGGACCATGGGACCACTTCAGTCCACCACCCGTGTTCCTGGATCCATGCACTTCATCAAGAGAGGGGACCCAAGCCACTGGTCATCGCTGCAGAGGGAGACCTGCTGAAGCAGGGAAATTACTCCTTTACTTCAAGGGAGATTCCTGCGATCTTCTGGTGCAGGCTGAAGACAGGCAGTCATCAGAGGATGCACAACCTGGAAACAGTTGCAGTTGCTTGGAGGAGCTGAAGTTATGATGTTGCAGAAGTCTCCTTTGCTCCTTTGTTGCAGTTTGTAGAGTTCCTGGAGGGCCCAGATGCTATTTCTTCGGTAAGAAGGTGAAGTAAAGGATACAGAGGATTCTTGCTGGAGTCTTGCAATCTGAATCTGAAGAAACACCCAAGAGAGAGACCCTAAATGGACCTAAAAGGAGGATTGGTCAGCCACACAGGTAAGCACCTATCAGGGGAGGGCTCTGATGTCAACTGCTGCCACTGGCCTCTCAGATGCTCCCAGAGTGCCCTGCCAACTTGGAATCCAAGATGGCAAACCCCAGGGACACTCTAGAGGAGCGCTGACCACCACCCCTGGGATGGTGATGGACAGGGGAGTGGTCACTCCCCTTTCCTTTGTCCAGTTTCGTGCCAGAGCAGGAACTGCGGTTCCCTGAACTGGTGTAGACTGGATTATGCAAGGATGGCACCACCTGTGTCCTTCAAAGCATTTTCAGAGGCTCAGGGATCCCCTGGAACCCCAATACCTTGAGTACCTAGGTACCATATACTAGGGACTTAGAAGGGGGACCAGTATTCCAATATTGGGTGAAATACTGGGTTATCAGTATGCAGTGACAAGATTTAGAGGAGAGAGAGCATAAACACTGGGGTCCTAGTTAGCAGCATCCCAGTGACACAGTCAAACACACTGACATCAGGCAGAAATTGGGAGTAACATGCCAAAAAAAGGGTACTTTCCTACAGAGGCGGCATCCAAGATGGCCACAAAAGGTTACATCACTTTGTTAGCCTCTGGGTTGTGTGTTTCAGACATGGAGAGTGGCTCATCATAACCAGACGTGGTCCCCCAGGACATGTCACATCTATTGATTAAGGCTTGGTAGAAAAGAATGTGGCAACACACAATCCAGGAAAGCATAAAGTAAATACCCAAACCCACATAGAAGTGTAAACACCCCTTTCCAATGCTGTGTATGTTGTTTATGCAATGCATGTAAAAGAGCCCTATAGTACTGGATAGCTATGACCCTTGTAGCCACATCTCCCCTCCACCACCCCCGATAAGGCACTGAAATGGTGGCATCCTACCTCCTGGGCAGCTGCATGGACCCCAAACTCAAAGAAGGATCAGCACTGCTCCATCCTGGGGCAGGATGGCTTGAGAAGTGTAACAGGAAAAGCCAGGAGTAGCACATCCTGGAGCTGGGTGAGAGAGCCCTGGGTGAGGAGGAAGGAAGATTAACACTGATAAAAGCCTGCAAAGCAGTAAGTGGATGGGAGTTCCTGACTCCCAACTTAAGGCCCCACGAAGGATCAGGGTGTGGTTTCAAGGGATGCTGAAAGGAGGATTGGTCAGCCACACAGATAAGCACCTATCAGAGGAGGGCTCTGATGTCAACTGCTGCCACTGGCCTCTCAGAGGCTCCCACGAAGTAAGGGACATGTACCTGAGTGGCCGGCTCCCATGAATTTTTTCAGAGGGCTGTTCTCATTCCAATCAATTAAATAGTACAACTCCCCTCCCTTTGGAATCAAGGATAGCATGGACCTCATACTGTGCCTACCCATCCACAAGTAGTGGTTGTGGAAGGCATTGCAAAGACATATAGGTGGTCATTACAACCCTGGTGGTCGGTGTTAAAGCGGCGATAAAACCGCCAACAGGCTGGCGGAAAAAAAAATGGAATCAGAACCGTGGTGGAAACCGCCAACATAGACAGCCACTTTAACACTCCGACCGCCAAGGTGGTACAAACAAACCCCGCAGCGGTAATCGCCAACAGACAGGCGGAGGACAATATACCCCCCACAGAATTACAACAGTCCAATCCGCCACCTTTTCCGGGCGGATTCACTGTGAACAAAAACATGGCGGAAACAGGATTTGGAAGGGAAAACGCTCACCTCTACACACCCCACGAGGAACCAGGACGCCATGGAGCCTGAACTCCAGATTCTACCTGCCTTTGTCTTCCTGCTCCTCTACCAGGAGCACGAACGCCGGCGGCGAAGACCACGGTGAGTACTGCACCTACGATACGGGGAGGGGGAGGGAAAAAACAGTGACACACACACGCAACTCGCAAAACCCCAACCCCCACTCTCACCCACGACAACACACACACTAATACATCATGATACATTACAGTTACACCCCCAACCCCCCATGGAAGAATGCAAGGACAAAAGAAAATGAGTCGAATGATTGTAATATATTCAAATACATGAATCAAAAATATATACATATATAAAGATTTTCACACTATAAACAAATATATACACCAAGAATACAAGTCCAAGGGATTCCCCATCATTGTCCGTGGACCACTGGGCCCAAAAGGCATGGGCGAGGCCCACACTCAATACCCGATCAAAATGGAGAGAACACTGCTGGGGCATCAGATCTAAAAAATACAGGCACCTCAGGGGGAAAGAAAGGGGGGCACCTCAGCCGGTGAGTGCACGACACCAGCTCCACGCGGGGGCTCCATGCCCACTGTTCAATCCTGGGGAGTGCAAAGCCACTGTCTCACAAGTCTTTACAGTGGGTGGTTTGCCCTCTGTTCAATCATGGGGAGTGCAAAGCCACAGTCTCACAAGTCTTTACAGTGGGTGGTTTGCCCACTGTTCAATCCTGGGGAGTGCAAAGCCACAGTCTCACAAGTGGATAACAGTCTCCACTGGTTCTGGAGGGGGCGTTGTGCCCAGTGTGCTTCATCCTGCCAAGGACAGAGGTAGTGGATGTGTCTCTCCACTGGTTCTGGAGGGGGCTTTGTGCCCAGAGTGCTTCATCCTGCCAAGGACAGAGGTAGTGGATGTATCTCTCCACTGGTTCTGGAGTGGGCTTTGTGCCCAGAGTGCTTCATCCTGCCTGTGGCAGTCTCAGTAGCGTCGGAATCATTGGCGCTCACTGGCCTGTGGTGCTGCTGGCGGCGGTGTCCTGGGCAGCGGGACTGGTGGCGGCAGTGTCCTGAGCAGCGGTTCTGCTGGCGGCGGTGTCCTGGACAGTGGGGCTGGTGGCGGCGGTGTCCTGGGCAGTGGTTCTGCTGGCAGCGGTGTCCTGGGCAGCGGTGCTGCTAGTGGCGGGGTCATGGGCAGCAGGGCTGGTGACAGTCTTGTCCGCTGTGCTGATTTTCCCAGACTTGCCGATTTTACTGTGCCCCTTCCCCACCTTGGATGGTGCGCAGCTGTCTCCACACTCCCAACTGTACCCCTGGGAGCGGCTTTGGTGGCTGATTTCTGTCCCCTCTCCCGCTGGGCACTGGCCAACTTTTTATGCTTTACAGGCGGGGAACTGTCCGTGCTCTGGCTCCTTGCCACACTGGCTGCCCTGCTGCCTGGTGCACTCCAGAAGCCGGTTACTACTGGCACCACTGGTCCTGCCGATGTTGTGGCTGAGGTGCTTGGTTGGGACCTGGAGAGGCGGGCCCTAGGAGACTGAAGGGGTGGGGGAGGTGAGGGAAAGAGGTCAAGGTTGGACTGGAACATTTTCTTAGGAACACTGAGATAGGTAGCTGGAGGGGTTTTGGGAGTGGAGGAAGAGGTAGTGGTTGTAGGAGGTGTATGTTTGCTGACTTTGGGTGAAGGTGCATGTGCTGGAGGCTGTCGTGAGGTGGATGGCTGTTGGGTGGGTGTGTGGCTGCGTTTGTGTACCTTGGGTGGTGGCCTCACAGACACACTGGGAGAGGACATAGGGGATGTGTGAATGGTAGTGGGGGTGGTGAGTGTACGTGAGCGGGGTGTGGTGGTGGGTGTGCTGGTGATGGACGTAGTGGCTGAGGATGTAGTGCATGCAGGTGTGAGTGGAGACGAGACAGGGAGGGAGGAGGGAGACGAGGAGGAGGGGGACACAGTGGAGGCAGTGGCTGTTGGTATGTTTGCATGTGTATGATGCTTGCGTGAGTGCCTGTGGGATGTGTGGTGCTTATGTTTGCCTGAGCTTCCCTTGTGTGTTGACGTGTGTACATGCTGGTCTGATGGTGTGCTTGGGATAGGCTGAGGTACAGGGGTTTGGGTCTGGGTGGAGGAAGTTGGAGGGGGGAGGCTAGAGACAGGGGCAATGGCTGGCATCAGTGCTGAGGCCAGAGTCTAAAAAACTCGCTGTTGGGCTGCCTGACCAGAATGAATGCCCTCCAGGTATGCATTGGTTTGTTGCAACTGCCTCTTTACACCCTGGATGGCATTCAAAATGGTAGACTGCCCAACAGTGAGGTACCTGAGGAGGTCAATGGCCTCCTCACTGAGGGCAGCAGGGGTGACAGGGGCAGAGCCTGAGGTGCCTGGGGTGAAGGAGATGCCTACCCTCCTGGGTGAGCGGCCACGGGGCAAACATTGAGGGGTTGCTGGGAGAGTGGTGCTGGTAGATGGGTGGCGGCTGTACCTGTAGATGCAGGGGGCACAGATGGGCCCGCCAACGCAAGGGAGCTCCCATCAGAGGAGGAGTCTGTATCGCTGGTCTCAGCTCCTGTCCCCGCTGTGGAGCTTCCCTCGCCCTCCGTCCCACTGGTGAATTCCAACTCCGTTGTGTCGCCCTCCAGGGCCATGTGGGATGCAGCTCCCTCCTGCTCCGGTGCCACTGCTCCTCCGCCTGATGATGTTAATGCACACAAGAACAGGGAGACCACAAAATGGGGGGGGAGACAGAAGAAAGACATGTTGAGTGCATGCAATACCGCTACCGTTGGTGGACACTACAGACACAGAAGCCCCCTGCACTACGCCGTGCACTTGGAGTTCCCTAATCAATCACAGGGACATGGGTTACAATGCTATGCCCGATTGCTGCACACATGGATGTCACAGGAGCCTGACTAGGTGTAGTTGGCACTGTACACAGGTGGGGTGCCACAGGGCTTGCCTTAAGAAGGGTCCTTGCCCACTATACTTGCCCTGGCCTAGGGGAACCCACAGCCCACCTCCCCCACCCAGACACCTCCAATGCACGTTGAATCAGCAGAATGGAAGTGTACTCACCCCCTGGTGGCTGCTGTGATGCCCTCAAGCACCCATCCAGCTCCGGATACACCACTGCCAGGATCCGGAACATCAGGGGGGTCATGGTGTGACGGCACCCCTCCCACGTTGGGAGGCCATCCCCAGCTGGGCCTCCGCCGTCTTCTTGCTCCAGCGGCGAATGTCCTCCCATCTTTTCTGGCAGTGGGTGCTCCATCTGTGGTAGACCCCCAGGGTCCGGACTTCCTTGGCGATGGCACGCCAAATCTCCTTCTTCTGGTGGGCGCTGACCTACAGGAATAGTACAGGGGAAACAGAGAAGTCATTACCGTCCGCACCGTCACAGTCATTGGCCCGCATCCCTACTCTTGCCATGACGCACATGCACTCACTGTCGTTTCATGCACGCCTCATTCTCACCCCCCCATCTTTCATCCACACCACTCCCAACAGGCATTGCCCATACAGCATGCTCACAGTATACTTACCTGTTTGTCTGGAGGACCGTAGAGTAGCGTGTACTGGGGGAGGACCCCATCCACGAGTTTCTCCAACTCCTCCATGCTGAAGGCAAGGGCCCTTTCCCCAGACACACAAGCCATTGTCTCTTCCAGACTGAGGTCACAGCAGAACTTGCAGTGTAGGTCCTCTCCTGTTGAAGATCAGGTATCAAGTGAGTGAACAAAGAGAAAATGGTGGTCACGTCCGCGGCGGTGCGTACCGTCACCACCGGCGTACATCATCATTGGCTCCTGGGACCCATAAGGTCCAATGTTAACCAATGCAGGATTGCGCTGCGGTCTTCGACCATCTAGCGCGACAGTGTACAACGCCATCGCAGTTACCTCATATCCCCTTGTCCCACTTTACAGGTCAGACAGCCGCCATTTCATGGGCCAAATGGCATTATTTTGGACTGTGTCACACATATCTATGCCTTGCCTAAACAGGCATATGTCGATTTGCTAATATTTTCAGAGTAAGCTGTGTTTACGTACCTCCGAGTTGGTTGACACTCTGCTCGCTCTTCTCCTCCATAGGCACCGTCCGCTGGGGCATGTGAGGAGATGGCGGCATCCTCCGGTGTACAGACCGCTGATGGACCTGTCGACAATGGAGGAGCGACATGTGATCATCACTTACAGACTTGATTGTGCCACAATCCAGGAACTGTGTGCCCAGTTGGATCCAGACCTGATGTCAGCTATCCGCCATCCCACAGGAATCCCCCCCTCAAGTGCAGGTGCTGTCAGTACTCCATTTCCTAGCAAGTGGGTCTTTTCAAACTACAGTGGCCATAGCATCAGGGATGTCCCAGCCTATGTTTTCCAACATCTTGTCCAGAGTGTTGTCTGCCCTGCTGAAACACATGCAGAGCTAAATTGTTTTTCCTCAGGTGGAGGATTTGCCTACAGTGAAAGGTGATTTCTATGCCCTGAGACATATCCCCAACATCATTGATGCCATTGATGGGACACATGAGCCTTGATCCCCCCGCAGGAGTGAACAGGTGTACAGAAACCGGAAGAGTTACCATTCGATGAGTGTGCAGATGGTGTGTTTGGCAGACCAGTACATCTCCCATGTGAATGCCAAATTCCCTGGCTCAGTGCATGATGCTTACATTTTGAGGAATAGCAGCATCCCTTATGTGATGGGGCAACTCCAGAGGCACCGTGTGTGGCTATTAGGTGAGGACATGGACCCAATGCTGTGTGAATAGTTGTCTGGGTCTGGTGCTGTCCCTAAGGGTTAGTGTGTTTCTAACAGTTGTCCCTCACCATTTGCAGGTGGATCTGGTTACCCCAACCTGTCATGGCTACTGACCCCAGTGAGGAATCCCAGGACAAGGGCAAAGGAATGCTACAATGAGGCCCATGGGCGAACTAAGAGGATTATGGAGCGGACCTTTGGCCTCCTGAAGGCCAGGTTCCGGTGCCTCCCTATGACAGGTGGTTCCCTATTCTACTCACCAAAGAAAGTGGGCCAGATCATCGTGGGCTGCTGTATGCTTCAGAACTTGGCTTTGCGATGACAGGTGCCTTTTCTGCAGGAGGATGGTCCAGATGGAGGTGTTGTGGCAGCTGTGGAGCTTGTGGACAGTGAAGACGAGGAAGCAGAAGAAGAGGACATAGACAACAGGAACACAGTGATCCTGCAATACTTCCAGTGAGACACAGGTAAGAAGACAACACTGCCTGCTACATGTGATTTAATTCTACTACCTCTCTACTGTCTGTAATTTTCACCCAGTGTATGGTCACTGAGTTGTCACTTTCCCTTACGATTTCACAGATGTGGGTCCCACTGTGTGACATCTGCTTTGTTTACGCATGGACTAGAGCTGTGTGACATAGGTATGTTGACATCACATTTGACACAGCATTTTTCCACTGTAATTGCTAATGCACAATTTTGAAATCACCGACAGACTCCTGATTGTTTAGTGATTTAAGTGTGTTTATTTAAGTGCTCAATATTGGAGGGTGATGGTGGAGGAATGTCCATGGCAGAGTCCAGTCTATTGGTCTCACAGGTGCATTGTCCAAAGGGGCCTAGGAAGTGGAGCTGGGGCAGTTTAAGGATGGACAGGGTGAACAAGTGGCACAAAGGGATGACAATCAGGGTGGTCTAATTTCTTGGCGGGGGTCTTGGCATTGTTCTCTGTCTTTGTCCTGGATCTCAGGGACCGTTTGCGGGGTGATTCTCCATCTGCAGGGTGTGTGGTGCTGGTGTGGTGGTCCTGTGGCGGTGCCTCCTGTCCACTAGCGTCGGTGGAGGTGGTGGGCAGTTCATCATCAAGGCTAGTGTCAGGGGCCCTTTGTTGTGCCACAGTGTCCCTCCTGGTGTTCACAAGTTTCTTCAGCACCCCTGCTATGGTGCCCAGGGTGGAATTGATGGATTTGAGTTCCTCCCTGAAGCCCAAATACTGTTCCTCCTGCAGCCGCTGGGTCTCCTGAAACTTGGCCAGTACCGTTGCCATCGTCTCCTGGGAATGGTGGTAGGCTCCCATGATGTTGGAGAGGGCCTCGTGGAGAGTGGGTTCCCTGGGCCTGTCCTCCCCCTGTCGCACAGCAGCCCTCCCAGTTCCCCTGTCTTCCTGGGCCTCTGTCTCCTGAACCGTGTGCCCACTACCACTGCCCCCAGGTCCCTGGTGTTGTTGGGGGGGTAGTGGGTTAGCGTGGGTTCCCTCTAGTGTTGGACACACTGCTGCTTGATGTGTCCTGGGGACAGAGGTATGGGCCCGCTGGATGGGTGCTGTGCTGGTGTTTCCAGAGGGGGGAAGCTCTGTAGTGGCCTGTGCCAGTGTGAGGGGAACTGACTGTCCCGAGGTCCCAGATGGGCCGGGCTGGTCATCTAGATCCAGTTGGACAGAGCTGCTGTCATCACTGTGGGCCTCTTCTGTGGGTGGAGTGGACATATCTGGACCCTCCTGTCCGGTGATGTTGGGTAGGGGTCCTGCAGGGGTGTAAAGGCATGATTATGCATCTGTGTGTTCCATGCTGTGCAATGGGTGGGTGACCGTGTACCCCAGTGCTTGCATTCCTGTGTAGGACCTTGTGTGATGATGGTTTAGGGGGGTGTATGGGTATGTGCAGTGGCCTAGCTTTGGTGATGGGTGTCCATGCTTTGGTGTTAAATGCAGGGCTTGGGTGGTCTGGGATATTGGGACATCTGTGAGGAGTTGGGGTGATGGGGGTGAGGGCGAGGGTGGGGGTATGTGATGGCATGCAGGTAGGGTGGGGGATGATATAGTGAAAGGTTTGACTTACCAGAGTCCATTCCTCCAGCTACTCCTGCGAGGCCCTCAGGATGCAGTATAGCCAAGACCTGCTCCTCCCATGTTGTTAGTTGTGGGGAGGAGGTGTGGGTCCGCCGTCAGTCCTCTTAACCGCAAGGTGGTGTCTTGAGACCACGGAACGCATCTTCCCCCGTAGCTCGTTCCACCTCTTCCTCATGTCATCCCTAATTCTTGGGTGCTGTCCCACTGCGTTGACCCTGTCCACGATTCTGCGCCATAGCTTCATCTTCCTAGCTATGGAGGTGTGCTGCACCTGTGATCCGAATAGCTGTGGCTCTACCCGGATGATTTCCTCCACCATGACCCTCAGCTCCTCCTCAGAGAACCTGGGGTGTCTTTGTGGGCCATGGGGTGGTGTGGGTGATGTGTGGGGTGGTGTGTGTTGTGATGTGTGGGGTGATATTTAGAGGTGTGTTGTGTGAGGTGCTTGGATGTTGTGTGCATGATGGTGTTGAGTGCCTGTGGATGCTAGTGTTGTTTCTGGTGGTGTCTCTCTCTGGCCTTCAGTCCCAATTGTGGTTGTTAGGGTTTGTGGGTGATGTGGGTGTGTGTTTTATATTGTATTGGGTGTGTGGGAGTGGTGTGTGTATGTTTATCAGGTGTTTGTATTTCAATTTGTCCAATGTGGATGTGTTTTGTAAATGTGTGTGTATTTTGAGCGTGGCGGTGTGTACCGCCAATGGAATACCGCAGTTGAAAGACCGCCACGTGGATTCATGGGTCGTGATAGTGTGGGCGTATTCCTGTTGGCGTGACGGTGGAGGTTTTGTTATCGCCAGTTGATCACTGACCTTTGGTGTGGTGGACTTGTGTGGGTGTCTATATTTTGGCGGATTCCGGGCTGTCGGTCATAATGACTGTGGCGGTATTCAGCAGCGGTGTGTTGGAGGTCTTCTGCGCGGCAGTAAGTGGCTTTTACCGCCAATGCTGTAATGACCCCCATAGGGCCTTATTACGAGTTCAGCAGACAGTTTAGGCCGAACTTCGGACAGTGAAATTGCTGCTATAGTGGCTACCTTCCCGTCTGGCCTATTAAGAGTTTCCCTCTAGGTCCGCAGGCAGAAACCTGAGTTTCCGACTGCTGGCCTAGCAGGAAAGAGCCTACAGCATTATCTCCGGCTTGTAATACAGCCGGCAGCAATGCTGTAGGATGCAGGGTGCACCAGCAAAGCAGAACGTGAACATTGCGACGGAGCTAGCCAATGGGGCCCCTGCACTTCCCATACCAAGGGCGGGGCCCCTGCACCCATTCTCTGCCAGCATTTTCATGGCTGTGCTACCGCACCTCTCTGCAGCAACGACTGGTGGCGGACCGTAGTGACCCATACTGTCCAAAGGTCCAACTGTCCAAATTTGGTGGAGGTAAAAGCCTGCCTCCCCGAGCAGACAGTACCCCTGTGCACCATGTGTTTTGCAGCTACTAGGGATCCGGTGCACTTCCCCAAGGAATCCTTTATGCACAGCATAGCCCAGGTCCCCAGCACTCTATCCTGTGTTCTCCGGAGGCGTGGGATCCCTTTGTGTAGTGCTGTGAAGACCGTGATTTCCAACTCCTTTGTCCCTGTGTCCTGAGACTTCTGTGGGTCCTGCCTGGTCTTCTGAGGAATAAAGTGCTGGGAGCCCCCTTTTTCTCCTCAGTCTGAGTTGAGAGCCCAGGTCCCTCCTGGGCCCAGGTAGCGTCTTTTCCCGCCAAACGCATCTTTTGCGTGAGCCAAGGCTTGTTTGCGGAATCCAACAACAAAAATTAGCCTGCATTCTTCTACTCGACTTGGGATATCTCTTGCACCCAGCAGGAACCCTCAGCTGTCTTCTTTGGTGCATCTCTGATTCTTTCTTCCAACTTGAGAAGCCACTTTTGCACCTCCCTCCGGGTTAGCAGGGGCTTTTGTTCTTCCAGGACACTTCAGGTCCAGTAATCCATCATTGGTGTCTTTCAGTCTTGCTTGGTTTTTGCATAGTTCTTTATCACGACTTCTAGTGTGCTCTAAGGAAACTTGCTGTACTTTACTCCTGTTTTTCTGGGCTCTGGGGTGGGGTACTTTTCTCACCTTTGGTGTTTTCTTACACGCCCAGCGCCTCACTACACATTACTCTTGTCTAGGTGGGAAACCAACATTTGTATTCCCTACTTTAGTATATGGTTTGTGTCCCCCTATGGCCCAGTGTAATCTAGGGTTATTTTCACTATTTGCGCTATTTTATGACTGTTTACTTTGTGTATAATACTTACCTTTTAAGGGAGTATAGCCTCTAAGATACATTTGGCATTGTGCCCCTAAAATAAAGTACTTTTATTTGTGGTAACACTGAGTATTGTCTTTCTTGTGTGTAAGTACTGTGTGACTACAGTGCTATTGCAAGAGCTTTGTCTCCTAGTTCAGCCTTGGCTGCTCTGCCTACAGCTACCTCTAGACAGCCTGGCTTCTAGACACTGACTAGACACTGACATTTCACTAATAAGGCATAACTGGACCTGGTATAAGGTGTAAGTACTTTAGGTACCCACTACAAACCAGGCCAGCCTCCTACACTTTTAAAAGCTAAGTTAGATGCAAAAAAATACTAGGCCCCTACTGCAACTCAAGGCCACCAAATACAACCACAATCAAATTTAAAATTTGAATGAAAGCACACACACATATACTAGTGCATGCACTCTATCAAACAATACAAATATCCAAACTTTTTTTAACTTACTTGTGATGTCACAAAAGCAAAGTCCTCAAAATCCAATAGTATATAGGCAGCAGGAACTGCAGACAAAAGGAATTATCCTTTATCCTTCAAATCCAAATGAAAGGTTTCCAGGAGATGGACAAAGCACTCAGAAGAGCCTTCTGGATAGGAAGAGGAGGTTAGAGTTTCCATAGCACTTCCTGTTGATAAAAAAGTAACATAAAAATGCTTTAGCCACTAAAAAACAACTTGAACCATCTGTTCAAGTAAAATATGCACTCAGAAAAATGTTTACAATTTGATTTAGCTGCTTCTCGGCTAGAAAATCTACTTGAGAAGCAGCTGAGGCTGCTCGCAATCACCGGTGTCACAATATGGTGCCGGAAGGCTCTGTGGTAACCAGAAATTGCACTAGCGACTGGCAAATCTCATTTGTACTCACTGACATGGGTTGCTAAGCATTACCACTCCATTCTATAACACACTGCTCCATTCTATGACATGCCAGTCCACTCTATGGCACTCCACTGTATGAGACTGCACTCAACTGCACTCCACTCTACTCCACTCTGCAGCACTCCACTCTGTGACACAAAACTTCACATCAGTCTCCTCCTTTGTACTCTATGACACTCCACTCAACCACTCAACAACACTCCAATCTACGATTTGAAACACATTTCTATAAAAAGAAACATTGCAATTCAATGAAAAAAAAACAATAGTTCAGGATGTGTTTTAGTTAGGAAAACTGTATTATTAGTTTGTATACAAAAATTACTTTAACTACTCAAAGATTAGACCATCTAATGTTATAGTTATAAATTAAAGTTATAATTTCTGCACCACCTAAAACTATGAGGTGTGCATCTCCATACACAGTGTTGAGAACTTCCTAGTCAAACTATGTGAACTATAACTACAGGAAAGTTTCAGGGTGATCCTTCCAGTAGTGGTGGAGAAAAAGATGGGGTCCAAAACTCAAAATCCTTATGGATTTTCCATAGACTTTTTTTGAACAATTTAGCAGGGAGTTGGATCTTGGTCCAGAATGCGTGCTTTTCATGTTCAGTCATTTTTGAGAAATTAAGAATCAAAAATATTTGATTGTCCGGACACTTGGGTTTGAGGTACTCTCACAGGGGGCGAGTTATAGTTACCTTAAGGCATGAGTTATATTTGCTTGAGATAACTATGAATATAACTGCTGTAGTTCAGTTTTTTCAGGTTATAATGCTAAGTTGTTACTGAATATGTCATCTAACCTTTGATTGCAGGGCATGGCCTATGGCCAGGTACTGCAGTCAACCCCCGCAGGCAGCCAGCTCCATGCCTGTGGACAACCCCCACAGGCAGCCAACTCCACACTGCTCATAGCATTTGGCATTGCTCGGCCGTGCGCAGTGGGGATTGGCCACAGGGCTTGGCAATAGGCCAGGCCCTGTGGCCAATTCACCAGGAGTTAGCCAACCTCATACTGCACATGACCTTTGGTCGTGAACAGTGAGAGGCTGGATGCAGGGCCTGGACTGCGGCAAGAACCTGTGCCCAAGCCTCCCACCCTGCAGGCAACAATCCCCACACTATGCACAGCCTTGGCTGTGCATGGCTAGAGGTTGGCTGCTGAGCCTACTCTGCAGCTAGGCCCTGTGGCCAACCCACCCAAAGGCAGCCATCCCCCTGCCACATACAATACAGCCTTAGGCAATGTGGCATGAGGCTGGTCTTCAGCACCAGGGACCCCATACCCTGGGGCCAAAACATTTATATATATATATGTGTATATATATATATATATATGTATATATATATATATATATATATATATATATATGGATATATAGATAGATATCTATATCTATCTATCTATCTATCTATCTATCTATCTATCTATCTATCTATCTATCTATCTCTTGCTCTATATATATATATATAGATATATATATGGTCATGTATATCTATCTATCTATCTATCTATCTATCTATCTATAGATATATAGCTGTGCAGTTCGCAAGACTTAATAGCACTTGGGGCTATTAAGGTTTCTCAGGGTCAGATTCCCCTCCCAGAGTTAGGCTTCTCATCCCAGGGTCAGAGTCAACAAAAAAGGGAAGAGGCCACGTGGCCCCCCATTCAGCTATTTATGCTTGCTTCCTCTGGGCAGGAGCAATATTGTGTTCCTGTTTCCCTCCCTGCATCAGTGCAGGTAGGGAAGAAGAAACCAAGGGCCGGATTTACAAGGCCCTTGCACCCCTTAGTGCCACATTTGCAGACACTTGTTTTGCGGCCACTAACATAGCGCCATATTTACAAGGTAGCGCAAACTAGGTTTGCACCACCATGTAAACTCTTTGTGCCACATCATGCATGATATTTGCATGATGTATGCAAAGAAGGTGTTCCCTCATTAGAGGGTTGCTATAAAATGGCACAAGGGAATCAACAAGATTCCCTTGCACCATTTCAAGGGTAATTTTTAATGTCTGTTTAAAGCAGGCGTTAAAATGAGGCTCCCATTGGTTATAATGGGCCTCTTCACACTGTACTGGATTAGCGTTTTTTTGTAATGCTAATCCAGTATAGCGCTACAATAGTGTAAAAAAAAAAATGACGCAATTGCCCCTAACATGCACCATGGTGCACTGTATTGTAAATACAGCGCTACCATGGTGGCGTTAGGGGACGCAAGGGGGCCGCAAGAAAAGTGATGCATCACTAGTGATGCTCCACTTTCTTGTAAATATGGCCCCAAGTCTGCTACCTTCCTGTAGAAGCATCTGTAAATGTCCCACTGGTTGGGAGCAGACTTACATATTTGCTTCCATTTGGTGGGAGGTTTAAAAATGTTCCACGTTGACGTAGCCAGTTTACTTGAAGTGTAAGTGACTGGTATATATATTTAATTTTCATCACTTTTTTCGTTTTTAATTGGAGAAGAACTGATACAAAAATTTCCTTTTGGTCCTGATGAAGCGTCATCGGATCCTGTAGGACCACACGACGCGAAACATGTCGACCCTAACTTGAGGGTACTGTTAAAATTAGAGACCCTATCATTTTGTTGCTCTTTGAAAGTAATTGAGCATCATCACTCAGTTTATTACTTTCTTTTTGATTTTAATCATGGTCTTCATCTTAGTATATTGATTAAAGTTATGAAATAATTTTTAGGATGAATAACCAATTTTAGTTTCACATCCCTTTCTCTCCGAGCGTATGCTGGTGCCTGAATATAGGCATACCTGTCTGATTAACCGTTGCAGCGCCGGCCTGGCGAGGAGCAATTCCCAATGATGATGCTAGTCATCCATTGTGATGCTTGAGGGCTTTTGCTCCTGACACCTCTGGTGCCCTAGGCTACTTGAGTACGTGTGGAACAGTGTACCTTTTGTATATTAAAAATGTTCCAGCCAGACATGGGCCTTTAAAGCCTCAGTGGGGTACATGGGCATCCTCACTTTTAAGGTATTTTCGGCTCAAGACGATGGAGTCCCTGAGAGCAAAATGTGGTCAGGAAGGGGGCCCTACTCATGCCTCCCTTCCCTATATATATAAATGGCTGAAGAAAAGTAGTGCTGCATTGGATGCAGCACCACATTTCTTAAATCTGCCCCTTATGCTCATATTTAAAAAAAAATACGCACAACTGTGCTAGCGCAGTTGTGCATCATTTTTTTTAACCCGAGCTAACATGATTCTCTAGCGCCATCCATGCGCTATATTTGAAAAATGATGCACGATGGCACTAAAGAATCGTTAGCGTAAAAAAATGATGTTAACTATTATGACATGCCATAAGGAAATATGACGCTAATGCTGCATAAGTGGTGCTAGACCGTTTTGCGGCACAGATATATGTTGCAAAATGAGTTAGCACCAATTTCTACTGTATTAGCGTGAAAACAAAACGCACAAGCAGGGAAAATTGCAATTTGAAGAGAAGTTGGAGTTTGCAGGCCAGGAGAGACCCCCGGGAGATCCCACTCCCCCAAGTACCAGCAGGGTGGGTCTAGAAAGGTCCCAGGAGAAGGAGGAGACAAAGCGCAAGTGTTGCTTTAGTGAGGAGGAGCATGACTTCCTGGCCAGAGAGGTGACAGAGCACCAACACCAGCTCTTCGTCACCTCCAAATTGCCGGTTGGTAGAAGAGACGCAATATGGCAGGTAATAGTAGACAAAGTCAACAGCATGGCAGAGGTGAAGAGGACTGTCACTGAGTGCAAGTAGCGCTGGCACGATTGCAAGCGCAGGACTAAGGAGAAACTAGCCAGGAACCAAAAAGCAGCATTGCAGACTGGAGGTGGAAGTCCCGCACCAAAGGAGAACCTGGATGAGCTGGAGGAGATGGTTGCAGCAGTCATCCCAGAGAAGCAGATCACTGGACTCGCAGGACAGGACTGCACAGACTACCAAGAACCACCACAAATGCAGGGTACGGTGCATGGGGTGAATATTTGGAATTCCACAAATGGCAGAAGTGGAAGGCACATAGGAGACACTCAATGCATGCTAAAGGGTTGTATTGGGTCACATAGGCCCTGAGTCAAGATGCGCAATCCCCACCTAAGCCACACATATACTGACGCTTTGGTTGTGCTATGCACTCCAACATATACATAACGTGGACATAGGCCACTCACTATGGCTATGCCCCACCAATGTAAATATGCAGCACATTGCCTGGAAGGAACATGTAAATAGTGTGGCTGTGGCTAGGCCATGACAACACCAATTGCATATTGTCAAAGCCCCTGTACCTACACAACTTAGACATCAGAGATAAGGACTGAAGTCAATATCACCCCAGGGGTGGTGTCAGGGTGGTATATCTGGCCAAAATGCTTCCCTTCTTCCTTGTCGCATTGCCCTTCACATGTGTGCTGAATCTTGCAGCACACACTGAAATGCTACCTTATCAAAAATAGCTTGTACAGGTGCAGGAAGGGACACCTCCCTGCACCTAAGGAAATCATCCCCTGAAAACAGGCACCCCTTCATCATGCAGCAACAATGCCTGTGTTTGGTGCAGGGAGAACAAATCTGTGCAGGCACATGGGGAATTGCAGGGCTGTACCGTATTCAAGTAAACATGTCACATCTCTGTGTACCTAAACTGGTGCAGTGTCATGCAACACATATTGCTGCTGCCCTGAGTCGTGCCACTTGGGAAAACATTTGCCCTAAAGCTTGTAACCTGTGGAACATAACCCACACAGGGTGAACCCACAACAACTCAGAGACAAACATATGCGCAAAATGGGAATGGCCACAAAATAAAACACATACAACACATGGAGCATGTCTGTGAACATCATGTGTGCAGCTGTACAAGCAGCTGCAATCTCACCATCTGACAAGATAGAGGCCCAGAATAAACAGAACATTACTGTGCCTAATATGGCAGCATCACGCACCGTAATTTTCACAACGCAGGGATGCGTCATATTTAAAAGAATATGGTACACCTCTGTGTTTCCCCCTGCTCCAGCGGTAAATTAGCTGCTGTACGCCAATGCAGCCACCCTTCCACCATAGTGCAAGGATGGCTGCATTGAGGAGAACATTGTTTTCATAGAGGAAGGGACACCTTCCTGCACAACAACAAACTTAAATGATGATTTGCTCTTTCTATGTGTGCTGCAGAAAGCAGCAAACATAGAACAAGCAAAAAAGAGGGGAAATGTACGCATTTCTCCTTGTTTTGTCAGGCTAATGCCACCCAGGGGTGGCGTTATGTTTTTGGCACTGCTTCCAGTTTACAAAAACTCATAAATCTGAGGCAGTTTCAAAATGCAGTGGGTGTTGCTGTGGCACGCCCACAGCAACACCAATTGCATGCACCTTCCATGCAAAGTGCTACATGTAGAGGGGCCGTATTTACAAGTGGCGTTAAGCCCCAAAAAGTGGCTTTACACCACCTTGTAAATAGTGCGCAGGGCATTGTACCACCAGAGCCTCACCAAAAGTGACACTCAGGTGGCTCTCGAGGCACCTAAATATTCCCCAAAATGCCTTGTGAGCTTGACCCATGTGTGATGCACAGTGCAACACATAGGGGGTCATTATGACCCTGGCAGTTGGAGATAATGTGGCGATAGTACTTCCAACAGGCTGGCGATACTCAAGCCAACCCGCCAATGTACCACTCCAACTGCCATGGCGGAAGTAGCCGCTGGGCTGAAGATAACCATCTCCAGGCAGGGGTCCGCTATTGTACTACCGGCGGAATCATGACCCTGCCTACCACCATGGTTTCCGTGGCATTCGTAATACCACGAAAACCATGGCAGTAGGCCCAATCAGTGACAGGGAATTCCTTCCCTGTCACTCATAGGAAGCCCCCTCCCCCCAACATTCCCCAGATGCCCCCATCCCCTTCATCTACACTACACCTCACCCTCCCAAACCTCTTTCATACACACACACATACACTCATTCACACAGACATACACACATACATTTACACATGCATTCATTCATTCACGCCCACATCCGCACACATCCACACTTACATGCAGACACGCATTCTCATTTCCCTTCGTACACGCACTCACACACATGCATACACACATGCAAACAACACTAAACACACTTGCATTCACGCACACACTCACACATACATGCACACACCCCCACACTCACACACAACACCCCCCTCCCCTGTCAGAAACCCGACTTACCTGGATCCAGGGGGTCCTCCAGCAGGGGAGGGGACGGGGCGCTGCTACCGCCAGCAGCACCCACCAGCAGAACACAACCAGGCCATATTATTTGTCATATTAAGGCTGACGGCGGTCTACTGGCATGACGCTGCTGGTGGTAGCAGCACCACCTTACCACCATCCGCCAGTATGACCACAGCCAGATTTCCGCCCTTCTTGTAGCGGAAATCTGTCTGTGGTCATAATTGGGCTGCAGCATGGTCTTTTGGCCGCCAATGTTAAAATGAGGGCCATAATGTACCACTACAACTTTGGGTCAGTAACATGTCACTTAGCCAAATAAATGATGTGCCATGTCAAAAGCCACAACAATCGAAGATTGACTTTACACTATCTCATTGCAGAAGATGATGGCTTACCTCCTGCCAAGCTGACTGTCGTGGATTTTACAGATGACATTGATGACCAGCTAACAAACATCAATGAACAGACTCTCCAGAATGTGCTAGGATCCCTCCAGACACCACCTCCAGTCGCAGGTAGGAGACACAGTGTTGCGGGGTCTCCACATGAAACACCCAGCTACCAACACACGCCACCAGCCAATACTGACACAGCCTTGGACTCCGAGGACCCAAAGATCAGCTTTCAACGGACAGTGGTAGGTGTCCAGTGGGAGTGGGCCAAGCAAGTGAGGGTGGGAATGAAGACCATGGAAGGCAGCTTAAAGAGAGTGCAGTGGTGCCTCAGTCCAAATAAGGACAACTCAGCTTCCATCAGAGGCACCCACCCACTGCTACATGGACTCCAGCAGTCCCTGGCCGGCATAGCTGCTGTCATGAGGCAGAGGCTAAAATAATTGCCCTCCCAAACTGGCAGCAGCGTAACAGACAACAGACCTGGGGGATATACAGAATACCCTGGAGTCCATACAGCGGGAAGTGGCCTCCCTCAGGTAAAACATAGCTGCCTACCACTGTGATGTTGCTGAGGTATTGAAAAATCTGCAGTTCCTCCTTGCTGCAGTGATGGCTTATGTATTCCCACAAATGGTAGCTACCTGGACTTTTGACTTCACATCACTGTCCCCTGAAATGTGTGTGGCCCCCTCTACCTCTACAACAGCACCAGCCATGCCACAGGAGGAACCACACACATCAGAGGATGAAGATGTGGAATGAATAACATTCACAAGGAAAAGCACTCAGAAGCACCAATCTGTGCCACATGGACAGTATCTCCTTAGTCCTGGGGTTAAGATCATGTCAGTGTTGTGACAGCAGGAAATTTACACTCTTCACCCAACCACTGTTGACGTGTCTGCTATGTACTGAAATGTTCTCCATTCTTACCAATTGGCAATTTTTAACCTCCTCACTAATGCACACTTCTGCTAACCATGTCTCATGGCATGTCCCTCAATCCTGGACTCTACATATGGCTACCATTCACTCATGAGGTCTGTGAACTGGACATTGTACAGCATTTGAAAATACAATTGCACCTGTAAATAAAGCACCTTGTATACATGTAGCATTACTACATTTACTGTGATCCATCTACTCAGCTAAATGATTGCATTGTGTGAATCCATGTCAATGAGTATAGAACATCGATGTATGAGTGCATTACTGTCAGCCACACAGCCACACACTAGGATCCCAACATGAGAAAGGTGAATGATGGTGATGTCGGCTACAATCAACTTACTGAGTTTTCAATACAAATATTAAACAGATATCCTTTGAAGTTGGCATATGGCATGTATGGCTCAGGACCAAGTCAATAGTAATTTATTTATATGAGAGTACCAGTACAACTAACTTGTGTGGTACAGAAGAAGCTATCCTTATCAGTGATGGGCACCTGTCAGTGTTGCAGGGTACATTTAAACATTTTCCTGCTGTCAGATGGACTGCACTTGCCAACATTGAACCTGCAAGACCCCACCAATGACAGTTGAAGTTCCATACTTACCTCTCCAAGATAAAGTAGACATACTCATTGTGAATGGCAGGAACAGTGGATGTCAAATGTATGAACTAGCAGGAGTACAATGGACTCCCGGTTCAGTCGGTACATCCTGATGACATCTTGCTCCCTGAGGCCAAGAATGGTTGTCCGCTGTCTAAAGATCCTCTCCCGCCTTCTGTGCCTTTGTGGATGCTGTGGTGGTTTTTGGGTTGCTGAGGAGGTGGTGGAGAGACCTGATTTCTTCGCTGACGTCTGCGGTGTGTGCCAAGCTGGAGTAGTACCTCTTGCATGTTGTCCCGGAGGTTGCTAAACCTCCTTCTGTTTGTTGTCTGTAAGTGGTGGTATGTGGGCCTCTTTTTAACGCCTAGTCTAACCAGGTGTTAAATTTTGATGCTAATCAGACTTAACGTAATTTTTGCAGTCCGCTTCCTTGGTGTGCATCGCTTTTGCATCGGGAGGTAAATATGGCGCTAGAGAGTTAGCGTCATTTTTTGGATGGGAATGTCTACCTTGCATCTCATTGTCACAGTGAGATGCAAGGTGAGTTGGTGCTTCCAGAAAATGGCGCTAACTCATATATTTTGATGCTAGATGATCTAGCGTCAAAATATAAATATAGAGTTGAGTTAGCACTGCTTTAGCATCTGAAACAATAACGCTAAGGGGACGCTAAGCTCCCATAAATATGGGCCTTAGTATTTTGCCAAATATGATGTAATTCCATTCAGCAGTTTTTGTGGCAGCACTGCCTAAAGAAGTCTCAGGAAAATGCACAGGGATTTTGCATTTTGAGACCTTTCTTTTTTTCATACCCCATTTGACAGATCTCCCTGAAACTTTCCATGAAGGAGTTGAAGTGAATTTGGCTTTTTTCAAAACAAATTTCGTGAAGATTTGTTAAATGGCCCCAAAGTTATTAGCAAACCAAAAAACGCCATGTCTGTGGAAATGAAATCCTAATTATGCCTACCCAGTGGTGACCGCCACAGTCAGAACTGACATGTGTCCAACATCACATATGTTACCACTCAGCTGCATTAAGATAGGATGGGGCATGGTATCAAACATAGCTGCCAAGTTTAATTGTCACAGAGCAGCTGATTGCCCTAGGTCTGTGACCTAAAAGGAAGCCAAATTGAGTGCTGTAAAGAAGTTCATGCTCTTCCAAATAGCGAGAAATCTACTTATTTATTACTTTTTCAAACCTTTTTGATGCTGCAGAAGCAACAATATAGACTCAACATTACCTTGAATTGTAATCTTGTTTTTTTTAAAGCAGAATAAGCTGTGTTTCCAGGTTTCTGGCAATGCTGTTGTCCTACTTGATTGATTAGACAACCTCCTGAGTGGTACATTGACTGACAAAAGTGGCTATGGTGGGCAGGGTTCAGAACTACAATTTGAAATAGCTTGTGGTGACTTTTTTAGGAAAATATGATTGAAAGCCAGCAGTATAGAACCAGTTCATGACAATTTTGCCCATATGTATGAAATTCCTTTTTTGTGTTTCCTAAATAGCGAATACTAAGAAATCGCTATTTGAGAAATGCCACGCCATGTGTCCCTATGCCCCAGGGGCCCATAGCTATGAATGGTTTTGCACTTCCAAGTTTGTGATTTCCTATTAGGAAATGCAAAACCAAGAGTGCCTATGGATCTACCGCGCCCACCTTACTACCTCAGCTACAGGCAATGATACTCAGAAGCATCACAATCCCACCATATGTTCAGGTATTGTGCTGCCTACACCTCTTAGCCTTTGGCAGTTACTAGGGCATCATAGTAGTGGCAGGTGGGTGTCACAAAGAGCACTGTCCAGGCTCATTTATAGATTTCTGGACATTATGGAGAGTAAACTAAACCAATATATACATTTTCCCATTTCGCCCTAATCATTGTAACAAACTGAACAGATGTTCTACTGGGTAGCACAGTTCCCAAATGTCATTGGCTGTGCTGATGGCACACATATTGCCATATCCCACCTTCCCAAATGAGTACATATACAGGAACAGAAAAAGCTCACACTCACTCAATGTACAGGTATTTGAGAAATGCCACGCCATGTGTCCCTATGGCCCCAGGGGCCCATAGCTATGAATGGTTTTGCACTTCCAAGTTTGTGATTTCCTATTAGGAAATGCAAAACCAAGAGTGCCTATGGATCTACCGCGCCCACCTTGATGCATCCCTAAAAAAGTGGTAGACATGTAAAGAGCACAAATGCCCTAGGGTCATATGTGTGCTACATGGCACTTTAAATCATGCGTTATGGGTTTATTTTTGTAGAATTGCACCCATTGCACTCCAACTGACAGGAGAGCCATCATCTCACCACTGCCAGAGTTTCAGAACAGCAATGAGGGACAGTTGCAAAGCAGTGATCCCACAACATCTGAAACCACGCCACAACAAAGGCACAGAGGTCAAACCTCAACAGGCTACCCACAGACTGTGTCAGATGATATGTTGGATGCACATCCTGTGTATGATGGCCTGGAGACGTCAATCATCTCCTCACAGTGCCTGCAGATAAAGCAAATTTGTACAAAGAGTAGGTAACTACAACACACATACAAGTGGCTGTAGAACATGGATAAAGGGCAGGTTTGGTGGCTAGCAACAGTGGAGAGGGAGCATGGTGTACAGTGTCAGAAGCACATGCAGAACCTGGCGCAGTTTGACACATTCACCCGATCCATCAACCAGATGGCAGCCGTAACATCAATGCTGCCAAGGCAGACTGTCAATAGTGAAAGGGACATGACGCACTGCTGCCAGGACGCCACATGTGGGCTGGTGAAAGTCACTAATGTATTGGAGAACCTCCAGACCCACAACCTCTGCATCCCCAACGTCCCGGCCCCACTTGAGTATAAGGAGGGCTCCCCTAGCCTCAGTGGCATATCCGTTCCAGAGCCATGCAGTACCAAGCATTCATGCCACCACACGTATGGCAATGACTCGTCATCAGTCCCACAACCCAGTGCTGATGACAAAGCACCCAACCAAAGGGGCTGTAAAAAGTGACTCTCTAGACCCTCAATGGGATGAGTTACCTTTGTTGTTTTTTCACCTTATTTACTTTGTTGTTCTTATGATAGCAATGTATCATCCACAACAATGCAGTTGTATTGGGTCACATAGGCCCTGAGTCAAGATGCGCAATCCCCACCTAAGCCACACATATATTGACGCTTTGGTTGTGCTATGCACTCCAACATATACATAACGTGGACATAGGCCACTCACTATGGCTATACCCCACCAATGTAAATATGCAGCACATTGCCTGGAAGGAACATGTAAATAGTGTGGCTGTGGCTAGGCCATGACAACACCAATTGCATATTGTCAAAGCCCCTGTACCTACACAACTTAGACATCAGAGATAAGGACCGAAATCAATATCACCCCAGGGGTGGTGTCAGGGTGGTATATCTGGCCAAAATGCTTCCCTTCTTCCTTGTCGCATTGCCCTTCACATGTGTGCTGAATCTTGCAGCACACACTGAATTGCTACCTTATCAAAAATAGCTTGTACAGGTGCAGGAAGGGACACCTCCCTGCACCTAAGGAAATCATCCCCTGAAAACAGGCACCCCTTCATCATGCAGCAACAATGCCTGTGTTTGGTGCAAGGAGAACAAAGCTGAGGTTGTAACTTAGCAATTAAATCAAGTATTACCTCACTACTGAGCCTGTACCACTTGTGAATCTTCTCCTCTGTACAAACAAGGTGACCCTTACCCTAAATATCCTCTCTTGTCTCCTCCTCCTTCTCTGCCTCACAGCCAAAATCTTTATCCTCCTTGCCAGAACGTAGAATTGTGCCATTGTGAAACAGTCTGATGCATTTTGGGTGCCTTTTTATAGCTTGCACCTGGTTACCAACAGATCTGAATCAATGGTAACTGCATTTCATAAATGGCCATTTTGGGACTAGTTGCAAATGGGAAATCCTTCGTACATGTGGTAAGCGATTTGCAATTAGGATATCCAAATTTGTGGTTTGCTATTTTAGAATTTCCATAATGCAATTTCTACTAGATAGAAATCACATTTTGCACCACCACAAATGCCTTTTGTACATACCAAATGGCATTTTGCGTTTCTTAACAGCCCAAAATAGCGATTCACGCTGTTAAGAAATGAAAAAGTCCTTCATATATATGGACCATAGTTCGACCAATGGAATAAAACTACACCAACAGGCTGATGAAGACAGGAAATATTGTGCAATTGTGAGTGTTTCCTTTGGCACATCAGAGGGAGCAGTAATTTATAAAGCAAATAAGTCCATCTGTGCCTTAGGAATACCCTTGAAAAATAGTTTTAGCACTGCTTAATAGACGTTTGTTCCATTAAATCACTGTTTCTACGACAAGCTGCTTCAACATTTACACTTGTGTTTTTTATTGTGCAACTCCAAAGAAAACCAGTGGGTGGCAGGTTTAGTCCTTGGAGAGAACCGATTTTCTCTACTATGCCTTTGGCACAAGGTGGGTTGGTTGAAACTAATAAGTTCTAGCAAATTTCATTTATCAATTTAATGCCAAGCTTGTGACATAATGAGGGTCTTCTTGATACGTTCCTGCTTCAGATAAAAAAAAATATATATATACATCATTGTTCTTCAGTCCCTGATCATCATCCACCCCTTACATTTTTTGGGAGGAGGAAAATCGAGTAAGTTTAGAGCAGCACTTTGTAACATGTTTGTTGTTTTCAGAAGGGCAGTTAACACTATTTTTTCTTTTTTCCCTTTTTTCTTGCATTTGATTGTTGCTGAATGAAAGGCTGGTTAACGTATTAGGGCAAAACAGATTTTTTGAGAAGGGAAATGCCTTGCTTTATACATGTGTAATTGTAAATTACAAACAGTAATTTAAGTTATGTAATAGTTTATTATATATATCTTAAAGTCTCAGAAAAACACTCACACTGACAGGATGATGTAATCAGCGATGTTATCATGATGTGATCTCAGATGTCATTGGTGATCATCAGTGATGCAATGTGAGGTCATAAGCAGTGTATTGTGGGGGCGTGAGTCATAGTTAGGTGAGGTATCTTGAATATATATATATATATATTTATATATATATATACACATATATATATACATATATATATAGATATTCACTTTATAAAACAAAGATTACAGGGACGTTATACTTGAGTTCTGCATTTAGTCACACAAAACCATATAAATTCAGCAGTTATAGTTATTTCAAGTAACTATACCACGCCCCTAAGATAACTTTAACTCGTGCCCTCACCATGCACAGTTTTTCCTTCAATAATTTGATTGCTAATGCTGCATTGATATTATTATTGATGTTATAAAAGTTGTCATGAGTGCTGTAATATCTAGCATAATTAGCAGTGAATGGCGAATCCGTGAGTTATAGTGAGTGGTTGTATATGAGTGGGATTGTTTGCATGGAAATGTGAATTGTTGTGTGAGTTGTGTTTTAATGTGTGAGTGGGTGTATAATTAGTTGTACTGATGTGTGACTGAGAGTTTGAGTGTGTGAGTGCTTATGTGGGTGTGGGAGTGTGGGTGTATGAGCGTGTGCGCAAATGTTTGTATGAGTGTGAAAGTGCATGTGTAAGTGGTTGTATGAATGTGTTGGTGGCTGTGCCAGTCATTATGAGGGTGCGTCAATGAATGTGTGACTGTGTAGGTTTGTCATTAGGTGTGAAGTTGGTTCGATAGGTCTGTGAGTGGGTGTGTGAGTGTTTGTATGGGTGTTTGACTGGGTGTATGAATAGTTATGTAGGTATGTGGGTGAGTGGGTGAGAGGTGTGTGTGTATGTAAGTGGTTATGTATGTGTGGCACTAGTATGGGAGTGGTGATGAGGTTATTTGAGTGGCTTTGTCAGTACATCTGTGGATGATGTCATCAGTGATGTCATTTCAGACGTAATCAGTGATGTCATCAGTCATGTCACTGACAATGCCATGAGTGATGTAATATGTGAGGCTATAAGCAGTGCTTTGTGGGGGCATATTTCAATTAGGTGAGGTAACTATAACTGCTGAATTTGTATGGTTTTGTACATTACAGATGGCAGCCTAACTATAACGTCCCTGTAGCCTTTGTTTTTTTCAGTGAATTTTTAAGGTTTTTTTATTCTGTTTCCTAACTTTAATGACCCTGTAACCTTTGTTTTTTCAGTGAATGTCTTAGGTTTTTCAAACTCTATTTCTAAATCTTTATGTATATGTAATGTTTAGTTGTTTCTCTGTTAATGTATGCAGAATATATTTAATAATAAGTATTGTATGCAATTTTCTGGCATTTTTTAACTAGTTTTCAAACATGCTATTTTCTTTTTAAATCATAAAATTTGCATATCTAGTTAATTTAGAATATATAATATTCTTTTAAATGCAATTAAATTCGTTTTATTTTAACGCTTCACTATCCATTCAGGGGGAATAAAGTGAGTGTGAAGTATGTGAAATGTACTATTTGTGGCAAGCAATTGTCTAGACGGACTGCTAGGAAGTACAGTCAAAGTAGTAATAGCATATGGAAATACCTCAAAACAATACCCAAGCTGGTGTACAATATGATGAAGGGGGAGAGAGCTGGTGCATAAGGGGAGCCCAGCTCGGCTACAGCTTGTATACAACCATTGTCTACAACGGAGGTAACCATACCCGCTATCTGTGCAGAACTTCATGCCATGGTTACTTACTATGCAAAGTGCAACATGCTTGTTGCACTAAAAATCTTTTTGGTTCCTGAGTTTTTGGATGCAGTCAAAAAGCATTGACGTTAAGTTGTTTTTTGCTTTTCATTCCTCCAGTTGATTCATAATGTTTTTTCTGAAAACTAGGTAAATTGCTTCTTTACAACTCTCCTTTCTTGCAGTTTTTCTATTCACCATTTCCCATCAGCGCTATAAGGCACACTGAGGTCTCCTGTGGGAAGCGGAGATTTGCTGATCTTGGAATGGTGTTTGAGGGGACAATAGGTCCCAGGTTACTGTGCCTCGAGGAGGAGGGGCCTATTTCTGCCATTTTCTGTTAGTGCTATAAAGCGCACAGTGGTCTCACGTGGTACAGGACGCACCCTGGCCATAACCAGGCAAAGCCTGAGCCAAAGATGGTCCCGTCCTGTGCCCATCAGCACCAGGAAGAGGCGAGCTGCCCCCCTTGGTTTGCCCAGCCAGTGGAAGACGAGTTGATCTGGTACTGTTTTGTTTTGTGTTGTTCACCCTGAAACATGGCCTGGACTCTCGGCAGCCTGTGATGATCCCTGTTTTTGGTTACCGCTGCCCAGAAGAGTACAGAGTGAGCCATCTGCATGAACATGGGAGACTTTGCTTGTGACTTTGTTGGGCCTGTTTCCCTTGATTTGGTGCCAGTGACTTATGGAGACTTTTTCTTAGAACAGGAGGATTGAGTCACTGAGGAAGGTGAGGGGTGAAGGTTTTTTTTGGGACATCAGTCATTGGGGTGTAGGGAGGAGGTGGACACAGGAAGAGTAAATATGGATACGAGGAAGGCACCTGCAGCCAAGACACAGCACCAGCAGCCACTGCAGGCTGCCCTGTGTGTCCACAATTCAGGGGTTTCTTAATCATGCTGTGGTAGTGGTATCTACAGAGACAGAACTGGCTGAAAGAAGCCTCCCATTGGCTTGGGATAGCAGCCTCTGCCTTCTACCCCTTTACCCAATTGCTAGGATCCACCTAGGAGCCCAGAGGGACTAATTGAGTCCCATGACCCGACAAGGTTCAGTGGGTATCCAGAAGGGGGAGTGGAAGGCCCGTTCAGGATTGGACCCCCATAAGTCCCACACTCAGCCCGAAGTGCAAACGATGGAAACATGGGGCTGCTGTGACCAAGAGTGGCTTCCAGGCCAAGATGACTGTGTCTAGTGCTTACAACTTTCTCAGTCCTTTGGGTGAATACCCCTCGTCAAGGGAATTACTTTCTCAATTTAGGGCTGCCTTAACTGCTAAACCTGATCCAATTCTGACACGGTTTACTCAAATTGAGTCCAGAGTCTCCAAGATTTTGATCCACATAAATTTGGGAACAGTTCTGCAGCAGAAGCACACTACTCACTCCCTGTTGGTAGACCCTCCCTGTCCTACCCATCCCAGTATGGCCCTGCAATGGGTACCTTTGGACCCCTGGTAACACAGATGCACCTTTGTGAATTCCAGAGCAGCCTAGTGCCAACAGGGCAGCCTCATGGTCTTCCCAGACTCTATCGATCATTAGGAAGGTTAACAACCCATGAGGTACTCTCTCTCCCCTCCCAGTAAATCCTGGTGTTGTGCTTGACTTGCCTCCTGAGGCAACCCCATGCATAATAGTCTTGGGAAATATCCCCTCTCTTATCAGTTCTGCAACTGAGTCCTTCCAGGAATAAAAAAATAAGGTAACGCATTGGTTTAACTGCATTATAGTGCCTGCTTAGGGGTCTCCGTCTCTATCATAATGGCCCGAAGAGTTAGCTGGGTGGGAGTGGACCCTAAGAGATGGGTGAGGGATTGTGTGGTGGTAAACTTTAACCCGCCTTTTATGATGGCACATATTTTGTCTGCTTTGCCACCACCCAGGCTTCCATATCCTTCAGGAATTGATGCATTCTCCCTGGGGTTCCTTTACTAGCCTGAGTCAGTGAGTAGTTTGTTTAGGTGCAAGGCTTGTCAGTTTACATGTTTCCACCTGTTTGGGTCCAGATGCCCTGGGGTGCGTTGTTTTGGAATTTTTGAGGGGATTTCTTTTGAGGAATCCAAATTGCTGTCATTACTCGCACCTTAGACAGGAAACTGTGACCCTAAGTGGTTTGAAGGGGACAATTCGTGGAGTCTTGGATAATTGAAAAAGACTATCAAACAAGTCCCCAGGGACAGGAGCCTTGTTTTAGCTTGTAGAAAGGCATACAAGCAGGCTATAGCCACCCCAAAACCTTTTCTCCGGGAGATTGCGTGGTAGGAATTAGTCCAGGCATGCAAGAGTGGGAACAGTTCCCTCTTTTGGAGGGTCATTAATGGGCCATGTTTCGCTGAAGGATCTGGCCCTGTACTTTGTCATCATATATCTGACAAAACGGGTCAAACACTTTGAAGGGGTTTATAGTCAGGGCATAGAAGTGGAGGGCAGGCAGAGGGCAGAAGTCATATCAAAGAATGACCACATGGTTTTTGACTTGGCTGAAGTCAAGCACGGTATTTGTGTACTATCCCGTAACAAGGCCCCGGGTCTGGGTGGAATTCCGCCTGATCTTGTCAAAGCTGATCTTGATTTTTGAGGGTCCCCTCTTGACCCAGGTCATGAACGCAGCTGTTCAGTCTGGGGTGTTGCCCTCATTGTCGTTGGCCATGTTCATGCCCATGTTTAAGAATGGGGACAAAGACAATCCCCAATGTTACCACCTAATTTATTTGATAGAAGTGGAAGTAAAGGTTCTAGGGAGGGTAATCCTCAATAGGTTGTTGGCATGGTCTGATGCCAATTACATCTTGAGTGATGTTCAATATGGTTCTAGATCAGGCAGGTCATGTGACCAATGTTTGAACCTCTATCTCATAATTAACAAATTCACAGTTGCCCTGCAACAATCTCTCCACTTAGCTTTTAAGGACTTTGGCCCTCATTACAACATTGATGGTAAATGCCGCCTACCACTGTGCTGACAGCCGCCAACATACAGTAACCGTGGCAGTATACCGCTACGGGTATTATGACCCACACAGAGAAATCCTCCACTAAACAGACAAACACACAAGTCCGCCAGACCAAAGGTAAGTGATAAAATGGCGGTACCAAAACCCACACCGTTACGCCAACAGGAATACGCCCACAGTATCAGGACCCACGAATAACCGCGGCGGTCTTTCAACCGTGGTAAACCATTGGTGGTACACACTGCCGCGCTCAAAATACACACTCACTTACAGAACTACACCACATTGGACAATTCAAAATAGACACACATGATACACATACACTCACCACACCCACACACCCACACCACTATAAAACACACACCCACATTACCCACAACCCTTTCAATGAAAAAAAAGATTGCAAACAGAGAGAGAGACAAGCCAGGAGCACCCACTCAATCTGAACCACAGAACACAATCACCCATACACCATCCACACACCTCACAGCACACACCACAACACATCACCCCACACATCACCCCACATATCCTCACACATACCACTCACACCACATCCATGGCACCCCAAAGACACCCCAGGTTTTCAGAGGAGGAGCTAAGGGTCATGGTGGAGGAAATCATCTGGGTAGAACAACAGCTATTCGGATCACAGGTGCAGCAGACGTCCATTGCAAGGAAGATGGAGCTATGGCGGAGAGTCGTGGACAGTGTCAACGCCGTGGGACAGCACCCAAGAACAAGGGATGACATTAAGAAGAGGTGGAACGGCCTACAGGGGAAGGTGCGTCCCATGGTAACAAGACACCAGGCAGCTGTACAGAGGACTGGCGGTGGACCCCCACCTCCTCCCCCACAACTAACAACATGGGAGGAGCTAGTGCTGGCAATAATGCATCCTGAGGGCCTCGCAGGAGTTGCAGGAGGACTGTACTCTGGTAAGTCAAATCTTTACTACTATGCCCCCACACTACCTGCATGCCATCACAAACCCCGAGCCCTACCCTCACCTCCATCACTCCACCAACTCACAAATACCCCACTATCACAACCCACCCATCCCAATACCAAGCCCTGCATGCAACACTAATGCATGGACACCCGTCACAGACCTGTATGGACACCCATCACTAAAGCATGCCCATTAGAGAGAATGACCTAGCCCACAAAATCACCACGCACACAAGGCAAAGCTGACAGGGCAATCACGACCATACAGGGAAACACACTCATGCACAAGATGGCACATGCAGATACAATAACACTGCATTTTCATCCCCACAGGACTCCCACTCAACATCACCGGAGAGGAGGTGCCACCAATATCCAGTCCCCCCACAGAAGAGGCACACAGTGATGACAGAAGCTCTGCACGCTTGGATCACAATGACCAACCTGGCCCATCAGGGACCTCTGGACAGTCGGTTGCCCTGCCACAGTCCCATACCACCACAGAGCCTCCCCCCTCACGAAACACCACCACAGCACCCACCCAGCAGGCCCATACCACTGTCCCCAGGACACGTCAATCAGCAGTGTGTCCACCACTACAGGGACCCCAGGCAACCCCACAAACCCAAGAAAATCAGGTACCTGGGGTCAGTGGCAGTGTACTCACGGTTCAGTGAGTAGTTTGTTTAGGTGCAAGGCTTGTCAGTTTACATGTTTCCACCTGTTTGGGTCCAGATGCCCTGGGGTGCGTTGTTTTGGAATTTTTGAGGGGATTTCTTTTGAGGAATCCAAATTGCTGTCATTACTCGCACCTTAGACAGGAAACTGTGACCCTAAGTGGTTTGAAGGGGACAATTCGTGGAGTCTTGGATAATTGAAAAAGACTATCAAACAAGTCCCCAGGGACAGGAGCCTTGTTTTAGCTTGTAGAAAGGCATACAAGCAGGCTATAGCCACCCCAAAACCTTTTCTCCGGGAGATTGCGTGGTAGGAATTAGTCCAGGCATGCAAGAGTGGGAACAGTTCCCTCTTTTGGAGGGTCATTAATGGGCCATGTTTCGCTGAAGGATCTGGCCCTGTACTTTGTCATCATATATCTGACAAAACGGGTCAAACACTTTGAAGGGGTTTATAGTCAGGGCATAGAAGTGGAGGGCAGGCAGAGGGCAGAAGTCATATCAAAGAATGACCACATGGTTTTTGACTTGGCTGAAGTCAAGCACGGTATTTGTGTACTATCCCGTAACAAGGCCCCGGGTCTGGGTGGAATTCCGCCTGATCTTGTCAAAGCTGATCTTGATTTTTGAGGGTCCCCTCTTGACCCAGGTCATGAACGCAGCTGTTCAGTCTGGGGTGTTGCCCTCATTGTCGTTGGCCATGTTCATGCCCATGTTTAAGAATGGGGACAAAGACAATCCCCAATGTTACCACCTAATTTATTTGATAGAAGTGGAAGTAAAGGTTCTAGGGAGGGTAATCCTCAATAGGTTGTTGGCATGGTCTGATGCCAATTACATCTTGAGTGATGTTCAATATGGTTCTAGATCAGGCAGGTCATGTGACCAATGTTTGAAACTCTATCTCATAATTAACAAATTCACAGTTGCCCTGCAACAATCTCTCCACTTAGCTTTTAAGGACTTTGGCCCTCATTACAACATTGATGGTAAATGCTGCCTACCACTGTGCTGACAGCCGCCAACATACAGTAACCGTGGCAGTATACCGCTACGGGTATTATGACCCACACAGAGAAATCCTCCACTAAACAGACAAACACACAAGTCCGCCAGACCAAAGGTAAGTGATAAAATGGCGGTACCAAAACCCACACCGTTACGCCAACAGGAATACGCCCACAGTATCAGGACCCACGAATAACCGCGGCGGTCTTTCAACCGTGGTAAACCATTGGTGGTACACACTGCCGCGCTCAAAATACACACTCACTTACAGAACTACACCACATTGGACAATTCAAAATAGACACACATGATACACATACACTCACCACACCCACACACCCACACCACTATAAAACACACACCCACATTACCCACAACCCTTTCAATGAAAAAAAAGATTGCAAACAGAGAGAGAGACAAGCCAGGAGCACCCACTCAATCTGAACCACAGAACACAATCACCCATACACCATCCACGCACCTCACAGCACACACCACAACACATCACCCCACACATCACCCCACATATCCTCACACATACCACTCACACCACATCCATGGCACCCCAAAGACACCCCAGGTTTTCAGAGGAGGAGCTAAGGGTCATGGTGGAGGAAATCATCTGGGTAGAACAACAGCTATTCGGATCACAGGTGCAGCAGACGTCCATTGCAAGGAAGATGGAGCTATGGCGGAGAGTCGTGGACAGTGTCAACGCCGTGGGACAGCACCCAAGAACAAGGGATGACATTAAGAAGAGGTGGAACGGCCTACAGGGGAAGGTGCGTCCCATGGTAACAAGACACCAGGCAGCTGTACAGAGGACTGGCGGTGGACCCCCACCTCCTCCCCCACAACTAACAACATGGGAGGAGCTAGTGCTGGCAATAATGCATCCTGAGGGCCTCGCAGGAGTTGCAGGAGGACTGTACTCTGGTAAGTCAAATCTTTACTACTATGCCCCCACACTACCTGCATGCCATCACAAACCCCGAGCCCTACCCTCACCTCCATCACTCCACCAACTCACAAATACCCCACTATCACAACCCACCCATCCCAATACCAAGCCCTGCATGCAACACTAATGCATGGACACCCGTCACAGACCTGTATGGACACCCATCACTAAAGCATGCCCATTAGAGAGAATGACCTAGCCCACAAAATCACCACGCACACAAGGCAAAGCTGACAGGGCAATCACGACCATACAGGGAAACACACTCATGCACAAGATGGCACATGCAGATACAATAACACTGCATTTTCATCCCCACAGGACTCCCACTCAACATCACCGGAGAGGAGGTGCCACCAATATCCAGTCCCCCCACAGAAGAGGCACACAGTGATGACAGAAGCTCTGCACGCTTGGATCACAATGACCAACCTGGCCCATCAGGGACCTCTGGACAGTCGGTTGCCCTGCCACAGTCCCATACCACCACAGAGCCTCCCCCCTCACGAAACACCACCACAGCACCCACCCAGCAGGCCCATACCACTGTCCCCAGGACACGTCAATCAGCAGTGTGTCCACCACTACAGGGACCCCAGGCAACCCCACAAACCCAAGAAAATCAGGTACCTGGGGTCAGTGGCAGTGTACTCACGGTTCAGGGGACAGAGGCACAGGACAACAGGGAAGCTGGGAGAGCTGCTGTGAGACAGGGAGGGGACAGGCCCAGGGAACCGACTCTCCAGGAGGCACTTACCAACATCCTGGGAGCATACCACCTTTCCCAGGAGACCATGGTCCAGACACTGGCCAAGTTGCAGGAGACCCAGCGGCTGCAGGAGGGACAGTACCTGGGGATCAGGGAGGACCTCAAAGACATCCAGCCCATCCTGGTTACCATTGCAGGGGTGCTAGCTGACATGGCCAACCCCATGAGGGAGGCAGTGGCACAACAACAGGCCCCTGACACTAGCCACACCGATGAACAGCCCTCCACCTCCACCGGTGCTACAGGACAGGAGGTCCCGCCACTGGAACAACAGGCCACCAGCACCCCACCCCCTGCAGAAGGAGAACCACCCCGCAAACGGTCCCTGCAATCCAGGCAGAAGCCAGAGAACATTGCCAAGACCCCCGCCAGGAAATAAGACTCTCCTGATTGTCACCCTTCTGTCCCACTCTGTCACCCTGTCCACCTTGAACTGCCATTGCTCCCCTTCCTATGCCCCATTGGACAATGCAGCTGGGATACCAAGAGACTGGAATCTACCCTCGACTTTTCTCCACCATCACCCCAGACCATTGCACATCACCCTCCACTTATTAGCACTTAAATAAACACCCTTGGAACAAATACAAATCTGGAGTCTGTCAATTGATTGAAATATGTATTAATACAACATTCTGAAAATATTGCAAATCTTATGTACTGTAATTTATACATTGGTATGACCTGAAGTGGGCATCAATAAACATACCAGGAGCCAGAATGGGGTACAGAGAGCTGAAAATAGAGATGCCAAAGGGTACAGTAAGTGGCCATAGACATAGGGAAATCATGCTGCCATGTACAAGGTCCAACAGAAAACTGTAAAGAAAAGTGAAGTTACAGTGTCTTACCTGTGTGTCACTGGACGTACTGCTGGACGTACTGCTGTATGATATTACTTCTGTTGTCCACATCTTCTTCCTCTTTCTCCTCTTTCTCACTGTCCACATGCTCCACCGCTGCCACAAGACCATCTCCAGGCTCATCCTCCTGCAGAAAAGGCACCTGGCGTCTCAAGGCCAGGTTGTGCATCATGCAACATGCAACGATGATTTGGCACACCTTCTTGGGTGAGTAGTACAGGGATCCACCTATCAGGTGGAGGCACCGGAACCTGGCCTTTAGGAGGCCGAAGGTTCTCTCAATAATCCTCCTTGTTCGCCCATGTGCCTCATTGTAATGTTCCTCTACCTTGTCCTGGGATTCCTCACTGGATCCAGTAGCCATGAGAGTTGGGATAACCAGAGTCACCTGCAAACATCGAGGGACAACTGTTAGACACACACTAACCCTTAGGGACAACCCCATACCCAGACACCAACATATACTGGGTGGGGACCTTGGGCTCACCTATTAACCACACCCAGTGCCTCTGGAATTGAGCCATCACATATTGGATGCTGCTATTCCTCAAGATAAAGGCGTCATGCACAAAGTCAGGATACTTGGCATTCACATGGGAGATGTACTGGTCAGCCAAACACACCATCTGCACATTCATAGAGTGATAGCTTTTTCTATTCCTGAATACCGGTTCATTTCTCCGGACGGGGGGAGGGGGCAAATGCTACATGTGCACCATCAGTGGAACCAATGATGATGGGGGTATGTCCCAGGTTATAAAAGTCAGCTTTCACTGTGGCCAAATCCTCCACCTGGGGGAATACGATGTAGCTGCGCATGTGTTTCAGCAGGGCAGACAACACTCTAGTCAACACGTTGGAGAACATTGGCTGAGACATCCCTGATTCCATGGCCACTGTTGTTTGGAAGGAACCACTTACCAGGAAATGGAGCACTGACAGGACCTGCACTAGAGGAGGGATACCTGTGGGCTGGCGCATAGCTGACATCAGGTCTGGCTCCAATTGGACACACAGTTCTTGGATTGTGGCCCGATCAAGTCTGTAAGTTAGGATAATGTGTCTGTCCTTCATTTTCGCAATTTCCACAAGGGGTCTGTACACTGGAGGATGTCTCCATCTCATATTCATCCTCAACGGTTGAAGCCTAGGGAGGAAGACGATGAGCAGAGGCTCATATTCACACATCAATTGCAATAATGAAGCATCTCTTCATTTACAGAACCAGTATGTGAATCCGAGAGTCAGTTGATGTGCCAATGTCTGCTGTGACGCAGTTAGGTGCCATGCCTGTGCCCCCCTGAAATGGCGGCTGCCTGACCTGTGAGGAGAGACAAGTGGAAATTAGGTAATTCCGCTGGCGTTGTGCAGTGTTGTGGTAGGCGGTCGACAACTGCGGTACAACTTCGCATTGGTCATCATTGGGCCCTTTGCACCGCCACGGATGTGACCGACATTTTCTTTCTGTTCACGCACTTGCTACCTGACCTTCAACAGGAGAGGACCTACACTGCAGGTGCTGCTGTGACCTGTGTCTGGAAGCAACAATGGCTCATGTGTCTGGGGAAAGGGCCCCTGCCTTCACTGCGGAGGAATTGGAGAAACTGGTGGATGGGGTCATACCCCAATACCGTTTACTTTATGGTCCTCCAAACCAACAGGTAAATACACTGTGAGCATGATGCATTGGGCATGAATACATGAAGTGCTTTGTGTTTAAGCCTAGTGTAAGGGGGGGTGGCTAAGGGGTCCTGGGCAGAGTGCTGCATGTATGGTGGTCAATGGGTGTGCGTTAGTGGATGGGAGGGACATGGTGGGCCATGAGTGTGACGGTCTGCTGTATTTTTCCTGCAGGTCAGCGCCCATCAGAAAAAGGGTATTTGGTGGGCCATCGCCAAGAAGGTGGGGACCCTAGGGAGCACTCACTGCCGCAAATGGTGGGAGGACCTGCGCCGCTGGGCAAGGAAGACGGTGGAGGCCCAGCTGAGGATGGCCTTCCAACAAGGAAGGGGTGCCCGTCGTACCCTGACCCCCTTGATGTTCCGCATCCTGGCAGTGGCCTATCTGAAGTTGGATGGGCGTTTGAGGGCATCACAGCAGCCACAAGGGGGTGAGTACAAATTCATATTCATGAGTTGGCTCACGTTAAGGGGGATGTGCACTGTGGGTGCCACTAGGCCAGGGCGAACATGGCAGGGTAGGTCCCTTTTCGGGCAGGCTCTGAAGCACTCCAAACCCACTGGTGTTAGTGGGCATCTACTACTGGGCAGGGTCCTGTGGGTTTCATGTGTGAGCTGATGGCCTTATGCCATGTCCCCCATGGGCTAGTGACTAGCATTGTAACTGGTAGTGCATGGCCTAGTACATAGGGCAGCTACCTGTGTGTTATGTACGCCAACTGTGGTGTTGCTGGCACGGACCAAGTGTATCCTCTGTCTCTCCCCCCTTTTTGTTTTGTCACCCTGTCCTTGTGTGCATTAGCATCATCTGGCGGAGGAGCAGAAGCACCGGCGACGGAGGGAGCTGCAGCCCACATGGGCCTGGAGGCCGTATCCACTGAGGGTGAGGGTACCAGTGGGACAGAGGGCGAGGGGAGCACCACGATGGGGACAGGAGGGGACACTACAGGTTGCGACTACTCCTCCGTTGGAAGCTCCCTGGCGCTGGTGGACATCTGTGTGCCAACTCCAACAACAGGTACAGCCGCCAACCCCCTATTAGCACCGTCCTCCCAGCAGCCCCTCAGCGTGTTTCCCGTGTCCGCTCACCCAGGAGGGTGGGCATCTCCTTTGCCCCAAGCACCTCAGGCCCTGTCCCAGTCAGCCCTGCTGCCCTCAGCGAGGAGGCTATTGACCTCCTGAGATACCTCACTGTTGGGCAGTCAACCATTCTGAATGCCATCCAGGGTGTCGAGAGGCATTTGCAACAAACAAATGCATACCTCGAGGGCATTCACTCTGGTGTGGTGGCCCAACAGAGAGCATTTCAAGCTCAGGCCTCCGAACTGATGGCAGCCATTGTCCCTCTCTCTAGCCACCCCCCACCAGCTTCCACTACCCAGTCCCAATCCCCTCAACCCCAGCCTATCCCAAGCACACCTTCAGACCAGCAGTCATCCAAATCAACAAACAAAAGTGGCTCAGGCAAACACAAGCACCACACTTTATCTCACAGGCACTCACACAAGCACCATTCCCATGCAGAAACACCAACAGCCACTGCCTCCACTGTGTTCCCCTCCTCCTCGTTGTCCACCTCCCTCCCAGTAGCGTCTCTACTCACACCTGCTTGCACTACATCCTCATCCACTACCTCCATCACCAGCACGCCCATCACTACACACCTCTCACTGGCAGTCACCACCCCCACATCCATGCACACGTCCCCTGTGTCCTTTCCCACTGTGTCTGTGACCCCACCTCCCAAAGTACACAAACGCAAGCACACACAAACCCAACAGCCATCCACCTCACAACAGCATCCAGCTCATGCACCTGCACCCAAACACAGCAGACTGACACCTCCTACATCCTCCACTCCCAAACCTTAACCTTCTTCCCACCTCAATGTCCCTAAGAAGCTTTTCCTAGCCAACATTGACCTGTTCCCTATCCCCCCCATCCTTCCTCTCTGGCCAGGGTGGCCAAGACCCAGCCCAGCACCTCAGCCACCAAGTCCACGTCCGCTGTGATTCCTGCAGCTGTCAGAGGCTCAAAGGGGGCACCTGTCAGGCCAGCCAGTGTGCCTCCAACCCCTGCCAAGGCAAAAAACATTCCGCCACCTGGCAAGGTGAAGAAGGGGACAACATCCAGTAAGGGGAAGGAGCCACAACCTCCCAGCAAGGCCACCTCAAAGACTCCAGCTGCCAGACCCAAGGTGACACCCCCAACTGCAAAGGGCAGGAATCGGCACAAAACACCAGCCAAGGCACTTCAGCCGTCCGAGACTGCAGGTGAAGGCCTGATGGCTACCAGCACAGCTGCCAGCACCGCCACCTGCACCGCGGCCAGCACCGCCACCTGCACCGCCGTAAGCACCACTACTGTCAGCAGCAGCAGCCCCAGTGGCTGCAGGAGAAGGGCTGGAGCCTCCCCCCACCACTGGCAGCACCGGCACCTCCACCGCAGCCAGCACCGCCACCTGCACCACCGCAAGCACCGGCACCTGCACCGCTGAAAGTGGCACCACTGCCAGCAGCAGCCACAATGGGCAGCCGTCCGAGGCTGCAGGGGAAGGGCTGGAGCCTCCCCCCACCACTGGCAGCACCCCCACCAGCACTGCCACTACCACCACTGTGCAGCTGTAGCCGCCGGCGGATGGACTGTAGCCCTGCCTCCATGGACTATCATGCATCCTGACCACTGCAAATCTCGTGGGTCTGACACCCAGGTGAGGGACTGTGACCTGGCAACCCCCACGTGCTACATCACTGGGCACAAAGCCCCCTCCAGAACCAGTGGAGACATGCATCCACTCACCACATCCTTCCCAGGATGAAGCACACTGGGCACAAAGCCCCCTCCTGAACCAGTGGAGAAAGGCATCCCCTCACCGCATCCTTCCCAGGATGAAGCACACTGGGCACAAAGTCCCCTACGGAACCAGTGGAGAAAGGTATCCACTCACCGCATCCTTCCCAGGATGAAGCACACTGGGCACAAAGTCCCCTACGGAACCAGTGGAGAAAGGCATTCACTCACCGCATCCTTCCGAGGATGATGCACACTGGGCACAATGCCCCCTCTAGAACCAGTGGAGAAAGGCATCCACTCACCGCATCCTTCCCAGGATGAAGCACACTGGGCACAATGCCCCCTCCAGAACCAGTGGAGAAGCCACCCACTTGAGAGACTGTGGCCTTGCACTCCCCAGGACCAAGCAGTGGGCAAACCACCCACTTGAGAGACTGTGGCCTTGCACTCCCCGGGACCAAGCAGTGGGCAAACCACCCACTTGAGAGATTGTGGCCTTGCACTCTCCAGGACCAGGCAGTGGTCAAACCACCCACTTGAGAGACTGTGGCCTTGCACTCCCCAGGACCAAGCAGTGGGCAAACCACCCACTTGAGGGATTGTGGCCTTGCACTCCCCAGGACCAAGCAGTGGGCAAACAACCCACTTGAGAGACTGTGGCCTTGCACTCCCCAGGACCAAGCAGTGGGCACGTAGCCCCCTCCAGGAGCAGTGGCGTTGTACCATCTTCCGGCTGAGGTGGCCCCCCTTTCCCGTCCCCCTGAGGTGCCTGTGTTTTCGACCTGATGCCCCTGCAGTGTTCTCTAGGTTTTGAGGCAGGAGTCAAGTGTAGGCTTGGCCTATGTGTTATGCCCCAGTGAGCCACAGACTATTTTTGTGTGGACATTGTCCCTCATTTTGTATATATTGTATATATTGTACATACTGTTTATTTATTTATGAACATATTTCTCTAGAATTCTAATATTACACTAATTTGACTCAATTCCTTTTGTCCTTGCGTTATTCCAGAGGGTTATGGGGTATTTATGTAATGTTGTTGCATGTGTTTGTGTGTATGGTGTTGGGGGTGAGGGTGGGGATGTTGCGTGTTGCATGTGTGTGTCACTCTCTTTTTCCTCCCCCCTCCTAGGTGCTGTACTCACTGTGGTCGTCGTCGCCGCTGTTGGTTCTCCTGATATATGAGAAGATACACCAGCATGCGGAGAACGTGCAGCTCGGCCTCAATGGCGTCCTGGTTCTTTGTTGAGTGTCAAAAGATGAGTGGTTTCCCTTCCAAGTACTGTTTCCGCTATTCTTTTGATGTCGTTGGTACCGCCCCAGAAAAGCTGGCGCATGGGCTAGTTGTAATGGGGTGGGCGGTACACTGTCTTCTGCCTGTCTGTTGGCGGTGACCGCTGTGGTGTTTGTTGCTACCGCCGTGGCGGTCGGAGTGTTAAAGTGGCTGTATGTGTTGGCGGTTTCCGCCGGTCATGATCCCATTTTTATTACTGCCGGCCTGTTGGCGGTATTACCGCCGCTTTAACACCGACTGCAAGGGTTGAAATAAGGGCCTTTATGTCTGTATTTGACAGGATACATTTTTCCAAACATTGGGCTCTGTTGCTCTAGGTAGGGGTAAAATCAAGCATTGTGACTGACCTGCACTTGGATACCACTGCTTCTGTGCATTTTACACAGGGAGGTTCCCGTACATTGTTGTTCCCCACAAGATGTTGTGTCCGCCAAAGGTGCATTCTTGCACTTTTTCTGTCCACGTTATATGTAAATGGGCTTGAGCTTGTCCTCCTTTCTGTTCAGACTGATTGCCCATGGGTTGGGGCTAGATCACTCCCGGCATTTTTGTGCGCCAACGATGCGGTCTTCATGGCCCACACAGCCAGGACACTGCAGCAACTGCTGGACAAATTTGTTTCCTTTATGGGGAGCCGGGACGTCGGCCTCCCTCCATTCCGCTCTGAAGCCACCAAGATCATCTGCGGCATACCCCAGGGATCGTCACTCAGCCCGACCCTCTTTAACATCTACATGGATCCGCTCACAAAAATTGTCCGATCTCATAACCTCAACATCGTCTCATATGCCGATGACACCCATCTGATCCTCTCCCTCACCAAGGACCCCGCCACCTCCAAAACCAACCTCCACGAAGGAATGAAGGCCATCGCTGAATGGATGAAGAACAGCTGCCTGAAACTGAATTTGGACACAACTGAGGTCCTCATCCTCGGATCCAACCCCTCCACCTTGGACGACTCCTGGTGGCCTGCCACACTGGGAATCACACTCGCACCCACCAACCACGCACGCAACTTGGGATTCATTCTAGAGTCATCGCTATCAATGATCCAGCAAGTCAACGCCATCTCTTCCTCCTGCTTCAACTGGAACCAGAAGGTTGGTCACCCAAGCCCTCGTAAATAGCAGACTGGACTACAGCAATGCCCTCTATGCAGGAACCACGGGCAAGCTCCAGAAATCACTGCAACGCATACAGAATGCCTCCGCTCGCCTCATCCTGGAAATCCCCCGCCACAGCCACATCACAGCCCACCTGAGAGACCTGCACTGGTCCCTATCAACAAGAGAATCACTTTCAAACTCCTCACCCATACTCATAAGGCACTGCACAACACTGGACCAGGATAACTCAAAAGACGTCTCTCCTACACCCCGAACCAACAGCTGACCTTGCCCTCACCACCGTCCCACGCATCCACATAACGACAACCGCGAAGATGTGGAACACGCTTCCCATCCACCTGCGACAGACACAGGACCTACTTACCTTCAGGAGACACCCCAAGACTTGGCTGTTTGAGCAGTAGCAGCCCCCCCGCGCCTTGAGACCCTCACGGGTGAGTAGTGCACTTTAAAAAACTTTGATTGATTGATTTGTCTATGAATTTTACAGAGTCTTCTGTCATGGTTGTTGTCCCATGAGCTACGGGTTCCAAGACTTTTAAGATGGCAATCCACATTCTGGGGAAAGTTTCCACTTTTCCCTACTTAGGGGGTTTGTTTGATGTTTTTTGATGTTGTTTGTTTGGAATTCCCTTATTGAGGGTAAGAAATCAGAACTAATCAAAGCCATTGGGGCAGTAAATAGCTTTGTATCTAGATTAGTTTCGGGACCCCGCAAATGTTAGTTAAGGTATATCAGGCGAAGTGTGAGTCTTTAATGTGTTATGGAAGTGAAATGTGGGGGTCTACAAATATCAAAGTATATTGAAAATCAATTTATCTGGTGATTAGTGGGGGTTCTGCAATGTACCCCAGCTTTTTCAGTGGCGTCAGAGCTTGGAGTATGCTACTTAACTGATTTAGTAATACTCAGCCCCCTGTTGTGTTCTATCAATATCTGGATCAAGTCTGATATAAAACTTAGGAGCTTGTTTACAAGCCTCCATGGCACAAGGCAGTGCCGTCCTGCACCACCAGGAAATGTTAGAAATTAGCCTTATCTACAAGATACAGCACATTTCTGTCCTCTCTCCCTGCTCTGGCACTAAAATTAGCTGCCTAGTTCCAATGCAGGCTACCTTACACCATAGTGCAAGGGTGCCTGCATTCCAGGGAATGATTGTTTATGTGCAGAGAGGTATGAGTTCCTGCATATAAGCAATCAGTAATGGTAATTTGTTACTTCAATGTGTGCTGCAGAATGCAGAGTGGCAAATTGTCATTATTTAATGATTGTTTATGTACAGAAAGGGACACCTTCCTGAACAATCATTAATGGCATTTTTCTTTTTCTGTGTGTGCGGCAGAATGCAGCACGCACAGCAAAAGCAAAAACGAGGAGACTACGGGGGTCATTCTGACTTTGGCGGGCGCCAAAGTCCCGCCGTCAGAATACCGCTGCGCGGTCAAAAGACCGTCGCGGTAATTCTGAGTTTCCCGCTGGGCTGGAGGGCGACCGCCAGAAGGCCGCCAGCCAGCCCAGCGGGAAACCTCCTTCCATGAGGATGCCAGCTCCGAATGGAGCCGGCGGAGTGGAAGGGGTGCGACGTGTGCAGTTGCACCCGTTGCGATTTTCAGTGTCTGCTTGGCAGACACTGAAAATCTTGGTGGGGCCCTGTTAGGGGGCCCCTGCAGTGCCCATGCCATTGGCCCCACGACACCCGTTGCCGCCAGCCAGGTTCTGGCAGTCAAAACCGCCAGAACCAGGCTGGCGGTAAGGGGGTCGGAATCCCCATGGCGGCGCTGCCTGCAGCGCCGCCATGGAGGATTCCCTAGGGCAGCGGGGAAAGCGGCGGGACACCGCCGGTTTCCTGTTTCTGACCGCGGCTGTACCGCCGCGGTCAGAATGCCCATGGATGCACCGCCAGCCTATTGGCGGTGCATCCGCGGTCCCCGGGCCCTGGCGGTAGTCAACCGCCAGGGTCGGAATGACCCCCTATTTCTGGTAAATCTGGGGCAGTGTCAAAAACAATGGGTGTTGTGCAAAAACATCCACAGCAACACACATTGCACGCCCCTCCGCTGTAGAAAACTGCAGCCGGAGCACCAGATTTACAAGGCGGTGTAAGCCACGTAAAGTGGCTTTGCGCCCCCTAATAAATGTGAAATTGAGCACAGCGCCACCGGAGCGTCGCTGAAAGAGAAGTTGGTGAAACTATAATTTACCTAACTTTTACCTCTGCCCAATATCATACTACTTTTAATGTTGCCACGTATATTTTTTATACTGTTGCCTTTTTTTCAACTCCTGTATCCAATTTTTGTTTAATTCCTATTATACCTGCATTTTTATTTTTTCTGTCTTTCATTGACCATTTTATTCCACCCCTTCATTACGCTTCAATGATTCAGAGTCATCATCATCATAGGCTATAGCTCTGCTCCTCTATTACAAAATCTTTTGGTTGCCTTGACTACCTGGCTTTTCTAACATTGCAAAACAGCAGTGACATTTTTGCAGTGCTAATCAAACTGCAGTGATATATTGCAGTTGTACTTTTTGATTTAACAAAATAAGGGGAGGAGTACCTGGCATTTAAAAACTGTGTAGTGTTTTTTTCTAGGCACACTGACCACCAGTGGTGCCGGCTCAAGTGCGCCTGCAGGAGGATATGGAGCAGGGGGAGAAGCAATGGCAGGGACGAGCGGTGGTAAGTCACATTGCTTGCTTATTAACAGGTACTATTATATTCAGTAGCTACAAGGGTGCAGTTGTGATCATGAACCCCTCACATTAACATCTAAAACAGTGGTTGGGTTATGGCCTCTTCTATCTGCAAATCAGCAAAATCACGCATAATGTATGCTAAAAATGATGGCTTCATGGAAATAGGAAGGAATGGAAGGTTAAAAGGATGTGTGAGATGAGCGAAAGGAAAGGGTGTGTGGGTGTAAGGAAAAGGATATGTGGGTGAATATTGGGTAATGGCTGGATGGGTGAAAGGATGATTGAAAGAAAGGGTGGATAGTGGATACTGAATGAATGGATAATGGATTGTGAATTTTGAGAGAAAGTAAAACTTAATTCATGGTGGCTGTGGGTGAATAGAGTAGGAAGAATGAAATAATATTTGAATAATTGCTTGGATGAATAAACAAGGGAGATCTGCTGGAGAGGGGCATGTTGCTCACCTACTTCACATACTTAGTCTTATGGTTATCAAACTATAATTCTAAGTGGGGGCATTTTAATTTGTGTTCTAATTCTTTGACTCACTGTATTTGTCAAACGAGGCAGATATATATCCTGCCCATCATCATTCATCATCCCCCTCCCTGCTCATGGCATTTCATCACCCATGACCGAAGAAGTGCAGTACGGTTCAATTTGTGAGGGCAGTGTTGGCTGTGCAATGTGCATCTGCTTCAGTTAATGGGCATTTACAAAGTTTTCAATGCACTGCAAACTGAACACAGAAGGTGTGTTTCCCTTTACCCACTCAGTCACCTCTTAGTACTTCACTCCTTTATTCTTTCCCCAAGTTCTTTCCTCCCAGGGCACCAAACAAATTGAAAAATCAATTCTTGGCATGTGGCATATTTTATGGCCATGTGAGGTTTTTCCAAAATATATTTCATTGTTTCCTATTGGATATTTATTTCACTCCTGTTCAGATTTTCCCCTTTAGACTTTCATCTATAGAGTGACTGAATAAGCCAAAGCTTAGCCACATGATGAATCGATGATCAGTGTCACCCCTCTATTCTATAGCAAAAGCTCTACCTACCCAATTAGTCCCTCTGCCTTACCCTGCAGTAGAGTAATTCAAGTTTACTTTTCTTACTGCCCAGTGAATGAATCTGTTGGAAAGAATTTGTAGGGGTGGGTGAGGCCACTGAGTAAACGGGGACTAGCAAGTGCCCGATTCAATTTCAAGTTTGGTGTAAGGGATACTCTGCGGGGAACGTGTCAAATACAATCAATATGGCCCAACCTTTTCCCTGTTATGTAGTGCATTATTTTCACCACTGTCTACTTACGTCAGACAGGATAATATATCTGCATTTTACACATGACATGTGTGATGTATCTTAGTTTGTTATTCATCTGCCTCTTTGGAGTAAGGGTAGAAACTAAGTGAAAGGCATTTGGAGAAGAGCGGGCCATTGGAATTAAAGCTAGATAATTGTCAACGACAGCTGCCCCAGTTGCAGAAGTAGCAAAGTGCTTGGAGTTCTGGCTAGCATGTCTCCATTAACTTGGCACAATAACTTGTACTCCATAGTGCATAGTGCCTTACTCATAAGTGAGAAGTAATTCATTTTGATTTTTCCACTAAAAGTGTCTGTTTAGTTACTAGAAAAGCCTTCAAAAGGAAAAAAATGAAATTACAGTTTTTTAAAATCAGGTGGTATTCTGCCTTAATTCTTTTCGATCAGACAGTAAGTGCTTTTTATGTGAGACATGTGTAGGTAAACAAATAGAAGTTGCCTGTGACTCTCCTAATTATAATCACATCAAATATCAATGTCCCTAGGGTACCAGCAATGTACTGCTACTGTGCCACCCACTACCTACTTTTGAAGAAGTGTTTGCTCAAAGCATTGTTTACAATTGTTTTTTATATATTTTTCTTTTTCTCAATATAACTGCTCCTGCTGGTCGACCAGCACCACTCACCAGGCAAGAGATAGCAGCCAGTCTGCGGCAGCAGAGGCTGCAGAGTATACAGGCTGAATGCCGGTTGCTGGTGGATCCTGGAGGAGGAAGAGGGGGAAATAGCTGCTTCTGACCTAAGACCCAGTTCAGCAGCATGCAAGCCTCAGCCTCCACCCTCCCAGTCACTACATTGCCATCACCACTGCCAGCTGTCAGGGTCCCTTCCTGCACCTTCTGCTTCCTCCTCCTGCTCTCGCAGGGCTCCACTCTACTGTATCCTGCAGCGGATGGACCGTATGGAGAGACAGTTTGCCAGGCTCAAGCGGTGCCTTGGACCAGACCCAAAAAGGGAAGGCCCTCTTCTGAGCCCTTTTTAAAAATGTTTTGTTGTGGTGGGAGGAACTTGTGGGTGGAGAGGGAGGGGAGGGAGATGGGACCAGGTTTCACTTTGGACTTTCGTTGGACTTTTTGAGGGCGGTGCTATTTTTTTGCGGTGAAGGGTTGGCCTGTTGTAGGTGTAAAGGGTGAGTTTTCTACTTGTTAAAAATAAAAGGGGATAATTTATTTTACTTGATTTATGCCTCCAATGTTTATTTTGGTGTCTTAGTTTGCACTGTTATATTTTAGTTTAGCCTGTGTTTGAAATCTCCTATTAAAAAGTGCATGTCATTTACTTATTCCCTTACTCTACTGCTCTCTGAAACTATATTGATCAATAGGGGATGATTGCCATGGCCTATATTGCCTACAAACACCTAGATACACACAAACAACATCTTCTTCAGTAGAAGTTAATAACTAAATAAACAAGTTCACTTCAATTCATAGTTCTTCTCTTACCTGAATAGGTGAAGCCAGGGAGTTTTCTTACTATAGGGCTTTTCCCAAGGTGGCATCATAAGGGGGTGGTAGTAGTAGTAGCAGGCTAGAGCGCTAACAGGGAAGACAGAAGGTGCCACCCCCACCTATGTGAACTTCAACTGCAGGATTAATCAAAGGGTTATCCATCGCTGTCAACTAGATTGAAAGGAAACAGGGAGTTAATGGGTCATATTATATCATACCTTAAGGAAAACTGAGACCACACTACCACAATTACAATATTTGACACACAACAAAGAGGACCTCCTGTGCTAATAAAAAACAGCATTATCAACTTCTTCTGAGCAATGGTGGGGAGCTAGTACTTAAAAACTGAACTTAGGAAATGAAATCATGGAGTCAGGAGAAGTGGGCACAAAGTCAGGAGTGCTTGGACAAGGTTAAGTGTTTACGCAACACAAAACAAAAGGCCTTAATGATGATGTTGATGGGGCCAGTGTGGAGTATTGATCAGGTAACAGAAGGTTATGCTGTGAGATGGTGTTGCTTTCCCCTCATCCGTCCCAGCAATCCATTTATAGTATAAAATTAAGTCAAACCTCAATAAATCACTGTGAGAAAGCAGGGCTGATTGCAGAGGCCCCCTAACTTCTTGCCCCCATTTTCTACTTTTTGTTGGTGTTTTCCTGTCTCTGATTGTGCCCTGGGTACTGCTAACCAGTCCCAGGGCCTGTGCTCTGTGTAAAATGGATATGCAAATTAGGCTAATTATAATTGGCTAAGTTAACCTACCTATAAGTCCCTAGTATATGGTAGGGTATGTAGGTTTAGGGACCACAGCATAGGTAGTGCACCCATTGATGCACTGTTGAGGTGCCCAGTGTCATTTTAAAGGCAGGCCTGCCTTGCTGGCTGCTTTTAAATTAAAGTTATGTGCAAATTCGACTTTGGAATTAAAAGTAGTTCCAAAGTCTTAAACTACCTTATTTTTATATATAAGTCACTCCTAAGGTGTGCCCTATGTGCCCCTAGGGCTGGGTGCCATGTAACTATAAGCAGGGACTTTATGCAAATAGTTTTATAAGCCCTGGTGAGGTAAAAACAGCCAAATTCGTTTTTTCCCTCATTGTAGTAAATGGCCTTCGTAAGCTAGAATGGGGAGACTTTATTTTAATTTTTAAAGCCTCCTTAAATGGTGCATACCAAGAATTTGGTATCAAATTAATTGTTGTAATAAATCCCACAACTTCCAGTTGTTGGATTTAATATAACTTGTTCAGATAAATAGATTTAAACTTTACCTGAAAAGTTACCAATTTCAGCCCTGCATTGTTTTTGCTGCTGTGCTCTGATTGGCCAGCCTGTAGCAGCTTGGCCAAGCTGCCTTGATGAGATGTGAAGTGGCCTGGCTTCACACAAAGGAATGTGCCTGTGGGAGGGAATCTCCCCTCAGGAGATGGTGAGGCAGGAAGGGGGAGGGCTGCCAAACTGGTCTTCAAAGGCAGAGAAGGACATTTGGAGCAACCAGCAACACCCCCACATCTTGCAACCCCAGACAACTAGGTGCCCCCTTGATTAGATTAGGAGAGGGCAGGAGAAGGGTGTGTTTATGATTTTCAGCCACACCAGTGGGTGGGCTCAGCCAGATGTAACCTCCAAAAATCTGATTCAGCCATGATGGTTTTTTAGAGAATGTTGCCTCCTGGGGTTGATTTTTGCCACACTTCCCAGGAAGTGGTCATCACGGGGGGAAGGACCGTGCACCTGATTGGAGAACCAGGACCCCCTGCTTTTCACCCAGGAGCAAGGATAAAACTGGCAGACCTGCACCCACATCTCAGTTCCCTACCACATCCAAAAAGGAAGAACAACAGAAGAAGAAGGACTGCCCTGCTGGACCCCTTGCCTGCACCTGGAACCTGCACTCAGAAGGACTGCACCAGCTGCACACTTGGGCTTCACCACAAGAAGGACTTTGCCTGGCTTCAACTGGTTCAAGGAGGGACTCCCTGTTTGCTACAGGTGAAAAATTGCTAACCAGAGTCCCCTGCACCAACTCCTGAAGAAAGCGACCAGCTGACCACTGTCCAGTGGCCAAAAAGGAGTTTGCGCCAGGTGCATTCTGGGAGTTGTAGTCTGCACCCCCCAAGGACCATCTCAGAACTTCTAGACCCTTGGGGTGAGCTGTGGACCCCAAAAGAACCTTAAAAGGACATCTGGGAGAAGCCCCAGAAGTTTGGAGAAGTTTGGTCAACTTTTGTAAAAAAGCTCAATAGAGGGACCGACCCGCCGCCGCAACTCTAGCTGGCTTGCCTCAACCGCGACCCGGCCTGATTTGCTGGTTCGTCCCGGTAAAGAAAATCTCAGAAAAAAAGACTAAGGCCCTCATTATGACCCTGGCGGTGTTGCACCGCCAGGGCCAACGGGGGCGGGAGCACCGCCGACAGGCCGGCGGTGCTCCCTTGGGCATTCTGACCGCGGCGCTTTGGCCGCGGTCAGAAATGGAAAACCGGCGGTCTCCCGCCGGTTTTCCGTTGCCCATTTGAATCCCCCATGGCGGCGCAGCTCGCTGCGCCGCCATCGGGGATTCTGACATCCCCTACCGCCATCCTGTTCCTGGCGGTTCGCCTGCAAGGAACCGGATGGCGGTAGGGGGTGTCGCGGGGCCCCTGGGGGCCCCTGCAGTGCCCATGCCAATGGCATGGGCACTGCAGGGGCCCCCGTAAGAGGGCCCGCTAGTATTTCACTGTCTGCATAGCAGACAGTGAAATACGCGACGGGTGCAGTAGCACCCGTCGCACCTTCCCACTCCGCCGGCTCGATTACGAGCCGGCTTCATGGTGGGAAGGTCGTTTTCCCCTGGGCTGGCGGGCGGCCTTTCGGCGGCCGCCCGCCAGCCCAGGGGAAAAGTCAAAATACCCGCCGCGGTCTTGCGACCGCGGTACGGTATTTTGACGGCGGGACTTTGGCGGTCGGCCTCCGCCGCCCGCCAAGGTCCGAATGAGGGCCTAAGTCCGAAGGTAAAAAGTTGACTGGGACCTCCCAGCCAGTGTATCCGAGAAGGGCTCCATGGACGTCGGATCAAGATCCAGGTTTACCCCGGTCGAAGGATTTTCACCTCGAAAAAACGACTAAGTCCGAAGGTAAAAATCTCCACCGAGGATTCCAGCATCGCGTATCCGGAGAAGGGCTCCAGGAGGTCGGATTGGACTGGCAGGTTCGTCCCGCTGAAGAAAATCTTCGAAAAAAAAACTAAGTGTGAAGGTAACATTTTAACCGAGGCCTCCCATGGCCTGTAGCCGAGCAGGGCTCCATCACGGTCGGCCTGAAACTTCGACTTTGCCCCGGTCGAGGTGCAACCAGATGACCCGATTGGCGCTTTTTGTTTCTAGGCGCTAAAAAACAAAAAAAATCTTTTAAAATTCATATCTCCGGTTCCCCTTATCTGATTTTATTCGTTTTGGTGTCATTTTAAAGATAAAAATATAATCTATTTTCATAAATTGGTTTTGGAGTTTTAAACTGTTTCCTGTGTTTTATTTAATTACTGTTTTGTTATATTTGAATGCTTTACACTCTGTCTCCTAAGTTAAGCCTTGACGCTCGTTGCCAAGCTACCAAGGGTTGAGCTGGGTTTAATTTACTGAGACCTAACTGGACCTTAGTGGAGGTTAGTGGCCTATTGCTAAGTGTAGGTACCTACTTGCCCTTACCAATAACCCATTTTCCAACAATCACACAGCCCAGGGGAGGAGGGCTAGGGGCTCGATGAATGGATGGAAGAGGGAGGTTTTTTTTGGGAAAGGTGTGTCAGAGACAAACACTACTCAAATGAAACCACAACATTATTCATTGGGGCACTGAGTAGCACACCATCATCAATCCATTGTAGAAGGAAATGATGAAGGAATAACTATGACACAGTTCAGTTAAATACATTGCAATGAAAACAGTCCTTCTCCCTAGAGAGACCCAAGAACGTAGGGGCCTGATTACAACTTTTGCGGAGGGGGTTAATCCTTCCAAAATGTGACGGATATCCCGCCCACCGCATTATGAGTCCATTATATCCTATGGAACTCGTAATACGGTGGGCGGGATATCTGTCCCATTTTTGACGGATTAACCCCCTCCACCAAAGTTGTAATCAGGCCCTATATCTCTAAATGTTATGTCTTCCAGATTTGAAAAATACTAATTATGGAGGATTGAAGTTAACCCACCCAGTTCTACAAATTATGATTGTTCAATGGAAACTGATACTGTATTGCCAAATTGAGCAGTGCATTTCCATTCTTCTTGGAATGTCCTTCTCTCTTGTGTACCTGGCTGAACCAGTCTGGTAGGTAAGCTGAAGTGTTGAGTTTTTGCCAAGTTTTGTTTATGCAACAAAGTACTAGGAGAAGGTCTGTTTATTGAAAAAACAGTAACTGAATTATAGAGTAAAGAACAGGGATAAAAGGAAGCAACATAAGCTTCATGAGGAGTCAGAGTGTACCAAGAAAACTCAGAGGCTGAGCAAGAACATAGAGGAGTTTCATGTTTGAGCCACCAATGCAACAATCAATCAATTAATCAATCAGGAATTTGTAAAGCACACTACTCCCCTGTGAGGGTCTCAAGGTGCTGAGGGGGGGAATGGGTAGAAGGGTGGGGAGGAGGTGCTGCTACTGCTCGAACAGCCAAGTCTTGAGAAGTTTCCTGAAGGTAAGGAGGTCTTTGGTCTGGCTCAGGTGGGTGGGAAGAGTGTTCCACGTTTTGGCGGCGAGATGCGAGAATGATGTACCGCCGGTTGTAGTTCTGTGGAAATGTGGGACGGTTGCGAGGGTGAGGTCGGCAGAGCGGAGATACCGGGTCGGGGTGTAGAAGGAGAGTCCTCTGTTGAGGTATTCTGGTCCGGTGTTGTGCAGTGCTTTGTGAGCATAGGTGAGGAGTCTGTGATGTAGTAGTGGCATGGGATATCCAGGATGAGGCGTGCGGAGGCATTCTGGATGTGTTGCAGCCTCTTCTGGAGTTTGCCCGTGGTTCCTGCATACAGGGCATTGCCGTAGTCCAGCTTGCTGCTTACGAGGGCTTGGGTGACTGTTCTTCTGGTTTCAGCAAACACATACTCAGCAGCATTTCCCAAATCAATGCACCTCTCTCCAGTCTACAGACCTGAGTGAGTACTAGGCCTCAGAGTCTTCGCCATCATCATTGTTTCTCTTTGAAGTTGATGACTTCTCCTTCTAGCTGTTGATGTAGTGATCTTCTATCATCCTCCTCCTGATTCTGAGTAACTCCATCCCAGTCCCAAACCAAGTGAAGTAGACCTGTGTCCAATGCTGTTGAAGAACAAATAAAGAAACAGAACTGGAGTATTTCATGTAGATTTGTGTTTTGTAAGTACCTAAAGAGACTAGATTGGTCTGAGGAACCACAAAAAAGAGTGGAACCTGCAGGTAAATTTCACTTCACTAAGTATGAAAGGCCAATCACATTCAGAAAAAAAAAATTATCATCCATCACCCCCAAACATTACAAATCATCGGAAACAAGTTTACAAATGTGTTGAACTCCCCCTTCACTGTCAGCCACAACATGCATCGATAATCATCACTCACAAAACACTCAATATATCATCACTCATTGGTGCAATAGTTAGTAGTTACCTCTTCCAACAGTGGTTGAACAAAATATTATCTCCTTTTGGATGGTAGCAACACATTGGAATTTAGCATTGGTGCTGGCAGTCTTTTAATCAATGATCTTCTGGGGAAGCCGTGCTAGATTATGCAAAAAAAAAGATAGACAATGGAATGTGAGGGAGGCAGACATAGGGCTACATTATGACTCACAGCACCACCATGGAGACAGCAGACCACCATGTCTGTGACTGCTTTTTTAATAAAGCAGTTTTTTTTTTCTTTTTGCAGCCCGTTTTCCTTAAAGGAAAACGAGCTGAAAAAAGAAAAACTTCCGAAACCATTTGGTTTCGTTTTTTTCAGAGTAGGCATTGGTCCATAGGACCACTGCCTGCTCTGAAAAAATACTTTTTTGGGCATTCACAAAGGGGAAGGGGTCCCATGGGGACCCCTTCCCTTTTGCGAATGTGTTACCATCCACTTCAAGTGGATGGTAACTGCGAGTTGGTTTGCGACCGCATTTGCAGTCACAAACCAACTCAGCATGGTGATGCGGTCGCAAATAGGAAGGGAACACACCTTCCTATTTGCGAATTGCAGCCTCAAATTGCGAGTTGGTACCGACTCGCAATTTGAGGTTGTGCATCGCGTTAAGCCTTTTGCACGTCGCAAACTGCATTTTTTTTCGCAGTTTACGAAGCGCAAAAGGCTTCCTACATCTGGCCCTAAGTTCTCAACTAAGACATTTGCTTCTGTTTTTTTTTGTTCACATCTCGAATTGCGAACCTACAGACACCTTCTTTAGCTGCTCATGTAGCAGATGCAACAATGTGATAGCTGGGCCCATTGCACTATCCTGCTTGCTAACTTCCCGTGTGAAAACCTCAAAAGGGAAGAGCATCTGTGTCAGGCATTTGACTAGGGCACATTTGTCCTTATCTATTGTCAAAACGTTCCCAATTGCATCCCCTCTTGGAATGACATAGGCCCTCATTACAACTGTGGCGGGACATGCTGCCTACCGCCGTGCTGACGGCCGCCAACATACTGTGCCCGCGGCGGTATTCTGCTACGGGTATTATGACCTACACTGAGAATTCCGCCACAATACAGACGCCCACACAAGTCCGCAAGCCCAAAGGTCAGTGATAAACTGGTGATAGCCAAACCCACACTGTTACGCCAACAGGAATACACCCACAGTATCACAACCCACAAATCACCGCTGTGGTCTTTCAATCTCGGTAAACCATTGGCGGTACATACCTCTGCGCTCTGAATACACACACATTTACAAAACACCACCAGATTGGACAATTCAACCTACACACACCTGACACACATACACACACCACACCCACACACTCACACCACTATGAAACACATACCCATATTACCCACAACCCTTTCAATGAAAAAAAGATTGCCAACACAGAGAGACACAAGCCAGTAGCACTCACTCAATCAGAGCCACAGAACACCATCACCCATACACCATCCATGCACATCACAGCATACAACCCAGCACATCACCCCACACATCCTCACACATCACACACACCACATCAATGGCACCCCAAAGACACCTCAGGTTTTCTGAGGAGGAGCTAAGGGTCATGGTGGAGGAAATCATCCGGGTAGAGCCACAGCTATTCGGATCACAGGTGCAGCAGATGTCCATTGCAAGGAAGATGGAGCTCTGGTGGAGAATCGTGGACAGGGTCAACGCTGTGGGAACCAAGAACCAGGGATGACATCAGGAAGAGGTGGAACAACCTACGGGGGAAGGTGCATTCCGTGGTTGAAAGACACCAGGTGGCAGTACAGAGGACTGGCGGTGGACTCCCGCCTTCTCCCCCACAACTAACAACATGGGAGGAGCAAGTCTTGGCAATTATGCATCCTGAGGGCCTCGCAGGAGTAGCAGGAGGACTGGACTCTGGTAATTCAAATCTTTACTACTTCACCCCCCCACCCTACCTGCATGCCATCACAAACTCCTACCCCTCTCCTCACACCCATCGCTCCAACACCTCACATATACCCCACTATCACAACCCACCCATCCCAATACCAAGCCCTGCATGCAAGACCAAAGCATGGACCCCCAACACAGACCTGCATGGACACCCATCACCACAACATGCCCAGTAGAGAGACTCGCCCAGCCCACAAAATCACCACTCACACAAGGCCAAGCTGACAGGGAAATAACAACCATACAGTGAAACACACCCATGCGCAAGATGGCACACGCAGATACATGAACACTGCATTTGCATCTCCACAGTACCCATACTCAACGTCACCGGAGAGGAGGTGCCAGCTACATCCAGTCCCCCCCCTGAAGAGGCCCACAGTGATGACAGCAGCTCTACACGCCTGGATCAGGATGACCAACCTGGCCTATCAGGGACCTCTTGACAGTCGGGTACCCTGCCACAATTCCAACCCACCACACAGCCTCCCTCATCAGTAAACACCAGCACAGCACCCAGCCAGCGGGCCCATGCCACTGTCCCCAGGACACATCAATCAGCAGTGTGTCCACCACTACGGGGACCCCAGGCAACCCCACAAACACAGGACGATCAGGGACCTGGGGTCAGTGGCAGTGGGCACACGGTTCAGGGGACAGAGGCACAGGACAACAGGGAAGCTGGGAGGACTGCTCTGCAACAGGGGGAGGACAGGCCCAGGGAACCCACTGTCCAGGATACACTCGCCAACATCCTGGGAGCATACCACCATTGCCAGGAGACGATGGGCCAGATACTGGCCAAGTTGCAGGAGACCCAGCGACTGCAGGAGGGACAGTACCTGGGGACCAGGGATGACCTAAAAAACATCTACACCATCCTGGTCACCACTGCAGGGGTGCTGGCTGACACGGCCAAGACCATGAGGGGGGCTGTGGCACAACAACGGGAGCCTGACACTAGCCAAACCACTGATCTCCCTTCGACCTCCGCCTGCGCTAGTGGACAGGAGGCCCTGCCACAGGACCAACAGGCCACCAGCACCCCACCCCCTGCAGAAGGAGAACTACCCCGCAAACGGTCCCTGCGATCCAGGCAGAAGCCAGAGAACATTGTCAAGACCCCCGCCAGGAAATAAGACTCTCCTGATTGTCACCCTTGTGTCCCACTCTGTCATCCTGTCCACCTTGAACTGCCATTGCTCACCTTCCTATGCCCCCTTCGACAATGCACCTGTGACACCAATAGACTGGACTCTATCCTGGACTTTCCTCCACCATCAACCCAGCCCATTCCTTTACCCCCTCTACTTCTTAGCACTTAAATAAACACCATTTAAAAAATACAATATGGTGTCTGTCAAATGATTGAACAAAGTATTTGTTTAACAAGCTTTAAACACTGCAATACAACTCTACAGGAATAAATATAGGAATGACCTGTAGTTGGCTGCAGTCAACACACCAGGTGCCAGAGTGGGGCACAGATATCTGAAAATAGATATGCCAAAGGGTACAGTAAGTGGCCATAGAACTGGGAGAATCTGCCTGCCATGTACAATGTCAAATACAAAACTGTCAATGCAAAGTGAAGTTACAGTGTCTTACCTGTGTGTCACTGGAAGTACTGTCGTATAAAAGCTTTTCTGTTGTCCTCATCCTCATCCTGTGCCTCCTCATCTTCAATGTCCACATGGTCCACTACTGCCACACACCCATCTCCAGCCTCATCCTCCTGCAGAAAAGGCACCTGGCGTCTCAAGGTTATACAACATGCAGCATTCCACGATGATCTGGCACACCTTCTTGGGTGAGTAGTACAGGGATCCACCTGTTAGATGAAGGCAACGAAACTTGGCCTTCAGGAGGCTGAATGTCCTCTCTATTATTCTTCTTGTTCACCCATGTGCCTCATTGTAACGTTCCTCTGACCTTGTCCTGGGATTTCTCACAGGGGTCAGCAGCCACAAGAGTGGTTGGAGTAACCAGAGTCACCTGCAAATATCGAGGTATACCTGTTAGCCAAACACTAACCCTTATGGCTGACACCATACCCATATACCAACATATACTGGGTGGGTACCATGGGCTCACCTATTAGCCACACCGGGTGCCTCTGGAGTTGAGCCATCACATATGGAATGCTGCTATTCCTCAGGATATAGGCATCATGCACAGACCCAGGATACTTTGCATTGACATGGGAGATGTACTGGTCCACCAGGCACACTATCTGCACATTCATCAAGTGAAAGCTCTTTCGATTTCTGAATACCTTTTCATTTCTCCGGGGGGGACACATGCAATATGTGTACCATAAATAGCCCCAATAATGTTGGGGTTATGTGTCATTGCATAAAAGTCAGCTTACTTCACCTGGAGAAACCAATGTAGCTGCACATGTGTTTAATCAGGGCAGACAACACTCTGGTCAGTACTATTGAAAACATTGGCTGACACATTCCTGCTGTCAAGACCACTGTCACTTGGAAGGAGCCACTTGCCAAGAAATGGAGCACTGAGAGGACTTGCACCAGATGGGGGATCCCAGTGGGGTGACAGATAGCAGATATCAGGCCAGGCTTCAATTGGGCACACAGCTCTGTGATTTTAGCCCTGTCCTGTCTATAGGTGAGGATAATGTGCCTGTCCTCCATTGTTGCCAAGTCCACCAGAGGTCTGTACACGGGGATGTCTCCATCTCCTATTCATCCTCAGCGGTTGTAATCTAGGGGGGAAAACGGTGAGCAGCTGGTCGGTATTCCACATTTCCAAACACTACACTGCATTGCATGTTGTGACTGTAACAGTATGTTGTTGGATAGACCCAAATGGAACATATGTGTACTGTGACGCAGTTAGGTGCCAGGGTCTGCCCTCCCCCCCCCCCAAAATGGCATCCACCTGTCCTGTGTGGATGGACATGTGGAAATGAGGTAATGCCACTGACGTTGTGACCCGTTGCGGGAGGCTGTCAAGTACCGCCGTGCAACTCCTCATTGGTTGTCACTGGGTCCTATAGGTTACAGTGGCCAATGGTGATGTACGCCGGTAGTGACGGTACGCACTGCAGCAGATGTGACCGCCATTTTCTATCTGTTCACTCACTTGTGACCTGACCGTCAACAGGAGAAGACCGACACTGCAAGTGCGGCTGTGACCTGTGTCAGAACCGACCATGGGTTATGTCATTGGGGAAAGGGCCCCTGCCTTCACCGCTGCGGAGTTGGAGAGACTGGTGGATGGGGTCCTTCCCCAGTACCGAATGCTGTATGGGCCTCCAGACTAACAGGTGAGTACACTGTGAGCACGATGCATGGGGCATGAATGCATGGAGTGCTGTGTGTGAGGGCCTCGTGTAGGGGGGGTTGGTGCAAGAGTTCTGGGCAGCATGATACATGTATGGAGGGCAATGTCTGTGCGTAAAGGGATGTGAGGGCTATGGTGGGCCATGAGTGTAACAGGCCGGACGGAATGACTGATACCTTTTTCTGTGTTTCTTTTTCTGCAGGTCTTCGCCCATCGGAAAAAGGGTATATGGCGTGTCATCGCCAAGGACGTACGGACCCTGGGGGTCTACGGCAGGTGGAGCACCCACTTTCGCAAACGGTGGGAGGACCTGAGACGCTGGGCAAGGAAGATGGCGGAGGCCCAGCTGGGGATGGCCTCCCAACGAGGAAGGGGTGCCTGTCGAACCCTGACCCCACTGATGGCCTGCATACTGGCAGTGGCCTATCCGGAGCTAGATGGGCGCTTGAGGGCCTCACAGCAGCTACAAGGCAGTGAGTACAATTTCTCAATATACTACATGTGCGTGGTGGGGTGGTGAGCGGATGGGGTATGTGGGCCTGTGGGTGCCCCTAGGCCAGGCCAGACATTGCAGGGTAGGTCCCCTGTTGGGCAGGGTTCTGATGTAAAATACCTCCGGTCAAGCTAGGAGGCATCCACTACTGGGCAGGGGTCTGTGGGTCTCAGGTATGCTGCTATTGGCGTTAGGTATTCCTGTCCATGGGCTGGTGACTAGCATTGTGACTGTTAGTGCATTGCCTAGTGCGTAGGGCTGTTCCCTGTGTGTGTGTGTCGTGAATGCCAATGGTGGTATTGTTGCTGCCATTGACCAAGAGTATCCTTTGTCTCTTCTCCCCCTTTTTGTTTTGTCGCCTTGTCCTTATGTCCATTAGCATCAACTGGCGGAAGAGCAGAGGCACCGGCGACGGAGGGAGCTGCATCCCACAGGGCCCAGGAGGCCAAATCCACTGACGGTGGGGGCCCCAGTGGGACGGAGGGTGAAGGGAGCACCACGGCAGAGACAGGTGGGGACAGTTCTGACAGTGATACCTCATCCGATGGAATCTCCCTGGTGGTGGCGGACACCTCTGTGCCCACCCCAACTACAGGTACAGCCGCCACCCCTGTACCAGCTCTGCCCTCCCAGCAGCCCCTCAGCAAGTTTCTCGTGCCCACTCACCCAGGAGGGTGGGAATCTCCTTCACCCCAGGCAACTCAGGCCCTGCCCCAGTTGGCCCTGCTGCCCTGAGTGAGGAGGCTATTGACCTCCTGCGATCCATCTCTGTTGGGCAGTCAACCATAGTGAATGCCATCCAGGGGCTGGCAGGCCATTTGCAACAAACAATTAACTAACATGACAACAGAAAACCTTGCTATATGGCCTCACATTCCCATTAGTGTAGAGTGTAGTATTGGTGCTCAATACATTCTGAACATGCCTGTTGTCAAACATGTATTCTGGGACAAGAGAACTTGTACCAACAACTTATAGCTCAAATTAGGAATGGAGCACACCTAAACAAGTGAAAGGGATTACACTTTCTAGTTCAATACATGGAATCCATAATACTGTTGAGAAATTTGATAAATAGTCGTACTGTAATTTAAGAGAAAAAAATAGACCTACGCTGTAAGACAATGGTGTATGATGTATCCGAGACTGTACTGTTACAATACTTTTAATACCAAGCATATCTATAAAATGTGCATGTGTACAACAAAAGATTTGTGAAAGACCAACAAGAAATATATAATAAAGCCAAGTCAAATATAAGCAAGAACACCACACATTTGTCCCAAGACCTATGACTTAGTCACAGCCTCGTATTTTGTGTTTTGGCAATGTCCAAGCCTCATGCTGCAATAAGTTCATCAGTGGCCGAGTAATGTCCAATTCATTGGTTTGTTGCACTGAAAGTTCTTGTCATCCAATGTGGAAGATCAACATGTAATTTAATAATCCATTTCAGACCGATGTAGAAAATAAATTTGTAGATCAACAATCCAATTCAGCCATAATCCAATTCAGCCGACACGTGTTTCGTCCCAAGCGGGACTTTATCAAGGCTTATTTTTCTGTATTCTTTGTAAATAGAATGTCCTGTTTCAGATTGGGTGAATCAATTTAGATGCAGCAGCACTGGAGAGCTGTAGTTGTTTATACAATAAAATCCGAATGTGCAGTTCACAGGTATGGGTGATTTATACACTGCGTAACCTAGTTTGTAGTCCGTTCGGACTGTGTCGAAAGTCCTTCCGTGTATGTAACGCAGGAGACGGCCTGGAGCCTCCCCCCACCACTGGCATCCCCGACACCAGCACCACCACCAGCACTGCCACCAGCACCACTGCCAGTAGCAGCAGTCCCAGTGGGCAGTTGAACGAGGCTGCAGGGTAAGGGCTGGAGCATCCCCCCACCGCCACCAGACCCGCCACCAGCACCACTGCCAGCAGCAGCAGCCCCAGTGGGCAGCAGTCCAAGGCTGCAGGGGAAGGGCTGGAGCATTCCCCCACCACTGCCTGCACAACCACCAGCACCGCCACCAGCACCACTGCCAGCAGCAGCAGTCCCAGTGGGCAGAAGTCCGAGGCAGCAGGGCAAGGGCTGGAGCATCCCCCCACCGCCACCAGCACCACTGCCAGCAGCAGCAGCCCCAGTGGGCAGCCGTCTGAGGCTGCTGGGGAAGGGCTGGAGCCTCCCCCCACTGCCACCAGTACCGCCACCAGCACCACTGCCAGCAGCAGCAGCCCCAGTGGGCAGCCATCCGAAGCTGCAGGGGAAGGGCTGGAGCATCCCCCCACCACTGCCTGCACCACCAGCAGCACTGCTGCCAGCAGCAGCAGCCCCAGTGGGGAGCCGTCCAAGGCTGCTGGGGAAGGGCTGGAGCCTTCCCCCACCACTGGCATCCCCAACACCAGCACCACCACTGCCACTATTGAGCAGCCGTCACCGCCGGCGTGCAGTGTGTAGTCCTGCCTCCATGGGCTGTAGTGCATCCTGGACCATGCAAATCCTGTAGGTGTGACATCCAGGTGAGAGACTGTGACCTTGCACTCCCCAAGGGCTGCATCACAGGGCACAAGGCCCCCCCCAGAACCAGTGGAAGAAGCCATCCACTCACCGCATCCTTGCCAGGATGAATCACACTGGGCACAAGGCCCCCTCCAGAACCAGTGGAAGAAGCCATCCACTCACCGCATCGTTGCCAGGATGAGGCATACTGGGCAAAAGGCCCCCTCCAGAACCAGTGGAAGAGGCTGTCCACTTACCCTCCTCCTTGCCAGGATGAAGCACACTGGGCACAAGGCCCCCTCCAGAACCAGTGGAAGAAGCCATCCACTCACCCCGTCCTTGCCAGGATGAAGCACACTGGGCACAAGGCCCCCTCCAGAACCAGTGGATGAAGCCATCCATTCACCCCCTCCTTGCCAGGATAAATCACATTGGGCACAAGGCCCCTTCCAGAACCAGTGGAAGAAGCCATCCACTCACCGCATCCTTGCCGGGATGAAGCACACTGGGCACAAGGCCCCCTCCAGAACCAGTGGAAGAAGCCATCCACTCACTGTATCCTTCCCGGGATGAGGCACACTGGGCACAAGGCCCCCTCCAGAACCAGTGAAGAAGCCATCCACTCACCCCCTCCTTGCCGGAATGAAGCATGCTGGGCACAAGGCCCCCTCCAGAACCAGTGGAAGAAGCCATCCACTCACCTCCTCCTTGCTGGGATGAATCAGACTGGGCAAAAGGCTCCCTCCAGAACCAGTGGAAGGAGCCATCCATTCACCCCCTCCTTGCCGGGATAAATCACACTGGGCACAAGGCCCCCTCCAGAACCAGTGGAAGAAGCCATCCACTCACCGCATCCTTGCCAGGATGAGGCATACTGGGCAAAAGGCCCCCTCCAGAACCAGTAGAAGAGGCTGTCCACTTACCCCCCTCCTTGCCAGGATGAAGCACACTGGGCACAAGGCCCCCTCCAGAACCAGTGGAAGAAGCCATCCACTCACCCCGTCCTTGCCAGGATGAAGCACACTGGGCACAAGGCCCCCTCCAGAACCAGTGGATGAAGCCATCCATTCACCCCCTCCTTGCCAGGATAAATCATATTGGGCACAAGGCCCCTTCCAGAACCAGTGGAAGAAGCCATCCACTCACCGCATCCTTGCCGGGATGAAGCACACTGGGCACAAGGCCCCCTCCAGGACCAGTGGAAGAAGCCATCCACTCACCGCATCCTTCCCGGGATGAGGCACACTGGGCACAAGGCCCCCTCCAGAACCAGTGAAGAAGCCATCCACTCACCCCCTCCTTGCCGGAATGAAGCATGCTGGGCACAAGGCCCCCTCCAGAACCAGTGGAAGAAGCCATCCACTCACTGCATCCTTGCCGGGATGAAGCACACTGGGCACAAGGCCCCCTCCAGAACCAGTGGAAAAGCCATCCACTCACCGCATCCTTCCCGGGATGAGGTACACTGGGCACAAGGCCCCCTCCAGAACCAGTGAAGAAGCCATCCACTCACCGCATCGTTGCCAGGATGAGGCATACTGGGCAAAAGGCCCCCTCCAGAACCAGTGGAAGAGGCTGTCCACTTACCCTCCTCCTTGCCAGGATGAAGCACACTGGGCACAAGGCCCCCTCCAGAACCAGTGAAAGAAGCCATCCACTCACCCCCTCCTTGCTGGGATGAATCAGACTGGGCAAAAGGCTCCCTCCAGAACCAGTGGAAGGAGCCATCCACTCACTGCATCCTTGTCGGGATGAGGCAAACTGGGCACAAGGCCCCCTCCAGAACCAGTGGAAGAAGCCATCCAATCACCCCCTTCTTGCCGGGATGAAGCACACTGGGCACAAGGCCCCCTCCAGAACCAGTGGGCAAACCACCCACTTGAGAGACTGTGGCTTTGCATTCCCCAGGACCAAGCAGAGGACAAACCACCCACTTGAGAGACTGCAGCTTTGCACTCCCCAGGACCAAGCAGAGGGCAAACCACCCATTTGAGAGACTGTGGATTTGCACTCCCCAGGTCCAAGCAGTAGGCAACCCACCCACTTGAGAGACTGTGGCCTTGCACTCCCCAGGACATTGCACAGGGGATGTTGCCACCTCCAGGACCAGTAGTGTTGTACCATCTTCTGGCTGAGGTGCCCCTGTTTCCCGTCCCCCAGAGGTGCCTGTGTATTTTCGACCTGATGCTCCTGCATTGTTTTCTCCATGTTGTTGCAGGATTCAAGTGGGGCCTTGGCCTATGTGATGTGGGCCCCTGTGGCCCACGGGCATTGAAGACTGGGCAGTCTCCCTCCATTTGTATATATGTATATACTGTTTTGATTTTGAAGCATGGATTTCTACTATTTTATCTTATTACACTCACTTTCATCTATTCCTTTTGTCCTTGCATTATTCCTGATGGGTACGGGGTAGATATGTGATGCTATTGCATCTGTTTGTGTGTACGGTGTTGGGGGTGAGGGTGGGGGTATTGCGTGTGTGTGTCACTCTCTTTTTCCTCTCCCTTCCTTGTGTGCTAGGCGGCAGTACTCACCGTAGTTGTCTTCGCCGGCGTTGCTGTTCGTAATGCATGAAAAGGTATACAGTCATGGGGAAGATGTGAAACTCGGGCTCCATGGTGTTGTGGTTGTTCCCTGAGTCTCCAGAGGTGAGTCCTTTGCCTTCTGTGTACTGTTTCTGCCGTGCTTTTAATGTAATTGGTACCGCCCCGGAAAAGGTGGCAGATAGGCCTGTTGTAATAGTGTGGGCGGTACATTGTCTTCCGCCTAGCTGTTGGCGGTTATCGTTGCGGTGCTTGTTGCTACCGCCATGGCGGTCAGTGTGTTAAAGTGGCTGTCTCTGTGGGTGGTCTCCGCTGTGGTCATAATTCCATTTTTTTTACAGCCGGCCTGTTGGCGGTATTACTGCCGCTTTATCACTGACCGCCAGGGTTGTAATGAGGGACTATGGCCCTCATTACAACCCTGGCGGTTTGCGGAGAAGCAGCGGTCTTACCGGCAACAGGCTGGCGGTAAAAAAAATGTAATCATGACCATGGCTGTTACCGTCATGGTCATCCGCCACTTCTCCGAACCGACCGCCAGGGCGGAGACCACCGCTGGGCTGGAGACTTGGGTCTCCAGCCCGGCGACCGTCACAAGACCGCCGGAGGTATCATGACCCGGCTGACCGCCATGGATTTCATGGGGTTGGGAACCGCCATGAAATCCATGGCGGTAAGCACTATCAGTGCCAGGGAATTCCTCCCCTGGCACTGATAGGGGTCTCCACCACCCCCCACCCTTACCCCCGAGTCCTTCCTCGACACCCCCCATCCCCCTGCCACCCCCCAAAGGTGGCAGGACCCCCTCCTCACCCCCCAACATCACTATACAGACAGCACCCTGTCAACAGAACACCGCCACGACGAATCACATAACGTGATTCAGTGGGCAGTGTTCTGTTGGCGGGGCGGTGGAGGTGGAGCAACCTCCACTTCCCCACTGACCGCCAGTATGGCTGCTGGTGGCTCTCAGTCCAGAAGAGGACGGAGCGCTGCCAGCAGTCATAATTCGCCGAACAGAAAACCGCCAGCACTGGCGGTCTTCAGCATGGCGGTCCCTTGGCAGTCTTGTGAAAACACCGCCGAGGTTGAAATGACCACCTATGGTTTTTTTTCAGAAAGCCTTGCACAGCGAGATTGATTCAGCGCACCAAACCCAGGACCCTGAAATAACCAATGTCTGCCATGGCCCTGAATATGTTACTGCCATTGTCCATGGCAAAAAATCAAATTTGGAGACCTCTGGGTCGCAGCCAATCAGACACCTTGCCATTGAATTGCTCCAAGATGTTTGCAGTTGTATGCAATTTCTCCTGTCGACATGGCTACTGTTGCATGCCTCTGAATGCTCTTAAAAATTTCTTCAGGGACAAGACCTGTAGAGAGCTTTTGCTTTATCCCCACAAAGGAGATCCAGTGTGCAATGATGCACATGTAAACCGTAGCCTGACAACTGGTCCACATGTCTGTCGTCAGGTGAATAGTGTGGACAAAATTTTGCTGCAAATCTTGTCCAGCCAATTGCATACATCATAGTGCAGCTCTGGAACAGCAACTCATACAAAATAGGTCTGACTTGGAACCTTTCTTTTTGGGCAGATGGCAGCCACAAACTCTAGGAATTACACTCCTTCCACAAAAGAGAAAAGGAGGTGGTCCAACGCTAACATTTTACCCAGCTTCCGTTGTACAAACATGCAATTGGGTGGTTCCGGTCATAGGGCCTCTCCTGCCAAAACATGTCTGTAATAGTAGCCTGGATTTTCTTTTTTTTTGGGACCACTCATGCAGGTGACTTTTTACGATGTAGGTGGTGGTAGACTCATTGTTCGTTTTGGTGCAGTCACCATATGCCGTGGTGTAGCCATCTTACTCAGAGTCTTCCTGTGCCATTGTGACATCGCTGAAGCAGGTGATTCTGGTGCACTGTTGGTGACAGGGCTGCTTTGTGTGAGGATGCCCTCCTCTCCTTCCTCACCTTCCAATGTGATTTGACTAGTTTTAGTTGATGTTTCCCAGCTCTTCTCACCTTCACCACCACACCCACGTTCAGCCATTTTTTAAGGTGCTCCTCCCACCAAATTGTGTGATGTTTTTTCATATGGGTAATTTACCTCCAGTGCCATAATGTGAACCACGATTACCTCAATGAAAACTCGCATGTGAATGGAGAATATCGGACTCTGCTGGGGTCCACTTCATGTCCCTATCATCATCATCAGAAGTGGTGCTTGGAGAAGATGGTGGAGTAGTACCCTTCATTTTTCTTGCTGGAGATCTGGTAACCATTAATTCTAAAATAGGAGATTCTTGACTGGCAGGAAGCTTAAACTCTTTTTCTGCTACACCTTTGGGAAGATCTGCTATTGCTGGCTGCTGTCCACTTTGCTCTGTTTCCTGAAATGATGGGGTGCTACTTTGTGAAAGGGACAAATCCAATTCAACATAATTGCTTGTCAGCATCACCATGATTGCAGTGGCTGCCTCATGGACAGATATGGTCTTGAGCTTATGTAGGGTTGGACTGCAGATGCAGGAGTACTGCTCCCATAATAATTCAATCTCCTCCTGGACACCCTGGTCGCGGTGCAATTTAGACAAATCAGCAGCATAATTCATTTTTTTAGTTATTATTCCATTTCCCCTGCACCACCTTGCTGTAAAAGTTTTTTTTCAGGATTATTCCATTTACTAGTCTTACTGACTACCACAGGTGTCTCCTTTAAATCGGATGGAGATGAAGCAATGAGTAATATCTGCATACTGTGCTGCCTGATTTGAAACTAAATGTTATGGTATGGTAGTATGGTTTGATTTTACAATGTTTCATTAAATTGGTATTTATTACATAAGTCACCAACCGCACTAAGATTGCATTGGACTATACTGTTTCAACCTGGAAACAATGCCGGGTTTCACTAGCTATATGTGATCTTTTGCTTGGCAGCTTTTAGATGCAAAAGAGAAGAGATGTCACATCACCTGCAGACTGCCAAAGGGAAGGCCTGTACAGTTAAATCCTTAAATCTCTACCACCTGTGCAGCTTACCAGAACAGGAAGTTGGAATCTCTGGAGCAGATCTCTGGGGCACTTCCTTCCGGTTTTATAAAAAAGGCTTCTCAATCTAAAAAACAACTTGAATGGTCCATGGAGAAGAAAGTCCACTCAAAACCACTTAAGACTTTAGATGTATCTCAAGTAGAACATCTACTCCAGGTGCATTTGCGCTCATAAGCGGGACTGTTTTGGCCACTACCATGACTAGACGCAGCGTGGGTAAACATGCAGTCTCACGCATGCGTGCAGCCGGAACAGCGTGAATGAATGCAAAGTCTTGCACGTGTTTGCTAGCGGCCCTAGAATATTGTGACACTGGCAAGAGAGCACCAATACCCAAGCTCGTGCACACGAAATACTGTTCTCCGTGCCATATTGTGGAATTTTGGACACCGTGCTACACTGCGTAGTGCCAAGTGTCCAAAATCCACAAACTCCACCGGTGGGGCGGACTTCTATTCCTGGGCCTAATCAGTGTGTGCCTGCTTGTCTCAGTGTATGCATCATTGTGTGCCTGTATGTTTTAGTGAATGTATTAGTGTGTGCCTGGGTGTGTCAGTGTATGCATCTTTGTGTACTTCGGTATGCTAGTGTATGTATGAGTGTGTGCCAGGGTTTGTCAGTGTATGCATCAATGCTTGCCTAGGTGTGTCACTGTATGCATCAATGCATTTCTCAATGTTTTAGTGTATGCATCAGTGTGTGCCTGGGTGTGTCAGTGTGTGCCTGGGTGCGCCAGTCTATGCATCAGTGTCTGCCTGGATGTGTCAGTGTATGTGTCAGTATATACCTTAGTTTCTCAGTGTATGACATCAGTGTCTGCCTGGATGTGTCAGTGTATGTATGAGTGTCTGCCTGGGTGTGTCAGTGTATGTAAATGTGTGTGCCTGGTTGTTTTAGTGTATACATCAGTGTCTGTCTGCGTGTGTCAGCGTATGCATCATTGTATGTGGGGTGTTTTACTGTATGCATCAGTGTGCGCCTGGGTATGTCAGCATAGCATCAGGGCATGCCTGGGTGTTTTAGTGTATGTATCAGTGTGTGACTGGGTGTGTTAGAGTATGCATCAGTGTGTGCCTGGGCGTTTTAGTGTATTTATCACTGTGTGCCTGGGTGTGTAAGTGTATACATGAGTGCATGTCTGGGAGTTTTAGTGTATACATCAGTGTGTGTGCCTGGATGTGTCAGCGTGTACATCAGTGTGTGCCTAGGTGTGTCAGTGTATGCATCAGTGTCTGCCTGGGTGTGTCAGTGTATGTAGGAAAGTACCATCTTGTCTGGCATGTTACCTCCATTTTTACATATATGTCAGTTTGTTTTTGCCTGTCTCACTGGGATCCTGCTAGCCAGGACCCCAGTGCTCATAGTTTGTGGCCTGAATGTGAGTATCTGTGTAGTGACTAACTGTGTCACTGACGCTGTGCTAACGAGAACCTCAGTGCTTATGTCCTCTCTGCCTTTAAAGTTGTCACTACAGTCTAGTGACCATTTTCACCAATTCTAATTGGCACACTGGAACACCCTTATAATTCCCTGGTATTGGGGTTCCAGGAGATCCCTATGGGCTGCAGCATTTACTTTGCCACCCATAGGGAGCTCAGACAAATCTTACACAGGACTGCCACTGCAGCCTGAGTGAAATAACGCACACGTTATTTCACAGCCATTTTATACTGAACTTAAGTAACTTATAAGTCACCTATATGTCTAACCCTCACTTAATGAAGATTAGGTTACTAAGTGTGAGGGCACCCTTGCACTAGCAAAGATGCCCCCACATATTTCAGGGCAGTTTCTCTGGACTTTGTGAGTGCGGGGAAACCATTACACGCGTGCACTACATATAGGTCAACACCTATATGTAGCTTCACAATGGTAACTCTGAATATTGCCATGTAACACATCTAAGATCATGGAATTTCCCCCCATGACAAATCTGGTATTGAGGTGCCAATCCCATGCATCCAAGGGGCTCCACTATGGACCCCAGGTACTGCCAAAGCAGCTCTCTGAGGTTTTCTCTGCAGCTACCGCTGCTGCCACCCCACAGACAGGGTTCTGCCCTCCTGGGGTCTGGGCAGCCCAGTCCCATGAATGCAGAACAAAGGATTTCCTCTGAGAGAGGGTGTTACACCCTCTCCCTTTGGAAATAGGTGTTAAAGGCTGGGGAGGGGTAGCCTCTCGCAGCCTCTGGAAATGCTTTGAAGGGCACAGATGTTGCCCTCCTTGCATAAGCCAGTCTACACCGATTTAGGGAACCCCCACTCCCTGCTCTGGTGCGAAACTGGACAAAGGAAAGGGGAGTGACCACTCCCCTGTCCATCACTACCCCAGGGGGGTGCCCAGAGCTCCTCCAGTGTGTCCCACACCTCTGCCATCTTGAATCCAGAGGTGTGACGGCACAATGGAGGCCTCTGAGTGGCCAGTGCCAGCAGGTGAAGTCAGAGACCCCTCCTGATAGGTGCTTACCTGACTAGGTGGCCAATCCTCCTCTGAGGGCTATTTAGTGTCTCTCCAGTGGGCTTTTCCTCAGATAATGACTTGCAAGAATTCATCAGAGTTCCTCTGCACCTCTCTCTTCGACTTCTGCCAAGGATCGACGGCTGACTGCTCCAGGACGCTTGCAAAACTGCAACAACGTAGCAAGAAGACTACCAGCGACATTGTAGCACCTAATCCTGCCGTCTTTCTTGACTTTTTCCTGGTGGTGCATGCTCTGAGGGCTGTCTGCCTTCACCCTGCACTGGAAGCCACGAAGAAATCTCCAGTGGGTTGATGGAATCTTCCTCCTGCTCCAGCAGGCACCAAACTTCAGGGTCACTGTTACTCTGGGACCCCTCTCATCCTGACGAGCATGGCCCCTGGAACACAGGTGGTGGACCCAAGTGACCCAGACTGTCCAGAGGTCCAACTGTTCAAATTTGGAGGAGGTAAGTCCTTACCTCCCCTCTCTAGACAGTATCCTGTGCACAGCATGAACTGCAGCTGCTAGGGCTTCTGTGCGCTTTTGCAAGGAATCCTTCATGCACAGCCAAGCCCAGGTTCCCAGCACTCCGTCCTGCATTGCTCAACTCGCTGAGTTGACCACCGGCTTCGTGGGACCCTCTTTTGTAGTGTTGAGATGATCGCCATGCTCAGTCTTCTTGAACCCGTGTTCAAGGACTTCTACGGGTGCTGCCTTCTTGTGCATGGGCTCTCTGTGTTGCTAAGGGCCCCCTATGTCTCCTCTCCCAAGTGGCAATATTCTGGTCCTTCCTGAACCGGGGCAGCACCCTTTTTCTTTAACTTCGACCATTGCAGCTAGCAAGGATTGTTTGCTGTCTTTCTCCAAAGAAACAACTCTGCATCCTGCAGCACTCCGTGGGACATCTTCTGCACAAAGGAGAAGTTCCTAGCACCTTTCGTTGTTGCAGAATCTTCAGCTTCTTCCATCCGGAGGCAGCCATTTTGCACCTTCATCCGGGGTTAAGTATGCTCCTGTCCCCCGGACACTTTCACGACTCTTGGACTTGGTCCCCTTCCTTTGCAGGTCCTCAGGTCCAGGAATCCGTCTTCAGTGCTTTGCAGTCTGTTGTGGTCTTTGCAGAATCCTCTATCACGGGTTTAGTGTGTTTCTGGGAAAATAGTAGAACTTTACTCTTACTTTTCAGGGGGGGTATCTTGGACACCCTTAGGGTTTTCTTACACTCCCAGCAACCCTCTACACACTACACTAGCCTAGGGGTCCATTCGTGGTTTGCATTCCACTTTCTTAGTATATGGTTTGTGTTGCCCCTAGGCCTATTGCATTCTATTGTATTCTACAGTGTTTGCACTATTTTCTGACTGTTTTACTTACCTGATTGTGGTTTGTGTGTATATTTTGTGTATTTTACTTACCACCTAAGGGAGTATATCCTCTGAGATATTTTGGCACATTGTCACTAAAATAAAGTACCTTTATTTTTAGTTACCCTGAGTATTGTGTTTCTTATGATATAGTGCCTATATGATATAAGTGGTATAGTAGGAGCTTTCCATGTCTCCTAGTTCAGCCTAAGCTGCTCTGCTATAGCTACCTCTATCAGCCTAACCTGCTAGAACACTACCAATCTACCAATAAGGGATAACTGAACCTGGCACAAGGTGTAAGAACCATCAGGTACCCACTATAAGCCAGGCCAGCCTCCTACAGTTTATGCAGGTGTGTGTCTCTGGGTGTTTTAGTGTATACATCAGTGTGTACCTTGGTGTGTCAGCGTATGCATCAATGTATGCCTGGGTATTTTAGTGTATGGATCATTTTGTGCCTGGGTGTGTCAGCTTCTGCATCAGTTTGTTCCCGGGTATGTAAGTGTGTGCACCAGTGTGTGTGCGTGGGTGTGTCAGTGTATACATGAGTGTATTCCTGGGTGTTTTAGTGTATGCATCAGAATGTGCTTGGGTGTGTCAGCGTATTCAGCAGCGTGTGCCTAGGTTTGACAGTGCATGAATGAGTTTGTACTTAAGTGTGTTAATGTTTGGACGAGTTTGTGCCTCGGTGTGACAGTGTATGCATCAGTGTGTACCTCGGTGTGTCAGCGTGTCCATCAATGACTGCCTAGATGTGTCAGTGAATGCATCAGTGTGTGCCTGGGTGTGATCCCTAAGGTCTTCCCTAAGTGGCCCCAGGGTTGGATGCAGTGTAAATATAAGCAGAGACATTATAAAGATCTTTTATAAGCCCTGGTGGAAGAGAAACCACCACATTTGTTTTTCCTCATTGTAGTACATTAGCTCCATAGGCTAACATTGGGAGGCTTTTTAAAAAAATAATAAAGTTTCATTGCCGCTAGAAAGGAGCTACATATGTCATGTTTGATACCAAGTCACTAGTCAGAATAAATCCAACAATCTGCCAATGTTAGATTTATTATAACGAGTACAGGGAAAGGGTTTTAGAACTTTTTCTGAAAGTTACCAAATCAGACCTGTAGTGCCCTTTCCTGATTAGTCAGCCTCTGGCAGCCTGGGCCAGGTTACCTTAATGAGGTGTGAAGTATCCTGGGATGAACCAAAAAAAGCTTCTGGTGTGAGGAGAACTGATGAAGTAGTTGAATTATACAAGAAAAGGGGATTTTAATGTGAGGATGGGCGCTCACTACCAAAATCGATCTTAAAATATCCAATGAACGGTGCTACCCAAGGTTGTTCCCCTAAACACCTTTGAATTGGAAAGCCAAAATGCCATCCTAAATCACATACATCAATGGAAGCACTCAAGTCCCTGTAATAGTATTATTAAAAACCAAATCCAAAGTCCATAATTCCATTTGAAATGTTCATCATCTTCTTTATTAATTCTTTTCAACAACTACAGCCAAGCCAACACGTGTTTTGTCTGGGTAAGTATCTCCCCACAGACTTCATCAGGGCTTCTCTCAACTGTTGACAACATATAGGGGGTCATTCTGACCTCGGCGGTAAAAGGCGCTTACCTCCGGTCAGAAGGCCGCCACAACACCGCCGCGGTAAACGGCCACAGTCATTCTGACCCTCAAGAGGCAAACCGCCAAAAACCCGACATCCACAAAAGTCCGCCACACCAACGGCCAGCGTTAAACTGGCGAAGACCAAACCTCCACCGTCACGCCAACAGAAATACGCCCATGCCATTACGACCCACGAATCCACGCGGCGGTCTCTCAACCGCGGTATTCCATTGGCGGTACACACCGCCGCGCTCAAAATACACATACAGCTCCAAAACACAGCCACATTGGACAATTTGAAATACACACACCTGAGACACATACACACAACACTCCCACACACCCAATTAACTATAAAACACACACCCACATCACCCACAAACCCCTACGACCACAAATCAGAGACGAAGCCCAGAGAGAGAGAGACAGCACAGAATAGAGAACACCATCACACAGAGGCACACTACACCATCACACCACACACCACTACACTCACCACACTCATCACCGCAAACACCACCCCACACCTCATCCACACCACCCCCTGGCACCCCAAAGACACCCCAGGTTCTCAGACGCAGAACTCAGGGTCATGGTGGAGGAAATAGTTCGGGTAGAGCCCCAGCTCTTCGGGACACAGGTGCAGCACACCACCATTGCCAGGAAGATGGAGCTATGGCAAAGAATAGTGGACAGGGTCAACGCTGTGGGACAGCATCCACGAAATCGGGACGACATCAGGAAGCGGTGGAACGACCTACGGGGGAAGGTGCGTTCCATGGTATCCAGGCACAACATCGCAGTGCAGCGGACTGGCGGCGGACCCCCACCTCCTCCCCCAGAATTTACAACATGGGAGGAGCAGGTCTTGAACATCCTGCATCCTGATTGCCTCGCAGGAGTAGGGGGAGGAATGGACTCTGGTAAGTCTCATCTTCACTACTTCATCCACCCACCCCACCAGCATGCCAACTCATACCCCCACCCTCCCCCCCACCACCATCACACATCCTCATTGCTAATGTCTCACCATCACAACCCACCATCCCAACACCAAACCCTGCATGCCACCACAAACCATCGACAGCCATCACCTAAGCATGCCCACTGCACATACCCATCTCCCCCACAAACCGCCGTCACAACAGCCCCCACAAAGGAATGCCAGCACTGGGGTACACGGGCACCCACCCATTGCACGCTATGGCACACACAGAAGCAATAACCATACTCTTATACCCCTGCAGGACCCGAACGCCACCACACCGCCCAGGAGGGTCCAGAAATGTCCATCCCACCCCCAGAAGAGGCCCCCAGTGATGACAGCAGCTCTGTCTCCCTGGACCCAGATGACCAGCCCGGCCCATCGGGGACCTCGGGACAGTTGGTTCCCCTCACACAGCCACAGGCTACAGCAGACCTACCCCCTCTGGGAGCACCAGCACAGCACCCACCCAGCGGGCCCATGCCTCTGTCTCCAGGACACGTGAATCAGTGGTGTGTCCACCACTACAGGGCACCCAGGTTAACCCACCACCCCAACAACAACAGGGACCTGGGGGCAGTGGTAGTGGGCACACGGTCCAGGGGACAGAGGCCCAGGGAAACAGGGGAACTGGGAGGGCTGCTGTGCGACAGGGGGGGACAGGCCCAGGGAACCCACTCTCCACGAGGCCCTCACCTCCATCATGGGAGCATAACACCACTCCCAGGAGACGATGGCGACGGTCCTGGCCAGGTTCCAGGAGATCCAGGTACTGCAGGAGGAACAGTTTATGGGGTTCAGGGAAGAACTGAGAAACATTAGTTCCGCAATGGGCACCATCGTTGTGGCTCTCAACCAGATTGTCACCACATTGCGGGACCATGTGGCACCACAAAGGGCCCCTGTCACTAGCATGGACCAGGAACAGGCTACCACCTCCGCCGGCGCTAGTGGACAGGAGGCCCCGACACAGGAACAACCGGCCACCAGAACCCCACCTCTTGCAGAAGAAGAACCACCCCGCAAGCGGGGCCTGAGATCTAGGAATAAGACAGAGTAGGATGCCAAGACCCCCGCCAGGAAAGGATAACCCCTGATGTCATCCCACTGTCCCACATTGTCACTCTGTCCAACCTTAAACTGCCCCTGCTCCACCTTCCACAGGCATATGGACAATGCACCTGTGAGACTGAGAATCTGGACTCTGCCATGGACATTCCTCCACCATCACCGATTTTCAACCATGTCCCAAAATTGAGCACTTTAATAAACACACTTATTGCACACAAATAATCTGGAGTCTGCCTGTATTTTTGAAAATATGTATTAGACATAAACGTGCAAAAATGACCAGTTACATTGTGATGACAACATACCACTGTCACACAGCTGTAGTCCATGGGAAAACAAAGCAGAGGTCACGCAGTGGGGCCCACATCTCTGAAATTGGAAGGGAAAGTCACAACTCTGTTAGCATACACTGGGTGAAAAGGACAGACAGTAGAGAGGCAGGAGACTGTAAGTAAATGTAAAATGCCGGTGTTGATTCTTACCTGTGTGTTATTGAAAATACTGCTGTATCACTGTGTCCCTGTTGTCTGTGTCGTCCTCTTCGTCTTACTCCGCTTCACTCTCTGCAGGCTCCACAGCTGCTACAACACCACCATCTGGACCATCCTCCTGCAGAAAAGACACCTGGCGTCGCAAAGCCAGGTTGTGAAGCATACAGCAGGCCACGATGATCTGGCACACCTTCTTTGGTGAGTACATTAGGGATCCACCTGTCATATGCAGGCACCTAAACCTGGCCTTCAGGAGGCCGAAGGTTCTTTCTATAATCCTCCTAGTTCGCCCATGGGCCTCATTGTAGCGTTCCTCTGCCCTTGTCCTGGGATTCCTCACTGGGGTCAGTAACCACGACAGGTTGGGGTAACCTGAGTCACCAATTAGCCACACAGGTGTCTCCGTAGTTGTTCCATCACATAAGGGATGCTGCTATTTCGCATGATGTACGCGTCATGCACTGACCCAGGGAACTTGGCATTTACATGGGCGATGTACTTGTCAGCCAAACAGACCACCTGGACATTCATGGAATGTTAACTTTTTCTGTTCCTGTACACCTGTTCACTTTCACTGGGGGGTACCAAAGCCACATGTGCCCCATCAATGGCACCAATGATGTTGGGAATATGTCCAAGGGCATAGAAATCACCCTTCACTGTAGGCAAATCCCCCACCTCAGGGAAAACGATGTATCTCCGCATGTGTTTGAGCAGGGCAGACAACACTCTGGACAACACCTTGGAAAACATAGGCTGAGACATCCCTGATGAAATGGCCACTGTTGTTTGAAATGACCCACTTGCCAAAAAATGGAGTACTGACAGCACCTGCACTAGAGGGGGGATCCCTGTGGGTTGGCGGATGGGTGACATCAGGTCTGCCTCCAGCTGGGCACACAGTTCCTGTATAGTGGCTCGGTCAAGCCTGAATGTCAGAATGACATGTCATTCCTCCATTGTCGACAGGTCCACCAGCGGTCTGTACACGGGAACATTCCTCCATCTCCTCGCAAGTCCCAGCGGACGGTGCCTAGTAAGGACAACAGCGAGCACAGAGTCAATCAACCCACAGGTACGTAACCACAGCTTGCACAGTACACGATTCTCTATGCATTGAATGGCTTGTATGAGTGTCGATGCAAGGCCTAGGCATGTGTGACGCCATAGAAATTAAGCCATGTGGGCCCTTGAAATGGCGGCTGCCTGACCTGTGAAGTGCGACAATGGGATGTGAGGTCAATGCGCTGGCGTGGCACACTGTGGCGGTAGGCGGTCGAAGACCGCGGCGCAAAGACTCATTGGTTAACAGTGAACCCTAATCCGTTTCAGGAGCCAATGACGAAGTGCGCCGGCGGTCGCGGGACGCACCGCCGCGGACGTGACCGCCATTTTCTATCTGCTTAATCACTCGAGACCTGATCATCCACAGGAGAGGACCTATACTGCAAGTGCTGCTGTGACCTCGGTCTGGAAGATACAATGGCTGCTGCGACTGGGGAAAGGGCCCCTGCCTTCACTTCTGAAGAATTGGAGAAACTCGTGGATGGGGTCCTCCCCCACTATGCGCTACTCTACGGTCCTCCAGACCAACAGGTAAGTACACTGGGAGCATGCTTTGGGGGCAATGCCTGTGTTGAGTCGGGTGGATGAAAGATGGTGGGGAGGGGAGCGATTGAGGCATGCATCAAACGACGGATGAGAGCATGTGCCACATGGCAAGGGTGGGGATGGGGGGCCACTCACATCGAGCATGCAGAAAATTTTAATAATGTTATTTCTCCCCCTGTACATGTCACATAGGTCAGCGCCCATCAGAAAATCGACATTTGGCGTGCCATCGCCAAGGACGTCCGGACCCTGGGGGTCCACAACAGACGGGGCACCCACTGCCGCAAGAGGTGGGAGGACATCCGCCGCGGGAGCAGGAAGACCGCGGAGGCTCTGCTCGAGATGGCCTCCCAACGTAGGAGGGGTGCCACTCGTCAATTGACCCCCCTGATGTCTCGGATCCTGGCGGTGGCCTACCCAGATTTGGATGGGCGCGTGAGGACATCACAGCAGACACAAGGGGGTGAGTACCAGCACATTCTGCTATCTTAGCGCGCAGTGGAGGTGTCTGGGTGGGGGAGGAGGGCTGTGGGTATCCCTAGGCCAGGGCGATTTCTGTAGGCTAGGCCCCTCCGTAAGGCATGGCCCTGTGCCCCCACCCCCCGACTCTGTAGGATGCAAAGTACAGCTATCCATGGCCGTTTGTCACCTATGTGTGCAGTTGTCGTCCATAGGCTTGTAGGCCAAGTCCCAATGATTGAGTAGTGTACCCCAAGTGCGTAGTCCAGGGGGCTTCTGTGTCTGTCCTCTCCGCCAACTGTGTTGCCAATGCATGCACTCAACATGTCTTTATTTCCCCCCCCCCTTTTTTGCTGCTCTTCCTGTTCATGTGTGCATTAGCATCATCAGGCGGAGGAGAAGTGGCATCGGAGCATGAGGGAGCTGCATCTCACATGGCCCTGGAGGGCCATGCAACCGACTCGGAGTTCACCAGTGAGACGGAGGCGAGGGGAGCTCCACAACGGGGACACGTGGAGACATCAGCGACACAGACACGTCCTCGGAAGGGAGCTCCCTTGTGGTGGCGGCAACATCCGTGCCCACCGCAACAACAGGTACAGCCGCCACCCAGCGCACCAGCTCCGCCCTCCAAGCAGCCCCTCAGCGTTCGCCCCGTGCCCGCTCGCACACGAAGGCGGGCATCTCCTTCACCCCAGGCACCTCAGGCCCTGCCCCAGTTACCCCTGCTGCCCTCAGTGGGGAGGTCATTGACCCCCTCAGGACGCTCATTGTTGGGCAGTCTACCCTTTTGAATGCCATCCAGGGGGTAGAAAGGGAGGTACCGGAGCAATGCATACTTGGAGGGCATTCATTCGGGTCAGGCTGCCCATCAGCGATCGTTCAACGCTCTGGCCTCAGCACTGACGGCAGCCATTGTCCCTGTCTCCTGCCTCCCTCCTCCAACTTCCTCTACCCAGTCCCACTCCCCTGTTCCTCTGCCTATCCCAGACACACCTACAGACCAGCCTGCACACACCTCAACACCCAAGGGCAGCTCATCCAGACATAAGCACCACACATCACACAAGCATTCACACAAGCAATAGCCACATGCAGACATACCAACAGCCACTGCCTCCTCTGTGTCCCCCTCCTCCTCATCTCCCTCCTCCCTCCCTTGACGTCTCCACTCACACTTGCATGCACAACATTATCAGCCAGTATGTCCATCACCAGCACACCCACCAGAACACTCCGCACACGTGCAGTCACCACCCCCACTGCCATTTACACGTCCCCTGTGTCCTCTCCCAGTGTGTCTGTCACCCCCTCTTCCAAACCACACAAACGCAGGCAGCCACCCACCCAACAGCCATCCACCTCACGACAGCCTCCGTCACAAGCACCTGCACCCAAAGACACCACACTCGACTCTCCTACATCCACATCCTCTTCCTCCACTCCCATACCCACTGCACCTACCCTTCCCACTGCTCCTAAAAAGTTTTTCCTGTCCAAAATTAACCTCTTTCCATCACCTGACCCACCCCCTCCATCTCGTAGGAGTCCAATCAGCACCTCAGCCACCACAACCCCTGGACCTACAAGGACCATAGTACAAGGATATTGGAGTCCACCACCTTCAAGGGCAGCTACATCGGCCAGCAGTAAAGGGACAGCCAGCACACCCCCTGGGAAGAAAACCAAGAAAGGCAAGGCCCGGCGTGAGAGGGCAGAGACGGCAGCCTCCGAAGGCACTACCCTGGCACTGTCAGGAAGTGGGGTGCCACCTGGCACATCTACAAAGGGAGGCAAGGGCCACAGAGAATCACGGAAGGATGGCAAGGGCAGCACGGCCGACAAGTCCGGCAGCAGGCGAGCTGCCCAGGAGGGCCCCACCAGCCCCATTCCGGGTGTGAAGGAGGACACCCACGGGCCCGGGACTCCAGCACAGGAGGGCCCCGCAAGCGAGAAGTCGGATGGCGAGTGAACTCCATATATTGCCCGGATATGGTGCCCTGGAGACACATGTCAAGAACCGCTGAACAAGGCCCTTCAAGACAAGCACCGCTGAACAGGGCCCTTCAAGACAAGCACCGCTGAACAGGGCACCGCCGTCTCAAGAACCGCTGAACAGGGCCCTTCAAGACAGGCACCACTGAACAGGGCCCTTCAAGACAAGCACCGCTGAACAGGGCCCTTCAAGACAAGCACCGCTGAACAGGGCACCGCCGTCTCAAGAACCGCTGAACAGGGCCCTTCAAGACAGGCACCACTGAACAGGGCACCGCCGTCTCAAGAACCGCTGAACAGGGCCCTTCAAGACAAGCACCGCTGAACAGGGCACCGCCGTCTCAAGAACCGCTGAACAGGGCCCTTCAAGACAAGCACCGCTGAACAGGGCACCGCCGTCTCAAGAACCGCTGAACAGGGCCCTGCAAGACAAGCACCGCTGAACAGGGCCCTTCAAGACAAGCACCGCTAAACAGGGCACCGCCGTCTCAAGAACTGCTGAACAGGGCCCTTCAAGACAGGCACAGCTGAACAGGGCCCTTCAAGACAAGCACCGCTGAACAGGGCAACGCCGTCTCAAGAACTGCTGAACAGGGCCCTTCAAGACAGGCACCGCTGAACAGGGCACCGCCGTCTCAAGAACCGCTGAACAGGGCCCTTCAAGACAAGCACCGCTGAACAGGGCACCGCCGTCTCAAGAACCGCTGAACAGGGCCCTTCAAGACAAGCACCGCTTCGCTGGGCCCTTCATCTCAAGCACCGCTCCGCTGGGCCCTTCATCTCTGCACCGCTCCGCTGGGCCCTTCATCTCAAGCACCGCTCCGCTGGGCCCTTCATCTCAAGCACCGCTCCGCTGGGCCCTTCATCTCAAGCACCACTCCGCTGGGCCCTTCATCTCAAGCACCACTCCGCTGGGCACCGCCGTCTCTGCACCGCTCCGCTGGGCCCTTCATCTCAAGCACCGCTCCGCTGGCCACCGCCGTCTCTGCACCGCTCCGCTGGGCCCTTCAACTCAAGCACCGCTCCGCTGGGCATCGCCGTCTCTGCACCGCTCCGCTGGGCCCTTCAACTCAAGCACCACTCCGCTGGGCACCGCGGTCTCTGCACCGCTCCGCTGGGCCCTTCAACTCAAGCACCGCTCCACTGGGCACCGCCGTCTCTGCACCGCTCCGCTGGGCCCTTCATCTCAAGCACCGCTCCGCTGGGCACCGCCGCCATCTCTGCACCGCTCCGCTGGGCCCTTCAACTCAAGCACCGCTCTGCTGGGCACCGCCGTCTCAAGCACCGCTGGCCCATTGGCAGAAGGGGCAGGCCCGCATCTGTGTCGGGCAGGGCTGCACGAAGCACTCTAGGCACCATGCCTCCTCCAGAACCAGTGGAGTCTGTAATCCACTTGTGAGACTGTGGCTTTGCACTCCCCAGGATGTAACAGTGGGCAAGCCACCCACTGTAGAGGCTTGTGAGACTGTGGCTTTGCACTCCCCAGGATGGCACAGTGGGCAAGCCACCCACTGTAGAGACTTGTGAGACTGTGGCTGTGCACTCCCCAGGATGGCACAGTGGGCAAGCCACCCACTGTAGAGACTTGTGAGACTGTGGCTTTGCACTCCCCAGGATGGGACAGTGGGCATGGAGGCCCCTCGTGGATCTGGCGTCGTGGACTCATGTGGCTGAGGTGCCTCCCCTTCCCTTCCCCCTGAGGTGCCTGTAGGTTTTCTATCTGATGCCCCTGCAGTGTTCTCTCCAATGGATTCGGGTCTCCTGTGTGGGCTTTGCCCATGTGTTGAGGCCCATTGGCCCACGTTCAATGACTGGAATCCAATTTGGACAGGACAATTTACATATGTGTATATAGTTATAGATGTTGTAATTTTTTTTTTACTTAGCCTTACAGTATATTTGAATTTCATGATCATTTTATTTTGTCTTTGCATTCTTCCGGGGGGTTTGGGGGTGTCACTCTGAGTTGTTGCTCTGCATTGATGTGTAGGCAGTTGTGGGTGAGGGTGGGTGTGTCGCGTATGTATGTGCCCGTAATCTTTTCTCTTCCCCCCTCCCCTGTGTCATAGGTGCAGTACTCACCGTTGTCTTCTGCGCCGGCATTCGTGCTCCTGGTAGAGGAGCAGGTAGACAATAGCTGGTAGGATGTGTAGTTCTGGTTCCATGCTGTCCAGATTCCTCGTGGAGTGTGTAGAGGTGAGCGTTTTCCCGTTCGTAGTCTGTTTCCGCCGTGTTTTTATCGGCGGGGCTCCCGCCCCGGAAAAGGTGGCCGATTGGTGAGTTCTGATAGGGTGGGCGGTACATTGTCTCCCGCCTATCTGTTGGCGGTGACCGCCGCGCTGTTTGTTTGTCCCGCTGTGGCGGTCGGAGTGTTAAAGTGGCGGTCTGTGTTGGCGGTTTCCGCCAGGGTCAGAATTCCATTTTTTTGACCGCCTGCTTGTTGGCGGGTTGGCCGCCGCTTTAACACCGACCGCCAGGGTTGGAATGACCCCCATAGTATCCAATTAGTTTTATTTAAAATTTCACTTCCAAGTTCCAATTTCAAATATATCCCCAATATTATTCTAAATCCCCTCTCTGTGAAACATCCAGTGACTTACATTTATCTATTATTATGTAGTGAGGATCTTATTACATTCATTAATAATTCATTATAGTAACTAGTCCCCTCTATTAATTAGTATTTAGTCCCAGTCAAATACTGGTGATTATTTAAGTAAACCAACTCACGTTCTGGCGCGAAACTGGACAAAGGAAAGGGGAGTGGCCACTCCCCTGACCAGTACCTCCCAGGGGAGTGCCCAGAGCTCCTCCAGTGTGTCCCAGACCTCTGCCATCTTGGAAACAGAGGTGTTGGGGGCACACTGGACTGCGCTGAGTGGCCAGTGCCAGCAGGTGACGTCAGAGGCTCCTTCTAATAGGCTCTTACCTCTCTTGGTAGCCAATCCTCCTTCCTTAGTAGCCAAACCTCGTTTTCTGCCTATTTAGGGTTTCTGCTTTGGGGAATTCTTCAGATAACGAATGCAAGAGCTCACCAGAGTTCCTCTGCATCTCCCTCTTTACCTTTTACCAAGGATCAACCGCTGACTGCTCCAGGACGCCTGCAAAACAGCAACAAACTAGCAAGACGACTACCAGCAACATTGTAGCACCTAATCCTGCCGGCTTTCTCGACTGTTTCCAGGTGGTGCATGCTCTGGAGGTAGCCTGCCTTCACCCTGCACCAGAAGCTCAGAAGAAATCTCCAGTGTGTCGACAAAATCTTCCCCCTGCTAACGCAGGCACCAAAAGACTGCATCACCGGTCCTCTGGGTCTATAGTGCCTAAATGATATAAGTGGTATAGTAGAAGCTTTGCATGTCTCCTAGTTCAGCCTAAGCTGCTCTGCTATAGCTACCTCTATCAGTCTAAGCTGCTAGAAACAACTCTTCTACACTAATAAGGGATAACTGGACCTGGCACAAGGTGTAAGTACCTCTGGTACCCACTACAAGCCAGGCCAGCCTCCTACATTGGTTGTGCAGCGGTGGGATAAGTACTTATACTTGTAACTACTTACCACTTTGTCATTGTGTACTTTTCATAAGAGAATCATATACCAAACAGTTCAGTGTATGTACACTTTCTCTGTTCTTTAAAAAGTTCTGAAACTTTTTCTCTCTTCTCACTATCTCTAAGCCTTTTGCTATCATGTCTGTGGTAGATTCTGCTCCCAAAACTGTCAATGCTACTTATGACATTCTGAATTACAAGAGCTTAAGGAGTCTCTGCCTACATAGAGGTTTAGTTATAGGAAAGAACCCTACAAAAGAGTTTCTGTATAACATGCTTATGGTGAATGACCAGACCAGTCTGATCCATCCAATAAGTGGTTAATAGAAGCTTCCCAGTCTGATACATAGGAACCCCCTGAGGAAGCTGGGGAGGGTTCTGAACAGGGTCTGCCCCCTAGCAGGACACCCAGTAATGTTGGTAGTAATGGAGGTTCCCATCACAGTACGGCATCTTTTATTCCTAGAGGCCAAGTTACCAGGGTCCAGACAGTTAGGGACAGGTCCCTCTCTGAAGTTTCCAATTTGTCATCTGTGCCAAAGCATTCCCAACCCACCCATCCTGAGGATAACTTGTTAGAAAGGGAACTCAAAAAGTTGAGGGTTGAAGAGACCAGACTGAAGCTTAAACAGCAACAGCTGGCCTTAGATAGGGAATCACTAGACATTGAGAAGGAAAGACAGAGGTTGGGGTTAGGACCCCATGGTGGCAGCATCAGTATTCCTGATAGTAATCCTGTTAGAGAGCATGATTCAAGGAATCTGCACAAGATAGTCCCCCCTTACAAGGAGGGGGATGACATCAACAAGTGGTTTGCTGCACTTGAGCGGGTCTGTATGGTACAGGGTGTCCCTCAAAGGCAGTGGGCTGCTATTTTGTGGCTATCTTTCACTGGAAGGGGTAGGGATAGGCTTCTTACTGTTAGAGAAAGTGAAGCTAACAATTAAACAGTATTGAAGGATGCACTCTTGGATGGATTTGGCTTAACCACTGAACAATACAGGATTAAGTTCAGAGACACCAGAAAAGAGTCCTCTCAAGACTGGACAGATTTTGTGGACTTTTCAGTGAAGGCCTTGGAAGGGTGGTTAAATGGAAGTAAGGTATCTGGCTATGAAAGACTGTATAATCTGATTCTGAGAGAGCATATTCTGAACAACTGTGTGTCTGACTTGTTGCACCAAAACCTAGTGGACTCGGATCTGACCTCTCCCCAAGAATTGGGAAAGAAAGCAGACAAGTGGGTCAGAACAAGGGTGAATGGAAAAGTTCATACAGGGGGTGACAAGGATGGCAAGAAGAAGGATGGTAAGTCTTCTGACAAGGGTGGGGACAAAAGTAAGCATACTGAGTCTTAATCAGGCCCACAAAAATCCTCTGGTGGGGTGGTGGGTCCAAATCCTCTTCCAATAATCAACCTAAAAAGCCTTGGTGTTATTTATTTAAAGTCAAAGGCCATTGGGCAACTGATTCCAGTTGTCCAAAGAAAAATATCAAACCTCCCACCACCACAACCCCTGCCGCAAATTCTAATGCCCCTAGTAATAGCAGTGGTGGTGGGAAATCTACTAATAGCCAATCCAAGGGAGTAGCTGGGCTCACTTTTGGTAATTTAGTTGGGGTTGGTCTTGTTAGGCAGACCTCAGAGGCTGTTTTAGTCTCTGAAGGTGCCATTGATTTGGCCACCTTAGTTGCTTGTCCCCTTAATATGGATAAGTACAAGCAACTTCCTCTAATAAATGGTGTTGAGGTTCAGGCCTACAGGGACACAGGAGCCAGTGTTACTATGGTGATAGAGAAACTGGTCCAACCTGAACAACACCTACTTGGTCAGCAGTACCAAGTGACAGATGCTCATAACAACACTCTTAGCCACCCCATGGCTGTTGTGAATCTCAACTGGGGGGGGGGGGAGTTACTGGTCCAAAGAAAGTTGTGGTTGCCTCAGATTTACCTGTAGACTGTCTACTAGGGAATGATTTAGAGACATCAGCTTGGGCACAAGTGGAGGTGGAAGCTCATGCAGCAATGCTGGGCATTCCTGGGCATATTTTTGCTTTAACCAGGGCTCAGGCCGAAAAACAAAAAGGCCAGGGTGACTTGGAACCTGGAAGAATGGGCCAAGTGCTCCCTAAAGTTAGGGGTAGCAAAGGTAAATCCCTACCCACTATCCCTCCATCTACAGATGATTCTCCTTCTGAGGAAGAAGAATTTCCTCCCTGTGCAGAACCTTCACCAGATGAGCTGGCAGCAGACACTGCTGAACTTTTGGGTGGAGGGGGGCCTGCCAGAGAAGAGCTGAGTGTGGCACAGCAAACCTGTCCCACATTAGAGGGTCTCAGACAGCGAGCTGTCAAACAGCAAAATGGGGATGTCAGTGACAGCCATAGAGTCTACTGGGAGGACAACCTCTTGTACACAGAGGCAAGGGAACCAAAACCTGGAGCAGCCAAGAGATTGGTCATTCCCCTGCAGTACAGAGAGTTCCTCCTAACTCTTGCATATGACATTCCTTTGGCTGGGCATTTGGGCCAGATCAAATCATGGGAAAGACTTGTCCCCTGGTTTCACTGGCCTAGGATGTCAGAGGACACTAAAGATTTTTTCAAGTCTTGTGTGACCTGCCAAGCCAGTGGCAAGACTGGTGGCACTCCAAAGGCTACCCTTATTCCACTACCTGTGGTTGGGGTGCCCTTTGAAAGGGTAGGGGTTGACATAGTTGGCCCCCTTGATCCCCCTACTGCTTCAATCAATAGGTTTATCTTAGTGGTTGTGGACCATGCCACAAGATATCCTGAAGCAATTCCTCTAAGGACCACTACAGCCCCTGCAGTGGCAAAGGCTCTCCTAGGAATCTTTTCCAGGGTGGGTTTCCCTAAAGAGGTAGTATCAGACAGAGGTAGCAACTTCATGTCTGCATACTTGAAAGCAATGTGGAAGGAGTGCGGTGTTACCTACAAGTTCACCACTCCTTACCATACACAGACTAATGGACTGGTAGAGAGGTTTAATAAAACTCTCAAAGGTATGATAATGGGACTCCCTGAAAAACTAAGGAGGAGATGGGATGTCCTGTTACCTTGCCTCCTTTTTGCTTACAGGGAGGTACCCCAGAAAGGAGTGGGCTTCAGCCCCTTTGAACTCCTCTTTGGGCACCCTGTAAGAGGTCCACTCACTCTTCTGAAGGAGGGTTGGGAACAACCTTTAAAAGCTCCTAAACAGGAAATAGTGGATTATGTACTTGGCCTAAGACCCAGAATGGCCGAGTACATGAAAAAGGCCAGCAAAAACCTTCAAGCCAGCCAGGAGCTGCAAAAGCAATGGCATGACCAGAAGGCTGTTCTGATCCAGTACCAACCAGGACAGAAGGTGTGGGGATTGGAGCCAGTGGCCCCAAAAGCACTCCAGGACAAATGGAGTGGACCCCATCAGATTGTTGAGAAAAAGGGTGAGGTTACCTATTTGGTAGACCTGGGCACTGCCATGAGTCCCCTTAGGGTGATTCATGTCAACCGCCTGAAACCCTACTATGACAGGGCTGATCTCACCCTGCTCATGGCAACAGATGAGGGACAGGAAGAAGAGAGTGACCCTCTCCCTGATCTCTTCTCCACCACTGAAGCAGATGCCTTAGTGGAGGGAGTAGTTTTGGCAGATTGTCTGACTGCAGAACAGAATGACAACTGCATCAATCTCCTTGGACAATTTTCAGAGCTCTTTTCAATTGTGCCAGGTACAACATCCTGATGTGAACACATAAATGATACTGGAGACAGCCTGCCTGTCAAAGGTAAGATTTTCAGGCAGCCGGACCATGTCAGAGACTGCATGAAACAAGAGGTGCAGAAAATGTTGAATCTGGGAGTGATTGAGCCTTCTGAAAGCCCATGGGCTAGCCCTGTGGTGCTTGTACCAAAGCCTCACACAAAAGATGGAAAAAGGGAGATGAGGTTTTATGTAGACTACAGAGGTCTCAATCAGGTAACAAAAACTGATGCTCTATGGTACTGAAAATTCTGGACCCGTGTTATAAACATCGTCGTATCACAACGATTTTGGTATCAGCAGACCGAGAATGATTAGAATAGTATGCACAAGCATTGTATTCATATTCGGGTGACGAAATCACCCGAATATCAGAGTTTCCGTCCTGAACCCTCGGGTTCCATTTAAACGACAGCCATTTTGTGATTGCCCTCACATAGGCCAATGACTAATGCCGAAAACGAGTCTGAAGGACACGTACATCTTTGCTGACTCCTCTGTGACCTGGGCAAGCTGACTCAACTGCCTGAAGCCAAACCTGTTCGGCCAGTTTCTTTCCCAGTGGCCGAATGAGATTAGTATCAAGGCACAACACATCATAAAACCTTTCATCACACACAAACCATGCCTAATCTTACACGCACCTGTCCCTGTTTCTTTCTTTATGACTTGCTTTACAAGGAGGAGGTGCCTGTTTATATTGGGGGTCCGTCGATATCTGATAAAAGTACTGAGCCTTGCCGGGTAATTGATTGAGGGCTGGACAAACTGAAATATGGGCTTGTCATCATAACCCTGCTATTTCTTTGTAGTGAAAATATGTGAATGGTCAACTGTAAAATAAGGAATGTTTGCCTAAAGCATAATATTTTGTATAAAAGAGAAGGTTAGCTTTGCAAGGGCAGCAGTCTCCTGAGAATATACACTGTGTTGTACTTCTAGGATACCTGTTACTGGCTGCAGCCAATAAACAAGATCTTTGACTTCACCAAGAAGACTCTGTGTTTCTGTAGTCTGAAACAGGAAGGACTCGAAGTCTTAGGGTGTGTTCCCTGGCACCACTGGGTTCTGAAAAACCCAGTACTTCAGCTCACCCTATACCCAGGGCAGATGAGCTCATTGATACACTGGCATCTGCCAAGTATCTTAGCACTTTTGATTTGACTGCAGGGTATTGGCAGATCAAATTGGCAGAAGATGCTAAACCCAAGACTACATTTTCAACTATAGGAGGGCACTACCAATTTACAGTGATGCCCTTTGGTTTGAAAAATGCACCTGCCACTTTTCAGAGGTTGGTGAACACAGTCCTGCAAGGGTTGGAAGCTTTCAGTGCAGCATATCTTGATGATATTGCTGTCTTTAGCTCCACCTGGGATGAGCACCTGGTCCACCTTTGGAAAGTTTTGGAGACCCTGCAAAAGGCAGGCCTCACTATCAAGGCCTCAAAGTGCCAGATAGGAAAGGGTAAGGTGGTTCATCTGGGACACCGGGTAGGTGGAGTGCAGATTGCACCACTTCAGGGGAAAATCCAGACAATCATGGATTGGGTTCCCCCTACAACTCAGACCCAGGTGAGAGCCTTCTTAGGCCTCAGAGGGTATTACAGGAGATTCATTAAAACAATGGCTCCATAGCAGCCACTCTTAATGATCTCACAAGTAAAAAAATGCCTAAGAAAGTGTTATGGACAGCTAGCTGTCAGAAAGCTTTTGGGGAGCTCAAACAGGCCTTGTGCTCTGCACCTGTCCTAAAATGCCCATGTTACTCCAAGAAATTAATTGTTCAAACTGATGCATCTGAATTAGGGGTAGGGGCAGTCTTATCACAACTGAATTCTGAGGGCCAGGATCAACCAGTTGCTTTTATCAGCAGAAGGTTGACCCCTAGAGAAAAGCGTTGGTCTGCCATAGAGAGGGAGGCCTTTGCTGTAGTCTGGGCACTGAAAAAGTTGAGGCCATGCCTGTTTGGCACTCACTTCATTGTTCAGACAGACCACAAACCTCTGCTTTGGCTAAAACAAATGAAAGGTGACAACCCTAAATTGTTGAGGTGGTCCATATCTCTACAGGGAATGGACTATACAGTGGAACATAGACCTGGGAGTACCCACTCCAATGCAGATGGACTCTCCAGATATTTCCACTTAGACAACGAAGACTCATCAGGTCATGGCTAGTCTTAGTGTCCTTCGTTTGGGGGGGGTTGTGTAGGAAAGTACCATCTTGCCTGGCATGTTACCCCCATATTTCATTGTATATATGTTGTTTTAGTCTATGTGTTACTGGGACCCTGCCAGGCAGGGCCCCAGTACTCATAAGTGTGTGCCCTGTATGTGTTCCCTGTGTGATGCCTAACTGTCTCACTGAGGCTCTGATAACCAGAACCTCAGTGGTTATGCTTTATCTGCTTTCCAAATTTGTCACTAACAGGCTAGTGACTAAATTTACCAATTCACATTGGCATACTGGTACACCCATATAATTCCCTAGTATATGGTACTAAGGTGCCCAGGGTATTGGGGTTACAGGAGATCCCTATGGGCTGCAGCATTTCTTTTGCCACCCATAGGGAGCTCTGACAATTCTTACACAGGCCTGCCACTGCAGCCTGCGTGAAATAATGTCCACGTTATTTCACAGCCATTTACCACTGCACATAAGTAACTTATAAGTCACCTATATGTCTAACCTTCACCTGGTGAAGGTTGGGTGCAAAGTTACTTAGTATGTGGGCACCCTGGCACTAGCCAAGGTGCCCCCACATTGTTCAGGGCAAATTCCCCGGACTTTGTGAGTGCGGGGACACCATTACACGCGTGCACTATACATAGGTCACTACCTATGTATAGTGTCACAATGGTAACTCCAAACATGGCCATGTAATATATGTAAGATCATGGAATTGTCACCCCAATACCATTCTGGTATTGGGGTGACAATTCCATGATCCCCCGGGTCTCTAGCACAGAACCCGGGTACTGCCAAACTGCCTTTCCGGGGTCTTCACTGCAGCTGCTGCTGCTGCCAACCCCTCAGACAGGTTTCTGCCCTCCTGGGGTCCAGGCAGCCATGGCCCAGGAAGGCAGAACAAAGGATTTCAAGTCAAGTCAAAGGCACTTTATTTCAGCTACAAGAGCCATAAAAGCGCATAGCAGCAATAAATACAAATAAATACACGAAGTAATAAATGTAACAATACATATAATGATAAAATAGAATAAAAATAAAATACACTCACATAGTGTGAAGGGACAGTCTTGTTGGAACCATTAAGCAGATAAAAGTGTCCCTCTAGCGATCCAGCTCGCTCCGAGGAACTTGGCAACAGCAATCACTAGCGTTGGCCTAGTGTCTGATCTGAGGATTCGCAGGGCTATTTCAGAGCTGCAGACTCCCAGCAGGCTGCATGCCAGGGCCAGCCATTTCCTGCGTGAGGCGGTGTACGTGGGGCAGGCAAAAAGGACGTGAGGGAGGTTCTCAACGGGGGCTTTACAGGCTGGACAAGCGTCTGATTCTTTGTGTGACCAGCGGCTGGTGAAAAGTCTTAGTGGTAGCGTTCCAATGCAGAACTGAAAGTACAGTTTCCTTTCCCTTGGGACCGTGATTATGTCCCAAAAAGCCTCATACTTGCATGTCTCGTTTAAGTTAACAAAGTCACAAGATAATGTAGTGTGAAGTGCGGCCCCTAGATCTTAGTGATCTACTGTTTGCCAATATAGTTTCTTTAGTTCGCTTTTCGAGGGAAAGACGGAGGAGGTTGGTGAATTCCAGAGTTCACTGAGCCCAAGTGAGTAAAGTGACCCCTTGATGTATCGTAGCCAGGGGATGCTGTGAAGGTGATCAGCTTTTAAAATAACCTGCAGGGCTTCAATAAAGGTTTCAAGCTCAGGGGTAGTCCAGCGACGCCGCCAGTACAGGAGAGGGCGTAGGCGGGCTTTATGAACGATGCGTTTTATGCCAAGATCCTTCAAAAGGGGGAACAGTGGAGTGCTTGGTGGGAGGGACACAAGGTTTCTTAGGAAGTTGTTTTCAGTGATGGTTATGTCTTGGATTTTAGCGTAAACCCAATAGTTCAGCCCTGTAAAGTGCTGAGGTCACAGCCTGGGCTTCGTATATCTTTAATGCTGGACAAATTGGTTTTGTATACGAGAGGTGAAAGTTTTTTAATGGTACCCCTGTTGTTTGCTTTAGTTTTGAGGCTTGTTTTCCTATGTGTGATTTCCAAGACATGTTGTCAGTCAATGCTATACACAGGTAGCTGAAAATGCCCACCTTCTGAAGTGTGGTGCCCTCTAGTGTAAACTTCCCTCTAAAAGATCTATGGGGATTGAGGGTCATTAGTTTTGTTTTAGAGGCATTGATTTCAAGTCCCTGCGTTGAACAGAATTTCTCAAAGCATGTGAGGAGTTTCCTTAGTCCACTAGGGGCCTTAGATATCAGGAGAGTATCATCTGCAAAGAGCATGACAGGGATTTTTTGTGTGCCAAGTGATGGTGCGTCAGCCTCCACTCTAAGCAGGTAGGGGACGATTTAATTGATATACAGAGAGAAGAGGGTCGGGGCAAGGACACACCCTTGCTGCACACCCCTTGATACATGGATTCTATCAGTTAGTTGCCCCTTATTGTCCCACCTGACTCGTGCGTAGTTGTCCTTGTGGAGCCGTATCAATAGTGCTGGAATGTGCTCCGGGATTCCCATTCGGGAAAGAGTGTCTCATAGTTTGTTGTGAGGTACTAGGTCACAAGCAGACTTTAGATCCACAAAAGCTACATAAAGGCTCCCTTTACCAATGAGCACTGTTTTCCAGTATAAAAATAGGAACCTGAGGGCTTGGTCAGTGGTAGATATTTTTTTCCGGAAACCGGCTTGGAGGGGACTAAGGATATCATGTTCAGTCATCCAGTCTTCGATCTTTCCCAAGAAGCAGTGGCAGAAGACTTTTTGCACACAGTCAATTAGACTAATTGGTCTGTAGTTGCAGGGAAGTGATCTGTCACCCTTTTTTTAAAGATCGGGACAACAATAGCCCCTTTCCAGGACTCAGGGATAGGCGACCCAGATGCTATTGCATTCGCTATGATGGTGAGGTATCTTGACCAGGATGCAATGTCGGTTGAGAACAGGTCTGCTGGAACACCATCCGAGCCGGAGGCCCTGTCGCGTTTTATGGTGCCTAAGGAATATGTTATGTCACTTTGAGAGAACAGCTGGGGCACTTCAGTGGTGGGTGCTAAAGAAGTGTTTAGGCAGGGGTCCATTATGAACAGGAGTGGGGCTATCATGGTCATGGGAGTACAGCCTGCTAAAATGGTCTACCCAGTCTTTTGGGGCAATGTCGTTTGTAATGTTCAGTCCACTGCTTTCTGGGCCTCGCGCTGCCAGGGACCAGAACTGACTACATTTCCTCTTGCGCACAGCGTCGCTAAGTGCTGTTCACCACTTATCATCTTGGTCATGCTTGGCTTTGCGTATGGCTGACTTGTAGGACTTTTTAGCTAGGCGGATGGCGGTGGCATCTCTGGATTTGATAGCTTTGATTAAGTGCTTATTTAAGAACCGGCACATTTTATTGAACCAGCGGTGCCCACCTTTGGGTCTCTTGCCATCATGGGCTATGGATACTGAGAAGTGGGCTGCGATATCCCTGAAGCATGAGGTGTGAAATAAACGTATTTCCTTATAGGTGATTGCGGGACTCACCTTTAGGTTCATTAATGTAGTCTTTAGGGTGTTATTAGCTGCGTTGATGAGTGTGGGCCGAGCCGCCACCTTGTCCCACTTTAGGTGTCGTTTGTCGTTAACCAGGCTAATACCCTCTGGTGCTGCTACTGAGGAGTTAATCGTGGGCGAGTGGTTGCCCAAAGCTAACGTGTGGACAGAGAGAGGATTATGATCACTTTCAGCTCTTTCAATGATCGTCATGTCGATGACTAGGGGCCATAATCTTCTGTCGAATAGACAGTAGTCGATTCTGCTGGTGTGGTTGGTTTTGTTGAATGTGCAATGGCCTTTGGCGTCTGATTTAGTTCTGCCATTTAATGCCCTGAGCCCAAATTCCATGGTCAGTGACTTAACTTGGGCAGCGACCTGCGTCCATCTCTTGATGGGTGGAATGGACAGGGCGGGGATAGACTAAACTCGATCCTCCTTGTCTGTGGACCTGAGATCATCCCAGTCTAGAGGTTCTAATGTGACATTAGGATCACCTGCAACAATGGTTTTATGATGTTGGGGGCACTTTTGCAAGAGGGCTGCCAGGACACAAAGGGTTTTGGAGACTTGACCCCCCCTGACCCCTCGAGTGTAGATATTGAAGATGTTCATAACAGTGTCAGGCCCGAATGATAGACGAAGACCTAACAGGTCGGGAGAATCAGTGGGTAGCTGTAATATACGACAGTTAAGTGATGTTCTGATCCAGATGGTCAAGCCCCCAGAAGGCCTGCCTCTAGTACTGGGCACGGCAGGGATGTGGAAGTTTGAGTAACCCGTTCGAAAAAGTGGCCACGTCTCTTGGAGAAGACATATATCATGTTCTTCAATAAAAGAGGTAAAAGATGGAAGAGGGAGAATAGATTTCAAACCTGCCACGTTCCATGAGACAAGTCGTACCCCAGTGAGTGGAGGAGCTATCCTGTCTAATTGCCTGGTATTTACATAATTAGCTGCCAGAGGTTGGTTTGGCAGGTGAGGTTGAGTAGGAAGAAGTGGATCAACAACAATGTTGGTCAGTGAGATTTGGGGTGAGTGGTGATGTTCCTCTAATGGAGCTGACCTGGCCCTGGTGAGGGAAGTGCTTGCAGGCTTAGCTATCGGTTATTGATTTGATGGGCAATATTCCTGCAAGATGAGAGATGCAGTATTGTCATATTTGCACAGCAAGCCGTCAGAGGTCTGGGGGAATATGTCATGAGAGGGAGAATGAGTACTTGCACTGGCAGTGTTAGGGATTGCAGCAGGCCTGGAGGTGATTGATATATGTTGGTTGCGTGGTTTTTCAGCATAGATTTTAGATGAAGCTTTAAGTCAATCGTTCTCACCAAGGGTAGATAAATTGTTTGCTGGGCAGTAGCTCGGGCAATCCCCGTAGTGCACGGGTGGCCTATGGTATTTGAACTGAATGCGCGAGTGTGCTGGTGGGCTTGTTCTTCAATCTAGGGCCACCAACTTGTCCACCATGGTCCCATCCTTGAGTGTAAGTTTTAAAATGTCAAAATGTGTTCCCGGGTCGGGCCATCTTGCTACATTAATTATGTCCTCGCGTATTACAAAGCGACAGCCTCTTACATGGAGAATCCAGTGAATTGCCTTGTTTTTAATAGAGTCTGCCCCTTCCTTTTGTGTCGATGTATTTAACTTTGGAACGTTGACCATTAGAACTACATTTCCTGATTGAGACCAATCAGTGGCAGGCTGTACAGAGTATTTTGGGGCAGTATTGCTCATGAGTTTGGGGATTTTGTGATGGTCATCTAGTGTATTTCCTGCGCCTGAGCTATTATGCAAAGGAGGCTGGTTGAAGTTCTGGATCTTAACACCGGCTGGGAGGAGGCCATCACAACTGGGTGCAAAGGATTTCCTCTGAGAGAGGGTGTTACACCCTCTCCCTTTGGACATAGGTGTGAAGGGCTGGGGAGGAGTAGCTTCCCCCAGTCTCTGGAAATGCTTTGATGGGACAGAGGGTGCCCATCTCTGCATAAGCCAGTCTACACCGGTTCAGGGATCCCTCAGCCCTGCTCTGGCGCAAAACTGGACAAAGGAAAGGGGAGTGACCACTCCCCTGACCAGTACCGCCCAGGGGAAATGCCCAGAGCTCCTCCAGTGTGTCCCAGACCTCTGCCATCTTGGAAACAGAGGTGTTGAGGGCACACTGGACTGCTCTGAGTGGCCAGTGCCAGCAGGTGACGTCAGAGGCTCCTTTTGATAGGCTCTTACCTCTCTTGGTAGCCAATCCTCCTTCCTTAGTAGCCAAACCTCCTTTTCTGGCTATTTAGGGTCTCTGCTTTGGGAAATTCTTCAGATAACGAATGCAAGAGCTCACCAGAGTTCCTCTGCATCTCCCTCTTCACCTTCTACCAAGGATCGACCTCTGACTGCTCTGACGCCTGCAAAACCACAACAAAGTAGCAAGACGACTACCAGCAACAACGTAGTGCCTAATCCTGTCGGCTTTCTCGACTGTTTCCTGGTGGTGCATGCTCTGGGGGTAGCCTGCCTTCACTCTGCACCAGAAGCTCCGAAGAAATCTCCCGTGGGTTGACAGAATCTTCCCCCTGCTAACGCAGGCACCAAAAGACTGCATCACCGGTCCTCTGGGTCCCCTCTCATCCTGACGAGCTTGGTCCCTGGAACACAGTAACTCTGTCCAAGTGGCTCCCACAATCCTTGCCTCCCCACGCCAGACTGCAAAGCTGTGAACTGCATGATTTGCAGCTGCTCTGGCTCCTGTGCACTCTTCCAGGATTTCTTTCATGCACAGCCTAGCCTGGGTCCCCAGCACTCCGTCCTGCAGTGCAAAACCTTCTGAGTTGTGCTACTGCGTCGTGGGACTCCCTTTTGTAACTTTGCATGGACTCCAGTTCACTCTTCTTCTAAGTGCCTTTTAGGCTACTTCTGCGGGTGCTGCCTGCTTCCGTGAGGGCTCTCTGAGTTGCTGAGTGCCCCCTCTGTCTCCTCCTCCAAAAGGTGACATCCTGGTCTTTCCTGGTCCTCAGCAGCACCCAAAAACCTCTACAGTGACCCTTGCAGCTAGCAAGGCTTGTTTGCTGTCTTTCTGCGTGGGATCACCTCTGCAAGCTTCACCGCAACGTGGGACATCTATCTTCCAAAGGAAAAGTTCCTAGTAATCTTCTTTCTTGCAGAACTCCAAGCTTCTTCCAACTGGTGGCAGCTTCCTTGCACCTTTAGCTGGGGTTTCCTGGGTTCCTGCCCCCCCCTGGACACTGTTGCGACTATTGGACTTGGTCTCCTTGTCTTACAGGTACTCAGGTCTGGAAATCCGTTGTCAGTGCACTGCTGGTGTTTGTTCTTCCTGCAGAATCCCCCTTTCACAACTTCTGTGCTCTCTGGGGGTAGGTGTACTTTACTCCTACTTTTCAGGGTCTTGGGGTGGGGTATTTTTTTAACCCTCACTGTTTTCTTACAGTCCCAGCGACCCTCTACAAGCTCACATAGGTCTGGGGTCCATTTGTGGTTTGCATTCCACTTTTGGAGTATATGGTTTGTGTTGCCCCTTTCCCTATGTGCTCCTATTGCAACCTATTGTAATTCTACACTGTTTGCATTACTTTTCTTGCTCTCACTTACCTAATTTTGGTTTGTGTACCTATAACTTGTGTATAGTACTTACCTTCTTACTGAGGGTACCCACTGAGATACTTTTGGCATATTGTCATAAAAATAAAGTACCTTTATTTTTAGTAACTCTGTGTATTGTGTTTTCTTCTGATATTGTGCATATGATATAAGTGGTCTAGTAGGAGCTTTGCATGTCTCCTAGTTCAGCCTAAGCTGCTTTGCCATAGCTACCTTCTATCAGTCTAAGCTGCAAGAAACACCTCTTCTACACTAATAAGGGATAACTGGACTTGGCACAAGGTGTAAGTATCTCTGGTACCCACTACAAGCCAGACCAGCCTCCTACACATATGGTAGAGAAACTGGGTATTGCTTCCTCTGAACATACATGACTTTCACAAGCAAGAAATGTGCAATGGACCTTCCAATCTGTTTTACACCATCAAATTGATAAGAGTGTATCGCTAGATATTCAACCTCATTCCTCTCAGGAAACAAAATTAAATCAATTAATTTACCCATAGCATCAGTAACTAATCCTTCCTCAATATTTAAATTTCGACGCAGAATTACTCTCATTGTAAACATGTAAACACTTTTCCAATCCTGCAGTTCTGGAAAAAGATTTCTCCAATGAATCCACTTTTGCTTGTAGTTTTTCACTTAGTAGTACTGTCTCACTGTGGTGTTCCAGTTTGTCAATTGCTGTAAGTTCCAAAATTTCTTTTTTCTCCAGTTTTAGTAATTGTTTGTTTAAACAGGAGCTCTACTGAAGTGTGGGCATTTGGCAGACAATGGATTTTCTTTCTTGAATGAAATTGAACTTTAGCTGTGCTGCTGTATTGTTTGTAGGAAACAGTTTCTTTACAAGTCAACTTTCTATGCAATGCTTCCACTCTTTTGTGAGAACTCCTACTCTATTATCCTTCAGAATATTTCCATATGCCACGTCAGATACTGGCGGCATATTTCTCAGTAGATCTTTTTACTGGAAGTTTCATCAATTGTTTATCTTACCAATACTTCCCAAGGAATTCAAAGTTTCAGTGTCTTGAACATAAGTTGCACTTTCACTTGAGAAAGTTTTAGTAGATCTTCGAACACAATCAAGTGCTTCCCACCAAATAGCATATCACATTTTGTCCTTAGAATCTGTTGCATTTTTAAGTGTACAAAGGCAAGCATTAAATTTGAGACTATGCTCACCTCATCGATTATTAAAAGTTTCAATTTCTTCAGCACTCTTGAGACTTCATGGCAAACTTCACCGGATAACTTTTCGTACTCCAGTTTGGTGTCATGTTCTACAGATAGCATAAGTAGTCAATCTAAAATAATTCCTTTAATGTTGTGTACAGCTAATCCAGTTGGTGCTGTTACTACACATAACAAATTAGAGTCTGTAGTCCTCTTTAGGTAAGCAGTGAGAATTTCAATTAAAAATCTTTTCCCAGTGCCAGTTTGATGGCTGACATATAATAGTATTGGCTTAAATGATATGCATTTACACTCCTTTTTCTCATGCAGGAATACATACTCTATTTACTCTTTTAACTCATGTTGGAAATGGCCCCTCTGACAGTGTTACCCCAAACTTTTTGCCTTCCTCCTCCTCTTTTTCTGACCTTCTTTTTGTTGGTTTTATGACTCTGGGCACTTTACCACTGCTAACCAGTGGTCAAGTGCATGTGCTCTCTACTCTAAACATGGTAACATTTGTTTGTACATGTTTGGCAGACTTAATTTACTTGTAAGTCCTTTGTAAAGTACTATGCCATATACCAAGGCCGTGTAGATTAAATAGTGGGCCTGCAACAATGATTGTGTCACCCACTTCAGAAGCCCTTAAACATGTCTGAGGCTTGACATTGCAGAGCCAGTGTGTGCAGTTTCACTGCCACTTCAACTTGGCATTTAAAACCTAATGTCAAGCCTTACACTACCCTTTCATTAGATACCAGTCACCGCTAAGGTAGGCCCTACCTTGCCCATAGGGCAAAGTGCTCTGTACGCAAAAAGGCAGTACATGTACTTTTAAGTTTTACATGTCCTGGTAGTGACAAACAGCCTATTTTGTTTTTCACTACTGTGAGGCCTGCTCCTCTCATGGACTGGAATTGGGAATTCCTTAATGTGTGTTTAAGTTGTAATTCCTGATCAGAAAGGAGTAGCTGATTCATGTTTTATATCATTGGAATGGTAATGATTAATCCGTTTACTGTGAAGTTGGATTTATTATTACTGTTTTGGAAATGACACTTTTAGAAAGTTGGCGTTTCTCTGCTCTTACTGCTCTGTGTGTCTGATAGGCTGTCTCCAATACATGCCTGGGCTAGGTGACAGCTACGCGCATTCTCTCCATACAGCTACAACACAGGACACTCAACTGCATCTGCATTCATCTGCATACTGATGGTCTTGCCTAGACAGGAAGGATGGGATGGGCTCAGATTTTTACTTCAATGGATAGTGGCCTGACCCCACACAAAGGACTGATTACCTGGCAGACAGAGTTGAAAGTGATCCTTGTGCACTTCAGAGAATCTCTTTAAAGTCATCCCCTACATCAAGGGCACTTTTGGGTACTGGGTCTCTGACCCCCTAAAATCAGATCACTACTGAACTTGGGAAGAACTCTGGTTGAGTAAAGACTGTTGTCCGGTAAGGATTGGCACTCTGCCTTGAATGACTGTTCCATTTTGCTGTCCTGCCCAGCTGCCTGTTGATCTCTGCCCTGCTGAGAACAAGGACTGGGACCATCCTGCTGACCAGAAGTGACTCCAAGGGCTTGTTGGCTTTCCCCCTGTAGCCCTGCAGTCTCAGGGACATCAAAGGCTTCCTGCAGCTCTCCTGGTGCTGCTGAACTCTGCCATCTGTGAGCCCTACTCTTCCGTGAGGTGTCGCTGTCCAGGCCTGGGCCTCAGAAGTGAGTTTCCCAGCTGAGTCCTGAAAAAACTGATGCATTGCCAAGAGTGAGTGTAACATTTTATTGCATTGCCCTCTGATGCCAATACAGAGGCTACTCGATGACATTGGATCATCACTCTGCGTGGCTCGACAACACTCAGTGGATTCTCAACGTTGATGAAAGCTCCATCCAAAGTATTTTGATCAACGGGAACTGTCTGGGTCCTGTAGCCGGACTACCCTCATTTGCAGTTGGCCTGTGAAGGAGGCTGGCCTGGTTTGTAGTGGGTACCAAGGGTACGTACACCTTATACCCGGTCCAGTTATCCCTTATTGGTGAAATGTAGTCAGTGCCTAGCAGCCTGGCTGTCTAGTGGTAGTTGTAGCTGAGCAGCCAAGGCTGATCTAGGAGACATGCAAAGCTCTTGCAATACCACTGTAGTTACACAGTATTCACGCACATGAAAGAAAATACTCAGACCATCATTACAACTCTGGCGGTCGTTGTTAAAGCAGTGGTAATACCGCCAACAGGCTGGCAGAAAAAAAAATTGAATCACAACATAGACAGCCACTTTAACACTTCGACCGCCGCAAAAGTAGAAACAAACACCTCGGCGGTCACCGCCAACAGACAGACGGAACACAAGGTTCCGCCCACTGTATTACAAGATGCCTATCCGCCACCTTTTCTGGGGAACTACCAACGCCATCAAAAGCACAGCAGAAACAGGACTTGGAACAGAAACCACTCACCTTTTGACACTTTACGAAGAACCAGGACACTATGGAGCCCGAGTTACAGGTCCTGCCGATGCTGGTCTACCTCCTCTTGTATCAGGAGCAGCAAAGATGCCGGCGACGACCACGATGAGTACTGCACCTAGCACACAGGGGAGGGGGTAGGGAAAAGAGACTGACACACACACGCAGCACGTAACACCCCCACCCTCACCCACAACCCCGTACACACAAATACATGCAGCAACATTACATATACACCCTGTCAGCCCCTGGAAGAACGCAAGGACAAAATGAAATGATTGTAACAAGTGTAATCAATAAAAATTAGATAGGCCAAATTCAAAAATCAGTATGTACACATATGTACACTGACACAAGTCTGGATGTCAATTACATCATTGTCCGTGGATCAGTGTCCCAAAATGCATGGGCGAAGCCCACACAAGATACCTGACTCAAAACGGTGAGAACACTGCAGGGGCATCAGATGGAAAATAAACAGGTACCTCAGGAGGGGGGGGGGGCACCTCAGCTGGATGAACGGACAACGCCACTGCTCAACGAGGGGGATCCATGCCCACTGCTTGATCCTGGGGAGTGCAAAGCCACAGTCTCTCAAGTCTCTCCAGTGGGTGGTTTGTCCACTGTTTGATCCTGGGGAGTGCAAAGCCACAGTCTCACAAGTCTCTCCAGTGGGTGGTTTGCCCACTGCTTCATCCTGGGGAGTGCAAAGCCACAGTCTCTCAAGTGGAGAACAGTTTCCACTGGTTCTGGAGGGGGCTTGGTGCCCAGAGTGCCTCATCCTGCCAGGACTGAGGTAGTGGATGTGAATCTCCACTGCTTCTGGAGGGGGCTTGGTGCCCAGAGTGCTTCATCCTGCCAAGGACTGAGGTAGTGGATATGAATCTCCACTGCTTCTGGAGGGGGCTTTGTGCCCAGAGTGCTTCACATGCAGTGGGCAGGTCCCATTCCCTCACCTGGATGTGTGTGCCACGAGTCTGCCTGGGAACAGGTAGCATGATACTCCATGGAGGCAGAGACCCATTCCACCCTGCTGCGACTTCGCCTGCCACCTACTGGTACAAACAGAGCTGGGAGTCATGCCTCATGTACGCTGGGCAGGGTCCAGGACGTCTCCTGCAGCCTTGGATGGCTGGCCACTGGGGATGATTGCCATGTCAGCTGTGGTGGCACTGTCTGAGCACGTCACGGGGCTGGTGGCGGTGGTTGCGGCGGTGTCTGTGGCGGAGGTGCTGGCGGTGGTGCATGTGTCTGAACCTGTTGAGGGACACAGCAGGACGTCTCCTGCAGCCTTGGATGGCTGCCCACTGGGAATGATGCTGGGGACTGTTGGTGAGGCAGCAGATGTGCAGGTGGCGGTGCTTGTGGCAGTGCTGGTGGCGGTGCAGGTGGCGGTGTCCACCGCCGTACTGGTTGATGTTGTGGTTGACTGAAGGGGTGACTCTGGTCCCTCAGCCGGAGCATCCGTGCCCTGTCCTGATCTGCTCTTCGGCTTGTGTCCCTTCCCCACCTTTGATGTCGCTGCTGGTGCCTAGCCACTATCCCCTTCTGGCTTGGAGGAGCCCTTGCTTGCTGGTAGGTGCGGCTTCTCCCTCCGGCATGTGGGCACCTTCTTCACCTTGGCAGGTGGCGGAATGGCCTGCTCTTTAGCCTCGCTAGGTGGCACACTGGCAGCCCTGATGGGTGGCGCCCACGATCTGACCGGACTTGCTAAGACCACTGTGCTGGAGGATTTGGTGGCTGAGGTGCTTGGATGGGACCTGGACAGCCTGGCCTTAGGGAAAGGACAGGGGGAGGTGTATGGAAGAGGTCAAAGTTTGCGAGGAAGAGTTTCTTAGACACACTGGGACGGGAAGATGGAGGGAGTTTGGGAGTGGAGGAAGAGGTAGTGTTTGTTGGAGGTGTACGTTTGCTGAATTTGGGTGAAGGTGCATGGGCCGGAGGCTGCTGTGAGGTGGATGGCTGTTGGGTGGGTGTGTGCCTGTATTTGTGTACTTTGGGAGGAGGGATCACAGACACACTGGGAGAGGACACAGGGGATGTGTGCATGGTAGTGGAGGTGGTGAGTGCACGTGAGCGGTGTGTGGTGATGGGTATGCTGGTGATGGAGGTAGTGGATGAAGATGTAGTGCATGCAGGTGTGAGTGTAGAAGAGACTGAGAGGGAGGAGGAGGATGTTGAGGAGGGGGACATAGTGGAGGCAGTGGATGTTGGTGTGTCTGCATGGGGATGGTGCTTGTGTGAGTGCCGGTGGGATGTGTGGTGCTTATGTTTGCCATGTCCACTCTTGTGTGTTGATGATTGTGCATGCTGTTCTGATGGTGTGCTTCGGATAGGCTGAGGTACAGGGGATTGGGTCTGGGTGGAGGAAGTTGGAGGCGGGAGGCTGGACATAGGGACAATGGCTGCCATCAGTGCTGAGGCCAGAGCTTGAAATGCTCTCTGTTGGGCGGCCTGCCCAGAATGAATGCTCTCCAGGTATGCATTTGTTTGCTGCAAATGCCTCTCAACACCCTCAACATTCAAAATGGTAGATTGTCCAACAGTGAGGGATCTCAGGAGGTCAATAGCCTCCTCACTGAGGGCAACAGGGCTGACTGGGGCAGGGGCTGGGGTGCCTGGGGTAAAGGAGATGCCGAACCTCCTGGTTGAGTGGGCACGGGAAACTCGATGAGGGGCTGCTGGGAGGGCGGTGCTGGTAAGGGAATGGTGGTGGCTGTACCTGTTCATGCGGTGGTCACAGAGGTGCCCACCACCACAAGCTCCCATCAGAGGAGGAGTCGCTGTCGCTGGTGTCTGCTCCTGTCCCCGTCGTGGAGCTCCCCTCACCCTCCGTCCCATTGGTGCCTTCGGACTCCGTTACTTCACCCTCCAGGGCCATGTGGGATGCAGCTCCCTCCTGCTCCGGTGCCACTGCTCCTCCGCCATATGATGCTAATGTACACAAGGACAGGGTGACAATACAAAAAGGGGGAAAGACAGAGGAGACACATGGTCAATGCATGCAACGCCACTACCGTTGGTGGACACAACACACAGGGAGCAGCCCTATCCACTAAGCCATGCACTGACAGGGCTGGGGGAAAGCACATGCCCATAGCGGACTCTGTCAAGAACCATATTATGCACAGCTGGAACCCATGGGAGCCTGAATAGGTGTAGAGGGCAAATACCACCTTTGGGTTTGGAGTGGGAATGAGGCTGCAAATCAATGGATATACCTTTGCGCGTCTACCCTAGCCTAGGGGAACCCACAGCCCACCTCCCCCACCCAGACACCTCGTAATGCACGCAGAGTCGGCTGAATGAGAGTACACTCACCCCCTTGTGGGTGCTGTGATGCCCTCAAGCACCCATCCAACTCCGGATATGCCACCGCCAGGATCCGGTACATCAGGGGGGTCATGGTGTGACGGGTACCCCTTCCGCGTTGAAGGCCATCCCCAGCTGGGCCTCCGCTGTCTTCTTGCTCCAGCGGCGCAGGTCCTCCCATCTTTTCCGGCAGTGGGTGCTTCGTCTATGGTAGACCCCCAGGGTCCGCACTACATTGGCGATGGCACGTCAAATCCCCTTTTTCTGGTGGGCGCTGACCTAGAGGAAAAGTGAAATTGTAATGGATGTTACTCTCCCTTACAGTTCTTCTCACACATTGCCCACAATTCTCCCACCCTGGCCCAGACATACATACAAACACCATACTCACATGCTGGCCTGTCCCCCCTGTCTCTTCCATCCATGACACTCCATACAATCATGTGCCATCCACCATGCACACAGTTGACTCACCTGTTTGTCTGGGGGACCGTACAGTTGCGTGTACTATGGGAGGACCCTATTCACCAGTTTCTCCAACTCCTCCGCAGTGAAGGAGGGGGCCCTTTCCCCAGACACTGTAGCCATTGTCGCTTCCAGACACAGGTCACAGCAGAACTTGCAGTGTAGGTCCTCTCCTGTTGATGGTCAGGTATCAAGTGAGGGAACTGATAGAAAATGGCGGTCACGTCCACGGCAGTACGCACCGTCACTGCCGGCGTACATTGTCATTGGCTTCTGGAACCCATAGGGCCCAATGATAACCAATGCTGAATTGCACCGCGGTCTTCGCCCGCCTACCGCGACGGTGTACAACGCCAGAGCAATTACCTCATTTCCCCTTGTCCCACCTTACAGGTCAGACAGCCGCCATTTCAGGGGGCCACATGGCAGGCCAAATAACTGCGTCACACCTATTTAGGCAATGAATACAGACAGAAAAAGGCACATAGAGAAAAATTAACGTTTGTGCTAAACAGTCTTGTGAAACCTATGTGTTGTATGACCCTCTGCTCACCGTTCTCCTCCATAGGGCACGTCCGCTTGGGCAGGTGATGAGATGGTGGCATCCTCCGGTGTACAGACCCCTGGTGGACCTGTTGACAATGGAAGACAGACACATAATTATCACTTACAGACTTGATCGTGCAACAATCCAGGAACTGTGTGCCCAGTTGGGGCCTGACCTGATGTCAGCTATCCGCCATCCCATAGGAATACCCCCTCTAGTGCAGGTCCTGTCAGTACTCCATTTCCTGGGCGTGGGTCTTTTCAAACAACAGTAGCCATGGCATCAGGGATGTCCCAGCCAATGTTCTCTAACGTGTTGTCCAGAGTGTTATCTGCCCTGCTGAAACACATGTGCAGTAACATCATTTTCCCTCAGGTGGAGAATTTGCCCACAGTGAAAGGTGACTTCTATGCCTTGGGACATATCCCCAACATCATTGGTGCCATTGATGGTACACATGAGGCATTTGTCCCCCCCGCAGGAATGAACAGGTGTACAGAAACCAGAAAAGCTACCGGTCGATGAATGTGCAGATGGTGTGTTTGGCAGACCAGTACATCTCCCATGTGAATGCCAAGTATCCTGGCTCAGTGCATGACGCTTACATTTTGAGGAATAGCAGCATCCCTTATGTGATGGGCCAACTCCAGAGGCACAGTGTGTGGCTAATAGGTGAGCCTAAAGTCCCCATACAGTTTAATTTGCTGTCTGGGTATGGGAGATTCCCTAATGTTTGGAGGATGTCTAACAGTTGTCCCTCAATATTTGCAGGTGACTCTGGTTACCCCAACCTGTCATGGCTACTGAACCTAGTGAGCAATCCTAGGACAAGGGCAGAGGAATGCTACAATGAGGCACATGGGTGAACTAGGAGGATAATAGAGCGCACCATCGGCCTCCTGAAGGCCAGATTCCGGTGCCTCCATCTGACAGGTGGATCCCTATACTACTCACCGAAGGTGTGCCAGATCATCGTGGCCTGCTGTATGTTGCACAACCTGGCTTTGTAACGTCAGGTGCCTTTTCTGCAGGAGCATGGGCCTGATGCTGGTCTTGTGGTAGCTGTGGAGCCTCTGGACAGTGAAGAGGAGGAAGCAGAAGAAGATGTAGACAACCAAAACAACATCATCATACAATACTTCCAGTAAGACACAGGTAAGAGGATGGAACTGCTTCCCACATCTCATACTATTGTAGGAACTAGCATAAGTCTGCCTTTTTACCTCTGTGTATGGACCCTGACTTGTCACTTTGGCTTTCCATTTCACAGATCTGGGTCCCAATTTGTGCCCTCTGCTATGTTTACTGCTGGCCTACAGCTGTGTAACATTGGTATGTGAACAAGAACATTGACATTGCTATATGTCAGAGATGTTGCAATTACACATTTGTGAAAGCACAGACTGACTCCAGATTGTTTTGGATTCAAGGGTGTTTATTTCTGTGCTAATAAGTGGAGGGGGTATGAAATGGGCTGGGGTGATGGTGGAGGAATGTCCATGGCAGAGTCCAGTCACTTGGTCTCACAGGTGCGTTGTCCAACGGGGCATAGGAAGGGGAGTAATGGCAGTTCAAGGTGGACAGGGCGACAAAGTGGGACAGAAGGGTGACATTCAGGAGGGTCTTATTTCCTGGCAGGGGTCTTGGCAATGTTCTCTGTCTTGTTCCTGGATCTCAGGGACCATTTGCAGGGTGGTTCTCCTTCTGCAGGGGGTGGGGTGCTGGTGGCCTGTTGGTCCTGTGGTGGGGCCTCCTGTCCACTAGCGCCGGCAAAGGTGGAGGGTTGTTCTTTGGTGTGGCTAGTGTCAGGGGCCTGTTGTTGTGCCACTGCCTCCCTCATGGTGTTGCCCATGTCAGCCAGCACCCCTGCAATGGTGACCAGGATGGGGTAGATGTTTTTGAGGTCCTCTCTGATACACCAGGTACTGTCCCTCCTGCAGCCGCTGAGTCTCCTGAAACTTGTACAGTATCTGGCCCATGATCTCCTGAGAATGGTGGTATGCTCCCAGGATGTTGGTGAGTGCCTCCTGGAGAGTCGGCTCCCTGAGCCTGTCCTCCCCCTGTTGCACAGCAGTCCTCCCAGTTTCCCAGTTGTCCTGTGCCACTGTCCCCTGAACCGTGAGCCCACTGCCACTGACCCCAAATCCCTGATTGTCCTGTGTTTGTGGGGTTGCTTGGGGTCCCTGTAGTGGTGGACACACTGCTGATAGACGTGTCCTGGGACAGTGGCATGGGCCCACTGGGTGGGTGCTGTACTGGTGTTTCCTGAGGGAGGAGGGTCTGTGGTGGGTTGGGACTGTGTCAGGGTAACCAACTGTCCAGAGGTCCCTGATAGGCCAGGTTGGTCATTGTGATCAACCTGCTCCGAATAGCTGTGGCTCTACCCGGACGATTTCCTCCATCATGACCCTGAGCTCCTCCTCAGAGAACCTGGGATGTCGTTGAGGTGCCATGATGTGGTGTGGGTGATGTGTGAGATAGTGTGTGTTGTGATGTGTGAGGGGACGTGTTGTTGTGTGTTGTTTGAGGTGCGTGGATGTTGTGTAAGTAATGGTGTTTTGTGTCTGTGGATGCTGGTGTTGTTTAAGGTAGTGTCTCTCTCTGTACTGCTTAAAATGTTCTGGTTGTAAGGGTTTTTGGGTAAAGTGGGTGTGTGTTTTATATTGGATTGGGTGTGTGGGTGTGGTGTGTGTATGTGTATCAGGTGTGTGTATTCCGAATTGTCCAATGTGGTGGTGTTTTGTACATGTGTGTGTATTTTGAGTGCGGCGGTGTGCACAGCCAATGGTTTACCGCAGTTGAAAGACCGGCGTGTTGATTCGTGGGTCGTGATAGTGTGGGCGTATTCTTGTTGGCGTGACGGTGTCGGTTTTGTTATCACCAGTTTATCACTGACCTTTGGTGTGGCGGACTTGTGTGGGTGTCAGTATTGTGGCGGATTCTGAGCTATGGGTCGTAATACCTGTAGCGGAATTCTGCGGCTGCAGCGGTATGTTGGTGGTCTTCTGCATGGCAGTAAGCGTGATTTACCGCCAGGGTTGTAATGAGGGCCTCCATCTCTTCAAGAACCGAACCGGAATGATGCAGCCCGCCTTTCCGAATGAAGATCGACGCATCGCCTGGGTTGTGATTGGAAATTCAACCCAAAGCCCTACCGGATCGACACACAGCTGAGCCGGAATGATGCAGACCGACTTCCTGAGTGAAGATCTGACACAGCGCCTGCTGTGCGACCAGAAAATATGATGCAGGGCCTGCTAAATCGGCACACAGCCTATGACTTCGCCCCACATGCCCAAGATTTCCACGCATTGTCTCTGGGCATCATAAGAACCCTGCATGGCAGTGAAGACCCAAGACTGCGTGCCGGAAATTGACGCAAAGCATCGTCTGTGCCACATTGGAATATCTGATGCACACCTTATTTTTCCAGACATCTCCTCTTCTGTGATCTACATGCATGTAATTTTGACGCAAACCAGGTACTTTGTGCACACAAGAGACAGTGTTGATTTTTTATATCTAAAACTCTTTTTAATCTTGCAAAAGTGATATTTCAACTTGTGCTTATTGAATCTTTTTCATTTTGACCTTAATATAACTAGGGAAATATCATATATTTTTCTAAACTGTGTGGTGTATTTTTGTGGTGTTGTCACTGTGTTATTGCATGATTTATTGCACATTGCCTTCTAAGTGAAGCCTGACTGCTCAGTGCCAGGCTACCAGAGGGTGGGCATAGGATAATTTGGATTGTGTTGTTACTTACCCTGACTAGGATTGTGGTCCCTAAGTGGGCAAGGGTATATACCTCTGGGTGGGAAAGTACCCTCTTTTTGCCATGGTTACCCCCATTTTCTGCTTGATGTCAGTGTGCTTGACTGCGTTCACTGGGATCCTGCTAACCGGGTGTTACACTCCCTTTGGAAATAGGTGTTACAGACTTGGGAAAGATAGCCTCCCCAAGCCACTGGAAATGCTTTGAGGGGCACATGTGGTACCCTCCTTGCATAATCCAGTCTACACCGGTTCAAGGACCTGCTGCATGGATCGTCTCTCCTGTTCAGCTGTGTGGATCCTACATCATGGGTGATAGACTGAAGTGGTTCCGATGGTCCAGATGCCCTACTGTCCACCTTTGGTGGAGGTATGAGCTTGCCTCCCCACGCAAGACAGTACCCTGTGCACTGCATTTTCTGCAGTTGCCAAGTCTTATTGGCATCCTTCAACAAAGTTCTTCATGCATCTTGCAGCTCCCACCCCCATCACTCCTTCCTGTGACACACAGCTTTCTGTGTGGTTCTCCAGAGGCGTGGGAGCTTTTGTCGTCGTGCTGCATGGGCTTCTTTTTCACCTTCTTTGTCCCCGTGCCATGGGACTCCTGTGCACGCTGCCTGGTCTTCTGTGGGCTCTCTGAGTTGCTGAGAGCCCCCTTCGACTCCCCCTCAGGGGGAGAGTCCACCTGGTCTTTCCTGGTCACAGGCATCGCATTTTTCATTAACCGCGAGCTTTGCATTTACCAAGGCCTGTCGGTGGATTTCAGCAACGCAAACCAGACTGCAATCGTCCAAGCGGCATGGGACATCACTTGCAACAACCAGGAACCCGACTGTCTTCTTGGGTGCAGTACTGGCTGTCCTTCTTCACCAGTGGTTCTTCTTTTGCACCTTCATCCGGGTTAGCAGGGGCTCCTGTTCTTCCTGGACTCTTCTGTGCTTCTTGGACTTGGTCCCCTTCTTCCGCAGGTCCTCAGATCAAGGAATCCACTGTTGGTGTCTTGCAGTCTCTTCTGGTTCTTGCACAATCCTTCTTTGCGTGTCTGTGTGAATCTTGGAGACGTTTCTGTGATCTACTCTTACTTTCCTTGCCTACTTTCGCATTCCACTTTCTTAGTATATGGTTTGTGGGTGTCCCAAGCCCATTTCTAACAGTTGTGATTATCAATAATTGCACTGTTTTCTATCAGTTTTTATGCCTATTTCTGCATACTAGCATTTATAATTTGTGTATTACTTACCTCCTAAGGGAGTACAGTCGCTAGGGTATCTTTGGTTTTTGTGTCACCAAAATAAAGAACCTTTATTTTTGTAACACTGAGTATTTTCTTTAATGTGTGTGAGTACTGTGTGACTATAGTGGTATTGCATGAGCTTTGCATGTCTCCTAGCTAAGCCTTGGCTGCTCATCCACAGTTACCTCTAGAGAGCCTGGCTTCTAGACACTGCCTGCATTTTACTAATAAGGGATAACTGGACCTGGTATAAGATGTAAGTACCATAGGTACCCACTACAAACCAGGCCAGCCTTCTACATTGGTAGTGCAATGGTGGGATAAGTACTTTCAATTGCCTTATCACTCTGTCACCTGGTGCTTTCTATAGGAAGGACTACTCTATACCTAGTACAAGGGTCTAGTGTCTTACCTTTCCATTCTGAGAGACTAGAGGTTAGGTAGGTTAGATAACCCTACACCACCCTAACACACTCATCATGTCTGCAGCTGGACATAGTTCTGAGGTCATGGGTACTCTCTATGAAGGCATGACCTTCAGGGTATTGTGGGAGCTTTGTCTAGATAGTGTAGGAAGGTAGCCTCTTTCTAGCCTTGTTACCCCCACTTTTGTCCTGTTTGTGAGTATATGTCAGGGTGTTTTTACTGTCTCACTGGGATCCTGCTAGTCAGGGGCCCAGTGCTCATAGTGGAAACCCTATTTTGTCAGTGTGTTTGATATGTGTCACTGGGATCCTGCTAGCCAGGACCCCAGTGCTCATAAGAGTGTGCCTTGGATGTCTTCCCTGTGTGGTGCAAACTGTGTCACTGAGGCTCTGCTAACCAGAACCTCAGTGTTTATGCTCTCTCTGCTTTTAAAATTGTCACTGCAGGCTAGTGACTAATCTTACCAATTCTGATTGGAACACCCCTATAATTCCCTAGTATATGGTACCTGGATATTCAGGGTATTGGGGTTCCAGGAGATCCCTATGGGCTGCAGCATTTCTTTTGCCATGCATAGGGAGCTCAGACAATTCTTACACAGGACTGCCACTGCAGCCTGAGTGAAATAATGTCCATGTTATTTCACAGCCATTTTACACTGCACTTAAGTAACTTATAAGTGACCTATATGTCTAACCCTCACTTAGTGAAGGTTAGGTGGAAAGTTACTTAGTGTGAGGGCACTCTGGCACTAGCCAAGGTGCCCCCACATTGTTCAGGGCAATTTCCCCGGACTTTGTGAGTGCGGGGACACCATTACACGTGTGCACTACATATAGGCCAATACCTATATGTAGCATCACTATGGTAACTCCGAACATGACCATGTAACATGTCTAGGATCATGGAATTGTCCCCCCAATACCATGCTGGTATTGGGGGGACAATTCCATGCATACCCGGGGCTCCAGCATAGAGCCTGGGTACTGCCAAACTAACTCTCTGGGGTTTTCTCTGTAGCTACCACTGCTGCCAACCCTCAGACAGGTTTCTGCCCCCCTGGGGCCTGGGCAGCTCAGTCCCAGGAAGGCAGAACAAAGGATTTCCTCTGAGAGAGGGTGTTACACCCACTTCCTTTAGAAATAGCTGTGAAGGGCCTGAGAGGAGTAGCCTCTCCTGGCCTCTGGAAATGCTTTGAGGGGCACAAATGGTGCCCTCCTTGCATAAGCCAGTCTTCACCGGTTCAGGGATCCCCCCAGCCCTGCTCTGGCGCAAAACTGGACAAAGGAAAGGGGAGTGACCACTCCCCTGACCAGCACCTCCCAAGGGGAGGTGCCCAGAGCTCCTCCAGTGTGTCACAGACCTCGGCCATCTTGAATGCAGAGGTGTGATGGCGCAATGGACACCTCTGAGTGGTCAGTGCCAGCAGGTGACGTCATAGACCCCTCCTGATAGGTGCTTACCTTTCTCTGTCGCCAATCCTCCTCTGAGGGATATTTAGGGTCTCTCCTGTGGGTTTCTTATCAGATAACAAATGCAAGAGCTCACCAGAGTTCCTCTGCATTTCTCTCTACAACTTCTGCCAAGGATCGACCGCTGATTGCTCCAGGATGCCTGCAAAACCGTAACAAAGTAGCAAGAAGACTACCAGCAATATTGTAGCGCCTCATCCTGCTGGCTTTCTCAACTGTTTCCTGGTGGTGCATGCTCTGAGGGCTGTCTGTCTTCACCCTGCACTGGAAGCCAAGAAGAAATCTCCTGTGGGTCGACAGAATCTTTTCCCTGCCAACGCAGGCACCAAACTTCTGCATCACCAGTCCTCTGAGTCCCCTCTCATCTTGATGAGCGTGGTCCCTGGAACACAGGAGCTGGATCCAAGTGTCCCTGACAGTCCAGTGGCCTTTCTGTCCAAATGTGGTGGAGGTAAGTCTTTGCCTCCCCACGCCACACAGTAATCCTGTGTACTGAGTGAACTGCAGCTCCTAGAGCTTCTGTGAACTTTTGCAAGACTTCGTTCATGCACAGCATAGCCCAGGTCCCCAGCACTCTGTCCTGCATTGCCCAACTTGCTGAGTTGGGCCCCGACTTCGTGGGACCCTCTTTTGTTGTGCTGAGTCGACCATTGTGCTCAGATTATCTGAATGCCTGTTCAGGTGCTTCTGCGGGCGCTGCCTGCTTCTGCATGGGCTCTCTGTGTTGTTAAGTGCCCCCTCTGTCTCCTCCTCCAAGGGGTGACCTCCTGGTCCTTCCTGGGTCCTTGCAGCACCCAAAACCTTCAACCATGACTCTTGCAGCTAGCAAGGTTTGTTTGCAGTATTTCTGCGTGGCAACAACTCTGCATCCTCCAGCACACCGTGGGACATCTTCTGACCAAAGGAGAAGTCCTGGCACCTTCCGTTGTTGCAGAATCTTTGGTTTCTTCCATCTGGAGGCAGCCCTTTTGCACTTTCATCCAGGGTTTAGTGGGCTCCTGCCCCCCCGGACACTTGCGTGACTCTTGGACTTGGTCCCCTTCCTTTACAGGTCCTCAGATCCAGGAATCTCTCTACAGTGCTTTGCAGTCAGTTGTTGTCTTTGCAGAATCCCCTATCTCGACTTAACTGTCTTTCTGGGGTGGTAGGGTAACTTTACTCCTACTTTTCAGGGTCTTGGGGGGGGGATGTCTTGGACACCCTTATTGTTTTCTTACACTCCCGGTGACTCTCTACACACTACACTAGGCCTGGGGTCCATTTGTGGTTCGCATTCCACTTTTGGAGTATATGGTTTGTGTTGCACCTAGGCCTGTTGTCTCCTATTGCATTCTATTGTGTCCTACAGTGTTTGCACTACTTTTATAAGGGCCATATGTACGACCACTTTTTCCCATAGACACAGAATGGGTAAAAACCTTTGCTTCATCTGGCCCCAAGTGTTTTACTTACCTGATTTTGGTTTCTGTGTATATTTTGTGTATATTACTTATCTCCTAAGGGAGAATATCCTCTGAGATAGTTTTGGCATATTGTCACTAAAATAAAGTACCTTTATGTTTAGTTACTCTGAGTATTATGTTTTCTTATGATATAGTGCTAAGTGATATAAGTGGTATAGTAGGAGCTTTGCACGTCTCCTAGTTCAGCCTAAGCTGCTCTGCTATAGCTACCTCTATCAGCCTTAGCTGCTAGAACACTTCTAATCCACTAATAAGGGATAACTGGACCTGGCACAAGGTGTAAGTACCACTAGGTACCCACTATAAGCCAGGCCAGCCTCCTACAGAGCTGAAACTGGACATGGGTAAGAATCCAAATAAGAATTTCCCTTTGAATCTCCTTTTCCAGGATGAACTAAAACAGGCTGGTAGCCAGGAGGGGGAGGAAGAAATAGATTCTCATCCTAATGAATTAGAGGAAAATCTTCCAGGTTCAGGGGAGGGTTCTTCCAAGGATCTGGTACCTAGTATACCCACGATTGTAGCTGGTAGTGAGAGGAGAAGCCACACAGGTAGAGTTCCCTTTACACCCAGAAGACAGGTAGCTAGGGTCATCAAGACTAGGGAAAGATCCACCTCTGCCCATTCCTATATCACCTGAGTGCCTGAGGGATCACAGAGCACAACTACAGGAGATTACTCCATATATAGGGAACTCAGAAAGCTGAGACTGGAGGAGGCCAGGCCGAGGCTGCAGCAGCAACAGCTAGACCTAGATAGGGAGGTCTTGGCAGTGGAAAGGGAAAGGTAGGGGTTGGTAATGGTAGCAGAAGAAGCAGTTTCAGGGATTATAGAGTCAGGGAGGGCTCCATAGATTCCAGCAACCTGCACAAAATATTCCCCTCATACAAGGTTGGGCATGACATATATAAGTGGTTGCTGCACTTGGGAGGGTCTGTAAAGTTCAGAGGGTCCCTCAAAGGCAGTGGACTGCTCTTCTCTGGTTGTTCTTCTCTGACAAGGTGAGGGATAGACTTCTCACTGTCTGAGAAAAGGATGCAGACAACTACAGTATTCTGAAATCAGCTCTTTTGGAAGGTTTTGGTCTCACCATTGAACAGTGTGGATCAAGCTCATGGGAGCCAATAAAAGAGGCCTCACAGGACTGGGTTGACTTTATGGACTGTTCTGTTAAAGCTTTAGACGGCTGGTTACATGGCTGTAAAGTGTCCGGCTATGAGGACTTGTACAATCTGTTGTTGAGAGAGCATATTTTGAATAACTGTGTGTCTGATGTGTTGCACCAATACTTGGTAGACTCAGTTGCGACCTCTCCCCAAGAATTGGGAAAGAAGGCAAACAAATAGGTCAGAACAAGGGTGAGCAGAAAAGCTTATACAGGGGGTGACCAAGACAAGACAAAGGATGGAAAGTCACATGACAAAGGTGGGGACAAGGATAAAAACAAAGAGTACTCATCAGGCCCTACAAAACTCTTCTGGGGTGGGTCTAAATCCTCTTCTAACAACCATCAGAATAAAAGGCCTTGGTGCTATATCTGTAGCAATAAAGGCCACCACAACCCCCACTGCTTCAACTAGTGTCCCCAACAATAGAAGTGTTGGTGGGAAAATTAACACTATAAATAGTCAAGCCAAGGGTGTAGCAGGGCTCACTCTGGGAAATCTAGTGGGGGTTGGTTTAGTTAGGGAAACCACAGAGGCTGTTTTAGTCTCTGATGGTGACATTGACCTTGCCACCCTTGTTGCTTGCCCCCTTAATATGGACAAGTACAAGCAACAACCCCTAATAAATGGTGTTCAGGTTGAGGCCTATAGGGCCACAGGTGCCAGTGTCACAATGGTGACTGAAAAACTGGTGCCCCTGAGCAACACCTACTTGGTCATCAGTACCAAGTGACTGATGCCCATAACAACACTGTAAGCCACCTAATGGCAGATGTTGATCTCAGCTGGCGGGGTGGTTACTGGCCCTAAAAAAGTTGTGGTGTCCACAGATCTACTTGTAGATTGTTTACTAGGGAACGCCTTGGAGACTCCAGCTTGCATTGAAGTGGAGTTGGAGGCCTATGCAGCCATGCTGGGCATATCTTTGCTTTGACTAGGGCTCACGGCAAGACGCAAAGAGGACAGGGAAAATTGGATCCTGAAAATATGGACCACAAGCTTCCCAAAAGCAGGGGTAGAAAGGGTAAAAAGTTATCCACTATCCCTCCCTCTACTGATGATTCCCCCTTTGAGGAGGAGTCAACTCCCTGGACAGAACCTACACCTGAAACACTTCAGGCTGATACAGCTTAACTCTTAGGGGAGGGGGGCTGCCAGGGAGAGGAGTTAAGTGTGGCTCAAAAGACTTGTCCCACACTTGATGGTTTGAGGCAGCACGCTGTCAAAGAAGAGGCAGGGGATATCAGTGGCACCCATTTTGCCTACAGGGAGGTACCCCAAAAAGGAGTGGGCTATAGCCCCTTTGAAATTCTCTTTGTCACCCTGTTAGGGATCCATTAGCTCCTGTAAAGGAGGGTTGGGAGCAACCACTGAAGTCCCCTAAACAAGATATAATGGATTATGTGCTTGGCCTAAGATCCAGAATGGCTGAGTACATGAAGAAGGCCACTAACAACCTTCAGGCAAGCCAAGAATTGCAGAAGCAATGCCATAACTGGAAGGCTGTCCTGACAGTGTACCAACCAGGGCAGAAAGTGTGGGTCCTGGAGCATGTGGCACCAAGGGCACTGTAAGACAAATGGTGTGGACCACACACCATCCTGGAAAATAAGGGTGAAGTCACTTATTTAGCTGACCTTGGCCCTCCTAGAAATCCTCTCAGAGTACTTCATGTGAACCAACTAAAGTCCAACTATGACAGGGCTGACTTAACCCTGCTCATAGACACTGATGAGGGACAGGAGGAAGAGAGTGACCCTCTCCCTGATCTCTTCTTCAACACTGGAGCTGATGGCTCAGTGAATGGAGTAGTTCTTGCAGATTGTCTTTCTGAAGAGCAGAAGGAGGATTGCAGGAACTTCCTGGGCCAATTCTCTGAATTGGCAGGCATCCTTACTGAATCTCAGAAGAACTGCAGGAACCTCCCAGGATAGTTCTCCGAACTGTTTTTCTCTGACACCTGGTCACACTACATGGTGTAAACACACCATTGACACAGGAGACAGGTTGCCTATTAAAAGTAAATTTATAGGCAACCTGATCATGTTAGAGATTGCATCAAGGCTAAAGTCTAGAAGATGCTTGACCTAGGAGTGATTGAGAACTTGGACAGCCCCTGGCCTAGCCCAAAACCTCACTCCCAAAATGGGAAAAGAAAGATTAGGTTTTGTGTAGATTATAGAGGTCTAAACACATTCACAAAGACTGATGCTCACTCTATACCCGAGAAGATGAACTAATAGATACACTGGCATCTGCCAAGTATCTAAGCACTTTTGACTTGACTGCAGGGTATTGGCAGATCATATTGTCACAAGATGCAAAACCCAAAACTGCTTTCTCAACCATTGGAGGGCAGTATCGGTTTACAGTTATGCCCTTTGGTTTAAATAATGAACCTGCCACTTTTCATAGGTTGGTGAATACAGCCCTCCAAGGCCTGGAAGCCTCTAGTGTAACACACCTAGATGATATTGCTGTCTTAAGCTCCAGCTGGGAGGATCACCTCGTCCACCTATGGAAAGTCTTAGAGGCTCTGCAAAAGGCAGGCCTTACTATCAAGGCTTCAGAGTGCCAGATAGGGCAGGGGAAGGTGGTTTACCTGGGACACCTGATAGGTGGGTAACAGATTCAACCACTGCAGGGAAAGATTCAGACTATTTAGACTAGACTCCCCCTACAACACAGACCCAGGTCAGTGCCTTTCTTGGTCTCACTGGGTATTACAGGAGGTTCATCAAGAATTATTGCTCCATTGTTGCCCCTCTTAATGACCTCACCTCAAAGAAGATGCCTAAAAGGGTATTACGGACAGCCAGCTGTCAAGAAGCTTTTGAGGAGCTAAAACAGGACATATGCTCTGCACTTGTTCTAAAAAAGCCCAAACTACTCTAAGAATTTCATAGTGCTTCAGAGGTAGGTGTGGAGTAGTTCTTTCACAACTTAATACAGAGGGCAAGGAACAATCAGCAGGAGGTTGACACCCAGAGAAAAGCGCTGATCAGCTATAGAGAGGGAGGCCTTTGCTGTGGTCTGGCCCTTGAAGAAGTTGAGACAATACCTCTACTCACTTCATTGTTCAGACAGGCCACAAACCTCTCTTATGGCTTAAGCAGATGAAAGGAGAAAACCCCAAACCATTTCCCTACAGGGGATGGATTTTACAGTGGAACATAGACCTGGGAGTAACCACTCCAATGCAGATAGACTCTCCAGATATTTCCACTTAGACAATAAAGACTCATCTTGGCAAGGTTAGCCATATTGCCCTTCATTTGGGAGGTGACGTAGGAAAGTAGCCTCTTTCTAGCTTGGTTACTCCCCTTTTGGCCTGTTTGTCAGCGTGTTTGACTGTGTCTACTGGGATCCTGCTAATCAGGACCCCAGTAGTTATGCTCGCTCCCTTCAATTATGGTTGTTGCATACTGTTAACTCAGTATTTCACCCACAATTTGCATACTGGTGCCCCCTTGTACGTCCATAGTATATGGTACTTAGGTACCCAGGGCATTGGGGTTCCAGGAGATCCCTATGGGCTGCAGCATTACTTTTTCCACCTATAGGGAGCCCATGGAAAGGCTTCTGCAGGACTGCCATTGCAGCCAGCATGAAAGGGTCACCGCACCAGGTCACTTATAAGTCACACCTATAGCCGGCCCTCCAGCTCAGGGGGGAGGGTGCAGAGTACCTGTGTGTGAGGGCACCCCTAGCAGAGGTGCCCCTACAACCTCAAGAACCATTTTCCCAGATTTTGTGAGTGCAGGGATTCCATTTTGCCCATGTACTGGACATAGGTCACTACCTATGTCCAGCTACATAATGGTAACTCCGAGCATAGGCATGTTTGGTATGAAACATTCAGGAATCATACCTCCATGCTTTTGCAAGCATTGATTTTATGATCTATTGCACTCTGGAGGCTCCTTAGAGGACCCCCAGTACTGCTTGTGTAGATTTGTGAGGTTTACTAGGAAGCCCCAGCTGCTGCCACCTCACAAACAGGTTTCTGCCCTACTGTTGCTTGAGAAGCTCAAGCCCAGGAAGGCAGAACAAAAGATTCTCTTTGGGAGAGGGGTGTTACACCCCCTCCATTTGGAAATATATATTACAGGCATGGGAGTGGTAGCCTCCCCAGGCTACTGGAAATGCTTTGAAGGGCACATTTGGTGCTCTCCTTGCATATTCCAGTCTGCACTGGTTCAGGGACCCCCAGTCCCTGCTCTGGCGGGAAACTAGACAAAGGAAAGGGGAGTGACCACTCCCTGTCCATCACCATCCCGGGGGTGGTGCTCAAAGCTCCTCCAGCGGGTCTCTGGGTTTTGCCATCTTGATAGTCTCCCACTCTGAGCAGTAAGAGAGGTACCAGGATCCCACAGTTGTCCCCAAAGCAGCACAACCATATGTCAGTGGAGAGCTTAGGGTATGGTTCTGAATTTTGATAGCTGTTGGTAGCCTCTTCTCAGTGCTGGACTTCATGAAACCACTGCCCTTGGCATGGAAGACAGACCACATGGCCAAAAGCAAAGAAGGCCAGTTGACTCTGTTGGTCATGGTGGGGTTACTCAAGTGCTGGGTAAATACTGTGGATAAGCTAGCTTTTGCCCTAGCAAAGTTAGGGATAGAGGAGGTGGATATTTCACTATAGAAACTAGCAGAGGGAGAGGGCAAATACACCCCTAGACGGAGGTTTTAAATTAAAATGGGTCCAGTTACTGTTGGGATGGGTCAACTGCCCGGAGACAGTGACCCTGACAAGAAGATGTAAGGGAGAGTAGGCCCTGCAGTAGTGCAGCCAGTTTTCCTCACTGTCTTCCTCGCCTGACAAGCCAGGAAAACTCTCACAAGAATGGGCTGAGTCTCCTGGGTGTGTTGGCTGGAGGAGGGGTTTTGTGAGAAAACTGGACTGATTGCATGAGGCCCCCTCACTTTTTGCCCCCTTTTTAACCTGATACTAGTATTTTCTGACCTTGATTGTGCCCTAGGCACTGATAACCAGTCAAAGGGGCAGCGCTCTGTTTAAAATGGTATAAGCAAATTAGGCATAATTATAAATGGCTCTGAGACCCTACCTATAAGTCCCTAGTAGATGATAAAGCATGTAGGTTTAGGGACCCCAGTGTAGTCGGGCACCCACGGGTGCAATGATGTAGTTTCTGGTGTCATTGTAAAAGCAGGCCTGCCTTGCAGGCATCTTTTAAATTAAAGTTAACCCCAAATTAGACTTTGAACTACCTTATTTTTACATATTTCACCCCTAAGGTCTGCCCTAGGTGCCCCAAGGTTTGGGTTTGGTATAACAATAAGCAGGGACTTCATAAAATATGTTTTATAAGCCCTGGTGAGAGAAAAGCAGCCTTATTCATTCTCTCCATTGTAGTACATCATCTCCATAGGCTAACATTGGGAGGTTTTATTTAAAAATAATAAAGTCTCACTTCCACTAGAAAAGAGATAAATGTGTTTGATATTTAAATTAAAAGTTAGAATACATCTAACAGTTTTCCAAGGGTGGATTTATTATAACTAGTAAGTAAAAAGAGTTTTAGAACTCGACATTACCAAAATCACCCCTATAGTACCCTTTCCTGCTTGGTCAGTTTCTGGCAGATTGTGTCAAGCTACCTTAATGAGGTTTGAAGTGCCCTGGGCTGAAAAATAGGAAGCATCTGGAGGAAGGAGATTGCTGCAGCAGATGGCAGAGCATGATGGGGTAGAATGGCCAAACTGGTTTTCAAAGGAGGGAAAGCCACCTGGGACAGGAGCTGGAATTCCTTAATTTCCTGCTCCCCCAGCCAAATGGGAGCCCCAGTAGTTAGATTAGGAGAGGGGCTGGAAGGGGTGTGTTTGGAAAACATAGTCTTACTAGTGGGTGTGATCAGCCAGATGTAACTTCCAAGGAGATATTTTCTCCATGTTGGTTTTTGCGTAATGTTTATTTCTGGTATTGATTTTCTTGCCACACTTCACAGTGAAGTGGCCACCCCAGAGGGTGGCACCCTGCACCCTATTAGTCAGGGATGCCCACTTGCATACCAACCCAGAAGAAAGGATAAATATTGCAGAGCTGCCGGAAGAAGATACTGGTGAAGAAGGACTGCCCTGCTGAACTCATGGTCTGCACCTGAAGGACTGCACCCAAAGCTGCACGCTTTGGACTTCACCAAGAAAAGGACTTTGCTTGCTTCTGCAACTCCAGACGTGGACTCCCTGTAAGCTACAGGTACAAAGGAACTGACCAGAGAGAGTCCACTGCATCAAATCGTGTAAGAAGAGCTCAGCCGACTTGCGTCCAATGGCCATTTGAGGATTCTGACCAGGTGCATTCTAGGAACTGTAGTCCCAAATTCCAAGGAGCAACTCAGAGCTTCTGGAACCTTGGATCAAGTTTGTGGATACTTCAAAGACCCGAAAATGACTTCTGGAAGAAGATCCAGAAGTTTGGGGAACTTTTGTAGCAACTTTGTGAAGGCTCTATAAGGTGACCGACCCATAGACGAGAGTTAAGCTAGGTTAGTCCCCCTGAAGCTTCGGAGCTTTTCCCCAATGACAAGACTTCCAGGTGTTGCCCGGGACCTGGTGCTGAGCCAAGCCAACGGTCTTGCATTGCTAGCCGGCCTGCAGAGGAGCCTCGATCGGCGACGACAGAAAAAGCTCCAAAAAAGAGACTAAGGGGGTCATTAAGAGTTGGCGGACATACACATCAGTCTGCCAATCTCCTGACGAGGAGACCACTGCAGTGCTGGTGGTTTTCCCACCTGTCCCATCACAACTTTCCCACTGGGCTGACTGGCGAAACAAAGGTTTCCGGCGGTCAGCCCAGTGGGAATGGTGTTGCAGCATTGTTCCTGGCTCATAATTGAGACGGCTGCAATGCAGCAGCTTGCAGGGGGCACCAGCACCCTTGAAATGCGCACTGTCTGCACAGAAGACAGTGCATATTTGAAGGATACTGGGCAGGGGGACACCTGCACTGCCCATCCCACTGTGGCCCCCTGCACTTCTTCTCCGCCAGCCTTTCCATGGTGGTGAAACCGCATGAAAAGGCTGCAGGAGAACAAGGTTGTAATCAGCAGGGAGGCACTGAACTCAGCACAACCCTGACTGATTACAACCAGGACCGCCATCAGCTCACTGGGATCTTGGCTCCTGATGGGGACAGCCACCATCCTCACAATGTGGCGGTTGAACCTCCACAGCCACGGCGGTCCGACTGCCACAGCGATTCTGGTGGTCTACCTCAATGTTTGACTTTGCTCCGCTCAAGCGCAATCAGATGTCACCGGTTGGAGACAGGTGTGTAAAGCACTTATTATCAACAAAACAGTAAATAAGTGAAACACAACATACTATAAAAATCCAAAACCAATTTACAAAAATTTTAAATATTTGTATTTTTGAAATGACACCAAAATGACAAAAAATCAATGTAGGGAACCAGAGATATGAATGTCGAAAGATTAAAAGTAAAACTAGCGCTTAGAAGCAAACGGTGCTCAAAGGGTTAAATAAAAAAGTCACACTGGACTTCAGAGGAGCCTCGATCGTCGATGACAGAAAAAGCTCTAAAAAAGAGACTAAGGGTGTCATTAAGAGTTTGGCAGACATACACATCCGTCTGCCAATCACCTGACGAGGAGACCACCGCAGTGCAGGTGGTTTTCCCAAGTCCAGAGTTCAGGCCACCCATGATGAAACACTGTTACACTTACTTTCAGAAATTGTTCTTGATTCAGGAAAGTGGTCCACAGCACCAGCCATGGGTTCAGAGGCTCTGGCTTACCTCAAAGGGTCTGGGACTACAACTCCCACACGGCACCTCTTCAACTTAAGGATCTTTTTATAGCAGTTGCTCCAAATGTCTCCAAATTTCTGGATCATTTTCCAGAGGTCCAACCCGGGTCTTTGAAGCATCCACCAACTTGATGCAAGGTACCAGAAGCTCTGGGTTGCTCCTTGGGTGTTGAGATCACAATTACCAGAATTCACCTTGTCAGAATCCTCAAATCTTCACTGGATGCTGATCAGCTGGACATTTCTTGCGGGACTTGATGCAGGAGATTCTGGTCAGCTCTTTTGTACCTGTAGCATACAGGGTGTCAACTCCTGGAGTTGCAGAAGCAAGGAAAAGTCCTTTTCTTGGTGAAGCCCAAAGCATGCACCTGCTGCAGTCCTTCTGAGCGCAGTTCTCCAGGTGCAGACCAGGAGTTCAGCGGGGCAGTACATCTTCTCCAGTACCTTCTTCCAGGAGGGATTTGAATTTCTGGGCAGCTCTGCCATATTTATCCTTGCTCCTGGGATGGCTAGCAAAGGGGCACCCCTGATCAATAGGGTACAGGGAGCAACCCTTTGAGGTGACCACTTCCTACGATGCGCAGCAGAAATCAATCCCTGAAAGCAACATTATTTAATAATCCAACGTGGAGGAAATCTCTCAGTGGAGGTTACATCTGTCTGAGCCCACCCACTGGAATGACTTCATTTTCCTAGCACACCCTTTCCAGCCCCTCTCCTAATCCAATTTCTGGAGCTCCCATTTGGCTGAGGGAACAGGGAATAGAGAAGGCCTAGTTTCTGTCCTAAGTGATTTTACCTCTTTTGTAGACCAGTTTGGCTATTCTTCTCCCATCCTGCTCTGCTATTTGCTGCATCAGTTCTCCTCCCACCAGATACTTCCTTTGTCTCAGCCCAGGCCACTTCACACCTCATTAAGACAGTTTGGATCAGGCTGTCAGAGGCTGACCAATCAGGAAAGGGCACTATAAGGATGAATTGGGTAACTTTCAGAAATAGTTCTAAAACTCTTTCTCTGTGCTAGTTTTAATATATTAAACCTAGGCAAGCTGTTGTATGCATTATAACATTTAATTTTATACTAAATTCAATATATTTAGCTCCTCTCTGTCAGAAAAAAGACTTCGGCCCTCATTACAACCCTGGCGGTAAATCCTGCTATCCGTGTGCTGAAGGTAGCCAACATACTGTTGCGGCAGCGGAAATCCGCTACAGGTATTACAACCCACATCTCGTAATCCGCCACAATACAGACACCCATACAGGTCCGCCACACCAAAGGTCAGTGATAAACTGGCAATACCAAAACCTACACTGTCACTCCAACAAGAATACGCCCACACTATCACGACCCACAAATCAACGCAGTGGTCTTACGACCGTGGTAATCCATTGGCGGTACAGACCGCCGCGCTCAAAATACACACACATTTACAAAACACAACCAAATTGGACAATTCCAAATACACACACCGTATACACATATACACACCACTCCCACACACTCACACCACTATAAAACACACACCCAAAAACCCTTACAACACATTTTTTTTGAAAAAGCTGAGAGAGAGAGAATAGCAAACACAACACCAACATCCACAGGCACACAATATCATCGCACATACAACATCCATGCACCTCAAACAACACACACCAACACAACACATCACACAGCACAATAAACAGCACCTCACACATCACCCACACAACATCATGGCACCTCAAAGACACCCCCGGTTTTCTGACGAGGAGCTCAGGGTCATGGTGGAGCAAATCATCCGGGTAGAGCCACAGCTTTTCGGATCACAGGTGCAGCAGACCTCCATTGCTAGGAAGATGGAGCTATGGCGAAGAATCGTCGACAGGGTCAACGCAGTGGGACAGCATCCAAGAACACAGGATGACATCAGGAAGAGGTGGAACGACCTACGGGGGAAGGTGCGTTCAGTGGTATCCCGACACCAGATTGCTGTACAGAGGCCTGGCGGTGGACCCCCACCTCCTCCCCTACAACTAACAACATGGGAGGAGCAGGTCTTGGCAATACTGCATCCTGAGGGCGTCGCAGGAGTAGCAGGAGGACTGGATTCTGGTAAGTCATTTCTTGTTTACCAAATACCCAATGCACAAGATGGCACACACAGATACTAAAACTATGCATTTACACCCCAACAGGACCCATACCCAACGTCACCAGATAGGAGGTGCCAGACATATCCAGTCTCCCCACAGAAGAGGCCCACAGTGATGACAGCAGATCTGCACGCCTGGATCAAGATGATCAGCCCAGCCCATCAGGGACCTCTGGACAGTCGGTTCCCCCGCCACTGTCACAAGCCACCACAGACCCTCCCCCCTCAGGAAACACCACCACAGCACCCACCCAGAGGACCCATGCCACTGTCCCCAGGACACGTCAATCAGCAGTGTGTCCACCACTACAGGGACCCCAGGCAAACCCACCAACCCAAGACAATCAGGGACCTGGGGTCAGTGGCATTGGACACACTGTTCAGGGGACAGAGGCACAGGACAACAGGGAAGCTAGAAGGACTGCTGTGTGACAGGGGGAGGACTAGCCCAGGGAACCGACACTCCACAAGGCACTCTCCAACATCATGGGAGCACAGCACCATTCCCAGGAGACCATGGCCACGGTACTGGCCAAGTTTCAGGAGACCCAGCGGCTGCAGGAGGAACACTACCTTTTTGACGTCCATAAACACAACCCTGGTCACCATTGCAGGGGTGCTGGCAGACCTTGTCAACATCATGAGGGACACAGTGGCACACAAACGGGCCCCTGACACTAGCCTGGATGATGAACAGACCTCCACCTCCGCCGGCGCTAGTGGACAGGAGGGCACCGCCACAGGAATAACAGGCCACCAGCACCCCACCCCCTGCAGAAGGAGAACCACCCCGCAAACAGTCCCTGAGATCCAGGAACAGGACAGCCAACATTGCCAAGACCCCAGCAAGGAAATAAGACCCTCCTGAATGTCACCCTTCTGTCCCACTTTGTCACCCTGTCCACCTTAAACTGCCATTGCTCCCCTTCCTATGCCCCATTGGACAATGCACCTGTGAGACCAAGAGACTGGACTCTACCATGGACATTCACCCACCATCACCCCAGCCCATTGCACACCCCTCCACTTTTTAGCACGGAAATAAACACCCTTGAATCACAAATTAATCTGGAGTCAGTCTGTGCTTTCACAAATGTGTAATTGCAACCTCTCTAAAATATAGCAATGACAATGTACTTGTTCACATACCAATGTTACACAGTTGTTGGCCAGCAGTAAACATAGCAGACGGCACAAAGTGGGACCCAGATCTGTGAAATGGAAAGCCAGAGTGACAAGTCAGGGTCCATACACAGAGGTAAAAAGGCAGATATATGCTAGGTCCTACAATAGTATTAGATGTGGGAAGCAGTGCCATCCTCTTACCTGTGTCTCACTGGAAGTATTGCATGATGATGTTGTTACGGTTGTCTAAATCTTCTTCTTCTGCCTCCTCTTCTTCTCTGTCCACACGCTCCAAAGCTGCCACAAGACCACCATCAGGCCCATCCTCCTGCAGAAAAGGCACCTGGCGTCACAAAGCCAGGTTGTGCAACGTACAGCAGGCCATTATGATCTGGCACACCTTCTTCAGTGAGTAGTACAGGGAGTCATCTGTCAGATTGAGGCACCAGAATCTGGCCTTCAGGAGGTCGAAGGTGTGCTCTATTATCCTCTTAGTTCGCCCATGTGCCTCATTGTAGCATTGCTCTGCCCTTGTCCTGGGATTCCTCACTGGGGTCAGTAGCCATGACAGGTTGGGGTAGCCAGAGTAACCTGCAAATATCGAGGGACAACTGTTAGACATTCACCAAACACTGGGGAATCTCCAAAACCCAGACAGCAATTGAAACTGTGTGGGGACCTTGGGCTAACCTATTAGCCACACACGGTGCCTCTGGAGTTGCCTCATCACATAAGGGATGCTGCTATTCCTCAAAATGTAAGCGTCATGCACAGAGCCTGGATACATGGCATTCACATGGGAGATGTACTGGTCTGCCAAACACACCATCTGCACATTCATTGAATGGTACCTTTTCCGGTTTCTGTACACCTGTTCATTCCTGCGAAGGGGGGGGGGGCAAATGCCACATGTGTACCATCAATGGCACCAATTATGTTGGGGATATGTCTCAAGGCATAAAAGTCACGTTTCACTGTGGGCAGATCCACCACCTGAGGGAAAACGATGTAGTTGCGCATGTGTTTAAGCATGGCAGATAACACTCTGGACAACACGATAGAGAGCATTGGCTGTGACGTCCCTGATGCCATGGCTACTGTTGTTTGAAAGGATCCACTGGCCAGGAAATGGAGCACTGACAGGACCTGCACTAGAGGGGGGATTCCTGTGGGATGGCAGATAGCTGACATCAGGTCTGGCTCCAAGTGGGCACACAGTTCCTGGATTGTGGCACGATCAAGTCTGTAAGTGATAATGATGTGTCTGTCTTCCATTGTCGACAGGTCCACCAGGGGTCTGTACACCAGAGGATGCCACCATCTCATCACCTGCCTCAGCGGACGTGCCCTATGGAGAAGAAGGGTGAGCAGAGAGTCATTCGCCACGCAGGTTTCACAAGGCTTTTTAGCAAAAACTTAAGTTTTTCTCTATGTGCCTTTGTCTGTCCGTATTCATTGCCTAAATAGGTGTGACACACTCAGTTGGCCTGCCATGTGGCCCCCTGAAATGGCGATTGCCTGACCTGTGAGGTGGGACATGGGGAAATTACGTAACTGCTCTGGCGTTGTGCAGTGTCGCGGTAGGCGGACGAAGACCACTGCGTAATTCAGCATTGGTTATCGTTGGGCCCTATGGGTACCAGGAGCCAATGACAATGTACGCCGGCGGTGACGGTACGCACTGCTGCGGACGTGAATGCCATTTTCTATTTGTTCACTCACTTGATACCTGACCTTCAAAAGGAGAGGACCTACATTGCAAGTGCTGCTGTGACCTGCGTCTGGAAGCGACAATGGCTACAGTGTCTGGGGAAAGGGCTCCTGCCTTCACAGCAGAGCAGTTGGAGAAACTGGTGGATGGGTCCTCCCCAGTACACGCAACTCTACGGTCCTCCAGATAAACAGGTGAGTAAACTGTGTGCATGGTGGATGGCACATGATTGTGTGGAGTGTCATGGATGGAAGAGACGGGGGTGGCAGGCCAGCATGTGAGGGTGGTGTGTGTATGTTTTTCTGGGCCAGGGTCGGAGGTTTGTGGCCATTGTGTGAGAAGAAATGTATGGGGGAGTAACATCCAGTTTTACTTCACTATTCCTCTAGATCAGCGCCCACCAGAAGGGTATTTGGCGTGCCAACGCGAAGGAAGTGCGGACCCTGGGGGTCTACCATAGACGGAGCACCCACTGCCGGAAAAGATGGGAGGGCCTGAGCCATTGGAGCAAGAAGACGGCGGATGCCCAGCTGGGGATGGCTTCCCAACGAGGAAGGGGTGCCCGTTGCACCATGAACCCCCTGATGTACCAGATCCTGGCGGTGGCATATCCTGAGTTGGATGGGCACTTGAGGGCATCACAGCAGCCACAAGTGGGTGAGTACAGTCTCATTCAGCTGACTCTGAGCACTTGACGAGGTGTCTGGTGGGGAGGTGGGCTGTGGGTTCCCCTAGGCCAGGGCAGACGCGCAAAGGTCGATCCATTGATTTGCAGCCTCATTCCCAGTCCAAACCCACAGGTGGTATTTGCCCTGTACACCTAGTCAGGCTCCTATGGGTTCCAGCTGTGCACGAAATGGGTCTAGACAGAGTCCTCCAGGGGCATGTGCTTTTCCCCTATGCTGTTAGTGCATGGCTTAGTGCATAGGGCTGCTCCCTGTGTGTTGTGTCCGCCAACGGTGGTGGTGTTGCAGGCATTGACCATGTGTCTCCTCTGTCTTTTCCCCCCTTTTTGTTTTGTCACCTTGTTCTTGTGTGCATTAGCATCATCTGGCGGAGGAGCAGTGGCACCAGAGCAGGAGGGACCTGCATCCCACATGGCCCTGGAGGGTGAAGTAACGGAGTCCGAAGGCACCAGTGGGGCGGAAGGCGAGGGGAGCTCCACGACGAGGACAGGAGGAAACACCAGCGACAGCAACTCCTCCTATGATGGGAGCTCCCTTGCGGTGGCAGGCACCTCTGTGCCCACCGCATCAACAGGTACAGCCGCCACCCCCCCACCAGCACCACCCTCCTAGCTGCCCCTCAGCGTGTTTCCCGTGCCCGCCCACCCAGGAGGGTGGGCATCTCCTTCGCCCCCAGTCAGCCCTGCTGCCCTCAGTGAGGAGGCTATTGACCTCCTGAGATCCCTCACTGTTGGGCAATCAACCATTTTGAATGCCATCCAGGGTGTTGAGAGGCATTTGCAGCAAATAAATGCATACCTGGAGGGCATTCAATCTGGCGTGGTGGCCCAACAGAGAGCATTTCAGGCTCTGGCCTCAGCACTGATGGCAGCCATTGTCACTGTGTACAGCCTCCCCCTCCAACATCCTCCACCCAGACCTAATCCCCTGTACCTCAGCCTATCCCAAGCACACCATCAGACCAGCATGCACTCTCATCAACACACAAGAGTGGACATGGCAAACATAAGCACCACACATTCCACCGGCACTCACACAAGCACCATCCCCATGCAGACACACCAACATCCACTGCCTCCACTGTGTCCCCTTCCTCCACGCCCTCCTCCTCCCTACCTGTCTCATCTCCACTCACACCTGCATGCACTACATCTTCATCCACTACCTCCATCACCACCACGCCCATCACCGCTCACGTGCACACCACTCACGTGCAATCACCACCTCCACTACCATGCATACATCTCCTGTGTCCTCTCTCATGGTGTCTGTGAGCCCTCCTCCCACAGTACACAAACGCAGGCACACACCCACCCAACAGCCATCCACCTCACAACAGCCTCCGGCCTATGCATCTTCACCCAAATTCAACAGACGTACACCTCCTACAACCACTACCTCTTCCTCCACTCCCAAACCCCCTCCATCTTTCCATCCCAGTGTGTCTAAGAAACTCTTCCTAGCTATCATTGACCTCTTCCCTACACCTCTTCCCTCCCGTCCTTCACCTAGGGACAGGCTGTCCAGGTCCCAGCCCAGCACCTCAGCCACCAAATCACCCAGCACAGTGGTCTCAGCAAGTCCAGTCACATCGCAGGCGGCACCCATCAGGGCTGCCAGTGTGCCACCTAGCGAGGCCAAGGAGCAGGCCATTCCGCCACCTGCCAAGGTGAAGACGGTGCCCACATGCCGGAGGGAGAAGCCGCAGCAACCACCAAGCAACGGCTCCTCCAAGTCAAAAGGGGACAGTGCCAAGGGACCAGCAGCGACATCAAATGTGGGGAAGGGACACAAGGCGAAGAGCAGGTCAGGACAGGGCACCAAGTCTCTGGTTGTTACCCCTTCTGTCAACCAGAACATCAACCTGTATGGCGGTGGACACCGCCACCTGCACTGCCACCAGCACCGCCACCTGCACGTCTGCTGCCTCAGCAACAGTCGCCAGCATCATCCCCAGTGGGCAGCCATCCGAGGCTGCAGGAGACGTCCTGCTGTGTCCCTCAACAGGTGCAGACACATGCACCATCGCCCGCACCTCCGCCACAGACACCGCCCCCAGCCCTGTGACGTGCTCAGACAGTGCCACCACAGCTGACATGGCTATCATCCCCAGTGGCCAGCCGTCCGAGGCTGCAGGAGACATCCTGGACCCTGCACAGCGTACATGAGACACAGCACCCAGCACTGTTTGTACCTTCATGTGGCAGGCGAAGTCGCAGCAGGGTGGACTGTGTCTCTGCCTCCATGGAGTATCATGATACCTGTTTCCAGGCAACCTCGTGGCACACACACACCCAGGTGAGGGAATGGGACCTGCCACACTGCATGTGAAGCACTCTGGGCACAAAGCCCCCTCCAGAACCAGTGGAGAATCACATCCACTACCTCAGTCCTTGGCATGATGAAGCACTCTGGGCACAATGCCCCCTCCAGAACCAGTGGAGACTGACATCCACTTGAGAGACTGTGGCTTTGCACTCCCCAGGATACAGCAGTGGGCAAATCACCCACTGGAGAGACTTGAGAGACAGTGGCTTTGCACTCCCCAGGATACAGCAGTAGTCAAACCACACACTGGAGAGACTTGAGAGACTGTGGCTTTGCACTCCCCAGGATATAGCAGTGGGTAAACCACCCACTGTAGAGACTTGAGAGACTGTGGCTTTGCACTCCCCAGAAGCAATCAGTGGGCATGGAGCCCCCTTGTGGAGCAGTGGCGTTGCCCGTTCATCTGGCTGAGGTGCCCCCTTCCCACCCCCCCTGAGGTGCCTGTTTATTTTCCATCTGATGCCCCTGCAGTGTTCTCTCCGTTTCGAGTCAGGTATCTTGTGTGGCCTTCGCCCATCCATTTTGGGACACTGATCCACGGACAGTGATTTCATTCATATCCGGACTTGTGTAGTTGGTGTACATATTTGTATATACTGATATTTCAATGTGGCCTATCTGAATTTTCAATGATTACACTTGTTACAATCATTTCATTTAGTCCTTGCGTTCTTCCGGGGGTGACGGGGTGTATATGTAATGTTGCTGCATGTATTTGTGTGTATGGTGTTGTGGGTGAGGGTGGGGGTGGGGGTGTTGCGTGTTACGTGTCTGTGTCACTCTCTTTAGCCTCCCCCCTCCCATGTGTGCTAGGTGCAGTACTCACTGTGGTCATCGCTGGCGTCTTTGCTGCTCCTGATACAAGAGGAGGTAAACCAACATGGGCAGGGCCTGTAACTCGGGGTCCATGGTGTCCTGGTTCTTCCTTGAGTGTCGAGAGGTGAGTGGTTTCCCTTCAGAACACTGTTTCCGCTGTGCTTTTGATGTCGTTGGTACCGCCCCGGAAAAGGTGGCGGATAGACCTCTTGTAATACAGTGGGTGGAACCTTGTCTTCTGCCTGTCTGTTGGCGGTTACCGTCACAGTGTTTGTTTATACCACTGTGGCGGTCGGAGTGTTAAAGTGGCTGTCTATGTTGGCGGTTTCCACCATGGTCGTGATTCCATTTTTTTAACCGCCTGTTGGCAGTATTACCGCAGCTTTCACACCGACCGCCAGGGTTGTAATGAGGGCCTTAATTATTTAAAAAGAAAGTCTCCCAATGTTATCCTATGGAGCCCATTGATAGAATGGGGAAAATGTATTTGGCTGATTGCCCCTTGCCAGGGCTTATAAAACATCTTTTATAAAGTCCCTTCTTACATTTACAATGCACCCAACCCTTGGGGCACCTAGGGCAGACCGTAGGGGTGACATGTGCAACAATAAGGTCGTTTGAGACTTTGAAAGTACTTTTAGTTCTAAAGTCGAATTTAGGGTTACATTTAACTTAAAAGCAGACAGCAAGGTAGACCTGCCTTTACAATGACACTGGACACTACAGCAGTGCACCTATGGGTGCACTAACTATACTGGGTCCCTAAATCTACATGCCCTACCATGTACTAGGACTTATAGGTAGGTTGTCACAGACAAATATAATTCGGCCTAATTTGCATATGCCATTTTATACAGAACACTGGCCCTGGGAATGGTTAGCAATGCCCAGGGCACAGTCAGAGTCAGAAAACACCAGTATCAACTAAAAGTGAGAGTGAAAAGTAAGGGGTATCTGCAATCAGTCCAGTTTTCCCACACCTGTAGAGACATTCACCCAAACATCTAATTGTTTTAAAAGTATTATAATGTGCAACGAGTCACTACATGGCCTCCTGAGTTCTCCATATGCCCCTCAGCTGCATATTTTGTGTCTTTCCTATGGTGCAGCCTTGCATCATACTAATTTCCCCATCAGCCCAATCTCAAAAAGAAAGACTGCTTGAGGCAAGAGGTTGTGTGAAATAGGAAAACTTCTCCTGATCACTTGAAACTAAAGTCACATTCTGATGAAGGAAGCAATGAAAGAGAAGATAGATGAAAATATTACGTATGTAAGCAAGACTAGGATTAAAGCACCATAACTGACCACAATGAGTGAGCACTAAATCAACCAACTACCCAATGGCGTACCTCTGTGGAAAGGAGTTAGGGCCTCCAAAGGAATCACAAAATGCAAAGCATTCAAACAGGAACCACCCACAGAACTGTTTCTGGAATAGAAAGGTCTAAGCTCTGAATAAAAAATAATCATCATGTAGTAAGAAACAAATCCGAGGGCTGCACATAAAAAGGGTCTAATAGTATGAAAACATCTCTTAAACTACAGTCCATAGAATAGCAAGCCAACTCTGTGTAGTGTAATACCCGAAAACACTCAAACAACGCCTCTCAAAAAGAGATCGGCTGTGCGTAACTTGATGCATATTGTCTCCAGAAAAAAAGCTGCATTGCTACTCTTTGGATAGAGCAGGAACTGTATATTAACACCAATCGGGCAACAGCAAAATTGATCCTCCAGGGAAATTGAAGAGAACTGGAGAGTTAAGCTCCTCAATGAGAGGGTCAACCACACCTCTAAAAGAAGACGGACTGTACTAGAAATGGCAGTAGAGTGAAAATCCAAACAAACTGTAAAAAGAGAAACCTAACACCTGCCAAACAGCGGCAATTGCCCAATGATATATGTAAGGAGGTGAAAAAACAGAAAAGATAAGAATGAAAAAATGAATTGACAAAAAACATGAGAAAAACAGACCACCTTCATAACAGAGTCAGACAGAGAATAGCTAAGTCACTGACACGAAGCACACATTTCCAGGAAATAACCATCATGAACTTTAATTTTGTGTTGTCCCAATGAAAATTCGTAATCATGCCTATAATACTATTAAATTACTCAACAAAAAGAACTTAACCTAGTTAAATATTTGGGATAGCGAGGGACTTTGCAAATCCGGACTGTACGAAACGAGCCATAAAACCATCACAAGACCTGTGTGATATGCTGTCTTAGTTTTTTGCTAAAGAATAGAGTTCTTTCTGCAAGATATAGACACAGACCCAGTGAAGCATGATTCGCCCATTGAGAAGGAAGGATTAGCGAGAATCGTACGAAAAGGGGATCAATCAAACTAGGAGAGATTGAAGAGATGGAGGAGGAGGAATTCAGATAACTGGCCCTGACCTTTTCTACAGGTTCCTTACTAGACTCGATACCACCAGCCATATGGAAGGAATGGACTGAGGAACTATTTCCCTGCCTATTAAGCATTTGTAACCAATAACTGAGAAGAGGGATAGTATCTCGTCGGGAAAAATGTCCTTGGCTCTCCATTATTGAAAAAAACATCTTCAGACATAAATGAGCCCAGTAATTACTCCTCAGTTTCACAGCTCCCCTACTCAGTAAAAATATTGCAAAGAAACAGCAGAAGATCTAGCTAGTTATCTAGAAAACAACAACATTTTGAAGGCTGGGCAAATGGGATTCTGGCAAGCGCATGGCATGGCACCAACACTAATCCTGGCACTGGACAAACTGAGGATGGCAGAGGACATTGGTCAATGATCAAACAGTAGATATGATATCACTTGATTTGTCAGCTGTGTTTGACACTGAACCACCACATAATGACTCTGAGATTTAAGGATATGGCAGTAAGAGGTACTCTTAGATTGAATTGAATCTTACCTGACTGAAATGTTGTAGGAAAGTACAATTTTGCCTGGCATGTTGCCCCCATTTTTACATGTATGTTAATTTGTTTTTGCCTGTCTCACTGGGATCCTGCTAGCCAGGACCCCAGTGCTCATAGTTTGTGGCCTGAATGTGTATACCTGTGTAGTGACTAACTGTGTCACTGAGGCTCTGCTAATCAGAACCTCAATGCTCATGCTCTCTCTACCTTTAAAGTTGTCACTATACGCTAGTGACCACTTTTACCAATTTGAATTGGCATACTGGATCACCCTTATAATTCCCTAGTATATGGTACCTAGGTACCCAGGGTATTGGGGTTCCAAGAGATTCCTATGGGCTGCAGCATTTCTTTTGCCACCCATAGGGAGCTGAGACAAACCTTTACACAGGACTGCCACTGTAGCCTGAGTGAAATAACGCACACGTTATTTCACAGCCATTTTCACTGCACTTAAGTAACTTATACGTCACCTCTATGTCCAACCTTCACTGGCTGAAGGTTAGGTGCAAAGTTACTAAGTGTGAGGGCACCCATGCACTAGCAAAGGTGCCCCCACATAGTTCAGGGCCATTTCCCCAGACTTTGTGAGTGTGGGGACACTATTACACGCGTGCACTACATATAGATCAATACCTATATGTAGCTTCACAATGGTAACTCCAAATTTGGCCATGTAACATGTCTAAAATCATGGAATTGTCCCCCCGTGCCAAATCTGGTATTGGGGAGCCAATTCCATGCATCCCCGGGGTTTTCTCTGCAGCTGCCACTGCTGCCACCCAACAGACAGGGTTCTGCCCTCCCGTGATCTGGGCGGCCCAGTCCCAAGAAGGCAGAACAAAGGCATTTCTCTGAGAGCGGGTGTTACACCCTCTCCCTTTGGATATAGATGTTAAAGGCTGGGGAGGGCTAGCCTCTCTCAGCCTCTGGAAATGCTTTGAAAGGCACAGATGGTGGCCGCTTTGCATAAGCCAGTCTACACTGTAGGAAAGTACCATCTTGCCTGGCATGTTACCCCCATTTTTCACTGTATATATGTTGTTTTAGTTGTATGTGTCACTGGGACCCTGCCAGCCAGGGCCCCAGTGCTCATAAGTGTGCCCTGAATGTGTTACCTGTGTTATGACTAACTGTCTCACTGAGGCTCTGCTATCCAGAACCTCAGTGGTTATGCTCTCTCATTTCTTTCAAATTGTCACTAACAGGCTAGTGACCAATTTCACCAATTTACATTGGCATACTGGAACACCCTTATAATTCCCTAGTATATGGTACTGAGGTACCCAGGGTATTGGGGTTCCAGGAGATTCCTATGGGCTGCAGCATTTCTTTTGCCACCCATAGGGAGCTCTGACAATTCTTACACAGGCCTGCCACTGCAGCCTGAGTGAAATAACATCCACATTATTTCACAGCCATTTACCACTGCACTTAAGTAACTTATAAGTCACCTATATGTCTAACCTTTACCTGGTAAAGGTTAGGTGCAAAGTTACTTAGTGTGTGGGCACCCTGGCACTAGCCAAGGTGCCCCCACATTGTTCAGGGCAAATTCCCCGGACTTTGTGAGTGCGGGGACACCATTACACGCGTGCACCTCACATAGGTCAATACCTATGTGTAGCTTCACAATGGTAACTCCAAATATGGCCATGTAACATGTCTATGATCATGGAATTGCCCCCTCTATGCCATCCTGGCATTGTTGGCACAATCCCATGATCCCACAGGTCTGTAGCTCAGACTTGGGTACTGCCAAACTACCTTTCCCGGGGTTTCACTGCAGCTGCTGCTGCTGCCAACCCCTCAGACAGGTTTCTGCCCTCCTGGGGTCCAGCCAGGCTTGGCCCAGGATGGCAGAACAAAGGAATTCCTCAGAGAGAGGGTGTTACACCCTCTCCCTTTGGAAAAAGGTGTCAGGGCTGGGGAGGAGTAGCCTCCCCCAGCCTCTGGAAATGCTTTCATGGGGCACAGATGGTGCCCATTTCTGCATAAGCCAGTCTAAACTGGTTCAGGGACCCCTCAGCCCTGCTTTGGCGCGAAACTGGACAAAGGAAAGGGGAGTGACCACTCCCCTGACCTGCACCTCCCCTGGGAGGTGCCCAGAGCTCCTCCAGTGTGCTCCAGACCTCTGCCATCTTGGAAACAGAGGTGCTGCTGGCACACTGGACGGCTCTGAGTGGCCAGGGCCAGCAGGTGACGTCAGAGACTCCTTCTGATAGGCTCCTTCAAGTGTTGCTAGCCTATCTCTCCTAAGTAGCCAAACCCTCTTTTCTGGCTATTTAGGGTCTCTGCTTTGGGGATTTCCTTAGATAACGAATGCAAGAGCTCATCCGAGTTCCTCTGCATCTCTCTCTTCACCTCCTGCCAAGGAATCGACTGCTGACCGCGCTGGAAGCCTGCAAAACTGCAACAAAGTAGCGAAGACGACTACTGCAACTCTGTAACGCTGATCCTGCCACCTTCTCAACTGTTTTCCTGGTGGTGCATGCTGTGGGAGTAGTCTGCCTCCTCTCTGCACTAGAAGCTCCGAAGAAATCTCCCGTGGGTTGACGGAATCTTCCCCCTGCTACCGCAGGCACCAAAGAACTGCATCACCGGTACCCTGGGTCTCCTCTCAGCACGACAAGCGAGGTCCCTTGAATCCAGCAACTCTGTCCAAGTGACCCACACAGTCCAGTGACTCTTCAGTCCAAGTTTGGTGGAGGTAAGTCCTTGCCTCCCCACTCCAGACTGCATTGCTAGGAACTGCAACTTTTGCAGCTACTCCGGCCTCTGTGCACTTCCAGTGGAAATCCTTTGTGCACAGCCAAGCCTGGGTCCACGGCACTCTAACCTGCATTGCACGACTTTCTAAGTTGTCCTCCGGCGACGTGGGACTCCTTTGTGCGACTTTGGGTGAGCACCGTTTCACTCCTCTTTGTAGTGCCTGTTCCAGCACTTCTGCGGGTTCTGCCTGCTTCTGAGAGGGCTCCTTCTCTTGCTGGGCGCCCCCTCTGTCCCCTGACGCAATTGGCGACATCCTGGTCCCTCCTGGGCCACAGCAGCATCCAAAAACGCTAACCGCACGACTTGCAGCTAGCAAGGCTTGTTGGTGGTCTTTCTTCCGGAAAATACTTCTGCACAACTCTCCACTGCGTGGAGGATCCATCCTCCAAAGGAGAAGTCTCTAGCCCTTGTCGTTCCTGCAGAATCCTCAGCTTCTACTGTCCAGTAGCAGCTTCTTTGCACCCACAGCTGGCATTTCCTGGGCATCTGCCCATCTCCGACTTACTTGTGACTTTTGGACTTGGTCCCCTTGTTCCACAGGTACCCTCGACTGGAAATCCATCATTGTTGCATTGCTGGTTTGTGTCTTTCCTGCAGAATTCCCCTATCACGACTTCTATGTCCTTTGGGGAACTTTAGTGCACTTTGCACTCACTTTTCAGGGTCTTGGGGTGGGCTATTTTTCTAACCCTAACTGTTTTCTTACAGTCCCAGCGACCCTCTACAACGTCACATAGGTTTGGGGTCCATTCGTGGTTCGCATTCCACTTTTGGAGTATATGGTTTGTGTTGCCCCTATCCCTATGTGTCCCCATTGCATCCTATCGTAACTATACATTGTTTGCACTGTTTTCTAATACTATACTGCATATTTCTGGTATTGTGTACATATATCTTGTGTATATTTGCTATCCTCATACTGAGGGTACTCACTGAGATACTTTTGGCATATTGTCATAAAAATAAACTACCTTTATTTTTAGTATATCTGTGTCTTGTGTTTTCTTATGATATTGTGCATATGACACTAGTGGTACTGTAGGAGCTTCACTCGTCTCCTAGTTCAGCCTAAGCTGCTCTGCTAAGCTACCATTATCTATCAGCCTAAGCTGCTAGACACCCTATACACTAATAAGGGATACCTGGGCCTGGTGCAAGGTGTAAGTACCCCTTGGTACTCACTACAAGCCAGTCCAGCCTCCTACATTGGTTGTGCAGTGGTGGGATAAGTGCTCTGTAACTACTTACCACTTTTGTCATTGTACTTTTCATAAGAGAAAAATATACAAAACAAGTTCAGTGTATGTACACCTAACCAAAATGTTTTGCATTTCTTCTCTCACTTCTTTTCTAAGTGCTGAAAAGTACCTCTAAACTTTCTAAAAGTTCATTAAAAGTTTTTAAAGTTTTTTTTCCTGTTCTTTAAAAAGTTCTAAAAACTTTTTCTCACTTTTTCTGTCACTTAAACACTTTCTAAAAATGTCTGGCACAGGCCAAACTGTTGATCTGTCCAAAATTGCTTATGATCACCTTAGCTGGAAAGGAGCAAGGAGTCTCTGCATAGAAAGAGGTTTAAGTGTAGGGAAGAATCCCCCAGAGAACTGTTGGTTAACATGCTTGTAAAACAGGATAAGGCCAGAGGTGCCCCTTCTGTTGAAAAAGTAGCTAATGGTTCACAATCTGACCCTGGGACACCCCTAGAAAAAGATTCAGGAAAGAAACTTCCTAGCCTGCCCATTACCAGACAACCTAGCATAGCTGGTACTGATGTAGAGTCACATCATACTGATAGTGTTGTCTCACATCATAGCAAGAGTATTCCTTCACATCATAGTAGAAGTGATGTTTCTGTTAACCAAGCTGTTAGGATGCCTTCTGTTAGGGACAGGTCCCCTTCTGTTCATTCTCACCATACTTCTGTTTCAAGGAATGTCCCACCCACCCACCCTGATGACAGGGTGTTAGAAAGGGAGCTCAATAGATTGAGAGTGGAACAAACCAGACTGAAGCTCAAGAAGCAACAGCTGGATTTGGATAGGCAGTCCTTAGAAGTGGAAAGAGAAAGACAGAAATTGGGTTTAGAAACCCATGGTGGCAGCAGCAGTATTCCCCATAGTCATCCTGCAAAAGAGCATGATTCTAGGAATCTGCACAAGATAGTTCCCCCTTATAAGGAGGAGGATGACATTAACAAGTGGTTTGCTGCACTTGAGAGGGCCTGTGTTGTACAGGATGTCCCTCAAAGGCAGTGGCCTGCTATCCTATGGCTATCATTTAGTGGAAAGGGTAGGGATAGGCTCCTTACTGTGAAAGAAAGTGATGCCAATAATTTTACAGTTCTTAAGAATGCACTCCTGGATGGTTATGGCTTAACCACTGAACAGTACAGGATGAAGTTCAGAGAGACCAAAAAGGAGTCTTCACAAGACTGGGTTGATTTTGTTGACCATTCAGTGAAGGCATTGGAGGGGTGGTTACATGGCAGTAAAGTTACTGATTATGAAAGCCTGTATAACTTGATCCTGAGAGAGCATATTCTTAATAATTGTGTGTCTGATTTGTTGCACCAGTACTTGGTGTACTCTGATCTGACCTCTCCCCAAGAATTGGGAAAGAAGGCAGACAAATGGGTCAGAACAAGGGTGAACAGAAAAGTTCTTACAGGGGGTGACAAAGATGGCAATAAGAAGAAGGATGGTAAGTCTTCTGACAAGGGTGGGGACAAATCTAAAAATGAGTCTTCATCAGGCCCACAAAAACGCTCTGGTGGGGGTGGTGGGTCCAAATCCTCTTCAAATCAAAACAAAGAAAAGAAACCATGGTGCTATTTATGTAAAATAAAAGGCCATTGGACAACAGATCCAAGTTGTCCAAAGAAAAGCACCAAGCCTCCTACCACTACAACCCCTACTGCTACACCTAGTGTCCCTACTAATAGCAGTGGTGGTGGGAGCAAACCTACTAATAGCCTATCCAAGGGAGTAGCTGGGCTCACGTTTGGTAACTTAGTTGGGGTTGGTCTAATTAGGGAGACCACAGAGGCTGTGTTAGTCTCTGAGGGGGCTATTGATTTAGCCACCTTGGTTGCTTGTCCTCTTAACATGGATAAGTACAAGCAGCTACCCCTAATAAATGGTGTTGAGTTTCAGGCCTACAGGGACACAGGTGCCAGTGTTACAATGGTAATAGAGAAACTGGTCCACCCTGAACAACACCTACTTGGTCACCAGTACCAAGTAACCGATGCTCATAACAACACCCTTAGCCACCCCATGGCTGTTGTGAATCTCAACTGGGGGGGGTTACTGGCCCAAAGAAAGTTGTGGTTGCCTCAGATTTACCTGTAGACTGTCTATTAGGGAATGATTTAGAGACATCAGCTTGGGCAGAAGTGGAGTTGGAGGCTCATGCAGCAATGCTGGGCATTCCAGGGCATATTTTTGCTTTGACCAGGGCTCAGGCCAAAAAGCAAAAAGGACAGGGTGACTTGGATCCTGGAAGAATGGACCAAGTGCTCCTTAAAGCTAGGGCTAGTAGAAGTAAAGCACTACCTACTATCCCTCCCTCTACAGTGGATTCTACTTCTGAGGAAGAAGAATTTCCACCCTGTGCAGAACCTACACCAGAGGAACTGGAAGCAGACACTGCTGAGCTTTTGGGTGAAGGGGGGCCTGCCAGGGAGGAGCTGAGTGTGGCACAGCATACCTGTCCCACACTAGAGGGTCTAAGACAGCAAGCTGTCAAACAAGCAAATGGGGATGTCAGTGACTCTCACAGAGTTTACTGGGAGGACAATCTTCTGTACACTGAAGCAAGGGAGCCAAAACCTGGAGCTGCCAGGAGATTGGTGATTCCTCAGGAGTACAGAAAGTTCCTCCTAACTCTATCCCACGACATTCCCTTAGCTGGACATTTGGGGCAAATGAAAACTTGGGACAGGCTTGTTCCCTTGTTTCATTGGCCTAGAATGTCTGAGGACACAAAATAATTTTGTAAGTCCTGTGAAACCTGTCAAGCCAGTGGCAAGACAGGTGGCACTCCAAAGGCACCCCTTATTCCACTGCCTGTGGTTGGGGCTCCCTTTGAAAGGGTAGGGGTTGACATAGTTGCCCCCCTTGACCCTCCTACTGCTTCAGGCAATAGGTTTATCTTGGTGGTAGTGGACCATGCCACCAGATATCCTGAAGCAATTCCTCTAAGGACCACTACAGCTCCTGCAGTGGCAAAGGCCCTCCTGGGAATCTTTTCCAGGGTGGGCTTCCCAAAAGAGGTGGTATCAGACAGGGGAAGCAATTTCATGTCTGCTTACTTAAAGGCCATGTGGAAGGAGTGTGGTGTGACATGCAAGTTCACTACACCCTATCATCCACAAACAAATGGACTGGTGGAGAGATTTAACAAAACTCTCAAAGGCATGATTATGGGACTCCCTGAAAAACTCCACAGGAGATGGGATATCCTTTTACCATGCCTCCTTTTTGCTTACAGGGAGGTACCCCAGAAAGGAGTGGGCTTCAGCCCCTTTGAACTCCTCTTTGGACACACTGTGAGAGGTCCTCTAACACTTGTTAAGGAGGGTTGGGAACAACCTTTAAAAGCTCCTAAGCAAGACATAGTGGACTATGTACTTGGCCTCAGATCAAGGATGGCTGAGTACATGAAAAAGGCCAGTAAAAACCTTCAGGCCAGCCAAGAGCTCCAAAAGCAGTGGCATGACCAGAAGGCTGTTTTGGTTCAGTACCAACCAGGGCAGAAAGTGTGGGTTTTGGAGCCTGTGGCACCAAGAGCACTCCAAGATAAATGGAGTGGACCCCACATAATTGTTGAGAAAAAGGGTGAAGTCACCTACTTAGTTGACTTAGGCACTGCCAGGAGTCCCCTTAGGGTGCTCCATGTCAATCGCATGAAACCCTACTATGACAGGGCTGATCTCACCCTGCTCATGGCAACTGATGAGGGACAGGAAGAAGAGCATGACCCTCTCCCTGATCTCGTCTCTTCCACACAACAAGATGCTCTAGTGGAAGGGGTTGTACTGGCAGATTGTCTTACTGCTGAGCAGAAAGACCACAGCATAAACCTCCTGGGTCAGTTTTCTGAAGTCTTCTCTTCTGTGCCAGGTACCACTTCTTGGTGTGAGCAAACTATAGATACTGGAGACAGCTTGCCTGTCAAAAGTAAGATCTATAGGCAGCCTGACCATGTCAGAGAATGCATAAAGCAAGAGGTGCAGAAAATGCTAGAACTGGGAGTGGTTGAGCACTCTGAAAGTCCATGGGCCTCTCCTGTGGTACTTGTACCAAAACCTCATTCCAAGGATGGAAAGAAGGAAATGCAGTTTTGTGTTGACTACAGAGGTCTCAACCAGGTAACCAAAACTGATGCTCACCCTATACCCAGGGCAGATGAGCTCATAGATACACTGGCATCTGCCAAGTACCTAAGCACTTTTGACTTGACTGCAGGGTATTGGCAGATCAAATTATCAGAAGATGCAAAAGCAAAAACTGCATTTTCAACCATTGGAGGCCATTACCAATTCACAGTAATGCCTTTTGGATTGAAAAATGCACCTGCCACTTTTCAGAGGTTGGTGAACACAGTCCTGCAAGGGCTGGAAGCTTTTAGTGCAGCATATTTGGACGATATAGCTGTCTTTAGCTCAAGCTGGGATGATCAACTGGTCCACCTATGGAAAGTTTTGGAGGCCCTGCAAAAGGCAGGCCTCACTATCAAGGCTTCAAAGTGCCAGATAGGGCAGGGGAAGGTGGTTTATCTGGGACGCCTTGTTGGTGGGGAACAGATTGCACCACTTCAGGGGAAAATCCAAACTATTATAGATTGTGTTCCCCCTACTACTCAGACTCAGGTGAGAGCCTTTTTAGGCCTCACTGGGTACTATAGGAGGTTCATAAAGAACTATGGCTCCATTGCAGCCCATCTTAATGACCTCACTTCAAAGGAAATGCCTAAGAAGGTATTATGGACAGCAAACTGTCAGAAAGCTTTTGAGAAGCTGAAGCAGGCCAAGTGCTCTGCACCTGTCCTGAAAAGCCCTTGTTACTCTAAAAAATTCTATGTCCAAACTGATGCATCTGAATTAGGAGTACGGGCAGTCCTATCACAACTCAATTCTGAGGGCCAGGATCAACCTGTTGCTTTTATTAGTAGGAGGTTGACCCCTAGAGAAAAGCATTGGTCTGCCATAGAGAGGGAGGCCTTTGCTGTGGTCTGGGCACTGAAGAAGTTGAGGCCATACCTGTTTGGCACTCACTTCATTGTTCAGACCACAAACCTCTACTTTGGCTAAAACAAATGAAAGGTGAAAATCCTAAATTGTTGAGGTGGTCCATATCCCTACAGGGAATGGACTATACAGTGGAACATAGACCTGGGAGTAGCCACTCCAATGCAGATGGACTCTCCAGATATTTCCACTTAGACAATGAAGACCCATCAGGTAATGACTAGTCTTATTGTCCTTCGTTTGGGGGGGGGGTTGTGTAGGAAAGTACCATCTTGCCTGGCATGTTACCCCCATTTTTCACTGTATATATGTTGTTTTAGTTGTATGTGTCACTGGGACCCTGCTAGCCAGGGCCCCAGTGCTCATAAGTGTGCCCTGAATGTGTTACCTGTGTTATGACTAACTGTCTCACTGAGGCTCTGCTATCCAGAACCTCAGTGGTTATGCTCTCTCATTTCTTTCAAATTGTCACTAACAGGCTAGTGACCAATTTCACCAATTTACATTGGCATACTGGAACACCCTTATAATTCCCTAGTATATGGTACTGAGGTACCCAGGGTATTGGGGTTCCAGGAGATCCCTATGGGCTGCAGCATTTCTTTTGCCACCCATAGGGAGCTCTGACAATTCTTACACAGGCCTGCCACTGCAGCCTGAGTGAAATAACGTCCACGTTATTTCACAGCCATTTACCACTGCACTTAAGTAACTTATAAGTCACCTATATGTCTAACCTTTACCTGGTAAAGGTTAGGTGCAAAGTTACTTAGTGTGTGGGCACCCTGGCACTAGCCAAGGTGCCCCCACATTCTTCAGGGCAAATTCCCCGGACTTTGTGAGTGTGGGGACACCATTACACGCGTGCACTACACATAGGTCAATACCTATGTGTAGCTTCACAATGGTAACTCCGAATATGGCCATGTAACATGTCTATGATCATGGAATTGCCCCCTCTATTCCATCCTGGCATTGTTGGCACAATCCCATGATCCCACAGGTCCGTAGCTCAGACCTGGGTACTGCCAAACTACCTTTCCCGGGGTTTCACTGCAGCTGCTGCTGCTGCCAACCCCTCAGACAGGTTTCTGCCCTCCTGGGGTCCAGCCAGGCTTGGCCCAGGATGGCAGAACAAAGGAATTCCTCAGAGAGAGGGTGTTACACCCTCTCCCTTTGGAAAAAGGTGTCAGGGCTGGGGAGGAGTAGCCTCCCCCAGCCTCTGGAAATGCTTTCATGGGCACAGATGGTGCCCATTTCTGCATAAGCCAGTCTACACCGGTTCAGGGACCCCTCAGCCCTGCTCTGGCGTGAAACTGGACAAAGGAAAGGGGAGTGACCACTCCCCTGACCTGCACCTCCCCTGGGAGGTGCCCAGAGCTCCTCCAGTGTGCTCCAGACTTCTGCAATCTTTGAAACAGAGGTGCTGCTGGCACACTGGACGGCTCTGAGTGGCCAGGGCCAGCAGGTGACGTCAGAGACTCCTTCTGATAGGCTCCTTCAGGTGTTGCTAGCCTATCTTCTCTCCTAAGTAGCCAATCCCTCTTTTCTGGCTATTTAGGGTCTCTGCTTTGGGGATTTCCTTAGATAACGAATGCAAGAGCTCATCCGAGTTCCTCTGCATCTCTCTCTTCTGCCAAGGAATCGACTGCTGACCGTGCTGGAAGCCTGCAAAACTGCAACAAAGTAGCGAAGACGACTACTGCAACTCTGTAACGCTGATCCTGCCGCCTTCTCTACTGTTTTCCTGGTGGTGCATGCTGTGGGGGTAGTCTGCCTCCTCTCTGCACTAGAAGCTCCGAAGAAATCTCCTGTGGGTCGACGGAATCTTCCCCCTGCTACCGCAGGCACCAAAGAACTGCATCACCGGTACCCTGGGTCTCCTCTCAGCACGACGAGCGAGGTCCCTTTAATCCAGCAACTCTGTCCAAGTGACCCACACAGTCCAGTGACTCTTCAGTCCAAGTTTGGTGGAGGTAAGTCCTTGCCTCCCCACGCCAGACTGCATTGCTGGGAACCGCGACTTTTGCAGCTACTCTGGCCTCTGTGCACTTCCGGCGGAAATCCTTTGTGCACAGCCAAGCCTTGGTCCACGGCACTCTAACCTGCATTGCACGACTTTCTAAGTTGTCCTCCTGCGACGTGGGACTCCTTTGTGCGACTTCGGGTGAGCACCGTTTCACTCCTCTTCGTAGTGCCTGTTACGGCACTTCTGCGGGTGCTGCCTGCTTCTGAGAGGGCTCCTTGTCTTGCTGGGCGCCCCCCCTGTCCCCTGACGCAATTGGCAACATCCTGGTTCCTCCTGGGCCACAGCAGCATCCAAAAACGCTAACCACATGACTTGCAGCTAGCAAGGCTTGTTGGCAATCTTTCTTCCGGAAAATACTTCTGCACGACTCTCCGTGGCGTGCAGGATCCATCCTCCAAAGGGGAAGTCTCTAGCCCTTGTCGTTCCTGCAGAATCCTCAGCTTCTACTGTCCAGTAGCAGCTTCTTTGCACCCACAGCTGGCATTTCCTGGGCATCTGCCCATCTCCGACTTGCTTGTGACTTTTGGACTTGGTCCCCTTGTTCCACAGGTACCCTCGACTGGAAATCCATCATTGTTGCATTGCTGGTTTGTGTCTTTCCTGCAGAATTCCCCTATCACGACTTCTATGTCCTTTGGGGAACTTTAGTGCACTTTGCACTCACTTTTCAGGGTCTTGGGCTGGGCTAGCTATTTTTCTAACCCTAACTGTTTTCTTACAGTCCCAGTGACCCTCTACAAGGTCACATAGGTTTGGGGTCCATTCGTGGTTCGCATTCCACTTTTGGAGTATATGGTTTGTGTTGCCCCTATCCCTATGTGTCCCCATTGCATCCTATTGTAACTATACATTGTTTGCACTGTTTTCTAATACTATACTGCATATTTCTGGTATTGTGTACATATATCTTGTGTATATTTGCTATCCTCATACTGAGGGTACTCACTGAGATACTTTTGGCATATTGTCATAAAAATAAAGTACCTTTATTTTTAGTATATCTGTGTATTGCTTTATCTTATGATATTGTGCATATGACACTAGTGGTACTGTAGGAGCTTCACTCGTCTCCTAGTTCAGCCTAAGCTGCTCTGCTAAGCTACCATTATCTATCAGCCTAAGCTGCTAGACACCCTATACACTAATAAGGGATACCTGGGCCTGGTGCAAGGTGTAAGTACCCCTTGGTACTCACTACAAGCCAGTCCAGCCTCCTACATACACCGGTTTAGGGAACCCCCAGTCCCTGCTCTGGCATGAAACTGGACAAAGGAAAGGGGAGTGACCACTCCCCTGTCCATCACCACCCCAGGGGTGGTGCCCAGAGCTCCTCCAGTGTGTCCCAGACCTCTGCCATCTTGTTTCCAGAGGTGTGAGGGCACTCTGGAGGCCTCTGAGTGGCCAGTGACGTCAGAGACCCCTCCTGACAGGTGATTTCATGACTAGGTGGCCAATCCTCCAGTTGGCTGATCCTCAGATAACGACTTGCAACAATTTACCAGAGTTCCTCTGCACCTCACTCTTCGACTTCTGCCAAGGATTGACCACTGACTGCTCCAGGACGCCTGCAAAACTGCAGCAAAGTATCCAGAAGACTACCAGCGACATTTTAGCGCCTAATCCTGCCAGCTTTCTCAACTGTTTCCTGGTGGTGCATGCTTTGGGGCTGCCTGCCTTCACCCTGCACTGGAAGCCACGAGGAGATCTCTCGTGGGTCGACGGAATCTTCCCCCTGCTTCAGCAGGCACCAAACTTCTGCTTCACCTCTACTCTGGGACCCCTCTCATCCTGACGAGCGTGGCACCTGGAACACAGGTGGTAGACCCAAGTGACCCAGACTGTCCAGTGGTCCAACTGTCCAAATTTGGAGTAGGTAAGTCCTTGTGTCCCCTCTCCAGACAGTAATCATGTGCACCGCGGGAACTGCAGCTACAAGGGCTTCTTGGCACATTTCCCCAAACTCCTGCATGCAGAGCTGAGCCTAGGTCCCCAGCACTCTGTCCTGCGATGCTCAGCTCCTTGAGTTGATCTCCGGTGTCGTGGGACCTCCTTTTGCAGTGTTGAGACGACTGCTGTGTTTAGACTTCTTGAACCTGTGTTCAAGGATCTCTGCAGATGCTTCCTGCTTGTACATGGACTCTCCCAAGTGGCGACATCCTGGTCCTTCGTGGGCCCGAGCAGCACCCTTTTTCTCTAAACGCGACTCTTGCAGCTAGCAAGGCTTGTTTGCGATATTTTGCCAAGGAAATAACCCTGCGTCCTCCAGCGCACCGTGGGACATCTTTTGAACAAAGAAGAAGTTCCTAGCACCTTTTGTTGTTGCAGAATTTTCAGCTTCTTCCATCCGGAGGCAGCCATTTTGCCCCTTCATCTGGGGTTTAGTGGGCTCCTGCCCCCTCTGGACACTTTTGCGACTCTTGGACTTGGGCCCCTTCCTTTACAGATCCTCAGGTCCAGGAATCCGTCTTCAGTGCTTTGCAGTCTGTTGTGGTCTTTGCAAAATCCCTTATCACGACTTTAGTGTGTTTCTGGTGAAATAGTAGTACTCTACTCCTACTTTTCAGAGTCTTGGGTTGGGGTATCTTGGACACCCTTAGTGTTTTCTTTCTCTCCCAGCGACCCTCTACACACTACTCTAGCCTAGGGGTCCATTCATGGTTTGCATTCCACTTTCTTAGTATATGGTTTGTGTTGCCCCTAGGCCTATTGCATCCTATTGTATTCTACAGTGTTTGCACTACTTTCTGACTGTTTTACTTATCTGATTTGGTTTTTGTGTGTATTTTGTGTATTTTACTTACCTCCTAAGGGAGTATATCCTCTGAGATATTTTTGGCACATTGCCACTAAAATAAAGCACCTTTATTTTTAGTAACACTGAGTATTGTCTTTCATATGATATAGTACCTATATGATATAAGTGGTATTCCATGAGGTTTGCATGTCTCCTAGTTCAGCCTTGGCTGCTCTGCTATAGCTACCTCTATCAGCCTAAGCTGCTAGAACACTACTACTCTACTAATAAGGGATAACTGGACCTGGCACAAGGTGTAAGTACCATTGGTACCCACTATAAACCAGGCCAGCCTCCTACAAATGTCCCAAGCAATTTCCCTCTCACCTTTCCGCTTGGAATAAAAGAAGACAAATCAGGGTGTACCACAGGGCTCAGCACTGAGCCCTATGCTTTTTAATATATAACCATGACTCCTGCTAAACCTCATGAGATCACACGAGATGTTGTTTTCGAATTACGCAGATGACACATAGCTAATCCTGGTTTTGAATAAGAAGAATCATACCACATTAGAAGGACTGCATAGATATTTAAAGAAGGTGATAAGTTGGTTGACTGGGAACTCCATAAAAAATTCAATGAAGGAAACATTGAATATCTCCATTCTACGTCACCTAAAGAACCGTTCTGTCTACCCAAGAACGTCTGGCCATGGATTAGATCAGATGATCTTAAATCAGCTCAGGTAGTTTGGAATTTATGAGTTTACCTGGATGACAAACTACCTATGGAAGTACATATTAATGAAATGTCAGCCACCTGCTTTGGCTTGAGTATGATCCTGATCAGAATCGATTACTGTAATGCACTTCTGCTGGGAGCCCCTAAATACCTAAGAAAAAGACTTTCACTGTGTACAATCAATAGCAGCAAAACTGGCCTCGCATAAATCTTGGCATGACTCCTCATCTGGCAGCCCTGAAAGAAATAGACTGGCTGCCAGTCAAAGAAAGGGTAGTGTTTGAATCTATGGTTTTAGTCTCTAAGGCCCTGAACTCAACGGGTCAACTAGCATTGCAAAGGCAGTTTAGACCTCAGAGGACCCTGTGTTCGGCTTCAGCCAATCTAGTCTGTGCCCCACAATTCAGGAGAGTGAGGGCAGGGGGGAATCATTCCAGGTAAAGGCAGCCCAATCATGCACTCCCAGCTCCCTTAAGGGCCAGCACGAATCTCTCTGGTTTTAAGAAGGATCTGAAGGTCTGGCTCTTTCTGAAATAGCAGTAAAAATGCAAGTAGATTTAGTGGAGTAGATGGAGTTTAATTAGAAGAATAATGGATTAGCACTGGATAGAATTGGTATGATTTTATAACACCAAGATACCTGTTAGGTGAATGTTTGCACTTTATAAATGTCTGTTGCTTACTTACTATTACTCACTTACATTCATGTTAATGTTCAAATAAGACATGCAGAAATGAAACAGAAGTTACAGGACATGGCACACAGATATTTACCCTTCAGTCAGGGAGTCCGCAAAGACAACCATGCATGGTTATTAAGCATGTTTCATAAATGTTGTATTTGATCATAAAAATGCATTGTTTTTTTAGTATTCATAACGTTTTAGATGCTTTTGTGGGCTGGGCTCTTGAAAGGCCTTGTGTTAGTTTTAGGCTTCTGTTTCAGGGGAGTTATGCTTGCTTAGTTTTTCGGACCTGGCAACACAGCAGCAGTCATGAAGTAGCAGCAACCAAAGCAGAATGCAGACAGTTGTTATTTGGGCACCAGAGAGAGCGACACGTACAGTAAGTAATTGGTGTTTGGGAGCACAGATCTTTGGGGCATTTGCAGGAGATAAATTGGGTGAAAGACTGCAATGGGTCTATGGAAAGGGGAAGTGAAAACAGGAGAAAGGCATCTGGATAACTCACAAGAAGAGGTCAGTCTGTTGCCTGTGAATAAACACACTTTTTCATACTATTTACCCAGCAGAGTAGGTTTAGGCAATGTTGTTTGTTGGTCCTATGTAATGGCTGGCCCCCCTTCAGCCACACTGACAATTTAGTCATCTTTACAATACATCTGGCAAATGGTATTCTTGATTTTGTTGTGGGTACACTAGCACATCTAAGAGCATGATTATAGTAAGATGTTGTTGCTTGCAACATTCAGAGATTCATTACATCCTTGGTTATCAAGTTTGCAATACTCAATGCTTGTTAAATGTCTCATTTATCATAACCAATGCTTGTTGAATATGCACATTGCATTCCACCTGCTCCAACTGTAACTGCCAAAACATGTGCTCTTCACATTGTGATCTGTATTGAACATGTGCCACAATCAGGAGGATAATTGCTCATTTCCTCAACAAGCAAAAAACCGCCTTTCTACCTGCTCCAACTGTAACTGTCAAAACATATGCTCTTTATAATGTGATCTGCATTGAACATGTGCCACAATAAGGAGGTTAATTGCTGATTTCCTTAACAAGCAAACAACTGCCAAAAGGTACATGTGCACATTTGATTATTTTCTGAGGCCTTGCTTGGCTTTGTACCCATCGCTCTGCTCACCTGTTTCCAGTCAAGTCAAGTTTCTTGTCCTCTAGCCTGCTTCCAGTTGAGTTACAGTGCAAGTCAAGTTTTTTGATCTCCAGCCTGCCTCCAGAAAATTATAAAGGGGAAAAAAAACAGTTTGGGCTCTTCTGAAATTTTCAAGCAAGTAACTTCATTTCGAGGTAAAGAAAGGTTAATCACTTAAATGAAACAAAACAGAGCTCTGTCTTTTAAATAATTTATAATAATAAGGAATAGCGTGATTTTTCATTTGGATGGGAATCGAAGATACCACCAAACAGATATTAAGGAAAGACGTATTTCCTGTAACAAGCACTCCACTGAGAATCAGGAGGTTGAAAATAGAGCAAGTTTATAAAAACTATTATTGGCAAGAGATTTCGTCAGAACATAAAGAAGTCCTTTAGTCAAGTTGATTGTTTTCGAGTTTGGACATTGCTTCAGAGACTCTGAAAGTATTGTAAAAAGAGGAAGAGACTTGTTTAGCCTTGAAGAAATGTATGCAGAATGTGTCAACAATAACTGACATTATGAATGTGCAATAGATTATGCAAGTTCAATGTATTAATGAAGTAATTATTTTCCAGCCCAGAATCCTAAAAACCAAGAACCCAGTATTTGGAGAAATCAGAAGTCCTTACGCCTAACATGACATGCAGTCCAATTCTGCACTCCATGGTGAAGAAGATGGTATTTTCTCTTGTTCTCTCCCCAATACCCCCTTCTCTTTGAGGACTTGCGAGAGGGCAATGTACTCTTCATCGCGGTCATGTTAGTCCTCACCGGGATTGGGGAATTGTCATCACCCAATCAGAACACTTGGAATCCAGGTGAGTGGCTCGCACAGATCAGATTTATAACATGTTAAGCAGTGTAAGGTCCTGTGTCTACTGGGACCTCATTTCTGTACTTGACAGTGCTGTCTCCACAAAAGAAATCTAAAAGCTAAAAAAATGATCTGAGGACCAGGGTTACCAGTGCCAGAGGGGACCAGAATAAAAGACACAACGTGGAACAGGACAATTAATATTTGTACAAGGGGTACCAGGGTCAGGTTTAGAAAGGATCGGGAGGGCCAGGAGGATGTGGAACAGGGAGATATGGACCCAGTGGACAAGTGCCTAAAATAAAGAAGGATCAGAGATAGAAGGGCCAAAATGCCCTGGACCATAACGACAAAAAGGGCTATGAGCGCCTGTGTGCACCAACCAGGACGAGAGGGACAAGAACAACAAGGGCCAGGACTAGAAGCTCAGATTAAACAGACCAAAGAGGACCAGTACCTGGAAACCAATGGAGAGAAAGACTAGAGCCAGGAGGGCCAAGACCACAGACATCAGCTCAAGTGAGGACCAAGGGGCCAGAAGCAAAAGGACTAGGATCAGGAAGACCACAACCAGAACTACCAGGGATAGCAGGACCTGAACACTCCAAAGTAGAAAGACCAGGTGGTTATAAAGGACAAGGAAGTATAGGTCCAACGGGACCAGGATCAGAAGGTCCAGGAGTGTCAGACTCAGGGAGATTGTAAACCAGGTTGACAACAGCTACATGAACCAGGGTGCCTCACGACAGAGGACCAAGGAGGACCAGTGCCACTGGGATAAGAAAGACTAGACCCAATAGGTCCATTATTATAAGCACCATGATAGAGGGGCCCATGGTCAGATGGACAAAGTACAACGTAGAATGGGCAAACCAGGAGACCAGGAGGGCTAGTAGGAGTAGGATGGAGTAGGAAGATCTGGGGCTGGGAGGGCTGGAGAATCCAAGGTCAGAGGAACTAGCACCAGAATTCATGAGGGCAAGACAAAGGAGTACCATAACAAAGACCAGGACTACATGGATCAAGGTGACCAGGATTAGAAGGGTTTGTTTCTTTGTTACAAGATGCCTCCATTGGCAGTTTGTGAGTCATCTGTCACTATGATATAAGGACTGTTAGGGTCAGAATGTGCCAATGTTGGGGCCATAGTAAATTTTGTCTTAACTTGTTGGAAGGCCTACTCTGCTTCTGAATCCCAATGGACGTTCACTGGTAAAAATTGGTGAATCCCAGAAAACTTTGAACCTGTTTAACTGAGGATGGGAAGGCCAATTCACAATTTAGTCAACTTTTTTATTTTCCATGCTAATCCCTCTGGACTGAGAACATAGCACAGCAATTCCACTTTCGTGGTATGAAAAGTACTCATTTCTAGTTTTACCTACGGCTGATACTCCATACGTTTAAGGAGAATGGTGGTAACCTGCTGGATGTGTTCTGAAGTGAAGTGTGAATATATGAGTATGTCATCGATATAGACCACATAGCATACCACAATGAATTTATGAAGGACTTTGTCGATGTAGAACTGGAAGGAGGTGGGGGCATTACATAGTCTGAAGGGCATCACCTGATATTCACAAACGCCAAACCAGGCTTTAAATGCCATTTACCATTCATCGCACTCTGACTATATAGTATGCCCTCCACAAATCCAGTTTTGTAAATATTACTGCATCCTTTACTTGGTACAATAAACTTTGTATTGGGGTAAAGGCTAATGATTGTTGACTGTGACATCATTCAGGGCACAGTAATCTATACGGATGTGAAGCTCCTCCCCTTTTTTGAGGAGAAAAAAGAGGGGTGAAGAGACCAGGGACTTGGAGCGATGGATGAAGCCGTTCTCAAAGTACTCATCCAAGTAGGCCCATAAGTGTTCATTGTCTTTCTCAGTTAGGGTCCAGATTCTGCTACAAAGCAACCTAGCTCCTGGAATTAGATCTATTCAACAGTTGCAACTGCAATGGAGTGGCAGGGTATTAGCTCTCTTTTTAACCAATATGTTGACTATATCAGTATAGACATTTGGTAAAATTCCCCCTGTGGAGCCACTGTTCACATGTAATGGTGCATCTTAGGCTAGAATTGTTTAGTTTCTTTTTGCTGGTTCATCTAGGTAACAATGAGTTTGGCAATACTCTGACTTCAGATTTTTTTCCATGTGACCTAATCAATGTGCAGATTGTGAGCAATTAACCAGGATCTGTGACATCAAAAGCTATGTGTTGTCACACATGCATTTCTAAGGTTTCAGTGTGGTATTGGATTAAAACGCAGGCCATTTATTTTCCGTCAACTGCCCTTACTATCTCAGGTCGCTCCTTTTTTTGGGTGGAAATTCCCAAGATGGTCAAAAAGCTTGTGTCATTGAAGTTCCTTGTGCCCCAGAATTGATCAATGCCACGACCTTCCAAGAGTGAGCTGAAGTGGATGTGAGAACTATGGCTATGCTGGTGTGTTTGATGACTGCAAAAAGCTAGAACCTTGGAGGTCCAGCTGGATGACAAAATGGATAGGTCGACCTCAGCACCTATTGAGTGGATTTGTTCTGCTGGTTCTGCACTAGTCACTTGTATGGAAGTGGGTCCTGCTTTGAAGGGTTTTTGTCTCTGCAAAGACTTGGTTGGCAATTCTTTAATGAAGTTTCCCACCTTGCTGCAATAAATACATTATGGCCCTAATTACAACTCTGGTGGTCGGTGATAAAGCAGCGGTAATACCGCCAACAAGGTGGCGGTAATTTTTGTTTAATTATGACCACATCGGAAACCGCCAACACAGACAGCCACTTTAACACACCGACCGCCACAGCAGTAGCAACAAGCAAAGCGGCGGTAACCGCCATCAGCCAGGCGGAAGACAATGTACCGCCCACTCTATTATGACCGGCCTATCCACTAACTTTTCCGGGGCGGTACCAATGTCAACAAAAGCACATGGAAACAGTACACAGAAGGCAAAGGTCTCACCTCTGGAGACTCAAGGAAGAACCACGACGCCATGGAGCCCGAACTGCAGATCTTCCCCATGCTGGTCTACCTCCTCCTACACCAGGAATACCAACGCAAGCAACGCTGACCACAGTGACTACTGCCGCCTAGCACACAAGGGAGGGGGGAGGAAAAAGAGAGAGACACACACACGCAACACGCAACAACCCCACCCCCAACATCATACACACAAACAGATGCAACAACATTACACATCCACCCCGTACCCCTCAGGAATAATGCAAGGACAAAAGGAAGTGATTAAAGTGAGTGTAATAAGATAAAAATCCAAAAAAAGTCCTCAAAATTCAAAACAGTATTTACAGACATATAAATGGAGGGACACTGCCCGGTCCATAATGTCTATGGGCCACAGGGCCACACCACATAGGCCAAGTCCCCACTTGACTTCTGCATCAACACGGAGAGAACATTGCTGGGGCATCAGGTCAAAAATGCACAGGCACCTCAGGGGGACAAGGAATGGGGGGGCTCCTCAGCCGGAAGATGGTACAACACCACTGGTCCTGGAAGGGGGTACATGCCCTGTGCAATGTCCTGGGGAGTGCAAGGCCACAGTCTCTCTAGTGGGTGGTTTGCCCACTGCTTGGTCCTGGGAAGTGCAAGGCCACAGTCTCTCTAGTGGGAGGTGTTCCCACTGCTTGGTCCTGGGGAGTGCAAACCCATAGTCTCTCTAGTGGGTGGTTTGCCCACTGCTTGGTCCTGGGGAGTGCAAGGCCACGGTCTCTCTAGTGGGTGGTGTGACCACTGCTTGGTCCTGGGTAGTGCAAAGCCACAGTCTCTCTAGTGGGTGGATTGCCCACTGCTTGGTCCTCGGGAGTGCAAAGCCAAAGTCTCTCTAGTGAGTGGCTTGCCCACTGCCTGGTCCTGAGGAGTGCAAAGCCACAGTCTCTCTAGTTGGTGGCTTCTCCACTGGTTCTGGAGGGGGCCTTGTGCCCAGTGTGCTTCATCTTGGCAAGGGGGGGGTGAGTGGATGCCTTCTTCCCCTGGTTCTGGAGGGGGCCTTGTGCCCTGTGATGCAGATCTTTGTCACAGTATCTCACCTGGGTTTCAGACCCACAAGATGTGCAGTAGGCAGGATGAATAGCACTCCATGGAGGCAGCACTACAGTCCATCCTCTGACGGCGATGGCTGCACAGTGGTGGCAATGCCGGTGCTGGTGGTGGTGTTCCCAGTGGTGGGGGGAGGGTCCAGCCCTTTCCCTGGAGCCTTGGACAGCTGCCCACTGGGGCTGCTGCCAGTGGTGCTGGTGGCGATGCATGTGGCGGTGCTGATGGCGTTGCAGGTGGCAGTGCTGCCAGTGGTGGGAGGAGGCTCAAGTCCTTCCCCTGCAGCCTCGGACGGCTGCCCACTGGGGCTGCTGCTGCTACCAGTGGTGCTGGTGGCGGTGCATGTGGTGGTGCTGATGGCGGTGCAGGTGGCAGTGCTTCCAGTGCTTCCAACGCTTCCCCAGCAGCCTCAGATGGCTGAAGCACCATGGTTGGTGGTGGGGGCTCAGATTCTGTCACAGCACCAGGCCTCCTGCCCCTCCTGCCTGCAGGGGCAGGCTCTTTTCCCTTGCCCTTGGCAGCTGGTTGTGCCTCCTTGCCCTTGCCGTGTGGTGGTGCCCACTTGCCCTTGCTGTGTGGTGGTACCTCCTTGCCCTTGGCAGCTGTGGTACATCCTTGCCCTTCCACTTGACAGCTGGTGCAGGCACACTGCCAGTGCTGATGGGTGTCTCCTTGGAGCCTCTCACACCTGCAGTAGCTGCTGAAACTACAGTGGCCATGGACTGGGTGGCTGAGGTGCTGGCCTGGGTTCTGCCCACCGTGGCCTGATGTGAAGGACGTGGGGGTGGGGTAGGGAAGAGTTCAAGGGTGGAGAGGAAAAGCTTTTTAGGGACACTGGGGTGGCAAGAGGGAGAAGGTTTAGGAGTGGAGGAAGAGGGAGTGGTTGTAAGAGGTGTCTGTCTGCTGTGTTTGGGTGCAGGTGCATGGGCTGGATGCACCCAAAGGTGGATGGCTGTTGGATGTCTGAGTGCTTCCGTTTGTGTACTTTGGGAGGAGGGGGTACAGACACAGTGGGAAAGGACACAGGGGACGTGTGCATGGATGTGGGGGTGGTGATTGCCAGTGAGGGGAGTGTACTGATAGGAGTGATGGTGATGGAGGCAGTGGGTGTGGATGTAGTGCATTTGGGTGTGAGTGTAGACGCTGCTGGGAGGGAGGTGGACGACGAGGAAGAGGTTGAAACAGTGGAGGCAGTAGATGTGGGTATTTCTGCCTCTGGATGGTGTTTGTGTGAGTGCCTGTGGGATGATGTGTGGTGCTTGTGTTTGCCTGAGCCACTCCTGTGTGTTGTCTTGGGTGCATGCTGGTCTGAATGTGTGCTTGGGATAGGATGGGGTTCAGGGGAATGAGACTGAGTAGAGGAAGTTGGAGGGGGAGGCTAGAGACAGGGATAATGGCTGCCATCAGGGAGGAGGCCAGAGCCTGGAATAATCTCTGTTGGGCCGCCACGCCAGAATGAATGCCCTCCAGGAATGAATTTGTATGTTGCAAATGCCCTGCCAGGCCCTGGATGGCATTGACAATGGTTGACTGCCCAACAGAGATGGATCGCAGGAGGTCAATAGCCTCCTCACTCAGGGCAGCAGAGCTAACTGGGGCAGGGCTGAGGTGCCTGGGGTGAAGGAGATGAGCAGGCATGGGAAACACGCTGAGGGGCTGCTGGGAGGACGGTGCTGGTATGGGGGAGGCAGCTGTACCTATAGTTGGGATGGCCACAGAGGTGTCCGCCACCACCAGGGAGCTTCCAACGGAGGAGGTATCACTTTCAAAATTGTGCCCCTCCTGTCTTCGCCGTGGTGCTCCCCTCACCCTCCGACCCACTGGTGCACTCACCGTCTGTGGATTCGGCCTCCTGGGCCCTGTGGAATGCAGCTCCCTCCGTCGCCGGTGCCTCTGCTCCTCTGCCAGATGATGCTAATGCACAGAAGGATGGGATGACAAAACAAAAAGGGGGGGAAGAGTCAGAGGATAGACTTGGTCAATGCCAGCAACAACACCACCGTTGGCGTACACAACACACAGGGGACAGCCCTACACACTAGGCGATGCACTACCAGTCACAATGCTAGTCGCCAGGCCATGGACATTAATACCTAACGCCAGTTCCAGCATACCTGAGACCCACAGAGCCCTGCCCAGTAGTGGATGCACATTAGCTTGTTTGGGGGTGTAGTTCATCAGCCCCTGCCAACATGGAACCTACCCTGCAATGTCGGGCCTGGCCTATGGGCACAAACAGGCGCACATCCCCCACCCAGAGACCACCCCACTACGGGCAAGTAGTATATTGGGAACTGTACTCACCCCCTTGTGGCTTCTGTTATGCCCTCAAGCGGCCATCCAGCTCCGGATAGGCCACCGCCAGTATGCAGAACATCAGGGGGGTCAGGGTTGGACGGGCACACCTTCCTCGTTGGGAGGCCATCCCCAGCTGGGTCTCTTCCGTCTTCCTTGCCAAGCGTCTCAGGTCCTACCACCGTTTGCGACAGTGGGTGCCCCGTCTGCCGTAGACCCCCAGGGTCTGCACTTCCTTGGCGATGGCACGCCATATACCCTTTTTCTGATGGGCGCTGACCTGCAGAGAAATTAAAATAGAAAATGATATCAGTCATACCGTCCGGCCTGTTACTCTCATGTCCCACCATAACCCTCCCATCCCCTTACGCACATACATTGCCCACCATACATGCAGTGCGCTGCCCAGGACCCCTCAACCACTCCCCCTTACATGAAGCCTTCACACACAGCACTCCATGCATTCATGCCCCATGCATCGTGCTCACAGTGTACTCACCTGTTTGTCTGGAGGCCCATACAGCATTCGGTAGTGGGATAAGACCCCATCCACTAGTCTCTCCATCTCCGCAGCGGTGAACGCAGGGGCCCTTTCCCCAGTGACTCGAGCCATGGTTGGTTCCAGACACAGGTCACAGCAGCACTTGCAGTGTAGGTCCTCTCCTGTTGAAGGTCAGGTAGCAAGTGAGTGAACAGATAGAAAATGGTGGTCACGTCAGTGGTAGTGTGTACCGTCAATGCCGGCGTACATCACCATTGGCTACTGTAACCCATAGGGCCCAATGTTAACCAATGAGGAGTTCAACAGCGGTACTCGACCACCTCCTGCAACAGCCCACGACGTCAGCGACATTACCTCATTTCCACCTGTCCATCCACACAGGACAGGCGTCTGCCATTTCAGGGGGGGCATGGCACCTAACTGTGTCACAGCAGACATAAGCACATTTTGGGGCTAAACATCAACATACTGTTTCTGTCACAACATGCAATGTATTGTAGATTGAGGAAGTGTCGGAAACTGACCAGATGCTCATCGTTTTGCCCCCTATATTACAACCGCTGAGGATGAATAGGGGATGGAGACATCCCCCGGTGTACCGGCCCATGGTAGACTTGGGAACAAGAGGGGACTGGCACATTATCCTCACTTACAGACTTGATAGGGCCACAATCCAAGAGCTGTGTGCCCAATTGGAGCCAGACCAGATCTCAGCTATCCCTCAGCCGATTGGGATCCCACCTCTTGTGTAAGTCCTATCTATGCTCCATTTCATGGCAACTGGCTCCTTCCAAGCGACAGTGGCCTTGGCAGCAGGAATGTCACAGCCAATGTTCTCAAACGCGCTGACCAGAGTGTTGTGTGCCCTGATGAAACACATGCCCTGCTACATCTTTTTCCCCCAAGGGGAGGATTTGGCCACAGTGAAAGCTGATTTCCATGCAATGGGACATCTCCCCAACATTATTCGGCCAATAGATGGTACACATATTGCCTTTGTCCCTCCCCCTGGAGAAAAGAACTGGTGTTCAGAAATCAAAAGGGCTTTCACTCTATGAATGTGCAGATAGTGTGCCTGTCGGAGCAGTACATCTCCCATGTGAATGCAAAGGATCCTGGGTCTGTGCATGATGCCTTTATCCTGAGGAACAGCAGCATCCCAAATGTGATGGCCCAAGTCCAGAGGCACCGGGTGTGGCTAATAGGTGAGCCCATGGTCCCCACATAGTGTATGTTGGTATATGGGTGTGGGGGTGGCACTAATGGTTAGTGTCTGGCTAACATGTATCCCTCGATATTTGCAGGTGACTCTGGTTACCCCAACCTCTCATGGCTACTGACCCCAGTGAGGAGTCCCAGGACAAGGGCAGAGGAACGTTACAATGAAGCACATGGGCGAAAAAGAAGAATTATAGAATGAACCTTTGGCCTCCTGAAGGCCAGGTTTTGGTGCCTCCATCTTACAGGTGGCTCCCTGTGCTACTCACCCAAGAAGGTGTGCCAGATCATCATGGCATGGTGCATGTTGCACAATCTTGCCTTACGTCACCAGGTGCCTTTTCTGCAGGAGGATGAGGCTGGAGATGGGCGTGTGGCAGCGGTGGAGCCTGTACACAGTGACGAAGAGGAGGCAGAGGATGAGGATGTGGACAACAGAACATCAATCATTCGACAGTACTTCCAGTGACACACAGGTAGGACACTGTAACTTCGCCTTCCATTGCAGTTTTGTGTTGTAAATTTTCACTGGCAGGCTGCTGTTCCCACTACTATGGCTACTTACTGTACCCTTTGACATGTCTATTCACAGATATCTGTGCCCTACTCTGGTTCCCGGTGAATTGACTGCAGCAAAATACAGGCCATACCTATGTATACATTACTGTACAGTCTAATTGCAATGTCTACAGATTGTTAAACGAATACATACATAAATCATTTGACATACTACATACTTGTATTTTTTCAAAGGGTGTTTATTTCATTGCTGATCCCCAGGTATTGTCCCTCCTTCAGCCACGGGGTCTCCTGCAACTTAGCCAGTATCTGGCCCATCATCTCCTGGGAATGGTGGTATGCTCCGATGATGTTGGTGAGTGCCTCGTGGAGAGTCGGTTCCCTGGGCCTGTCATCCCCCTCTCACACAGCAGTCCTCCCAGTTTCCCTGTTGTCCTGAGTCTCTGTCCCCTGAACCGTGTGCCCACTGCCACTGACCCCAGGTCCCTGATCGTCCTGTGTTTGTGTGGTACCCTGGGGTCCCTGTAATGGTGGGCACACTGGTGATTGATGTTTCTTGGGGACAGAGGTATGGGCCTGCTGGGTGGGTGCTGTGCTGGTGTTTCCTGAGGGGGGAGGCTCTGTGGTGGTATGGAACTGTGCCTGGGTAACCGACTGTCCGGAGGTCCCTGATGGGCCAGGTTGGTCATCCAGATCCAGGCGAGCAGAGCTGCTGTCATCACTGTGGGCCTCTTCTGGAGGGGGACTGGTTGTTGCTGGCACCTCGTCTCCGGTGACGTTGGGTGTGGGACCTGTGGGGATGTAAAAGCAGTGTTATTGTTTCTGCGTGTGACATTTTGTGCATGGGTGTGTAGGCCTCTATGGTTGTGAGTGCCCTGTCAGCTTTGCTTTGTGTGAGTAGTTAGTTTGTGGGCTAGGTGATTCTCTCTAGTGTGTATGCTGTGGTGATGGGTGTTCATGCAGGGCTGTGAGTGGTGTCCATGCATTATTGTTGCATGCAGTGCTGGGTATTGGGATGGGTGGGTTGTGATGGTGGGGTGTGTGAGAGGTGGTGGAGTGATGGGAGTGAGGGTGAGGGTGACTGTGGGGGTATGTGATGGCATTCAGGTAGGTGGGTGATAGAAATAGTGAGTTGACTTATCAGAGTCCAGTCCTCCTGCTACTCCTGCCAGGCCCTAAGGATGCAGTTTTGCCAAGACTTGCTCCTCCCATGTTGTTAGTTGTGAGGGAGGAGGTGGGGATCCACCACCAGGCATCTGTACAGCTATCTGGTGTCTTGCAACCACGGAATGCACATTCCACTGTAGGTCGTTCCACCTCTTTCTGATGTCATCCCTTGTTCTGGGGTGCTGTCCAACGGCGTTGACCCTATCCACGATTCTCTGCCATAGTTCCATCTTCCTTGCAATGGGTGTCTGCTGCACCTGTGCTCCAAATATCTGTGGCTCTACCCAGATGATTTCCTCCACCATGACCCTTAGCTCCTCTTCTGAGAACCTGGGGTGTCATTGTGGTGCCATGGGTGTAGTGTGAGTGGTGTATGTGAGGGTGTGTGGGGTGATGTGTTGGGGTGTATGCTGTGAGGTTCGCAGATTGTGTATGGGTGATGGTGTTCTGTTGCTCTGGTTGTGTGGGTGCTCTTGCTGTATCTCTCTCTAGTTGCAAATTGTGTTAGTTGTAAAGGGATGTGGGTAGTCTGGGTGTGTGTTTTATAGTGGTGCAGGTGTGTGGGTGTGGTGTGTGCATGTGTGTCAGGTGTGTGTAGTTTGAACTGTCCGATGTGGTGTTGTTTTGTATGTGTGTGTGTATTTTGAGCGCCTCGGTATGTACCGCCAATGGTTTACCGCGTTTGAATGTCCGCCGCGGTGATTCGTGGGGCATAATGTTGTGGGCGTAGTTCTGTTGCCGTAACGGTGTGGGTTTTGCTATAGCCATTTTATCACTGACATTTGGGCTGGCGGACTTGTGTGTGTGTGTCTGTATAGTGGTGGATTGCTATGTGTGGGTCATAATATGGGTAGTGGTATACCGCCATGGTCGCGGTATGTTGCCGGCAGTTGGCATGGCGGTAAGCGGGACTTACCACCAATGTCATAATGAGGGCCTAAGTCAGTTTTCTGCGTTTGTCTTTTTCATTTTTCATTAACTGTACGAAATTCCTTTTTTGTGTTTGCTAAATAGAAAATCCTAAGAAATCGCTGTTTATGAAATGCAAAATGGAATGTACAAAAACGGAGATTTTCTAATAGCGATTCTTACAGACTAGGAATCGCTATTAGATAATTGCTATTTAAGAAATGCTACACCATTAGTTCCGATGGGCCTAATGGCCCACAGGTACAAATGGTTTTGCATTTCAAAATGTGCAGTTTCCTAATAGGAAATCACAAATTGGGAAATGCAAAAACAAGGGTCCTCCCCTTGATGCACCCCCCAAAAAAGTGGTACACAGTTCAAGTGCACAAATGCCCTAAAGGCCTTCGCACGCTACATGGCACTTTAAAAAATGCATTTTTAATGCATTTATAAACTTGCACATGGTTACTATCGACTTGGAATCAATGGTAATAGTATTTCCTAAATGCTCAATTCATATTTAGGAAATGCTTTGTACATGTGCTAAGGAAATTGCAAATAGGAAATCCCTATTTGCAATTTCCTATTTGGGAATCGCAAAATGCTATTTATACAGGATAGAAACTGCATTTTGCCATTGCCCTATGTGCATCTGAAAAAGCAATTTAGCATTTTTTAACGGACCAAAATTGTGATTCGATCTGTTAAGAAATGCTAAATCCTCTCGTACATCTCACCTAAATCTATAAAATCGTTAATGGTTTCTGGGGGCTATTCAATTTGGGAGACAAAGTCATTTAGCTCATTACGTAAACTGTGGTAGAATATAGAAATCCTTTTTTCTTTAAGTCATTCGGCCTCTAACCCCAGATGGTTAAAAGAGGTTATGTATTGCAAGAGATCTGAGGAGCCTTGCTTAAGAGTAAGGAGTTCATTATCACTCCCTGAATGAACAAGTTTTAAGCAAAGAGTCTCTGCATAGTGTCTTTGAAGGCTGCATAATTGCACAACAGCAAATTGTCTTGATCTACTAACTTGGATGGGCCATTGGGTGGCATCTCTGCCAAGATAGGATAAGATAAAACCCACCTTGAAGGCATCATCTGTCAATGCCGTAAGACTGGACATAAAATGGATGTGGCATTAGTTTAAAAATATTCAAGAATTACGATTATCTCCATGAAAACATTAAGGTGGGGCCAAAGGTATTGGTTAGGGTGTAAGTACCTGAATCTGACTTGGAGCTGCAGCAGCAGCATTGGGCGATATGCAGCTCTTCCTGAATCCTGAAAACTCTCTGGTTTAATAACAGGTTTCTTTTTGGGTTGCACTGTGGGTCGAAGAACAGAGGGTCTCTCCTGTTCCTGGATGCATGGCTAACTGAGTTTGCAATGTGGTGACATTAAGTTAAGTCAAGCTAAGTTAAGGAAAGTTAAGTTAAGTTAAGTCACATGCTCATATAGCGCAAACAGCTACTCACTCTGGGTTTCCTGGCACTTTTTGCAATAGGTAGGTATATCTGACTCAGGTGATTCAAAACAGCTACGTCTTTAGTTGTCTGTTTAAAGTTGGTAACAAGGTGCAAGATCTCAGGTTTCCTGGCAGGGAGTTCCAAAGCCTGGGGCCTATGAATGAAAAATAATGACCTACCATGCAAGTGGGTTTTACCTTAGGGATAGTGCTCAGGGAGAAGTTGCTGGAGCGTAGATCGCGAATAGAATAGGTTGATATGGTTTTGTTGTGTAGCCATTTTAGTTATAGCTGCATGCACGTTATTTTAACATACTAGGCCTGCCGATGTGCACTTTAACCTAGATATATTTTATTAGGCTTTGCTTTATTATTGTTACAGTAGCCACTTTTACGGTCTTGTTTTATTTTCTCTCTATCCGACTGTTTTTGCCTAGGCCAGCACTCTGTTCTCAAACAAGACATTCTTGCTCACTCTGTGCTTCTTCCAAGGTTACAGTAAGATAGGTTGCCGGTGAACGTGGTATAACTTTAGTCTCTGATATTCATAGAAAATACACATCCTTATGTAGGGACATTTTCTCAGAACATCAGCTGTTTTATTAAAAAAACACTTCCCGTCCTTACACGTTAGAGGGAGATTCCAGCCAAAGAACCACGACTGTATGCTGATTGCCGAATGCGTCGCTACAGCTGTTTTGCAGACTTCAGGCCTTTGCTCAGGTATGGGGGATGATGTCTTCCCAGGGGAACCTGAAAGGCAGAATTAGAGCTTAGCATGCTGTGCTCTATCATAGCCTAGGTAGGAATTAGTCTGTTGACTCTAGTGACAATAGGGTAGCATTATTTTTATGTTTTACTCTCCTTGTCACAATCTTAATCTTGTCATGCTATATCGTCCTGGTTATTGCAGTCCACACTTTGCTATCTAAGATGCAGTTGCTTTATTAAAGCATTATTGAAATACATACTGCATCTGTTTTTCATTGTGTATGTGAGACTAATGTAATTGAGAGAAACGGATGAGACCTGAGTGACCACGGCTTCCCTGAGATGTCATGCACTCGGCTGCCCAATCATCCCTGCCTTGGTGTAGCGATGAGGCACTGCTAGTTAGCTGGAGCAGAACCCGGATTGGAGCAACATGTGTCACCTGTAGTGGGTTAGACTCAGGGGGTGATTCTAACCCTGGCGGTCGGTGATAAAGCGGCGGCCAACACGCCAACAGGCCGGCGGTCAAAAAAATGCAATTTTGACCCTGGCGGGAACCGCCAACACAGCCCGCCGCATTAACACTCCGACCGCCACGGCGGAACAAACAAACAGCGCGGCGGTCACCGCCAACAGCCAGGCGGCAGACAATGTACCGCCCACCCTATCACGACCCACCAATCCGCCACCTTTTCCGGGGCGGGAGCCCCGCCGATAAAAACACGGCGGAAACAGACATTTTCAATGGAAAACGCTAACCTCGAGACACTCCACGCGGAATCCGGACAGCATGGAACCCGAATTGAACATCATACCTGCTCTCGTCTACCTGCTCATCTACCACGAGTACGAACTCCGGCGCAGAGGTCAATGGTGAGTACTGCACCTACGACACACGGGAGGGGGGAGGACGAAAGGTTACGGGCATACACATATGCGACCCCCACACCCCCCCAATATGTACACACCAATGCAGAGCAGGAAGTCACAGTGACACCACACATACACCCTTTAAAAATACAATGACACAACCAAATTTGGAATAAATATTTATGTACAAAAAAAGCACCTGGAAATAATTGAGCAACCGTGAAAAATATTTACAAAAACCAAAAATATATACACATCAGTGTATCACTGAAGTAACAAGTCCTGCACATCCTACGAATCTAACATGTCCGTGGGCCAATGTTCTGCGAAACAAGGGCAAAGCCCACACACGAGACCTGAGTCCTTTGGAGAGAACACTGCAGGGGCATCTGATGTTAAAACTACAGGCACCTCAGGGGGAAGGGAAGGGGGGGCCACCACAGCCACATGAGTCCACGACGCCAGATCCATGAGGAGCCACCATGCCCACTGCACCATCCTGGGGAGTGCAAAGCCACAGTCTCTCAATGTCTCTACAGTGGGTGGGCTGCCCACTGCACCATCCTGGGGAGTGCAAAGCCACAGTCTCTCAATGTCTCTACAGTGGGTGGGCTGCCCACTGCACCATCCTGGGGAGTGCAAAGCCACAGTCTCTCAATGTCTCTACAGTGGGTGGGCTGCCCACTGCACCATCCTGGGGAGTGCAAAGCCACAGTCTCTCAATGTCTCTACATTGGTTGGACTGCCCACTGCACCATCCTGGGGAGTGCAAAGCCACAGTCTCTCAATGTCTCTACAGTGGGTGGGCTGCCCACTGCACCATCCTGGGGAGTGCAAAGCCACAGTCTCTCAATGTCTCTACATTGGTTGGGCTGCCCACTGCACCATCCTGGGGAGTGCAAAGCCACAGTCTCTCAATGTCTCTACAGTGGGTGGGCTGCCCACTGCACCATCCTGGGGAGTGCAAAGCCACAATCTCTCAATGTCTCTACATTGGTTGGGCTGCCCACTGCACCATCCTGGGGAGTGCAAAGCCACAGTCTCTCAATGTCTCTACAGTGGGTGGGCTGCCCACTGCACCATCCTGGGGAGTGCAAAGCCACAGTCCATCCGGTGGATGACAGTCTCCACTGGTCAAGGAGGAGGCATGGTGGGCACAGTGAACCATAAACAGTGCCTGAGACGGCGGGACCCAGCGCAGCGGTGCATGACATGGCGATGTCCAGCGGAGCGGTACCTGAGAGGAAGGGCCCAGCGGAGCGGTGCTTGAGATGAAGGGCCCAGCGGAGCGGTGCTTGACAGGAAGGGCCCAGCGGAGCGGTGCCTGAGAGGAAGGGCCCAGCGGAGCGGTGCTTGAGATGAAGGGCCCAGCGGAGCGGTGCTTGAGATGAAGGGCCCAGCGGAGCGGTGCTTGAGATGAAGGGCCCAGCGGAGCGGTGCTTGCGAGGAAGGGCCCAGCGGAGCGGTGCTTGACAGGAAGGGCCCAGCGGAGCGGTGCTTGAGATGAAGGGCCCAGCGGAGCGGTGCTTGAGATGAAGGGCCCAGCGGAGCGGTGCTTGAGAGGAAGGGCCCAGCGGAGCGGTGCTTGAGATGAAGGGCCCAGCGGAGCGGTGCTTGAGAGGAAGGGCCCAGCGGAGCGGTGCTTGACAGGAAGGGCCCAGCGGAGCGGTGCTTGAGATGAAGGGCCCAGCGGAGCGGTGCTTGAGAGGAAGGGCCCAGCGGAGCGGTGCTTGAGACGGCGGGGCCCTGTTCAGCGGTACCTGTCTTCACGGAAGGGCCCTGTTCAGCGGTGCTCTTCTGCACGGCGGGGCCCTGTTCAGTGGTACCTGTCTTCACGGCGGGGCCCTGTTCAGCGGTGCTCTTCTGCACGGCGGGGCCCTGTTCAGCAGTACCTGTCTTCACGGCGGGGCCCTGTTCAGCGGTGCTCTTCTGCACGGCGGGGCCCTCTTCAGCGGTACCTGTCTTCACGGCGGGGCCCTGTTCAGCGGTGCTCTTCTGCACGGCGGGGCCCTCTTCAGCGGTACCTGTCTTCACTCCGGGGCCCTGTTCAGCGGTACCTGTCTTCACGGCGGGGCCATGTTCAGCGGTGCTCTTCTGCACGGCGGGGCCCTCTTCAGCGGTACCTGTCTTCACGGCGGGGCCCTGTTCAGCGGTACCTGTCTTCACGGCGGGGCCCTCTTCAGCGGTACCTGTCTTCACGGCGGGGCCATGTTCAGCGGTACCTGTCTTCACGGCGGGGCCCTGTTCAGCGGTGCTCTTCTGCACGGCGGGGCCCTCTTCAGCGGTACCTGTCTTCACGGCGGGGCCCTGTTCAGCGGTGCTCTTCTGCACGGCGGGGCCCTCTTCAGCGGTACCTGTCTTCACGGCGGGGCCCTGTTCAGCGGTGCTCTTCTGCACGGCGGGGCCCTCTTCAGCGGTACCTGTCTTCACGGCGGGCCCTGTTCAGCGGTGCTCTTCTGCACGGCGGGGCCCTCTTCAGCGGTACCTGTCTTCACGGCGGGGGCCTGTTCAGCGGTACCTGTCTTCACGGCGGGGCCCTGTTCAGCGGTGCTCTTCTGCACGGCGGGGCCCTCTTCAGCGGTACCTGTCTTCACGGCGGGGCCCTGTTCAGCGGTACCTGTCTTCACGGCGGGGCCCTCTTCAGCGGTACCTGTCTTCACGGCGGGGCCCTGTTCAGCGGTACCTGTCTTCACGGCGGGGCCCTGTTCAGCGGTACCTGTCTTCACGGCGGGGCCCTGTTCAGCGGTGCTCTTCTGCACGGCGGGGCCCTCTTCAGCGGTACCTGTCTTCACGGCGGGGCCCTGTTCAGCGGTGCTCTTCTGCACGGCGGGGCCCTCTTCAGCGGTACCTGTCTTCACGGCGGGGCCCTGTTCAGCGGTGCTCTTCTGCACGGCGGGGCCCTCTTCAGCGGTACCTGTCTTCACGGCGGGGCCCTGTTCAGCGGTGCTCTTCTGCACGGCGGGGCCCTCTTCAGCGGTACCTGTCTTCACGGCGGGGCCCTGTTCAGCGGTACCTGTCTTCATGGCGGGGCCCTGTTCAGCGGTGCTCTTGCAGTATGTCAAGGGAGTCAGACCTGGCCTGGACAGCCTGCTCACTCGCCCTCTGACCGTGCTGTGTCAGGCCCCTTCGGGGAGTGAGTCCTGGGCCCTTTGGTGTCGTCCCTTGCAGCCGGGATGGGGCTTGTGGGGCCCTCCTGCTCCGCGCTCCTGGTGGTTGTCCTCTCCGCCCTGCTGTCCTTCCGCTCCTTAGATGGGGCTCTCGGCCCCTTGCCTCCCCTGGCTGCTGTGGCCGGTGAAGTGGCCGGAGTCACCTCCTTGGGGGCAGCCGTCTCTGTCCGCTCACGGCGGCCCTTCAATTTCCGGGTCCTCTTGCCTGGGGGGGGCTGGCTGTCCCCTTGCTGCTCACCGAAGTGTTACTGCCGCCAAAGGGTGGACTCCACATGCCATGCACCACTTGCACTGTAGAAGTTGGGCTGGTGGTGGCTGAGGTGCCCTTGGGAGTTTTCCCAGTTGGAGGGGGTGGGTCGGGGGAGGGAAAGAGGTCAAAATTGGAGATGTAATATTTCTTGGGACCAAGGTAAGGGGTAGGAGTAGTGGTGAGAGAAGTGGAGGAAGAGGATGTGGTTGTATGAGAGCCAGGTGTGCTGTCCTTGGGTGCAGGTGACTGGGACGTAGGCTGTGGTGAGGTGGTTGGCTGTTGTTTGGGTGTCTGCCTGCGTTTATGTGTCTTGGAAGAGGGGGTGACAGACACAGTGGGAGAGGACACAGGGGACGTGTAAATGCCAGTGGGGGTGGTGACTGCAGGTGTGCGGACTGTAGTGGAGGGTTTGCTGGTGGTGGAAGAACTGGCTGATGTTGGGGTGCATGCAGGTGTGAGTGTAGACGTCACAGGGAGGGAGGAGGGAGACGAGGAGGACGGGGACACAGAGGTGGTAGTGACTGTTGATATGTCTGCATCTGTGTGTTGCTTGGGTGAATGCTTGTGTTTTCTGTGGTGCTTATGTTTGGATGAGCTGGCCTTGGGTGTTGAGGTGTGTGCAGGCTGGTCTGATGGTGTGGATGGGATAGGTTGAGGTACAGGAGACAGAGAAAGGGTGGAGGCAGATAGAAGAGGGAGACTGGAGACAGGGACAATGGCTGCCGTCAGTGCTGAGGCCAGAGCAGTGAACGCTCGTTGATGGGCAGCCTGACCCGAATGAATGCCCTCCAGGTAGGCATTGCTCCGATGCACCTCCCTTTCCACCCCCTGGATGGCATTCAGAAGGGTAGTCTGCCCAACAATGACCGTCCTCACCAGGTCAATGAGCTCCGCACTGAGGGCAGCAGGGGTAACAGAGGCAGGGGCTGAGGTGCCTGGGGCGAAGGAGACGCGCGCCTTCCTGGCCGAGCGGCCACGGAGTGAAGACTGAGGGGCTGCTGGGAGGGCGGTGCTGGTGCGCTGGGTGGCGGCTGTACCTGTTGTTGCGGGGGGCAAAGATGGTGCCGCCACCGCTAGGGAGCTCCCAAACGAGGACGTGTCTGTGTCGCTGGTGTCTCCACCGGCCCCCGTTGTGGTGCTCCCCTCGCCCTCCGGATCACTGGTGCCCTCGGTGTCTGTGTCAGTGCCCACCGGGGCCTGGTGACCTGCAGCTCCCTCCTGCTCCGACGCCAAATCTCCTCCGCCTGATGATGCTAAAACACAAGAAGACAAAGATTTAGGGTGGGGGGAGAAATTAAACAAAGTTGAGTGCATGCCTTAGCAATACCCTTTGCGGAGAGGACAGACACAGGTGGCTCGTGCACTAAGTCGCGAACTTGGGGTACACTACTCAGTACTTCTGACTAGGCAAACAGGTCTAGGGACAACAGACGCGCACATGTGTGATGCTGGAGCATGGGTAGCTGCACTTGACACCCTACAGAGGTGGGGGGCGGGGGCACAGGGCCTTGCCTAAGGGAGAGGACTACACTACAGAGAGCGCCCTGGCCTAATGTCACCCACAGCCCTCCTCCCCCACCCAGACGCCTCCACTGCGCATACAGATAGGAGAATGTGCAGATACTCACCCCCTTGTGTCTGCTGTGCTGTCCTCAAGCGCCCATCCAAATTAGGGTAGGCCACCGCCAGGATCCGGGACATCAGGGGGGTCATGGTGCGACTGGCACCCCTCCTAGGGTCGGGAGGCCATCCCCAGCAGTGTTTCTGCGGCCTTCCTCGTTCCGCGGCAGATGTCCTCCCACCTCTTGCGGCAGTGGGTGCCCCGTCTGTTGTAGACCCCCAAGTTCCGGACTTCCTTGGCGATGGCACGCCAAATATCGATTTTCTGATGGGCGCTCACCTGTTTGACATGTACAGGGTGGGAAAGAGAAACCGTCACATATCTGCATGTTTGGAGTACATGCCCCCCCCTCCCCAACCTTGCCATGGTTCCCATTCTCTCATCTGTCGTGCGTTGAACTCCTCATTCCCTCCACACCCCACCAACTTACATCCCCCCCACTCCACACAGGCATAACCCATTCAATGTGCACTGAGTGTACTCACCTGTTGGTCTGGAGGACCGTAGAGTAGCGCATACTGGGGGACGACCCCGTCCACGAGCTTCTCCAACTCTTCTGAACTGAAGGCGGGGGCCCTTTCACCAGTAGCAGCAGCCATTGTCACTTCCAGACCGAGTTCACAGCAGCACTTGCAGTATAGGTCCTCTCCTGTGGATGATCAGGTCTCGAATGATTGAGCAGATAGAAAATGGCGGTCACGCCCGCGGCGGTGCGTACCGCGACCGCCGGCGCACATCGTCATTGGCTCCTGAAACCCATAGGCTTCAATGTTAACCAATGCGTCTTCGCACAGCGGTCTTCGACCGCCTACCGCCACGGTGTGCCCCGCCAGCGCAGTGACCTCACATCCCATTGTCCCACTTCACAGGTCAGGCATCGGCCATTTCAAGGGCCCACATGGCTTAATTTCTAATGCGTCACACAGGCCTAGGCCTTGCAATGGCACACATACAAACATATCAAACCATACATTTACCTGTACTGTGCAAGCTGTGTTGTACGTACCTGTGAGTGGATTGACTCTGTACTCCATATTCTCCTTCCTAGGCACCGTCCGCTGGGACTAGCGATGAGAAGGAGGAATCCTCGCGTGTACCGGCCGCTGGTGGACCTGTCGACAATGGAAGAACGCCATATAATACTACGATACCGACTTGACCGAGCCTCCATCCATGAACTGTGTGCCCAGCTGGAGCTAGCCCTGATGTCCCCCATCCGTCAACCCACAGGAATTCCCCCTCTAGTGCAGGTTCTGTCTGTCCTCCATTTCTTTGCAACTGGCTCATTCCAGACAACAGTGGCCATGTCATCTGGGATGTCTCAGCCTATGTTTTCCAAGATCTTATCCAGAGTGTTGTCTGCCCTGATGAAACTCATGCGGAGCTACATCATTTTCCCAGAGGAGGGTGATTTGCCTACAGTGAAAGCTGATTTCTATGCCCTTGGACACATCCCCAACATCATTGGTGCAATTGATGGGACCCATGTGGCTTTAGTCCCCCCAAATGACGATGAACAGGTGTACAGGAACAGGAAGAATTACCATTCAATGAATATCCAGGTGGTCTGTTTGGCTGACCAGTACATCTCCCATGTAAATGCCAAGTTCCCAAGGTCAGTGCATGACGCGTATGTTATGCGAAATAGCAGCATTCCCTATGTGATGGACCAGCTACAGAGACAGCGTGTGTGGCTAATAGGTGACTCTGGTTACCCCAACCTGCCGTGGCTATTGACCCCAGTGAGGAATCCCAGGACCAGGGCAGAGGAACGGTACAATGAGGCCCATGGGCGTACTAGGAGGGTGATTGAGCGAACCTTTGGGCTCCTGAAGGCCAGATTTAGGTGCCTGCATATGACAGGTGGATCCCTAATGTACTCACCAAAGAAGGTGTGCCATATCATCGTGGCGTGCTGTATGCTTCACAACCTGGCTTTGCGACGCCAGGTGCCTTTCCTGCAGGAGGATGGTCCAGATGGTAGTGTTGTAGAAGCCGTGGAGCCTGTGGAGAGTGAAGAGGAGGAAGACTCTGAGGACGACACAGACAATAGGGACAGAGTGATACAACAGTATTTCCAGTAACACACAGGTAAGAATCACCCACGCCATTTCACAATTGCTTATAGCCTCCTGCATCTCTACTTTCTGTAGTTCCCCACAGATGTTTTTCATTAATTTTTGCCTTTCCCTTCCCTTCTCAGTGCTGTCTGACTCAGTACCTGACTTCTGCTTGGTTCGCCCATGAAATACAGCGTATTGACATTGGTATGTTGTCATGACTAATTGACAGAACAGAAATTGAACAGTAATATGTAATACATTTGTTAATAATACAGCATGACTCAAAACAGATTTGTGTGCAAAATGTGATTTATTTACAGTGCTAGATATCGGTACATGTGATTCTAAGGGTGATGGGTGGGGGTGGAGGAATATCCATGGCAGAGTCCAGTTCTCAGTCTCACAGGTGCATTGTCCTTTTGCCTGTGGAAGGATGGAGCATAGGCAGTTCATGGTTGGACAGGGTGGCAATGTGGGACAGTGGGAAGACTTGAGGGGGTATGTCCTGCTGGCGGGGGTCTTGACATCCTACTCTGTCTTTTTTTTTGGTCTCAGGCTCCTCTTACGGGGTGGTTGTTCTTCAGCAGGAGGTGGGGTTCTGGGGGGCTGTCGAGGTGTTGGGACCTCCTGTCCACTAGCGCCGGCGGAGGTGGTAGGCTGTTCCTGGTCCGGGCTAGTGACAGGGGCCCTGTGTGGTGCACCATGGTCCCCCAACGCGTCCTCTATCCTGTTGAGGGCCAGGACGATGGTCCCCATTGCGGTCCCGATGATTCTCAGCTCCTCCCTGAACCCCATGTAGCGTTCCTCCTGCTGTGCCTGGATCTCAGTGAACCTGGCCAGTACCGTCGCCATCGTTTCTTGGGAGTGGTGGTAGGCCCCCATGAGGGTGGTGAGGGCCTCTTGGAGAGTGGGTTCCCTGGGCCTCTCCTCCCCCCCCTGTCGCACAGCAGCCCTCTGAGCTGCCCGGTTTCCCCCGGCCTCTGTCCCCTGGACGGTGTGCCCGCTACCACTGCCCCCAGGTCCCTGTTGTTGTTGGGGTGTTGGGTTAGCCTGGGTGCCCTGTAGTGGCAGACACACCGCTGATTGAGCTGTCCTAGATACAGAGGCATGGGCCCGCTGGGTGGGAGCTGTGCTGGTGTTGGCAGAGGGGGTCGGGTCTGGTGTGGCCTGTGGCTGCCTGAGGGGAACCGACTGCCCAGTGGTCCCCGATGGTCCGGGCTGGTCATCAGATTCACTGTCGACAGAGCTGCTATCCTCAGTGTGGGCCTGTTCCGGTGGTGGGATGGACACTTCTGGACCCTCCTGGCTGGTGTGTTGTCGTTCGGGTCCTGCATGGGGTAAGAGAGTTTGGTTATTGTTTCTGTGTGTGCAATAGCGTGCGTGTTATGGGTGCCCTTGTCCCCCAGTGCAGGCATTCCCTTGAGGGAGGTGTTGTGAGGGTAGTTAGTGGGGGGGGGGGGGTTAGTGCAGTGGTCATGCTTAGGTGATGGGTGCCCATGATTTGTGTTGGCATGCAGGAGTTGGTGTTGGGATGGGTGGGTTGTGCTGGTGAGACATTGTCAGGGAGGATGTGTGCTGGGGGGTTGGGGGTGAGGGTGGGGGTGTGGGTTGGCATGCTGGTGGGGTGGGGGGGATATAGTAGTTGAGATTGGACTTACCAGAGTCCATTCCTCCGGCTACTCCAGCGAGGCCCTGAGGATGCAGGATGTTCAAGACGTCTTGCTCCCACGATGTAAATTCGGGAGGGGTGGGTGGGGGTCCGCCGCCAGTCTTCTGGACCGCGATGTTGTGCCTGGAGACCATCGATCGGACCTTCCCCCGTAGGTCGTTCCATCTTTTGCGGATGTCCTCCCTATTCCTGGGATGCTGTCCCACCGCGTTGACCCTGTCCACGATCCGCTGCCATAGCTCCGCCTTCCTGGCTATACTGGTGTGCTGCACCTGCGAGCCGAAGAGCTGGGGTTCCACTCTTAGGATTTCCTCCACCATGACCCGGAGTTCTTGGTCCGAAAAGCGTGGGTGCCTTTGGGGTGCCATGGGGTGGTGTGGGTGAGGTGTGGGGTGGTGTATGTGATGAGGAGTATGTTGGTGAGTGGTGCTTTGTGCTACTATGTGGTGTGTGTGATGGTGTAGTGTGCCTCAGTGTGTCTTGCTATGGATTGTCTGCTGTGTCTCTCTCTCCTTCTCTCAGTAATTATGGTCGCAGGGGTTTGTGGGTGATGTGGGTGTGTGTTTTATAGTTGGTTGATTGTGTGGGAGTGGTGTGTGTATGTGTATCAGGTGTGTGTATCTCAAATTGTCCAATGTGGCTGTGTTTTGGTGATGTGTGTGTATTCTGACCGCGGCGGTGTGTAGCGCCAATGGAATACCGCGTTTGAATGACCGCTGTGTGGATTCGTGGGTCGTAATGGCATGGGCGTATTTCTGTTGGCGTGACGGTGGAGGTTTGGTCATCTCCAGTTTATCGCTGCCCGCTGATGTGGCGGGCTGCAGTGGAGGACGGATTTTTGGAGGTTTGGCCGTTGTGGGTCAGAATGACCGTGGCGGTTAACCGCGGCCGCGGCGGTGTTATGGCGGTCTTCTGACCGGCGGTAAGGGCCTTTTACCGCCGAGGTCAGAATGACCCCCTCAGTCTCACACACCACAGGCGATTCTGCCACTCGAGATCCAATAGTCTCATTAGAATAATGACAGCCTACGCAACAGTTTTATCAGACCATTAATATGGTGTGGGCGATGCCTGTGCTGGCTTCAAAGACGTAGCACAGAGCAGTGAAACGGACTCATTTTTCCACCTCTAGCCATTGCAGCTCCTGGAGAGAAATAGCTGAGGCATGTTATGGCAGTCTATAGATCAGACTTTCCACCACCTGCAGGTGTCTCATGGAGCCATTATCAATCCCCAGGTTTAAGACGTTGCCATGATGTCTTGCCTCAAGACCTGATTTTCTACTTGAATTGTTGGCAACATATTAGCTAGGTCCCTTATTATAACTTCATGGGTGTCAATAATGCCTGGGCGGAGCGAGCACTGTGGGTTTTCTTGCTACAGGCCAACGTACCTTACCTGACAAGCCTGTGACGTGGCTCTGCAGGGATGAAATGGACCATTTCCTTAATCCTACCTTCTTTCTTGTGATTTCCTAAGATACACCAAGGTAGATAAATGTTAACTGGGAAGGATTGCCCAGGTTTTCTCAGTAGTGTGTTTTTGACATTCAGTGGTCATTGCTTTCAAACCTTAAATTAAAAAAAGTTAATACCATGAGCCATCTATCTGAGATTGTTTATATTCCCTGAGCCACAAAAATGTCCTGAATATATACTATCCCCTTTTCTACTTGCGATCAGCTGCTTAACTGTCCCTGCATTCACTCCTAGTGTTTCTCCTTTTCTCTGATGGAGTTGTCTGGGCCTTGAATAGAGTTGTAGGGTTTCTTCTAGAACACATTAGGCTATTTTTATAGGTTGCTGAAAAAAGAACACTAGAGTTGTAATTATGGCTTCATGAACATCTATGCATATAACAATACCCAACACACATTATTTTTTAATTTCCTTGCTCACAATGTTTGTCCAGTACCTTGTGACCAAAATGTAGAGTTTGTATCCTAGGTTGCTGTGCTTTAAGGGTTACTGCACCCTTGGAGTACTGAAAGGCCCTAGGATTCTTGTTCAGTTCAAATTGCTTTAAATTTAGCTGCACATTGTTTTCTCAAATAATCTAGTTTTCTTGTCATCTTGTCTTGCCCCTATAGTTAGCATAGCGTTATCTTAACAGTTTAAATGATTGCACATCCTTGCACTTATCTGTGGTTTATTCTTTACTCTTTAAATAATTCTTGCCTTTGATTAACTCTTGTCTTTTCTTTTGCAGGTTTCGCTGGTTCTGTAACTTCTCCCACAATCAGGACTCCAGCCAGGATTCAGGTGAGTGTAGACACTTAGGCAAAGGTCCTTCATCGACTGATAACTGGTAAAAAAGCATGATCTGGCATTTGGGTGTGGTTTAAATAGGCTGCATTCAAAATGGCACCCGATACTTTCCAAAATCCTGCGAGATCTCAGCAAAGGTGGTAACATTGGAAATAGCGTGAAACAAAGGCAACAACATTGCAAATAGTGTGAATCAGCCCTTTTACCTTTGAGGGCAATAGCAACAGAATAATCACACCTTTTGGGCGATGAGAAAACAATACTATAAGGAAATCAGCGACCATAATATAACCCATATCCAATAAGACAAGCAGCGCCAGTGCTAAGCTTTAGAATCATGCCGGGGATATCATGTGCTAGGAGCTGAGATATTGCCAGAGAGGAATTAGAAGGGGGAAGACAAAGAGGACACCTCTGTTACAGAGATTCTGAAGACTGTGGGGGGAAGTACCAAGGTCACCCAAAAGAATCGTGGATCATGATCAGGATGACCGGAGACAGGGATAAAAGGGTCATGAAGATGAGGACCTAGGGGACCAAGACTCAGATTATCAAGTAGGAATGAGCAATCATTACAAGTAGCAGAACCAGAGTGAGGAGGATTTGAGGTAAGAATGCCAATAATAATCTGGAAGACCAAGTGGAATGGACAATGGTGGGTAGGTAGACTAGGACCAAAATGACCAGTCTCAGGAGGACCTAAACAAGGATAACCTGGATCAATGGCTGCAATAACAGTACGGCTAAATAGGCAAGAAACATGTCCATAAGAACAAGGACAACCCAAACCAGTAGGAGAAAGATTAAGAGTACCAAGACACAAGAAGCGACATGGACCAGGATATGCAGTACCAGGGCTAGGAGGTTGGAGGTAAAGAGAACCAGGACTAGGTGACTAGGACGAAGAGGACCACAAAGGAACAGGGCCAGATGGGCCAAGTCTGTAGGAACCAGGAAGGGCTATGATGCCCAAAAGGCAAAGTTTATGATAACAAGCACAATAGGACAAGAATGACTGGATTGACCAGGACCAAAGAGACAAAGACTAAGAGAGCAGGTGGTGAGGGCCAAGAGAACTAGGTCCAGAAAAAACAAACTTAGAAGGAACAGAACCAAAAGGATCAGGGAATATTGGCATAGAATATCGCGAAGAACAAAGTCTATGAAATGTGACCTTTGCCAGGAGAGGCAGGCAGCTGAGGCCAGGGACACAAGCAGCCAGTGTCAGCAGGAAAAGTTCTAAAAGGACCAGGAAAAAAAAGGCCTAAGGCGATTAGGAAGATCAGGGCAAAGGGCATCAGGACCTTGATTACTATGATCAGGAGGACCTGGGTGAGGATGAGTAGGAGGATCACGAGGAGCATGACCAGGCTCACAACCTTGAGGTCCAGGCCAGAGAGCTAGGAACAGGATCGTAAGGAAGATGAGCAACAGGATGTCCAGGCCCAGGAAGAACAAATAAAGGAGGACCACAATGAATGTGTGTAGCAGCATGAGGACAAGCAGCTAGAAGACCAGAGGCTATGAAGATCAGGACCAGATCCAGGAAGACAAGATCCAGGTTGAAACACCTGGGATCTCAATAAGCAAGGAAGATTAAGGGGTCAGTGCAATGAAAACTAGAAGGACCTGAGCCAGTGGGTTCAGAGCAAGGAGGGTTAGATGGATCAGCACCAATAGGCTCAGGAACTGGCTTAGGAGTGCCAGGGGGACCTTTACCATAGTACCAGCACCCAAATTACCAAGAGGAGCGGAACAACCAGGACCTGGGAGAAGCAGGACTGGGGTGAGGAAGATCAGGTAGACCAGAACAGCCAGTAGCAGGAAAACTGAGGGGATTGGATCTAGCTGTCCAGCAGGACCAGGACCAAAATGATGAAGCTCATAAAGACCTAATCAAACAGAATAGGACCAAGAGGGCCCAGACTGTTGGGTACAGTGCCAGACAGACCATGAGGGAAAGCCACAAAGACAGTGTTGAAGTAAGCCTCAGCAAGGCCTACTAGTGCAAGGGGTTCACCCTTCTCTGCACAAAGTCCTCAGACCATGTAGGAAGAAGTTGGCACAGAAACTGAAATAAAAGACAAAAGTTTATTAAACCTCATGAGGTGGTACTACAGTTCAAACACCACCCTTCGGTAATGTTTGGAGTAGCACACTGAACTGAGAGAGCATGGTCCTTTTATACCCACTCAGGGGCTAAAAGGAGGTGGTACAATTATAGAAGCAAGACTTCTATACATATAAGGTGTTGGACTTTTGCTTTTGCAGGGTCATCCCCAGACTTTTTTGCCTCCTGCCTCCTATATTTTTCTGACATGTTGCTGTTGGCTTTTCAACTCTGAGCACTTTACCACTGCTAACCAGTGCTAAAGTGCATATGCTCTCCTGTTTAAATTGTATGTAAGTGGTTTATCCATGATTGGCATATTTGATTTACTAGTAAGTCCCTAGTAAGGTGCACTAGAGGTGCCAGGGCCTGTAAATCAAATGCTACTAGTGGGCCTGCAGCACTGGTTGTGCCACCCACATAAGTAGCTCTGTAATCATGTCTCAGACCTGCCACTGCAGTGTCTGTATGTGTATTTTTACACTGTAAATTCGACTTGGCAAGTGTACCCACTTGCCAGGCCTAAACCTTCCCTTTCCTTACATGTAAGGCACCCCTAAGGTAGGCCCTAGGTAGCCCCAAGGGCAGGGTGCAGTGTATGGATAAGGTAGGACATATAGTAATGTGGTTTATATGTCCTGACAGTGAAATACTGCCAATTTCGTTTTCACTGTTGCAAGGTCTGTCTCTCTCTCATAGGATAATATGGGGGCTACCTTTAAATATGATTAAAGTGTAGATTCCCCTAGAGAGTAGATGGACAGGTGGAGTTTGGGATCCCTGAACTCACAATTTAAAAATACATCTTTTAGTAAAGTTGATTTTGAGATTGTGCGTTTGAAAATGCCACTTTTAGAAAGTGAGCATTTTCTTGCTTAAACCATTCTGTGACTCTGCCTTGTTTGTGGATTCCCTGTCTGGGTCAGTTTGACAGTTGGGTTGTTTTTCACCTCACACCAGACAGTGACACAAAGGGAGCTGGGGTGTAATCTGCATTTCCTGATTAGCCATCTCTGCTAGGAGGGAGGGGTGGAGTGGTCACTCTCATCTGAAAGGACTGTGCCTGCCTCTGACAATGCTGTCTCCAGCCCCCTGGTGTGTGTCTGAGGCCTTGCCTGGGCAAGGCAGGATTTCACAAGAAGGTGTGAGTCCCCTTTGAAGAAAGGTGACTTCAAAGACTAAAATGGGTATAAGAAGGGCACCCAAACTTACAAACTTTAGAAAACACTTCTGGAATCAAGAGGAACCTCTGCCTGGAGAAGAGCTGTTAGCTGAGGAGGAAGGGCTGCCCTGCCTGTGACTGTGCTTTGTGGAGCTTTCCTGCAGTGCTGCTTCTGCCAGAGTAAGAGGGCAAAGACTGGACTTTGTGTGCCTTCCATCTTGAAGAAGAAATCTCCAAGGGCTTGATGTAGAGCTTGCCTCCTGTTGTTGAAGTCTCAGGGATAGCAAAGACTTCTTCCTGCCAGCACCTGGAGTCTCTGGAGAGACCCCTACTCTGCTCTGTGGTGCCCTTCCAGTTCCTGGGACCCTGAAAGGAGAGGCTGGCAGCCTAAGGACAAAAATACACGCACCGAGCGCCGTGCGGAGAAAAGATCGACGCGAATCCGATCGCGGCTGAGAAAACGACGCGACGCCGGCTCCGCAGCTGAGAAACGACGCCGCAGGAAACGCGACCGGAGAATCGACGCCCGGAGCAGGAGAAACGACGCGCCGCATCGCTGACGAAGGCTGAGAGATCGCAACCTGCGCCGCGGGACTTTCGGACCGTCGCGTGGCTGGCTTTTTCGACGCGCATCGCCGTGCCGAGTTGTTTTCGACGCATATAACCGTGCAGGGTTATTTTCGACGCACACCGCCCGTGCGGGGTTATTAATGACGCAAACCAGGTACATTTACACGCTAGCAGCGCTAGTGTGTTGTTACAACTACCTAAAGACTCTTTTTATTTTAAACCTTTACAAAATCATAACTTGACTTGTGTATGTTGGATTTTTGTCGTTTTGGTCTTGTTTTGTCTAGATAAATATTTCCTATTTTTCTAAACTGGTGTTGTGTCATTTTGTAGTGTTTTCATTAAGTTACTGTGTGTGTTGGTACAAATACTTTACGCCCAGCACTCTGAGGTTAAGCCTACTGCTCTGCCAAGCTACCAAGGGGGTAAGCAGGGGTTAGCTGAGGGTGATTCTCTTTTATCCTAACTAGAGTGAGGGTCCTTGCTTGAACAGGGGGTAACCTGACTGTCAACCAAAGACCCCATTTCTAACATTGGTGACCAGCGGTCGGGATTTGGACTTGTATTTGTACTTGACATACAGTAATTAAGTGTACACTACTGTTTTGATCTCAGACCACTACGTGACCACATACTACTTGTTTGGTGATCTTTTGATTTTTCTCTTAAGGACTCTTTTTATTCTACTTCCATGATTTTGCTGATCCCTTGACTGATTCTTTCTACTTCATTGGGAAATTATTTTTTTCTGCCTTTTGGAACTTTGCACTTGTGACCATCATGTCTCAATCTGGAGATGCAACAGCTGGAGCTGTGTTTGAAATGGAGAAACTGAAGGAGTACTCAGTTGCTCAATTGAAACGGTTCCTTAAAGATCTTGACTGTCCCACTGAGAGCTCCACCAGGGAGGGGGAGCTGCAACAGGCACAGAGGGCTTGGGTGACAATCAAGAAGGCTGGAGGGCACACAGAGGAGGAGAATATGGGTGGGGAAGTGCAGAGGATACACAGTGGTGTAGTGGAGGAACCTGTTACGCCTGGGGGGAGGGTCCACAGGAGGGATGGCAGGGTGTCACCCAAGGGTCTGACTCCTGAAGAGTTACAGGACAGACAGGCAGAGAGGGAGTTCCAATGGGAGATGAAAAAGCTCAATTGGGAGTTGGAAGAAAGGAGGAGGAACTTAGAGATTAAAAAAATGATTTATGCTTACGAGCTTAAATTGAAAGAGCTGGAAGTCATGAGGGCTGAGTCCAGCTGGAATGGTGGCAGCAACAATTGTATATCCAGTGATGCTGCAGAAGTGCACATGCCCAGAGAGGTGGTGCCCTACTTGAAGGAGGGAGTTAACACACGCCAGGAGGTTCAGGGGTATGAGGTAGCTCCAGTGATGCACAGGGTCCCTGAGGTGGATTGGGGAACTGGCATGGGGAGTCATATTCCTACTGGTGGGAGGGACACTCTACTGACTCTAGTTGAGAGTGACAGGGAGAGGGGTTCCCCCCAGGTAGGAGTCCTGGTTATGGAGTGTGAAGACATCCCAGAAGAGTGTGGGTTGAGTGTCAGGGACAGTCAGGTACTGTCTCACCAGTCTCAGGAGGGTGATGTGGGGTGCTTTGTCAAAGCAGAGTCACTGGATGGTTGGGTGAAGGGTACTTTGGTTAATTCATGTGAGGGGCTGAGTGATGTAATTGCTGGAGAGCATATGTCTAGTCCTTATTTTCCAGAGCTATGCCAACACCAGGTGGAGTGTGAGTTCTCTGACCCCAGGGAGCTTACAATGGAGGCAGACTTCTGGGTGAGTACCAGAGAGTCTGAAGAGGCATTTGGGGGTGCTCCTGAGAGGAGTGGTCTAGGTAGTTCCCAACCAGGTGAGGTAGGGAAGGATTGTAGTGTCCCAGGTAGGTCCCAGTGTAGTGGGATGGGTGAGGGACCCCATGTCCAGTCTCAGAGGAGAGGGAATGGGGATGGGTTGAGGCCCAAGGTGCCCGAGATCCGGTCCCAGGTCCTGGAGGGTTCCCTGCGGGAACACCAGGAGGGGAGCCTAGCCTGTACCATAGGGCCATCTGTTGAGGGAGACCCCACAGTGTCAGGAGAACTTGGGGGGGCGGCTGTAGCCAGCGTCCCACCAGTTCTGGTGTCTGGCAGTACCACTCCTAGTGAGGGGGTGCAGAAGTCCAGACAGAGGGTTGAGAGGGGGTTGCGGACCCCAGTGGAGAACCTGGAGGGTCAGGGGCCAGCTCTGAGAGCAGAGCCCCCCATGAATGACCTTGGTAAGACCATTTCTGGGTTGGGGGGAATCCAGACTCTGTCAGATGGGCAGAGGTCAGGAGACCTGCGCCAGCCAGACTCTTGTGTGGCCCTTCGGGACAGTGTGTCCCTTGAGGAGGGTAAGTGTGCCCCCCTGGAAGTCCTGGGGTGCCAGGCAATGGTTCAACCGCAGGGTGGTGACTCTGGGTTGAATGATCAGGTTCAGGGGGTAAACTCTGACCTGATGGGGGGTAAGTGTGCTCCCAAGGAAGTCCTGGTGTGCCAGGCAGTGGTTCAACCGCAGGGTGGTGACCCTGGGTTGGATGACCAGGTTCAGAGGGTAAACTCTGACCTGGTAGGGGGTAGGTATGCCCCCCAGGAAGTCCTGGTTTGCCAGGCAGTGATCCAGTCTGTGGGTACAGACCCTGGATTGGGAGGCCAGGTTAAGGGTGTCCCCCCTGACCTGGAGGAAGGGGCTACTGCTAACAGTGCCCCTACCATGTTGTCTTCTGGGGGGGCCACTCCTAGTTGGGTGGTCCAGGACCCCAGAGGAGAGGGCAGGGGGAGGGAAGCCTCACCCCTGGCCCTGGTCCAACCTGAAGGTACAGACCCCAGGTTGGAGGATCAGTTGCAGGTTAACATCCCTGCACTGATGGAAGAATTGTGCAGGACTGCTTCTACAAGCACCCTGACAGTTTTTGACTCTGGGGGTGCCGCTTCTGCAGGGAAGGTACAGAGCCCCAGAGGAGAGGACCAGGGTCAGGTTAACATCCCTGACCTGGTGGAAGAGAGAGTGGTCAAAGGGTGCCAGGCACCTGGGGCTACCACCCCCCACTCTCCACAGTCACAGTGGTTAGAGAGGCCTGAGGTCGGGCTTTCATCCCTGACAGTTGTCTGGGGCCACTGTGGCTTGCTGTCCTGGTGGACAGAGTTGCCCCTGGGGGGGGGAGGACGAGAGTCACACCCCGGGGGTGGAGAGGGCAACACCACTGTGTTGGCCCTGGTGGTACTATCTGCCCATTGCAATACATCTGTGAGCAAAGTAAAGTTAGGTGTTGCACAGATGGTGTCTGTAGATGTGGAGAAGGGTTCCCCATGGGTTAGCTTAGTGGGCCCTGAGAGTATGGACAGAGGGATCCGACTGGAGTCAGGAAGGCGTAGAACTGGAACATGCCCCTGCTGTTGTGGGCCTGGGTCCCTGTTCTATCGCCCCAATCAGGGAAGTACATCAAGGTATTGATTGTTCTCCCCTGGCTTTAGGCTGGTAGGGGGTCGTGTTGGACTTTTGCTTTTGCAGGGTCATCCCCAGACTTTTTTGCCTCCTGCCTCCTATATTTTTCTGACATGTTGCTGTTGGCTTTTCAACTCTGAGCACTTTACCACTGCTAACCAGTGCTAAAGTGCATATGCTCTCCTGTTTAAATTGTATGTAAGTGGTTTATCCATGATTGGCATATTTGATTTACTAGTAAGTCCCTAGTAAGGTGCACTAGAGGTGCCAGGGCCTGTAAATCAAATGCTACTAGTGGGCCTGCAGCACTGGTTGTGCCACCCACATAAGTAGCTCTGTAATCATGTCTCAGACCTGCCACTGCAGTGTCTGTATGTGTATTTTTACACTGTAAATTCGACTTGGCAAGTGTACCCACTTGCCAGGCCTAAACCTTCCCTTTCCTTACATGTAAGGCACCCCTAAGGTAGGCCCTAGGTAGCCCCAAGGGCAGGGTGCAGTGTATGGATAAGGTAGGACATATAGTAATGTGGTTTATATGTCCTGACAGTGAAATACTGCCAATTTCGTTTTCACTGTTGCAAGGTCTGTCTCTCTCTCATAGGATAATATGGGGGCTACCTTTAAATATGATTAAAGTGTAGATTCCCCTAGAGAGTAGATGGACAGGTGGAGTTTGGGATCCCTGAACTCACAATTTAAAAATACATCTTTTAGTAAAGTTGATTTTGAGATTGTGCGTTTGAAAATGCCACTTTTAGAAAGTGAGCATTTTCTTGCTTAAACCATTCTGTGACTCTGCCTTGTTTGTGGATTCCCTGTCTGGGTCAGTTTGACAGTTGGGTTGTTTTTCACCTCACACCAGACAGTGACACAAAGGGAGCTGGGGTGTAATCTGCATTTCCTGATTAGCCATCTCTGCTAGGAGGGAGGGGTGGAGTGGTCACTCTCATCTGAAAGGACTGTGCCTGCCTCTGACAATGCTGTCTCCAGCCCCCTGGTGTGTGTCTGAGGCCTTGCCTGGGCAAGGCAGGATTTCACAAGAAGGTGTGAGTCCCCTTTGAAGAAAGGTGACTTCAAAGACTAAAATGGGTATAAGAAGGGCACCCAAACTTACAAACTTTAGAAAACACTTCTGGAATCAAGAGGAACCTCTGCCTGGAGAAGAGCTGTTAGCTGAGGAGGAAGGGCTGCCCTGCCTGTGACTGTGCTTTGTGGAGCTTTCCTGCAGTGCTGCTTCTGCCAGAGTAAGAGGGCAAAGACTGGACTTTGTGTGCCTTCCATCTTGAAGAAGAAATCTCCAAGGGCTTGATGTAGAGCTTGCCTCCTGTTGTTGAAGTCTCAGGGATAGCAAAGACTTCTTCCTGCCAGCACCTGGAGTCTCTGGAGAGACCCCTACTCTGCTCTGTGGTGCCCTTCCAGTTCCTGGGACCCTGAAAGGAGAGGCTGGCAGCCTAAGGACAAAAATACACGCACCGAGCGCCGTGCGGAGAAAAGATCGACGCAAATCCGATCGCGGCTGAGAAAACGACGCGACGCCGGCTCCGCAGCTGAGAAACGACGCCGCAGGAAACGCGACCGGAGAATCGACGCCCGGAGCAGGAGAAACGACGCGCCGCATCGCTGACGAAGGCTGAGAGATCGCAACCTGCGCCGCGGGACTTTCGGACCGTCGCGTGGCTGGCTTTTTCGACGCGCATCGCCGTGCCGAGTTGTTTTCGACGCATATAACCGTGCAGGGTTATTTTCGACGCACACCGCCCGTGCGGGGTTATTTTTGACGCAAACCAGGTACATTTACACGCTAGCAGCGCTAGTGTGTTGTTACAACTACCTAAAGACTCTTTTTATTTTAAACCTTTAAAAAATCATAACTTGACTTGTGTATGTTGGATTTTTGTCGTTTTGGTCTTGTTTTGTCTAGATAAATATTTCCTATTTTTCTAAACTGGTGTTGTGTCATTTTGTAGTGTTTTCATTAAGTTACTGTGTGTGTTGGTACAAATACTTTACGCCCAGCACTCTGAGGTTAAGCCTACTGCTCTGCCAAGCTACCAAGGGGGTAAGCAGGGGTTAGCTGAGGGTGATTCTCTTTTATCCTAACTAGAGTGAGGGTCCTTGCTTGAACAGGGGGTAACCTGACTGTCAACCAAAGACCCCATTTCTAACATAAGGTAATGTGGAAATGCACAGTCGACAGGTAGGAGGGGCTAACAGTTTTCAAGGACTAACAGCTGCAGACCTTACTGAGCATGTGCGAAAGTGGGAGATGCTAAATATAACTTGTCACTAGGCAGATTTTCAAGAGTAGTTAACAGTAAGGTAGGACAGAGTACATGGTGAGCACATGGCAGCATGTGGCAGAGAAAATGGCTGCCATGAATACAAAATGGATTCGCGAAATGTTCACAATAGTTGCTAAATACAAGATGTCTTCTGCTAATGCTTAATCGAATCGCTGCTAAACTACAACAACAGGAAAAGAAGGATGTTCAAAAGCAGGAAGACAAAAGCTAAGAAGGCAAGGCCAGGACACAATACATCAGGTAGACCGAGGAACCAACAGGACATCAAACTGATGTACTGGGAGTTCAAATGAGCAGCGTGAAAAGGATTAGATGGAATAGAATAAATGGATGTCAAGAGGATCAGGAAAGAAAAGAAAGAGCTTTTAGAAGGGGGTCTTAAATGACCAGGATGGCCAGAAGGAGCAGAACCAAGAGGATTAAGCAAATGAACCACTCATGGAATCCTGAACTACTGACCACTGGGTCTGAATGTAATTTCAGCAACCTCATTACCGATCTCATTGCCCCCACCACCCACACCTCCAAAAACGTTCTCCTATTCGGTGATCTCAATTTCTATCTGAACAACACCATCAACCCCAGCACCTCTGACATTCTGGAGAGTCTCTTCAATGTCAGCCTCACGCAGCTTGTGACTGGCATCAAGCCCACAGCAAGCCAAACACTAGACCCCATCTTCTCCATAAGCAACACAGCTAAGGCCAGCCACACCCTCCTGCTCACCTGAATGGATCACTTCATCATTCAATTCAACAGTTACACCCCTCTCGCATTTGCCAACAGTGAACCCCCTCAGGGCACCAACTGGACTAATATCACTCAAAAAGCATGGATCAACACCCTCATCCTACAAAATCCCACTCTCTCCCACAAAGCTAACAGAAACACCCAGTGCCTCAACAAATGGCTCACCACCTGCACCAACAGCCTCACTCCCCTCAAGGCCAACATACACAGGAGAACCCAAAAACATGCAAACTGGTATACAGACACCTCAGGAATGCTAAGAGACACTCTTGACCAGAGGTCTTCAATCTGTGGAATACGACCCCCAGGAGGGGGCGTGGAGTCAAGGGAAGGGGGTCGCACATTCACCCTACCTCACTTCTACCTGAAATCTGAAATGTTTGCTATTCATTTTGGTAAAAAAACAACCATCCAGGGTGACTAAATCCAATAGTTAAAATGCTTACCCAGGAGTGTCATTCAGGGAGTGTCCTGTGCTGTGAAACTGAAGCCCAGCCAGCTCCCCTGCTTGACTGCAAGAAATGCAAATGTGCGCTATGGAGTTAATCTGCAAATGAAAAGGATGCTTGGGAGCGTGTACTGGCTTTAATTGATTGAATCAATGGAAACTTTGTGATGACAACGATTTATTCTTTTTGAGAGGTAGTGCAAAGAGTTGACAACTGAGCTGCGAAGTGAATGATTTTAATTATTTACATAGTGCTTATACCCGTGAGGAGGTGTTGAAGGGCCAGTTAAATATAGGCTGGGAGTTACTAAAATCTGTATTTCGGAAGCACCATTTCATCATGAAATCATTTGCACATTTTGTAGGTGTCTATCTTATACTGTGTGTAATGCAAGTATAAAATAATGACTTACATATTCACAGTGCTTTTTGTCACAGGCTGTGTGTGACCTTGTAGCACTAAAATTACACAAGCCACTATTCTCCACTGCACCAACCAAGATGTAATTCTTGTACTTTCTGATCACACAAAGACCTCTGCAGTTCATTAACTAATAGAGATTTCATAAAGTACTGTAGCACCCTTCCTACTGAGTAAAAACGTTTTTAAATATATATCTTTCATTGAAGCTGCCCATTATTTTATATGCAGCTACCTGACGGTGAAAGACCTAAAAACTGAAGTCAGCAGCAGCACCAAAGTAATTTAATCAGGAGTAAATTGTTTCTAAAATATAAACATATGTTTTCAAAATGTTAAACATAAAAACCTTTTTCGAAAAATATTATGAAAGAAGGTTAAGGGACCACTTCCTCCCTGAATGAAAGAAAGCATCATACAGTTCATCATTAATGATTGTAAATGATATGTTTCAATTATGATCAATGGCATTTACCAACCTCAAATTCCATTCAACTGTTAAAGCCAAGCCGTCAGCATCACACGAAATATAGAATGGTTCTCCTCAGATGCAATTCACTAAAGTTGCAGCCCATGCACTACAACCATTATGCCCAGGACCACTTGAATTATGTGATTGTGCAGCCATGGTGATTTTCACATAATTATTGCTGCATTTGCCACATGAACCGTCATCTTCTGCATAATCTGCTGATTTTAACAAACAAAATGTTGTTTATAGCTCAAACGCTTCAAAAGCTATTAAAAAGAAGCAACACATGTTGCTGTGCGGTTGAAGACTCTTTGCAAAGCTGCACTGGTAAACTTTTTGTTGTTCATTGTTATATTTGGGTGTAAACTGGTAGTAACGAGGTGCAACCACAGATTGACCGTCTCTTTGGGGAAAAACAGGCACACCCAGCACATTAGTTCAGGAAGGTGTTATCAACCAAATAAGTTTTGTCAAATTATGTTTTGCTTGTGAAAAATTGTGCATTTTTGGGTGATTTTATTTGGAGACTTTTTGTTTGACGTGTGTGGTAAGCCTCTAACACCGAATCACTGTTACCCAGTAACCTTTGGTTTGCTAAACACTTTTTAATGTTATTTCCCCACCATAAAAATGATTTGCTGTGGGAATTGGGGGTGTTTATGGTTGGCAATGGTTGGCAAAGATGAGGAGTATCAGGGTCTAGAAATGTTTGTCAGAAGGGGTTCCGCACACCTAAAACATTTTGGCATGGGGGCGTCTCATCATCAAAAAGTTTGAAGACCTCCGCTCTAGGCAACTGGAAAGAAAGTAGCAATCCTCTCAGAAATCCACAGACAGAAGCATCCAAAACTCTCTCAGATCATACCACCACACACTGAAAGAGGCCAAGAAGAAGGCACTCTCCCAGTGAATCAAAGCTATCAACAACAAGCCTAAAGAGCTCTTCATGATCAGCAAAGAATTCACACACCTTGCAGCCATATCCAACTCCCTCACCCCTTCTCAGGACTGCTGCAATCAACGCTCAGACTTTTTCCATAGCATATACAATAATTTCGATCCTCCACCTTCTCCTATGATCCTTCCTCATTCACCCGCCCTCACCGCAGGAGCCCTAAATCTCTTCAACTTGCCCCCGACACCCAACAAGGAAACCAAAGTGATCATGGCAAGCACTCACTCAGGTGCCCCCATGGATCCCTGACCACACTGCCTCTTTAACCTAGGCAGCACTATGATCAACTCGATTCTACAGTCCATTGTCATCACATCCATCTCCACTGTCACATTCTCAGATGCCTGGAAAAACACGTATGTTACTCTTTTCCTCAAGAAACCATACGCAGACCCAGATGTCCTCAACAACTACTCACCTCTCTGCTTCCTTTTCCCAGAGAAATCATGGAAAAAAACAATCAACAACCAGCTTTCACACTGCATTGAGAAACACAAACTCATTGACTACTCACAATTAGGTTTTCACAGCAACCATAGCACAGAAACGGCCCTCTTTGCAGCAACAGATGACATTCGCACTATCATGGACCAACGACATTCCACAGCCCCTATTCTACCCAACCTCTCCGCTGCATTTGACACGATCTCCCACTACACACTCATCATCAGACTCCATGGCACACAAATTCAAGGACCAGCCCTCCAGAATGGATGTGCTCCTACCTGACAGGAAGAATCCAATGGGTCAGGCTGATGCCTTTAAACTCTGAACCCAAAGACATCAACACAGAGTCCCACATGGGTCATCGCTCGGCCCCACCATCTTCAACATTTACATGGTTCCCCTTGCGAAGATCAGGTACTCCCATGGCCTCAGCATCATCTCATACGCTGATGACACAACTCATCCTGTCCCTCTCAGAAGACTCCATCAACACCAAAAATGGAAGTCGTCAGTCACATATATGTCACCAACTGCCCGAAACTCCAAGCAGAGAAAACGGGAGTCCTGATTTTTGGACCCAACAACTCCCCCTGGGACTCCACCTAGTGGCCCATCCCATTGGAACCCACCCTGACACCCACCGACCGGGCACGAAACCAGGGCTTCATCCTGGACACCTAGCTCTCCATCAGACTCCAAATCAATGCTGTCACATCAGCCTGCTTCACCATCCTCAGCATGCTCAGAAAGATCTTCAAATGCCTCCTCATGGACACCAGGAAGACAATAACCCATATTTTGATTACAGGCAGGTTAAACTACCGTATTGCCCTCTGATACAGAATTCCTGCCCACAAAAGCTCCAAACCATTCAATTTGCCACTGCAAGACTGGTGTTCGACCTATCCTGCCACACTCACATCCCACCCCTCCTTTTGGAACTCCACTGGTTCCTCGTCCAGAAATGCTGCTGTTGGAAAATGGGTTATTGATAGGGCAGGTAGGTACCTACACCTAGCAACAAGCCACAAACCTCCACAAAAGTACAGTTAGGTCTCAGTAAATTAATCCCAGCTCTACCCTTGGTAGCTTGGCATCGAGCGTCAAGGCTTAACTTAGGAGACAAAGTGTAAAGCATTCAAATATCACAAAACAGTAATTAAATAAAACACAGGAAACAGTTTAAAAATCCAAAACCAATTTATAAAAATAGCTTACATTTTTATCTTTAAAATGACACAAAAACGATTAAAATCGGTTCAGGGGAACCGGAGATATGAATTTTTTAAGTATTATTATTTTCTAGCGCATAGAAACAAAAAGCGCCAATCGGGTCATCTGGTTGCACCAGGACCGGGACAAAGTCAAACTTTCAGGCCGACCGCGATGGAGCCCTGCTCGGCTACAGGTCGCGGGAGGCCTCGGTTAAAAAGTTACCTTCTGACTTAGTCTTTATTTTGAAGTTTTTCTTCACCGGGACGAACCTGCCAGTTGGATCCGACCTCCTGGAGCCCTTGTCCGGATACGCGAAGTCGGTTTCCTCGGTGGTGATTTCTACCTTCGGACTTAGTCGTTTTTTCGAGATGAAAATCCTTCGACCGGGGTAAACCTGGATCTTGATCCGACGTCCGTGGAGCCCTTCTCGGATACGATGGCTGGAAGGTCCCGGTCAACTTTTTACGTTCGGACTTAGTCTCTTTTTCGGATGTTTTTCTTGACCGGGACGAACCACGAAGTCAGGCCGGGTCGCGGTTGAGGCAAGCCGGCTAGAATTTCCGCGTCGAGTCGGTCACTTTATGGAGCTTTTTTCTAAAATTTCTCCAATCTTTTCCAAACTTCTGGGGCTTCACCCAGATGTTCTTTTAAGGTTCTTTTGGGGTCCACAGCTCACCCCAAGGGTCCAGAAGTTCTGTGATGGTCCTTGGGAAGTGCGGACTTCAACTCCCAGAGTGCACCTGGCGCAAACTCCTTTTTGGCCACTGGGCAGTGGGCAGTGGTCAGCTGGTCACTTTTTCAGGAGTTGGTGCAGGGGACTCTGGTTAGCAATTTTTCACCTGTAGCAAACAGGGAGTCCCTCCTTGAACCAGTGGAAGCCAGGCAAAGTCCTTCTTGTGGTGAAGCCCAAGTGTGCAGCTGGTGCAGTCTTTCTGAGTGCAGGGTCCAGGTGCAGGCCAGGGGTCCAGCAGGGCAGTCCTTCTTCTCCTTGTAGTTCTTTCTTCTTGAAATTTGGTGGGGATCTGAGGCGTGGGTGCAGGTCTGCCAGTTTTATCCTTGCTCCTGGGTGAAAAGCAGGGGGGCCCTGGTCCTCCAATCAGGGACAGGGTCGTCCCCCTGTGATGACCACTTCCTGGGAAGTGTGGCAAAAATCCATCCCAGAAGGCAATAGTCTCTAAAAATCCAAAATGGATGAATCTGATTTTTGGAGGAGAGATCTGGCTGAGCCCACCCACTGGTGTGGCTAAAAATCATAAACACACCCCTCTCCTGCCCTCTCCTAATCTAATCAAGGGGGCACCTAGCTGTCTGGGGTTGCAGGATGTGGGGGTGTTGCTGGGTGCTCCAGATGTCCTTCTCTGCCTTTGAAGACCAGTTTGGCAGCCCTCCCCCTTCCTGCTTCCCCATCTGCTGAGGGGAGATTCTCTCCCCCAAGCACATTCCTTTGTGTAAAGCCAGGCCACTTCACACCTCATAAAAGTGGCCTGGCAGAAGCTGCTGCAGGCTGGCCAATCAGAGCACAGCAGCAAAAACAATGCAGAGCTGAAATTGGCAACTTTTTAGGTAAAGTCTAAACTTTTTACCTGCACTAGTTATATTAAATCCAACAACTGGAAGTTGTGGGATTTATTATAACAATCAATTTGATACCAAATTCTTGGTATGTAACATTTGAGGAGACTTTAAAATTAAAAATAAAGTCTGCCCATTCTAGCCTATGAAGGCCATTTACTTCAATGAGGGAAAAACGAATTTGGCTGTTTTTACCTCACCAGGGCTTATAAATCTATTTTTATAAAGTCCCTGCTTATAGTTACATGGCACCCAGCCCTAGGGGCACATAGGGCACACCTTAGGGGTGACTTATATGTAAAAATAAGGTAGTTTAAAACTTTGGAAGTAACTTTAATTCCAAAGTCGAATTTGCATATAACTTTAATTTAAAAGCAGCCAGCAAGGCAGGCTTGCTTTTAAAATGACACTGGGCACCTCAGCAATGCACCTAGGTGTGCACCACCTATGCTGTGGTCCCTAAACCTACATGCCCTACCATATACTAGGGACTTATAGGTAGGTTAACTTAGCCAATTATAATTAGCCTAATTTGCATATCCATTTTACACAGAGCACTGGCCCTGGGACTGGTAAGCAGTACCCAGGGCACAGCCAAGAGTCAGTAACCACCAGTACCTATCCAGAAAGAGTGGGGGTGATCAGGCAAAAAAAAAGGACTTTCCTACACTGCCCCCCCCCAGATGAAAGGTGATGGGTACTAACCTACACCCTGGTAGTCCTCATCAGCTAAGTGGAAAAACCTGGAAAGGCCATCTGCATTGGCATGAGCAGTCCCAGGTCTGTGCTCCACTGTGAAGTCCATCCCCTGTAGGGAAATGGACCACCTTAACAGTTTAGGGTTCTCCCCCCTCATCTGCATCAACCATCTGAGAGGTCTGTGGTCAGTTTGTACACGGAAGTGAGTGCCAAACAAGTAAGGCCTCAACTTCTTCAGGGACCAAACCACAGCAAAGGCCTCCCTCTCAATGGCACTCCATTTCTTCTCTCTGGGGAGTAGTCGCCTGCTGATGAAGGCAACTGGGTGATCATGGCCCTCTTCATTAACTTGTGCTAACACTGCCCCAATCCCTTCCTCTGAAGCATCTGTTTGCACTACAAACTCCTTGCTATAGTCAGGGGCCAGTAACACTGGTGCTGAACACATAGCCTGTTTTAGGGTGTCAAAAGCTTTTTGACACTCTGGGGTCCAAATGACCTTCTTGGGTTGTTTCTTGGAGGTAAGCTCAGTCAGAGGGGCCACTATGGTCCCAAAATTCTGAACAAACCTCCTGTAATACCCAGTCAGGCCAAGAAAGGCCCTGACCCGAGTCTGGGTTTTTGGAGCCTCCCAATCCAGGATAGTCTGGATCTTGGGCTGGAGAGGTTGTACATGGCCTCCACCAACAAGGTGGCCCAGGTACACAACAGAACTTTGCCCTATCTGGCACTTGCTTGCCTTGATAGTCAGGCCTGCTTGAAGCAGGGCCTGAAGCACTTCCTTCAGGTGGACCAGGTGGTCCCTCCAGGTGGAACTAAATACAGCTATATCATCCAGATAAGCTGCACTAAAAGATTCCAACCCAGATAGGACTCTATTCACCAACCGTTGGAAGGTGGCAGGAGCATTTTTCATCCCAAAGGGCATCACCTTGAACTGAAAGTGGCCCTCTGGTGTGGAAAATGCTGACCTCTCCTTAGCTCTTGGACTTAAGGCAATCTGCCAATATCCTGAGGTCAGATCAAATGTGCTCAGGAATTTGGCAGCCCCCAACCTGTCAATGAGCTCATCAGCTCTAGGTATGGGGTGAGCATCAGTCCTAGTGACTGCATTTAGACCTCTGTAGTCCACACAGAATCTTAATTCTTTCTTCCCACCTTGGGGACTAGCTTTGGGCACCAGTACCACTGGACTGGACCAAGGACTATCAGAGTGCTCAATTACCTTCAGATCCAACATCTTAGCCACTTCAGCTTTGATGTTGGCCTTGACCTGGTCAGACAGCCTGTACAGCTTGTTCTTGACAGGCAAGCTGTCACCAGTGTCAACATCATGGACACACCAATTGGTGAGTCCAGGGGTCAGGGAGAACAGACTAGCAAACTGTCCCAAGACTTGCTTACAGTCTTGTTGTTGCTGATCTGTCAGTTTGGGAGAGAGTACCACTCCCTCCACTGACCCATCTTTTTCCTTTGAGGACAGGAGGTCTGGCAGAGGTTCACCCTCCTCCTCCTTCCCTTCATCAGTGACCATCAGCATGGTCATGTCTGCCCTGTCCTGGTGGGGTTTCATCCTATTAACATGCAGGATCCTGTGAGGATTCCTGGGGGTGCCAAGGTCCACCAAGTAGGTGACCTCACCTTTTTTCTCTAGGATTGGATAGGGCCCAGTCCATTTGGCCTGTAGTGCCCTAGGAGCCATGGGCTCCAAAACCCACACCAGCTGTCCTGGGTGATACTCAGGCATGGTAGCCTTTTGATCATGCCAGAGCTTCATGAGCTCCTGACTGGCCTCCAGGTTCCTGCTTGCCTTCTTCATATACTCAGCCATGCGAGACCGCAGGCCTAGTACATAATCCAGCACATTCTCCTTGGCTTCCTTGAGAGGCTTTTCCCAAGACTCTCTCACCAAGCACAATGGGCCTCTTACAGGGTGCCCAAACAGTAACTCAAAGGGGCTGAATCCAACCCCCTTCTGTGGCACCTCCCTGTAGGCAAACAGCAGGCATGGGAGGAGGACATCCCATCTCCTCCTGAGTTTGTCAGACAAACCCATGATCATGCCCTTCAGGGTCTTATTGAATCTTTCCACTAGACCATTGGTCTGTGGATGGTAGGGTGTGCTGAACTTATAAGTAACACCACACTCCTCCCACATGGCTTTCAGATAGGCTGACATAAAGTTTGTGCCCCTATCTGAGACCACCTCCTTTGGGAATCCCACTCTGGTGAACACACCAAGTAGGGCCCTAGCCACTGTGGGTGCAGTGATTGTCCGGAGGGGTATTGCCTCAGGGTACCTGGTGGCATGGTCCACTACCACCACAATGTACCTGTTACCTGAAGCAGTTGGTGGGTCTAGGGGACCAACAATGTCAATCCCCACCCTCTCAAAGGGAGTCCCAACCACTGGCAGTGGAATTAAGGGAGCCTTTGGCTTGCCCCCTGTCTTGCCACTGGCTTGACAGGTGACACAGGAGCTGCAAAACTCCCTGACTTTTTCTGACATTTCTGGCCAAAAAAAATGGTTGACCAGCCTGTTCCAGGTCTTGGTCTGTCCCAAATGACCAGCTAAGGGGATATCATGGCTTAAGGTAAGGAGGAATTCTCTATACTTTTGGGGGACCACTACTCTCCTAGTAGCCCCTTCTTTAAGGGTCCTAGCCTCAGTGTAGAGAACTCCATCCTCCCAGTAAACCTTGTGGGTACCACTGGTATCCCCTTGTTCTTGCCTGGCAGCAGTCTGCTTCAGGCCCTCAAGAGTGGGACACTCTCTTTGTCCCTGGCACAAATCTTCTCTGGTGGGCCCACCTGCCCCTTGCAGTTCTGCCAAGTCAGGCAGAGTTTGCAGGGAAGGTGTCCCTCCCTCAGAGTTCAGATCCTCCCCCTCAGGGTTGGATTCTTCCTGACCCTCTGTACTTGTTGGGGCTGGTAAGCCAGTCCCAGTGCCCTTTCTCTTCTTCTTGGAGGCTTGGCCCATTGTTCCAGGGTCCAAGTGTCCAGCATTTCCCTGTTGTGCTGCCTGTGACCTGGTCACAGCACACACCCATTCAGGGAGATCCAGCATCTTTGCATGGACCCTTCTCTCCACTTCTGACCATTCAGATGCTTCAAGATCATTTCCCAGCAGACACTCTACTGGGAGGGCAGGAGCTACAGCTACTTTTTTAGGGCCAGTCACACCTCCCCATTCCAGACTCACCATAGCCATGGGATGGAGTTTGGTTCTAGTATCTGCATAAGTCACCTGGTGGAAGACACCAGGTAAGACCTGCTCTGGAGAAACCAGCTTTTCTGCAACCATTGTCACACTGGCTCCTGTATCTCTCAGAGCTTCCACTTCAGTCCCATTGACTTTAGGCCTCTGCCTATACCTCTGCATGATGGGAGGTAAGGTGGCCATAGTTGCAATGTCCACCCCACCCACGGATACTAAGGTGACTTCAGTGTACCCTGATTCCACCCCTGGGCCAACTTCCACCCCCAACCCTACACTAGCAATCCCCTGGGATTGCCCACCAGTGGGGGGCTTCTTGGTGCAGATAGCATCTCCTCTTTTATGTCCTGGCTGATAACAGTCAAAACACTTGCCGGCCTTAGCAAGCTCCTGAAACCTTCCTGCTTTAGCAGGATCAAAATTCTTTCCCTGATACCCTTTCCCTTTAGAAGTGAATTGGCTCGGGGCTCCCCCTCCCTGAGAAGTTTTTGGGGACTCTTGTGAGGACTCTTTGGGTTTTTTGTCATCTTTCCCCTGGTTCTTCCCCTGAGAAGAACCATGTCCTCCCTTTTTCTGATCACCCCCTGGGGGTCTCTGGTTAACCCTAGTTCTTAACCAGTCATCTGCTGCCTCCCCCAGCTCTCTGGGGTTGGTCAACCTAGAGTCTACTAGATACTGGCGGAGCCTCTCTTGGACACAATTAGTTAGAAGGTGCTCCCTCATAATCAAATTGTACAGCCCCTCAAAGGTACTTACCCTGTTGCCCTGTATCCAGCCCTCCAGTGCTTTCACTGAAATGTCCACAAAGTCCACCCAGGACTGGGTGCTTGTCTTTTGGGTGTCCCTAAACTTAAGCCTATACTGCTCTGGGGTTAGACCAAACTTTTTAGTCAAGCATCTCTTCATACTGGGGTATGAGTCTGCATCCTCCCCACTCATGGTTAGGAGCCTATCCCTCCCAGAGTTGGGAACTAACTCCCAAAGGAGTGAACCCCAGTACTGAGGCTTGACTTTCCTCATCTGGAGGGCCCTCTCAAAGGCCCCCAGCCACTTATCGATGTCATCCCCCTCTACATAGGCAGGAACCACCCCTTTGGGTAATCTGGGGGCAAAACCCCCACCCAGGGACACCTCAGTTTCTTTCTCGCTGCTTCCATCTTTTTTTTCTTTGCTTGCCCACTTCTTTTTTTCTAGGGCAAGCTTATCTGCCTCCAAAGCTATGTAGGCTAGCTGGGCTTCCAGCTCTCTCTCCCTGATGGATGGGTTCTCTCCTCCTGAAAGGACCCTCTTCCTACCACTAGCTTTGGGTCTGCCCCTAGTGACTGTGTCCACTGAGGACCGTTCCTCCTCTTCCTCACTTGGGGTCTGATGCCTTTCCTCCCCTGAGTGGTTAGAGTTAGCATCATCTTCTTTTGGTTCCTCCTCTGGAGCTTCCTCTGTCTCTACCTCTTGGGCCTCAGCCCATGCTGTCAGGGATTTAATCAGGATTTCTTTCCTGAGATTAGTGGTTGCAGGCAACCCCCTCTCAATACACAACCCCCTAAGCTGGACTACTGTCAGTGTGGGTAGGCTAGCCAGATCAAGCTCCATGGTTCCCTAGTTTTGTGTCAACAAAAACTTTTTGCAAAAATTGGAAACAAGAATTTAGAAAAATTACAAAAATTCAATAATTGAAATTAATCCAAATTAAAAATTTTTTTAAAAAATTTAAAATTAAAAATTAAAAAAAATTTTTGCACTAGGACAATTTAAAGGATTTTTAATTTGTTTTATCTAAAACTGTAACGTGATATTGAACACAAGTACAGGATCCCGTTGCTGCTTCCAATTATGTTGGAAAATGGGTTATTGATAGGGCAGGTAGGTACCTACACCTAGCAACAAGCCACAAACCTCCACAAAAGTACAGTTAGGTCTCAGTAAATTAATCCCAGCTCTACCCTTGGTAGCTTGGCATCGAGCGTCAAGGCTTAACTTAGGAGACAAAGTGTAAAGCATTCAAATATCACAAAACAGTAATTAAATAAAACACAGGAAACAGTTTAAAAATCCAAAACCAATTTATAAAAATAGCTTATATTTTTATCTTTAAAATGACACAAAAACGATTAAAATCGGTTCAGGGGAACCGGAGATATGAATTTTTAAAGTATTATTATTTTCTAGCGCATAGAAACAAAAAGCGCCAATCGGGTCATCTGGTTGCACCAGGACCGGGACAAAGTCAAACTTTCAGGCCGACCGCGATGGAGCCCTGCTCGGCTACAGGTCGCGGGAGGCCTCGGTTAAAAAGTTACGTTCTGACTTAGTCTTTATTTTGAAGTTTTTCTTCACCGGGACGAACCTGCCAGTTGGATCCGACCTCCTGGAGCCCTTGTCCGGATACGCGAAGTCGGTTTCCTCGGTGGTGATTTCTACCTTCGGACTTAGTCGTTTTTTCGAGATGAAAATCCTTCGACCGGGGTAAACCTGGATCTTGATCCGACGTCCGTGGAGCCCTTCTCGGATACGATGGCTGGAAGGTCCCGGTCAACTTTTTACGTTCGGACTTAGTCTCTTTTTCGGATGTTTTTCTTGACCGGGACGAACCACGAAGTCAGGCCGGGTCGCGGTTGAGGCAAGCCGGCTAGAATTTCCGCGTCGAGTCGGTCACTTTATGGAGCTTTTTTCTAAAATTTCTCCAATCTTTTCCAAACTTCTGGGGCTTCACCCAGATGTTCTTTTAAGGTTCTTTTGGGGTCCACAGCTCACCCCAAGGGTCCAGAAGTTCTGTGATGGTCCTTGGGAAGTGCGGACTTCAACTCCCAGAGTGCACCTGGCGCAAACTCCTTTTTGGCCACTGGGCAGTGGTCAGCTGGTCACTTTTTCAGGAGTTGGTGCAGGGGACTCTGGTTAGCAATTTTTCACCTGTAGCAAACAGGGAGTCCCTCCTTGAACCAGTGGAAGCCAGGCAAAGTCCTTCTTGTGGTGAAGCCCAAGTGTGCAGCTGGTGCAGTCTTTCTGAGTGCAGGGTCCAGGTGCAGGCCAGGGGTCCAGCAGGGCAGTCCTTCTTCTCCTTGTAGTTCTTTCTTCTTGAAATTTGGTGGGGATCTGAGGCGTGGGTGCAGGTCTGCCAGTTTTATCCTTGCTCCTGGGTGAAAAGCAGGGGGGCCCTGGTCCTCCAATCAGGGACAGGGTCGTCCCCCTGTGATGACCACTTCCTGGGAAGTGTGGCAAAAATCCATCCCAGAAGGCAATAGTCTCTAAAAATCCAAAATGGATGAATCTGATTTTTGGAGGAGAGATCTGGCTGAGCCCACCCACTGGTGTGGCTAAAAATCATAAACACACCCCTCTCCTGCCCTCTCCTAATCTAATCAAGGGGGCACCTAGCTGTCTGGGGTTGCAGGATGTGGGGGTGTTGCTGGGTGCTCCAGATGTCCTTCTCTGCCTTTGAAGACCAGTTTGGCAGCCCTCCCCCTTCCTGCTTCCCCATCTGCTGAGGGGAGATTCTCTCCCCCAAGCACATTCCTTTGTGTAAAGCCAGGCCACTTCACACCTCATAAAAGTGGCCTGGCAGAAGCTGCTGCAGGCTGGCCAATCAGAGCACAGCAGCAAAAACAATGCAGAGCTGAAATTGGCAACTTTTTAGGTAAAGTCTAAACTTTTTACCTGCACTAGTTATATTAAATCCAACAACTGGAAGTTGTGGGATTTATTATAACAATCAATTTGATACCAAATTCTTGGTATGTAACATTTGAGGAGACTTTAAAATTAAAAATAAAGTCTGCCCATTCTAGCCTATGAAGGCCATTTACTTCAATGAGGGAAAAACGAATTTGGCTGTTTTTACCTCACCAGGGCTTATAAATCTATTTTTATAAAGTCCCTGCTTATAGTTACATGGCACCCAGCCCTAGGGGCACATAGGGCACACCTTAGGGGTGACTTATATGTAAAAATAAGGTAGTTTAAAACTTTGGAAGTAACTTTAATTCCAAAGTCGAATTTGCATATAACTTTAATTTAAAAGCAGCCAGCAAGGCAGGCTTGCTTTTAAAATGACACTGGGCACCTCAGCAATGCACCTAGGTGTGCACCACCTATGCTGTGGTCCCTAAACCTACATGCCCTACCATATACTAGGGACTTATAGGTAGGTTAACTTAGCCAATTATAATTAGCCTAATTTGCATATCCATTTTACACAGAGCACTGGCCCTGGGACTGGTAAGCAGTACCCAGGGCACAGCCAAGAGTCAGTAACCACCAGTACCTATCCAGAAAGAGTGGGGGTGATCAGGCAAAAAAAAGGACTTTCCTACAGCTGCCATTTCAAGACACTCACACTCGCCTTCAAAGCACTGCATCAGAAAAGACCCACCTACTCTACTGCAGTCTGCACTTCCACCAGCCAACCCAAAACCTCTAATCTACCTCCCTATCACTCGTGCACATCCCCCACATTAGCAGAAGTAGATCAGGAGGCCGCTCATTCTCCTAGGTATCAGCAAAGATCTGGAATGCCCTTCTCAAGACAACAGAATGGTCACCACACTCACAACATTCCACAAGAAACTGAAGATCTGGCTCTTTAACTGATGCCCTTGACTTTCTGCACCTACATCAGTTGCTAGAGAACTTTGTGGATGATTTGTCCGTGCTCTACAAATTCTTTTACAATGCATTACATTACATTAGGCATACAAAGACCCAATCAAGGAGGCCCGGAAACAAAAGAACCAAAGAATCAAGTCTAGTGTACATACATTTAGGAAGAGAATAGGGACTGTGAGGACCAGGAATAAGAAGACCATTGCTAGGCAAGCCCGACTGAAAATGAGGAACACTAGGAGAATAGGAACTGAAAAATAAAGAGGCAATTGCTAGGCAACCAGAGGCAACAGGACAAAAGCGAAGAGGACCAGGGCAATGAGGACTAGTGGAACCACATCGAAGGGGGAAAGGAAGCTCAATTCACAGAGGCCTGGGATATCAGGACCTGACATACCAGGACAAGTAGGACCAGGATGAGAAGGAAAAGGAGGACCAGAAAAAGGAAGGCCAGGACTCACCAAGCCAGGAGGCTAAGAATGGCTAAGAACAGGACGATCTGAACAAGGAGGCTCAGGATAAAGTAGACAAGCTAGTCCAAAATGACAAAGAGCAGAAAGTCCATGGCCAAGAATATCATGACATGTGGGAGTAGGACTTGGAAAACTATTCAGGCTAGGCATAGGTGGCCGAAGGCCATTAAGAGCAGGGGGCAGATGGGGAAGGATTAGGTGGACTAGAAGGATCAGAATAAGCAGGAACAGGGCTAAGAGAATCAAAGAGGTCAGAACTAAAGGACCAGGACCTGATGTCTCGAAAGAAGCAGAAGAACTAGGATCTGGGGCATTAGAACCAGGCTGGTGAGAATCAGGGGAATCAGGACAACCAGAGATACGAGGATCAATGGGACCAAACAAAGACTGACATGAACGGGCTCTCTTAAGGAGGACCTGATAAAGAGGACCAGAGCAAATGGTTACAAGGACAAGGGCAAGGAGAATCAGGATGACCCAAACCAGAAAGACTAGGAGTGCTGATATTAGGAGAACCAGGAAAATAGAGCTATGTGGACACAGACCCATCAGGACAGCAGGACGGATGGGATGGAACTCAGTTGTACCAGGATCTGGAGGCCCAGGAATGGCTAAAGAAAGGATGAGCTAGGATCAAGGCCAGGAAGACCAAGATCAGGAAGGACTACAACCAAGACCCACAGATTCAGGTAACAAGGGGGAACAGACCTAGTCACACCAGGACTTAGAAGAGGACTAGGAGGAGGACCAATGCCTACAGGCAGAGAAGGACCGAGAAGCAAAGAAAGAAGACCAGGAGCAGAAGTCTCAGTCACATGTATTAGAATATCCCTTTTGTAAATGGTTCTTATTCATGCTTCTTATATTGCCAACCGCTAGAAACCCCTCCTCTTCAGCCCACATATAGAACTGAAAAGTATTTGTTGAGAAAACAGAGAATGCAAAGTGAGTTAAAAGCTGGGACTGTTGCACTCTGACCTCTGAATGCAGACAATGTGATCTGATGCTGGCACAGTAGTCTGAGGGTGGATATGAGGTAGATCCCAGGGCATAGGCACTGAAATTTGGCAAAGTGACTTAAGGTGAATGGGTGAAAATGAGTGCGGTCTGTGAAGGATGGTAGAAAGGGATTGAGAAGCTTAAAGGGTTGAACTCAGGAAAAATCATTAATGGCTAACAAAGGGGTCAAATGGATATGGTAATCAGCAAAAGGAAGCTTAAGATCATTATAGGGAGTGATGGAGGCTGTGGATAGGTTTTCACTCATGGCTCAAAGAGGGATTCTGTGTGATCACCAGACCTTTGCGTTGACATTCTTTGTGTGTGTATGTGAGGTGGGTATGTAGTTAGGGGCAGATCTACTAAGAAGTCATGCATTGCAAGGCAGCAAAACATCCTGCTGCACTGCACTACTAAGATATGACACATCTCTGCTCTCTCCCTGCACTGGAGCACTGTGTGCTGCCTAACACTAGACAGGCACTCGACCCATAGTGCAAGGGTGCCTACATTATGAGTAGGATTGTTTTGTGCAGGAAGGGACACCTACCTGTACAAAAACAATCCTTTGAGGCATTTTTCTCTTTCTATGTCCGCTGCAGAATGCAAAATGCATAGAAAGAGAAATTGACCGGTAGCAATACAGATATTTCTCATTGATGTGTATCACTTGGGAAAGCATACCATTTGTATGCAATCCCAGGTTTACTTGTCTTACTAAATCTGGCATTGTATCAGAGTCCATGGGTAGACGCATGGGAATGGAACGCCTTCTCAACACTGGGTAACGCAAGTCAGTGACTTGTGCTGCCTTGCATTATTCTGGATTTACTAAGTCACACAGAATCATGAAAGGTTTCTTTCCTTATCTTAGTAAATCCAATTAAAGCGATTGTGTTCTCTTGCGTGATGCAAGGGCAACGCTAGCCCATGGTAAGTCTGTCCCTAAGTGTGTAGCAGTGGGACTCCTTGTGTGATGAAAGTCCTAGTGCATGGACAAGTGAAATGAGAGTAGATACAGATTCCATACACAGTGGGCATGTATTGGCTGCATTTCTGTGGATGGAGGATGAAGACCCAGAACTGAGGTGAGGGAGAACGGAGAAAAGGCTGCCCAAAATAATTCTATGAGGTCCTTTTTTACCAAAGGATTTCTGATTAGTTCTTTCTGGGTGACTACATAGGGCAGACAATAGAAGTAAGTGGTAGGTCATAGTTGTCTCTTCTTAAAGGCATCAAAGTTTCTAAGCAGGGCTGCCCTTTGTCTGTGCCTAATGACTCCATAGAAAGGCTAATGACAACTAGCTGCTGAGATCTCATGCTAAATTGTGTCCTTGTTTTGGATACTACTGCTTTGAGTCAGCACTATTGCTGCATCTGTGAGAGCCATCACCTAGCACAAAGGCACTGTCTGAGTGACAGCCAACAAATGATATTTGAAAGAAAAACATTCCAAATCAGTTCTGAAACCACATTTGAAACCTCACTAGCGCATCCACTAACCCTGTCTGCAAAATGAGTATTAAAGAGGAACTGTGAAATGGCCACAAACATGGACATAATAAAATGTCTCTGTTTAATAAGTATATGATTTCTTATAATATGGTTAATAAAGCCAATGAGTAAATATCTGTTTGGGTTTCTTTTCTTCTGTGTCTTTGATGCCTATATGTCTTTCCCTGATTTACTGGGAAAATGAATTCATATTCCAATGAAAACCTGTTCAAATAATGATAGTCCCATTCCTTTGCTTGTAGTTTCTTGCTGTTCAATATTCAGCATCATCCAATCATGACAGCGTCAATTTGCATTTGTAATTCATTTCTTTAAAATGTTTTGTTCATTATGAATTTACTTTTATTATTTTGATTATTTGAACCGTGTTGAATTAATAGGTGTAGGAGGCTGGACTGGCTTGTAGTGAGTACCAAGGGGTACTTGCACCTTGCACCAGGCCCAGTTATCCCTTATTAGTGTATAGGGTGTCTAGCAGCTTAGGCTGATAGATAATGGTAGCTTAGCAAAGCAGCTCAGGCTGAACTAGGAGACGTGTGAAGCTACTACAGTACCACTTAGTGTCATATGCACAATATCATAAGAAAACACAATACACAGTTATACTAAAAATAAAGGTACTTTATTTTTATGACAATATGCCAAAGTATCTTAGAGTGTACCCTCAGTGAGAGGATAGGAAATATACACAAGATATATATACACAATAGCAAAAATATGCAGTATAGTCTTAGAAAACAGTGCAAACAATGTATAATTACAATAGGATGCAATGGGGAAACATAGGGATAGGGGCAACACAAACCATATACTCCAAAAGTGGAATGTGAACCACGAATGGACCCCAAACCTATGTGACCTTGTAGAGGGTCGCTGGGACTATTAGAAAATAGTGAGAGTTAGAAAAATAACCCTCCCCAAGACCCTGAAAAGTGAGTGCAAAGTGCACCAAAGTTCCCCTAAGGACAAAATAGTCGTGTTAGAGGGAGAATGCAAGGAAAACACAAATCAGCAATGCAACAACGATGGATTCCTGTCTGAAGGTACCTGTGGAACAAGGGGACCAAGTCCAAAAGTCACAAGCAGCTCGGAGATGGGCAGATGCCCAAGAAATGCCAGCGGTTGGTGCAAAGAAGCTCTTACTAGGCTGAAGAACTGTGAATACTGCAGGAACGACAAGGGCTAGAGACTTCCCCTTTGGAGGATGGATCCCCCACGCCTTGGAGAGTCGTGCAGAAGTGTTTTCCCGCCGGATGGACGCCAACAAGCCTTGCTACACGCAAATCGTGCGTTTGGCGTTTTTGGACGCTGCTGGGGCCCAGGAGGGACCAGGAGGTCGCAAATTGGACCTGCAGAGAGAGGGGACGTCGAGCAAGACAAGGAGCCCTCACTGAAGCAGGTAGCACCCGGAGAAGTGCCAGAAACAGGCACTACGAGGATGCGTGAAACGGTGCTCGCCGAAGTTGCACAAAGGAGTCCCACGTCGCCGGAGACCAACTTAGAAAGTCGTGCAATGCAGGTTAGAGTGCCGTGGACCCAGGCTTGGCTGTGCACGAAGGATTTCCGCCGGAAGTGCACAGGGGCCGGAGAAGCTTGCAAAGTCGCGGTTCCCAGCAATGCAGCCCAGCGAGGTGAGGCAAGGACTTACCTCCACCAAACTTGGGCTGAAGAGTCACTGGACTGTGGGGGTCACTTGGACGGTGTCGCTGGATTCGAGGGACCTCGCTCGTCGTGCTGAGAGGAGACCCAAGGGACCGGAGATGCAGCTTTTTGGTGCCTGCGGTTGCAGGGGGAAGATTCCGTCGACCCACGGGAGATTTCTTCGGAGCTTCTGGTGCAGAGAGGAGGCAGGCTACCCCCACAGCATGCACAAGCAGGAAAACAGTCGAGAAGGCGGCAGGATCAGCGTTACAGAGTTGCAGTAGTCGTCTTTGCTACTATGTTGCAGGTTTGCAGGCTTCCAGCGCGGTCAGCGGTCGATTCCTTATCAGAAGGTGAAGAGGGAGATGCAGAGGAACTCGGCTGAGCTCATGCATTCGTTATCTGAAGTTTCCCCAGAGACAGAGACCCTAAATAGCCAGAAAAGAGGGTTTGGCTACCTAGGAGAGAGGAAAGGCTACTAACACCTGAAGGAGCCTATCACAAGGAGTCTCTGACGTCACCTGGTGGCACTGGCCACTCAGAGCAGTCCAGTGTGCCAGCAGCACCTCTGTTTCCAAGATGGCAGAGGTCTGGAGCACACTGGAGGAGCTCTGGACACCTCCCAGGGGAGGTGCAGGTCAGGGGAGTGGTCACTCCCCTTTCCTTTGTCCAGTTTCGCGCCAGAGCAGGGGCTAAGGGGTCCCTGAACCGGTGTAGACTGGCTTATGCAGAATTGGGCACCTCTGTGCCCAACAAAGCATTTCCAGAGGCTGGGGGAGGCTACTCCTCCCCTGCCTTCACACCATTTTCCAAAGGGAGAGGGTGTCACACCCTCTCTCAGAGGAAGTTCTTTGTTCTGCCATCCTGGGCCAGGCCTGGCTGGACCCCAGGAGGGCAGATGCCTGTCTGAGGGGTTGGCAGCAGCTGCAGTGAAACCCCAGGAAGGGCAGTTTGGCAGTACCAGGGTCTGTGCTACAGACCACTGGCATCATGGAATTGTACCAACAATGCCAGGATGGCATAGAGGGGGCAATTCCATGATCATAGACATGTTACATGGCCATATTCGGAGTTACCATGGTGAAGCTACATATAGGTAGTGACCTATATGTAGTGCACGCGTGTAATGGTGTCCCCGCACTCACAAAGTTCAGGGAATTGGCTCTGAACAATGTGGGGGCACCTTGGCTAGTGCCAGGGTGCCCTCACACTAAGTAACTTTGCACCTAACCTTTACCAGGTAAAGGTTAGACATATAGGTGACTTATAAGTTACTTAAGTGCAGTGTAAAATGGCTGTGAAATAACGTGGACGTTATTTCACGCAGGCTGCAGTGGCAGGCCTGTGTAAGAATTGTCAGAGCTCCCTATGGGTGGCAAAAGAAATGCTGCAGCCCACAGGGATCTCCTGGAACCCCAATACCCTGGGTACCTCAGTACCATATACTAGGGAATTATAAGGGTGTTCCAGTAAGCCAATGTAAATTGGTAAAAATGGTCACTAGCCTGTCAGTGACAATTTGGAAGTAATGAGAGAGCATAACCACTGAGGTTCTGGTTAGCAGAGCCTCAGTGAGACAGTTAGGCACCACACAGGGAACATATACATGCACACCTATGAGCACTGGGGCCCTGTGTGACAGGGTCCCAGTGACACATACATATAGGCCACAAACTTATGAGCACTGGGGTCCTGACCAGCAGGATCCCAGTGACACATAACAAACATACTGAAAACATAGTGTTTTCACTATGAGCACTGAGGCCTGGCTATCAGGATCCCAGTGAGACAGTGAAAACAGTGACAAAACCCCGACATACACTCACAAACAGGCCAAAAGTGGGGGTAACAAGGCTAGAAAGAGGCTACCTTCTCACACAACCCCCCCCCAAACGAAGGACAATAAGGCTAACCTTGGCCAGTTGAGACTTTATTGTCTAAGTGGTGATAAGTAGAGAGTAGCTCTGCAATAGACTGGTTACTCCCTTTATCATCCACTATATGGTTACTTCCCTGTGGGGATGTAAACCACCCTGTTTGAAGTTTTTTAGCTAAGCAACAATGTGAAGATGTATTTTCAGAGTTTCTATCAGTAAGTTTTAGTTTAGAGCAGTGGGAATTATCCACTGAACCTATTTGTAGTGATGGAAATGCCAGACAGGGATGCTGTCTCAGTAAAGCCATAGCTGGGCAAAAACTTTGTCCATATGGCTGGAAGAGAGAACAGGGATGCTGTTTCTCTTGGGTTGGAGCAGGGCAGGGATGCTGTCCTATCAGCTCCACACTAGGGCAGGGATGCTGTCCTAAGTGTTGTGAGGCAGTGCAGAGTTTCTGCACTAAAGTTTCTCTGGGAGGGTTGGAGGGATGCTCCATGTTAACTAAAATGGTGCTCTTTTTCTCACCAATGTTAGTTATCCCGCAGAGAGGTACTTCCACCTCAGGGAGTACAGTTTTGCCAACTGATGATTCCCTTGGAACAGGTGCCACCCCAGGAGAGGTTTCTCCCACCACAGGAATGGTATCCTGAATGGTAGGGTGGTTAGGGGATACTGTGATACCCTTTTTACCTGTTGATGGAGAGGGATCCTGAGTTTTCAGGCCTTCTCTCCTTTGCTTTTTCATTTCACTTGAAATGAGAGGGAACAATTCCTCAGGGATGCCCAGCATGGCTGCATGGGCATAAAACTCTACATCAGCCCAACCTGAGGCCTCTAGGTCATTACCTAAGAGACAGTCTACAGGTAAGCTAGGTGATACCACCACCTGCTTAGGGCCAGTAACTCCACCCCAACTAAACTGAATTATAGCTAAGGGAAGAAACTTAGTGGAGTTATGGACATCAATAATCTTATACTGTTGTCCAATGATGTGTTGATTAGGGTGCACTAGGTTTTCAGTCACCAAAGTGAAACTGGCACCTGTGTCCCTGTAGGCCAAGGCCTCAACACCATTTATTGAAACTGTCTGCCTGTACTTATCCATTGTAAGGGGACAAGCAGCCAGTGTGGCAAGGCCAATGCCACTAGGTGTGACAGAAACTGTCTTGGGACTGATTACATCAGTTTCCACTATGGACCCATAAGTGAACCCAACTACACCCTTTGCTTGACTGTTGCCAGCAGTCCCACCACTAGTACCACTACTGCTAGGGGCACTAGAGCTTGATGTATTAGTGGTGGTAGGCTGAGGGGGTTTACCTGGACAGGACTTATCCCCTGGCCTATGGCCTCTGTTTTTACACACAAAGCACCAAGGCTTTTTAATGTGTGCAGGTTGGGAAGAAGAGGAAGAATTTGTTTTATCCCCACCCTCTGAAGAGTGTTTAAGATTTGAAGTGGGATCTTTGGTTTTACCCTTATCCCCATGCTTATCTTGAGATTTTTCACCATCTTTCTTCTTATTGCCATCTTTGTCACCCCCTGTATGAACTTTTCTGTTCACCCTTGTTCTGACCCATTTGTCTGCCTTCTTTCCCAATTCTTGGGGAGAGGTCAGATCAGAGTCTACCAGGTACTGGTGCAACAAATCAGACACACAATTATTAAGTATATGCTCTCTCAGGATTGTGTTATACAGGCTTTCATAATCAGTAACTTTACTGCCATGTAACCACCCCTCCAAGGCCTTCACTGCCTGGTCAATGAAATCAACCCAGTCTTGTGAAGACTCCTTTTTGGTCTCTCTGAACTTTATCCTGTACTGTTCAGTGGTTAAGCCATAACCATCCAGGAGTGCATTCTTAAGAACTTGGAAATTATTAGCATCATTTTCTTTTACAGTAAGGAGCCTATCCCTACCTTTTCCAGTGAATGATAGCCATAGGATAGCAGCCCACTGCTTTTGAGGGACATCCTGTACAGCACAGGCCCTCTCAAGTGCAGCAAACCACTTGTTAATGTCATCCCCCTCCTTGTAAGGGGGAACTATCTTATGCAGATTCCTGGAATCATGCTCTTTTGCAGGATGACTATGGGGAATACTGCTGCTGCCACCATGGGTATCTAAACCCAACTTCTGTCTTTCCCTCTCTACTTCTAAAGACTGTCTATCCAAATCCAGCTGTTGCTTCTTGAGCTTCAGTCTGGTTTGTTCCACTCTCAATCTATTGAGCTCCCTTTCTAACAATCTGTCATCAGGGTGGGTGGGAGGGACATTTCTAGATACAGAGGTATGATGGGAATGAACAGAAGGAGACCTGTCCCTTACAGAGGGCACCCTAACAGCTTGGCTACCAGCATAATGTGAGAGCACATCATCAGTATGATGTGATTCAACCTCTGTACCAACTATGCTAGACTGTCTAGTAATGGGCAGGCTGAGAAGTTTCTTTCCTGAACCTTTTCCTGGGGGAGTCCCTGGATCAGATTGAGAACCATTAGCTACTTTTTCTACAGATTGGGCACTTATGGCCTTATCCTGTACTCTAAGCATATTAATTAAGAGTTCTAAGGAAGGATTCTTCCCTACACTCAAACCTCTCTCTATGCAGAGACTCCTTGCTCCTTTCCAGCTAAGGTGATCATATGCAAGTTTGGACAGTTCAACTTTTTGGCCTGTGCCAGACATTTTTAGAGAGAGTTAAAGTGATAGACAAAGAGAAAAAAGTTTTCAGAACTTTTTAGAAAGACAGAAAAAACTTTTTAAACTTTTAAGAACTTTTTGAAAGTTTAGAAGTACTTTTCAGCACTTAGAAAAGAGTGAAAAGAGGAAATGCAAAACTTTTTGGCTATGTGTATATACACTGACCTTGTTTTGTATATTTTTCTCTTATGAAAAGTACAATGACAAGAGTGGTAAGTAGTCTCAAAGCACTTATCCCACCGCTGCACAACCAATGTAGGAGGCTGGACTGGCTTGTAGTGAGTACCAAGGGGTACTTGCACCTTGCACCAGGCCCAGTTATCCCTTATTAGTGTATAGGGTGTCTAGCAGCTTAGGCTGATAGATAATGGTAGCTTAGCAAAGCAGCTCAGGCTGAACTAGGAGACGTGTGAAGCTACTACAGTACCACTTAGTGTCATATGCACAATATCATAAGAAAACACAATACACAGTTATACTAAAAATAAAGGTACTTTATTTTTATGACAATATGCCAAAGTATCTTAGAGTGTACCCTCAGTGAGAGGATAGGAAATATACACAAGATATATATACACAATAGCAAAAATATGCAGTATAGTCTTAGAAAACAGTGCAAACAATGTATAATTACAATAGGATGCAATGGGGAAACATAGGGATAGGGGCAACACAAACCATATACTCCAAAAGTGGAATGTGAACCACGAATGGACCCCAAACCTATGTGACCTTGTAGAGGGTCGCTGGGACTATTAGAAAATAGTGAGAGTTAGAAAAATAACCCTCCCCAAGACCCTGAAAAGTGAGTGCAAAGTGCACCAAAGTTCCCCTAAGGACAAAATAGTCGTGTTAGAGGGAGAATGCAAGGAAAACACAAATCAGCAATGCAACAACGATGGATTCCTGTCTGAAGGTACCTGTGGAACAAGGGGACCAAGTCCAAAAGTCACAAGCAGCTCGGAGATGGGCAGATGCCCAAGAAATGCCAGCGGTTGGTGCAAAGAAGCTCTTACTAGGCTGAAGAACTGTGAATACTGCAGGAACGACAAGGGCTAGAGACTTCCCCTTTGGAGGATGGATCCCCCACGCCTTGGAGAGTCGTGCAGAAGTGTTTTCCCGCCGGATGGACGCCAACAAGCCTTGCTACACGCAAATCGTGCGTTTGGCGTTTTTGGACGCTGCTGGGGCCCAGGAGGGACCAGGAGGTCGCAAATTGGACCTGCAGAGAGAGGGGACGTCGAGCAAGACAAGGAGCCCTCACTGAAGCAGGTAGCACCCGGAGAAGTGCCAGAAACAGGCACTACGAGGATGCGTGAAACGGTGCTCGCCGAAGTTGCACAAAGGAGTCCCACGTCGCCGGAGACCAACTTAGAAAGTCGTGCAATGCAGGTTAGAGTGCCGTGGACCCAGGCTTGGCTGTGCACGAAGGATTTCCGCCGGAAGTGCACAGGGGCCGGAGAAGCTTGCAAAGTCGCGGTTCCCAGCAATGCAGCCCAGCGAGGTGAGGCAAGGACTTACCTCCACCAAACTTGGGCTGAAGAGTCACTGGACTGTGGGGGTCACTTGGACGGTGTCGCTGGATTCGAGGGACCTCGCTCGTCGTGCTGAGAGGAGACCCAAGGGACCGGAGATGCAGCTTTTTGGTGCCTGCGGTTGCAGGGGGAAGATTCCGTCGACCCACGGGAGATTTCTTCGGAGCTTCTGGTGCAGAGAGGAGGCAGGCTACCCCCACAGCATGCACAAGCAGGAAAACAGTCGAGAAGGCGGCAGGATCAGCGTTACAGAGTTGCAGTAGTCGTCTTTGCTACTATGTTGCAGGTTTGCAGGCTTCCAGCGCGGTCAGCGGTCGATTCCTTATCAGAAGGTGAAGAGGGAGATGCAGAGGAACTCGGCTGAGCTCATGCATTCGTTATCTGAAGTTTCCCCAGAGACAGAGACCCTAAATAGCCAGAAAAGAGGGTTTGGCTACCTAGGAGAGAGGAAAGGCTACTAACACCTGAAGGAGCCTATCACAAGGAGTCTCTGACGTCACCTGGTGGCACTGGCCACTCAGAGCAGTCCAGTGTGCCAGCAGCACCTCTGTTTCCAAGATGGCAGAGGTCTGGAGCACACTGGAGGAGCTCTGGACACCTCCCAGGGGAGGTGCAGGTCAGGGGAGTGGTCACTCCCCTTTCCTTTGTCCAGTTTCGCGCCAGAGCAGGGGCTAAGGGGTCCCTGAACCGGTGTAGACTGGCTTATGCAGAATTGGGCACCTCTGTGCCCAACAAAGCATTTCCAGAGGCTGGGGGAGGCTACTCCTCCCCTGCCTTCACACCATTTTCCAAAGGGAGAGGGTGTCACACCCTCTCTCAGAGGAAGTTCTTTGTTCTGCCATCCTGGGCCAGGCCTGGCTGGACCCCAGGAGGGCAGATGCCTGTCTGAGGGGTTGGCAGCAGCTGCAGTGAAACCCCAGGAAGGGCAGTTTGGCAGTACCAGGGTCTGTGCTACAGACCACTGGCATCATGGAATTGTACCAACAATGCCAGGATGGCATAGAGGGGGCAATTCCATGATCATAGACATGTTACATGGCCATATTCGGAGTTACCATGGTGAAGCTACATATAGGTAGTGACCTATATGTAGTGCACGCGTGTAATGGTGTCCCCGCACTCACAAAGTTCAGGGAATTGGCTCTGAACAATGTGGGGGCACCTTGGCTAGTGCCAGGGTGCCCTCACACTAAGTAACTTTGCACCTAACCTTTACCAGGTAAAGGTTAGACATATAGGTGACTTATAAGTTACTTAAGTGCAGTGTAAAATGGCTGTGAAATAACGTGGACGTTATTTCACGCAGGCTGCAGTGGCAGGCCTGTGTAAGAATTGTCAGAGCTCCCTATGGGTGGCAAAAGAAATGCTGCAGCCCACAGGGATCTCCTGGAACCCCAATACCCTGGGTACCTCAGTACCATATACTAGGGAATTATAAGGGTGTTCCAGTAAGCCAATGTAAATTGGTAAAAATGGTCACTAGCCTGTCAGTGACAATTTGGAAGTAATGAGAGAGCATAACCACTGAGGTTCTGGTTAGCAGAGCCTCAGTGAGACAGTTAGGCACCACACAGGGAACATATACATGCACACCTATGAGCACTGGGGCCCTGTGTGACAGGGTCCCAGTGACACATACATATAGGCCACAAACTTATGAGCACTGGGGTCCTGACCAGCAGGATCCCAGTGACACATAACAAACATACTGAAAACATAGTGTTTTCACTATGAGCACTGAGGCCTGGCTATCAGGATCCCAGTGAGACAGTGAAAACAGTGACAAAACCCCGACATACACTCACAAACAGGCCAAAAGTGGGGGTAACAAGGCTAGAAAGAGGCTACCTTCTCACAATAGGTTCATAAAGTAATTTTGCATGAATAAATTATGAAAATGTTTTAAGTATTGTACTAGTAAGTAGTCTAATTAATGAGTTTGTAAAAGTTGTTAGTGATAACAAAGCTTTCAAGACACCTGACTACAGGCCACCAAATTGTAGGGAAAACAAAACTGTAAGCGAGTGGTGTGCACTAGTAAGCTGTGTGAAATCAGAAGGTAGCATGAATGATCCAAGTAAACCCCTGGTCCTTCATCTCCATTGCCGGCTGGGTCTGAAATGCTTGGCCTCCCACAAACAATCAAGAACATCAGGTGGAATTCTTTATGGGTAGGATTTAGAGGGTCTGGGACCAGAATAGTGGGTTGTGGTTTCCTCACCTTTTAAAGGTGGTAGAAGCTTATCTTATACCACCTGTCTTCTCTGGAACCAAGGGCCAGATGTAGCAAAGTTTTGCGAGTCGCAAATGGCCCGAATCGCTATTTGCGACTGCGCAAAATCGGAAATGGGATGCAAAAATCCCATTTCCGACTTGCAAAAAGCGATGCGAGCCGTTACCGACTCGCAAAAATTGCAACCCCATTTTGCGACCTGCAAATAGGAAGTCGCAATTTGCGAGTCGCAAACCATATGCAATTGCAACTCACAAATTGCGACTAGTCGCAAAAAGCCCAGTTTGCATGTCCCATTTACCACTAACTCAGAGCAGGTTGTAACCATTACCAAAGTATAAACGGAGACCCAGAAGGCATCTGGATTACTCAAGATGGCGGAGATATACCTGATAGCAGCGAGGAGGAGAGTCCACACAGCCCAGCAGAGGAGGACGAGGAGCCAGAGTCAGGAGAAGATTTACAGAACAAGGCAGACTCTTTTTCAGCAAACTGAGGAAGAGATATATGACAAATACCGCCTTAGCAGCGCAGCCATACTAGAATTAATTGAATTACTAAAACCACAGCTAGAACTCCAGACTCTGCGCGGCTGCGCCATCCCTACGCATGTGCAAGTGCTATGCTCACTGCACCTCTTGGCATCAGGGAGCTATCAGGGGGTCATTGCTGTGGCAGGTGGGGTATCTCAAAGTGCACTATCAAGGTTCCTCAGGGCATTCCTAGATGCCATACTCACATAAATGTCTCACTTCATATACCTACCCAGGAATGAGGCAGAAATTAACAGCACCAAGTTGGAATTTTACCGGATTGCCAACTTTCCCTCATGTCATAGGGTGTGTAGATGGGACACATATTCAAATATGCCCCCCTGCTAACCTGGAATATGTGTCCGCAGCAGAAAGTGTACCCACTCACTGAATATTCAGGTTGTTTGTGACGCTCATTATGTCATCACTGACATTGTTGCAAAATTTCCAGGCAGTACCCATGACTCATACATTTTTAGGCACAGTGGGATACACCAACACCTGGAACGTGGGGAGTTTGGAGACGGATACCTCCTAGGTAGAGCTGCATACACCTTGTAGACATACACACAGATCAATCTGCACACCAACCAGGACTTTCTAACAGTGTAATGTTTGTGCCCAACAGGTGACAGTGCATATGCACTACGCCCATGGATAATGACTCCGTTCTTAACACCCAGCAATGATTCAGAGAGGCGATACAACAGTGCACATAAGAGGACCAGGAAATATGATTGAACACACCTTCGGATTGCTGAAGGCAAGGTTCAGATGCCTCCACCGCAGTGGAGGTGCCCTCCAGTATACCCCTATTACAGCATTCAAAATTGTTGTCGCATGCGCCATCCTGCACAATATTGCCACCCGACGTGGGCTACCTCTCACCCCTGCAGACCCTGATTCTGAGGATGAAGAGCAGGAGCAACCACATCGCCATCATGGGGATCGGAGCATCGCAAATCAAGGCAGACTGAGACGGGAACACATCGCAACCCAATACTTTGGAAGGTACCTGTCAACTTCAACCATACTCACCTATTGACCGAAAACTCCATTTGTTAAGTGGAACAAAAAAATATTTAATATGTGCAGAAATTGAACTATTTACAATGACTAACTGTTCATGTACATCAAAAAGCAAACCATGCATGGGGCACATTGCTGTCATGTGCCCCAACATCAGGGACAGGGTTTTGTCTATGACCTACGGCGGCCTCTGCAGTGCTCTGCCTGGTACTCCCACTCCGGAGCACCCTAGTGTCACTGACAGAGACACTGCTCACAGTGGAGCCCTCTTCGCTATCCTGGGGGGTGTCCCCTGTCCCCCTGGACACATGCCGTGCCTCCATTAGATCGATCACCTGTGTGATCCGGCCCAGGCCTCTTGCCACATCCCCTGCAAAGTGGCCCATTTCCACTTGGAGGCCAACTGTCCTTCTTGACAGGCCAGTGGTGTTAACTGCCAGTCTGCCAATTGATGAGGCCATCCTGTCCAGCCTCTGGAGCAGCTGGCGGTCCCTGCGCCGCCCACCCTCGCTTTGTGATAGTAGTCCTGCCACCAGTTCCCGCATGGACAGGGCTAGGTCCCCAGTGTTTGTGGCAATGATGTCCAATTGGGCATGGAGCTGCTGCATGCTGGCCTCATTGCTCCTCACAAAGCGGTGCAGAACCCCACTAATTCTCCCTAACATATTGTTCTGCAGGCACTGACCACGGAGCAGTTGTGCCTCGGTGATGGTGGATGATGGACGCCCCGGACTCAGCCTGCAGCCCTGCTCTCCTCAACCTGCGTCGCCTGCGCAGCGGTGGATGCCCTGTGAGCTGTACTGTGGCACTCCTGGCTGTTGCTGGCGCAGCCTCCAGAACCACTGTTGCAGCAGGTGTTGTCGTCAAGGGGATGGTGTTGGAGGTGCAGGTGGGAGTGGTGGCAGCTCCTGTGCTTTCCTCATGGGGCTGGTTGCTGTTGCTTGTCGTGGTGTCTTGTGGGAGACCTGTGGGACATGGGGAACAGACTGTCAGTGTCTACTATCTGTTGCACACTTCCTAATAAACATTTGCCTATTGACTGCCTACTTGACTACATTGCCCATAATGCATCATTCTGATGTTTGCTACCCTGAAATGGAGCTATCTTGGTTGTGCATGGCCCTTTGTACATGGTGGGTGGGGGTATGGCATTGATGGGGGTACAGGCATATCACATGGTACTCACCGGTTGATGTAATGGGCTCAGAGGTGTCCAGATCTCCAAATCCTGTCACTGCCTCCTGCTCCAGGGTCTCCTCCACCCTTTCCTCCAGGGGTGTGGTTGGTGGTACGGATGATGGTCCCCCTCCTGTGCCTCTCATCTCCCGGAGCCTTTCTGCCACCCTCTCCTTGGTCCGGGAGCGGAGGTCATACCACTTCTTTTTGATCTCATCCACACTCCTGTGGCTGACCCCCAGGGAGTTAACTTTTTCTTGTATTTCCAGCCAGAGTTGTTTTTTTGTTGAGTCTGGCACATTGAGGGCTGCCTTTCCAAAAAGATCATCAGAGTGCTGACAGCATTCTTCTGTCAGCACCTCCAGCTCCTTCTCAGAAAATTTAAGTTTTCTCTTTCTGGGTGTTTCTGCCATTGTAGCTGCTGTTCCTCCTGTTGGCTGTTCATCAGTTTAAAATGGGTGTGGTCCTCCCTCCTCCCAGGTGTATTAGTAAACTTCCTGGCTGTGATGTCATCATCATGTGCCAGGAAGTGTTTCCAGAGTGTTCTGGAGTGGTTTCTGGAGTGTTCTGCAGCACCTGCAATCAATTTACATGGTACTCGCAATTTGCGACACCCACTCGCAAATTGCGAGTCCGTTTTTTGCACGGTCGCAAACAGCGACCTCGCAGACAGCGGACTCGCTATCTGCGTTGCAACTCTGGGTGCGAGTCGCAAATTGTACACGGACATTGTACCTGCATTCCTATTAGCGACACGCAATTTGCGAGTCGCACATGCTCGCAAATTGCGAGTCGCTAATTTTTTTGTACCTACATCTGGCCCCAAATTCCATGGCACTTGAGAAACCAGCCTAATTTATCAATTTTTAGGATCAGCTTAAAACTTGGGTGTTTACCCATCCCATGTCATTTTCAAGTAGGTAGTTTAAATTCTCCAACTGATGGCAGCGCCAAGCCGCCCATGGTAATTTGTCGCTCTTTCCAAATAATAAATCAAATTACCTTTGGACCCTCACTGTTAGGTGATTCCTTACATTGTCAGTGAAGGGAACTATGCTGGAAGACCACTTTTGGAACGCTGGCAGACCATACCAAACATAGGAGTGAATTATGCAGCTTTTTTCTCACTGTTCTCCTTGTCTCATTGTGTCCCCCTTGCCTTGCTACATTTGTTGACCTTCTTGACCACAATATTGCATATTGTGCTCTTGTTTTCAGGTCATGTCTTCACCTTGTAATTGTGTGTCCTTGGCTGCAAGCGCAAATATCATTTCACTTTAAAAGAGGGGAAGCTTCTATTGTTACTTGGGTGCGTTATGGTAGAGTGGGCAAGATGTAGGTGCTATGTAAGGGCTTGAGAAGCAATACTTCAACTTACAGCCTCTCACTACTGGACACAAAAGCATCATAGAGGCCCACTACCTTGAACCTCAGTTATCCAATAATCGATTAGGCCCAGTATGCTACAGATATTTTTACTGACTGGTTTATTTAATCGGAAGGTTTTCCTGAACCTATTTGGTAATGTGGAGGCATGTGGTCTACAAGGTTTGAGAAAAAAACTCACCATGTCCTGGTAATAAGCCAGTGACAGTATCTCCACCATCCTGCTCTGTCATCCACAGCCACCCACCTTCACAGCCTGCCACCAACTCCCTTGGCAACTTCCATACAATGTGCAGCTTGAAAAACATTCTTATGCTGAACCGTGCTCATTTCATGACACAGTGGATGTTCAGAGTTCCTTCTTCCACCTTGGAGGGACTGAGGGTGAGGAGCAATATCACATATAACTTAAAGATTCTGACACATGAATTGTGAAAGTCTGCTCCACAAAATGAAAACCCTTTACACTCCTGAACATCTAGATGATTGGCACACTATTGTTTCTGGCTATGTCTTGACTATACTATCAATACTGCTTTGTTACAGACCCTTTAGTAGCTCCCAATCATGCACTGACACTTAGGGCCTTATTACAACTTTGGAGGAGGTGTTAATCCATCCCAAAAGTGACGGTAAAGTGACGGATATACCACCAGCCGTATTACGAGTCCATTATATCCTGTGGAACTCGTAATACGGCTGGTGGTATATCCGTCACTTTACCGTCACTTTTGGGACGGATTAACACCTCCTCCAAAGTTTTAATAAGGCGCTTAATTTCATGATCCCCCTGTAGTTGTTATTTTGTTTACAGATTCTCCCCCCCAAGGATTCTTCTCTAACTCATTATTGGGGTGCCCTGCACCAATGGCCCAATGCCCGTCTGCCCAGGATATCTTCAGCACCTTTTAAAGGGACTCCTTTAACTCAGTTTTGCATGTCTGCCCATTCCAACAACAGCCTTTGCCACGGACTAATCTGTTTGTCATTTACTAGAAGTCACAGTTTTAAATGTTCAGCTCAATCTACTTCTCTTGTGCCTGATTTTCAGCTCATGCTTTGAAAAGTCATACTAATGGAGAAGAAATCCACCTCCACTCTCTAAGTTGGATGACAGCTCTGAGCCGCATCACATCTGAGTACAATGGACCAAGAAGGAAGGATAAAGGGTCAAGAATGCATCTTCATGCAGCCCTATTTTAAACTGTCCATATCTTGTCCTTCCCTAATCAAAGGCAGAAAGGGGTCACAGAAAACAAGTTTCACACAATTTCCTAATATTTTAACGTGCCTGGTCCCTTCCGGTCAAAAGGTCTTTTCTGATGTTCCACCCATTCATACAAATCTATCCCTTTGCCACATAAGCTCCTACCAAACTCAATAAAAAATTCAAAGGTTATAAATAAGACTATTATTAGCAAAAATATCTCTGATAGAAATAGTATGTCCTAAATAAACGGTTATCCGATTGTGTATAGATAGTCTATTATTAACTCCAATTAGGCAATGTTTTTTAACAATATTGAGAACACAATATTTCTGTCTGATGATTTTTGGGAATGTTTTGCTCATAAGATACATAAATGAATTGTTTGTTAGTATTCTGTAAGAAGAGCCTGGATTTGAGGACTTTGAGGAAAGTCTAATTTCATAATAGATATGATGTGTCTAGTGAAGGTGTTCTATATTATTTACATTTTTGTTTGGGAGAGGTCATTTTGTGGAAGTCTCTAGCCATTATCTTAGACAACACTTGGGTTGGTATCTTGACATTTTTAATTCTATGAACTTTGGTTCTGTTTTGAGACCACTTTTGAGAACTTTCGGAGTGTTTTTCACACATTCAGCTCATTTTGGCGGAGCAAGACCACACTATAAATCATCAAAGGTAAAGTCCAGCTAAACTCACTTTTCCACAGTTTCTTTTAGAGGTGGAGGAATTGGCAGGTTTTGGACAGTGGAGACAAAGTTAACTCTACCATTGGATTTTTTTCTGCCTGTGGTCAGTTCATCATATTTGGCATTTGAAGGTATTGCCACCCTATTTAGAATTTAGGGCAATCACTGAATTTCCTTCACAGGGAATGCTATTTGGGTCATGGCAGTCTTGGACACAAAATAAACAATGGCTGTGACTGGCAGGGACAAAACCCCTTGCATATCTGGCCTTTGATTTATTAATTTTACTGTAACAAACTCCTAACCTTGCTAACCTGGGCTAAAAACACATGGGGTGAGGTTGACAAACTATTCTGCCTTCAATGAATCTGCCACTCTAAAGAAGTGAAGGCCTAGAGATCCCTTCCAGGAGGCCACCAATCTTCCCCCAACATAGGGCCTGATTTAGATCTTAGCGTTAGCACGACCAAGCTGCGTCGACTACGAACCTAAGAAGACCGTCAACTTGACGGTATTCCGCCCGCCATATTTAGATGTTAGAGCTCTTCAAGCGGTGGACTGGCAGCGGTTCTCTGACAGAGAGAGGACTTCGCAGGACCTAATGGACAGCAGACAAAAGCAGTGGCGGTGCAATGGAGGTAAGTTACACAAACACACTATACCTTTGTCATATATGCCCCCCTGTACTACACACAAAACAATACACAACATACACACCTGTATCCATTGCCATTCCGCCATAACACAACACGTACAATTCACAAACAAACATTGACGGACATCCATTACACAACATACATTCACCACTGAACCTGCACCCACACACAAGACAACAACACAACTACACACTCATCTACACAAACACACACACACAAGCACAACTACAAATATTATGAATATGACAACTACACAAAATCCTTCACCTGAATGTTGCAAGCAGCAACATAACACACAGCACAACATACATAACAGCATCACAACCATATGCAGGTGGCACACATACTGACACAACCACACCACCCACTCCAGCTTTTACCTCTTCACTAAGCAAATCACATTGTATACACACATACACATACCGACTCACACACACACAACTCCCAGCACAATATGACAGATACAGGTCCCCTGACAATGTGCACATGGACACAGTTGAAAGGTGGGAATGTGCCTTCATTGTGGTGCCAGCATTCATTTGCCATTGAATACTGGCACCATAATGACATTTGTGTATGTGAGCGATATGTGTACCTGTGTGTCCATATCCATGTCTGACCCACACTGTGACATGTATATGTCTGCACTGGCCCCGATTTCTTGTATAGTGCCCACCCAACCCACCTTGGCAATGCAGCGACCCTACCTACGATGATGGGGTTTGGGGTTGTGTTTTCTCTGTGGGTCAGTGGCAGCAGTGACAGCAGGTGTTGTCCACTCGTGTACAGTCCAAGACAGGAGTGGAATGGGAAAACAGGTGAGTTTTCACCCCTTCCCCCCCCCAGTCTGCCATCAGAGGCATGGAGGCCGAACCACCACTGTTTTCTTGGCTGTAAGGGACATCCAAATCTGCACAGCGGGAAAAGTTGCTGGGGTCCTGCTGGCATCCCCTTATCCCACTCCCACTATGGGCGGTATTTCTCAGTGGAGACAGTGATTCGAATTTGGGCTTTCATCTATGGGACCACCAACATCTAAATATGGTGGTCGGACCTCCACAAAGGCGGACGGGTTTCCAGTCAAAAAGTCGACAGTGGGACCATTACAGCCAAGATCTAAATAAGGCTCTAAGGGCCAGATGTAGCAAAGGTTTTTACCCATTCTGTGTCTATGGTAAAAAGTGTTCGTACATATGGCCCTAAGTCCTTATCTCCAATTATGGAGGGAGGTCCTCTGTCTGGGGAGCAGTAGCCAGACTCCACTGACGACTGCTTATGGGCAGCTCACCAAAATGTAAGTGACCCTCCATTTATTCAAAATACTTTTTTTTCATCTTTGGGTGGCAGTAAATGTGCTTCAGGGCTGGAGTGTTTTTTTATTAGACTTCATAATCTAATTCAGTGACATGGCCTCCTACTAAATAAATGAAAATTCATTATTGTGGCAGAATCTGAATGCCGCAAATGTAACACATTTTTAGAGCACTGTAAATAAGCCCCATTAGCCTTTCCTGTAATGCAGAAAAGAATGAAGGGTAATTTAGTAAACTGTCTAGAAGGTGGATATGCACTGTAGATCCAGAAGGGTAGGTCCTTGCTAGAGTTTTAGGATGATCACTGAAAATTATTTCACTGTATGGATCTTTTTCTAATGTGACTGTCCCTAAAATCTAACATTCATTGGGCTCTGCTCAACCTCTGTTAGACACACTAGGTCTAGAGGTTGTACAGGTGAACAGATGCTCCAAAGGCTGTTTCATGTGGCATCGCTCTTAACATTTCATAACCCTATGCTATGAGTTATGAAAGTATTTACACGTATACTCCACTACTGGATTTGATAAGTATGTACATGTCTGGTATCTGCCATCACAGCAAAAGTAAATAAAATGCAAATGAGTCTAATAAAATTTCCTTTCATTAAACACCTTTATCACCTGTGAATAAACGTGACCACTAAATGCTCCTAAGTCACAAGCAGGGAACTTAAATTATACATGGCTCGGTCCATACTTAGGTTGCATGGTGTACACACTACACACAAAAAAACACCTACGTGAGGCACTCAAAAAATTAAATCACAGAACATACATTCACAAGATTACAATAAAGTATTCTACAGTAAATTCTAATAAATATCCAAGAATCAGTGCTTGATGTGTAGTCCAATTTTTGTGATTTATTGAAGAAAATCCTCCAGAAGCTGGAATCCCACCAGTCCATTCACCGGAGAATCACACAGTATTCTAAGAGAAAACCAAGCCAACACGTGTTTCGTCACGGGGAAATAACCCAAAGGACTTCTTCAGGGCTGGAAATTTATAAATAAATCACTTGAGTTGAGAAACCAAAATACTCGAGTAATAAACTGGGTGTTAAAAACCCATATTTACAAAATAAGACAAAAGAATATAGAGATAATAAGAAAAGGAGAAGAGAGTACCCCCAATAAACATTCCTGAATGCCACACAAAGGAAAAGCTACCCAGTAAAGACTTCCAACAATGTACTACACCAACCAGAGTAAACACCACAGGGGGTAAAGGAACCAATCTAGTGGCCACTAAACTCATACAGAACACCACGTGAAAGAAATCGTGACCACACCAAAAGCAATTCAACTAAGCCAAATTAAATTGCCACATTGAAGACTATAAAGTGTCCACACTTATAGATTAATGTGAAGAAAAATAGTAAAAAAAACATGCAAACCACCACGTGATAAAATCGTGATAGCACCATGTGTGATTACCCGAAGCCAATTAAAATTACCTCATTGAAAAAAGAGTACAAAACACTCAAAGATCGATATCCATGCAGGTAATACTCCAATACTATCCTGTTACTCACAAACGACAAAGCCCAAGTCTGATTGAAAAGTAAACACACACACGTATAATCAATGGCACTGTCCAACGCCAGAAATAAACAAACCTCATAAGTGTTTGCCAATTCAAACAATCGTATATCAATAATACAAATATGTAGTATGGAATACCTTATTTGAGTTCCATGCAATTATATCCAAATATCCAGGAATAAATCCTGATGTCCTTCAAAGTTCACCAATCGCTGACCTAAAAAACTATGAAAGAAAAACCCCAAATAATTCCATTATGAGAAACCAAATTCCCAAACTAATAATCATAGGCGCAAATAACACAAAAATCAGCTCGTTATGTGCATAACATCGTAATAAGCCACTCACCGTTATCGTTATGACCTATTACAGGCGTCTCCTAATCCACACGCCAAAGCCGCGAGTACGCTGACCGCGGTTACTGAACACAGAAGTTCTTATGAATGCTACGAGCATCATAGAAACTAAGAAAGGACCAAAATCCTGAACATAAAAATAGGACCATTAATCTTGTATTCTCCTGCAAATCCAACGGCAATTGTTGCAACCACCTGACAATCAATAACAAACACTCTGCAAGAGCGTAAAATTCGGTCAATGTGAACCCTAACTCCCATTAAAATTGCAGACGTCCCAAATGAAACTATAAATTCAAACTGATAGGTGAAGTAAAAATAAAAATTAAAATTAAAATTAAACCACCATCATAGTTTACCTAATATTATAATCCAAATATCCAATATATCGCCATAAGCAACAAAACCGTCATACTAAAGGTCTATCAAAACCAATAAAGTCACAACAAATAGGGGAAAAAAGAAAACAAACAATAATAAAGAAGCAGAAAGGAAAAATATGAAGAAAAGTAAGGCAGATCAAAGAAGTCATAAAATAGTAATAAAATTAAAAAAATCAATAAAAATATGGATCACCACAGTGATATAGAAGTCACATCACAACATGAATAATTATATAAGTATATACCTCTATAAAAGAATTTTAGTTGTCACCTCTTACCTTCATTTCTTTGATGGCGTACTGGATGATACTTCTGGCCTATGTGAATGAGAATGGAAGAGAGAGGGGGACCATTGTCACAATGGTGCAGCATTTGCTTTCCGTATTTTCCCCCTTTCGCCTCTCAAGTTCCGAAAGTGATTTCAGCATGGCCGCCTAAACAGCCCAAGGAGCAGCTTACGCAGCACAAACTGCCAGGTCAGCCCAATCCATTCAAGCAGCACTCCTCCGGAAGTCTGGATGTTAGCCAGATTAGAGATGCCACATAGATGAGTCTGTGGACCTTGTGGAAGGGGGACGAGGTTCCCACAGTCAGAGTTCGTGGTGGTTAAGAAAACAGTTATGAAGCCCAACGCAGGGTCAATTACCCACCTCTTTTTGCTGGAGCAGGATCTGAACTTGCAGGTATAAGTGAAAGGGGGCACTGGCAGATAGGATGGCACAGAATAAGGCTATTAAAGATGTAGACTTATGATCTTGCAAATTGAGTGAACCTATGGGACAGGAGGCTAGCACAGATGATGGCTACCCTGAACAGGGGAACGAGTTGGTTATGGATGAGAGAAGGACATTGTCAAAGCTACAGCAAGGAACTTGGCTGGTGTAGCAGGTGGTATCCCCACTACGGAAATAATTTCAACTGAGCAAACCATGGTGGTCATATTACTCTCACTCCCACCACCAACACTCTCGAGCCATGGTTGTGAAGAGGGGACCAGTACCTCTAACCTTAGGATAATGAATTCTGGGAGCAAAATTCTGGCCTATACAGGGCTTGTATTTAAAGAATACCAAAAAGATACACTCTGTACAGAAACAGGAGAAAACAAGGGCAGCGGTGAGCAAGGCAGGGGTTCAAGGGGTAAAAGAAAGAAAAGGGACATAATATGGTTGATAATGACATGATATGTACAACGCAACAGAAGAAGGGCATTGGGGAAAAGTTTTATTCTTTTTATGATTTCGTCACTGATCGATCTGAGGCAAACCTAAATACAGATATCAGCACTGACAGCACTGGTTCAGGGTAAGATTAAACAGATCCTTAATGAAATTTATTGGTTGCTGATTGCGGAAATTCCTGGACATTACGAAAATCAAACTTGGGAACACGCCGCGGAAAGGAGGCGTCAGGAACTCTGGCTTTAGACTACTTTTCTGCTCCAGCATTGGCTAGTGATATTTACATTATTTACATTACACCAACTAGACTTTCATGGGGGATCCTAAAGGCAGTGAAGCCAATACCCTTGAAGCTATTTTTCAGAGGATAATGGCACTCAGCACAAAAACTAAAAAGGACAGTATCAAAATTCATATGGCTACAAAGAAGCTTGATAATGCTGTCCGTAGGGTGTCAAAAATGTGTACTGATATAACAAAGTGCTTGTCTGTACTGGAAGTTTAGACTCTAACTATAGAATACAATCTTGCTGGTCTACAAATGCAGGTAAAGGATCACCCTGATGTTCAATTGGTGGAAATCCAGTGGAAGCTAGAAGAATTAGAGAACAGGCAACGGAGCAATAATCTACACTGCTCGGCATCAGGGAGGTCTCAGAAGGGAGCGATACGTACAGGTTCTAGATGCAGCTGTTTAAATCATCCTTTCCTGAGCTCAGTGAGTGGAGCTGGGAGTCTGAATTTCAAAGAGCACATACATTCCCCCTTGTTAGAAGGCAGTCACGGACTGAGAAACTGAGCTAGGAATCAGAGTCGAAGCCAGAGCTATTTTTCCTTTTTGGGAACTACTTCGTGAGACAAGTGTATGCGAAGGCACAACCTGAGTATAAAAAGGAAGCTAATGGACATACTTTTTTACCAGACAGATCTCTGTCATACTACAGTGTAAAGGAGATGGAGAGTTCGACAGATAACCAACCCCTTTCAGGAGAAAGGATGCCATGCATTTCTAATAAATCCTGGTAGACTAAAAGTTCCATGACCTGAAGTTGGCAGACAAAGGGAGAAAGTCAGTGTCAAGCCCCATGGTGATGCATTTTAATTCTTATTTTTAGCTTTGTGTTGTGCATGCATGAATATGTAGTCACTATATATATATTTTATATATATATATATATATATATATATATATATATATATATATATATATATATATTATATTCATTGTTGAAGTATTGCATTTTTGTTGTTTCTTGATCATTATTATTCTACTGCTGTCATTATTTTTAGAATTGCACTTGTGTTGCTGCATTTGAAATAAAAGCTTGTGTTATTCTTTTCGTTTATGAAACTTGGGAAGTGCTTTAATAAATTCATCACTCAGACTAAGGGCCTGATTACAACTTTGGAGGAAGTGTTAATCCGTCCCAAATGTGACGGATATACTACCAGCCGTATTACGAGTTCCATAGGATATAATGGACTCGTAATACGGCTGGTGGTAAATCCGTCACTTTACCGTCACTTTTTGGACAGATTAACACCTCCTCCAGAGTTGTAATCAGGCCCTAAGTGCCAGATGTACCAAAACTCCAAATTGCGACTTGCAATTTGCGAGTTCCTGCGACTCGCAAATTGCAAGTCGCAATTTGGAATGCAGAAAGGTGTCTCAGACACCTTCTGCAACTCGCAATGGGGTCGCAAAGACCCACCTCATTAATATTAATGAGGTGGGTCGCAGTTTGCGACCCCATTGCGAGTAGGGGCACTCACGGGGATGGTGGCCTGCTGGAGACAGCAGACCACCATGTCCGTGACTGCTTTTTAATAAAGCAGTTTTTTTTTTTCTAAGTGCAGACCGTTTTTCTTAAAGGAAAACGAGCTGCACCTTGAAAAAAAAAAAAAAAACTTTAGTTTGGGATTTTTTCAGGGCAGGTAGTGGTCCCTTGGACCACTGCCTGCTCTGAAAAAATATGTTTTTATCCAGTCACAAAGGGGAAGGGGTCCCATGGGGACCCCTTCCCGTTTGCGACTGGGTTACCATCCACTTCAAGTGGATGGTAACTGCGATTCCATTTGCGACCGATTTTGCGGTCGCAAATGGAATTGAATTGCATTGCGAGTCGCAAATAGGAAGGGAACACCCCTTCCTATTTGCGAAAATGCATTTTGCGAGTCGGATCCGACTCGCAAAATGCATTTCTGCATAGCAAAGAGGCATTTGCGCCTCGCAAACTGCGATTTTCGCTATTTGCGAGGTGCAATCTCTTTGCTACATCTGGCCCTAAGAGTGCTGCATTCTTTGCATTCCTTTCATGCTGTTTCTTCTCAGTCTGAAGCAGAGCAGAACAAATTGGCGTAGCTCGGCACTAAGAGGGTGGGAGGTTGAAAAGTGTAAAATGTTTCTCAAGCAGGCAAAAGCAGCTTCACATGCAGTTTCCCAAGTTTCATGTGAGATTCCAGGGTGGATTAAAAACCTTATGATGTTTTTGCGAAAGAATGGGGTTTGGTGGATGGATTGTCAGAAAGTCAAATGTCTTAATGAAGCTGAGCCCAAACATGTTTTATTATGTTTAAAAAAAAGTACCTCTTAAATGGGGTTGTGATGTATCTATTTTAGGCAGAAGAGGGTAGATTTTATTATCTGCTTATAGAAAAATGCATGACAAATGTATGCAGCTGGAACATGAAAACCAACAATTGGAGAGGCAGGTAGTCAACGCCAAAAATAATGTAACCATGCTGTCTTGTCAGAATAAGTTATTGCAAGATAAGACCGATACTTATCAGTCTATTGCTGAGAAAGCAGCTGTGAAAGCTGCTCAAAACAGGTATCGGAAACAAAGGGATAAAATCAATCAAAAGAAAGTTCACTTTGCAATTGCTAAAGCAGGATTAGACTGGGACCTCGAAAAATTGAATATGAATATTTGGGAGAGTACTGATTTTTCAAATTCCAGAAATGAAGAGGTTGAAAAAGGTGTGGGCCAGACGTCCAAAAGTGGTTTGCACACAGCCAATAATTAGTTGAAAAATATAGGGCACTCCACAGAACCTGGGAGGTATTGAAACATGCTCCCTAGAAGAAGTCAATGATATTATAGACAGATTCAAACAGAAATCTAGGAAAGCATTGCGTACGTGGATTGTGACGTTGTGTGACATGGGTGCCTTTGGAGTGGCACTAGATGAGGGAGATTCAAGGAAGTTTTGTACTCTTAGCTCTGGCTCATAATACAAGAACAATTTAGAAGCTACATAAATAAAGGAGCAACTAATCTGTTGCAATTGGCAGTTATGGAATGGAGCCAAAAATATCATACTGAATCAGATTAGCCGCCAAATGATAAACCTTGGTACCCGTGGAGAGATGCAATGCAAAGAATTAAAGAAGAATGTATGAAAACTGATATTCTTTTGGATGAATCTCACAATTTGTTAGATGCTCCCTTAACAAGTTCAGTACGAAATAAAATCATTTGCCTTGCTCCTCCAGCTTATAAGTAAGTGATAAAGACTCTCCTAATTAATCTGACAGAGCAGGTATTGAAGGATGTGCTGGAGGCAGTTTGCCAGTTGGGAGAGCTGGGAGACTGGAATGGACCAGAGAGAGCCTCAAGATCTGAGGGTCGCACAGATAATAACAGAGTATCTAGGAGAGACATGTTTATGGCATTACTGAAGGATGGTGTCAACAAGGAAGAGATTGATGGGATAGATACCAAATGTTTGTGGGAGATTTACTGTAAGAGATGGTTAGACCGGAAAGAAGGCAGCAGAAGATATATCAAGCAAGATGATAAACATGTGACTCAGAGTCAGCCACAGTTGCTAGAAGACAGATAGGAGAGGGAGAAAAATGAGGGAAAGAGGAAGAAGATTTGGACAGCGAGTAGTTAACTGCTGAGAGCAGGGAAGGAAGAGAATCTGCTCACAGATATGAAACATATATCCAGACCACACTTGGGCAAAAGTTGACAGGTTTAAATCAGATTAGGAAACAGGCCAAGCTCTGGTACAGGGATGGGCTCGTAAATATAACAGACCCCATGTTGATTTAGAAATACACCGGAAGAAAAAAAATGTTCAGAGGGTCTGGGCGTTAGTTGACACCAGAGCAGAAGCCTCTTTAATTTATGGAAACCCAAAAAAGTTTACCGGTCAGCACTACACCATCACAGGGTTGGGTGGAAAACAAACCTCTGCCATGCAGACCACTGTTCCAATGAAAATAGGAAGAACTCCTAAAAGAGAATATACCATTTTGATTGTGTCCCTCCTGGAACATAGAGGGGGAAATTACATTCTAAAGGTGATGACTTTGTACTTAGATGATGGCTGTTATCAATTTGGATCAAAGAAACACATTTCATTGACAGCCATGAGGGTGGGCTATCTGAAGATACCCCCAGTGAAGTTGCCCACAGCAACCAAGGTAATTTGCTTAAAGCAATACTGCATTCCAGGAGGGCATGAGGAAAAAAGTAAAACTATAGAAGAATTGATTGAGGCTGGTGTGATAGCTCCAACCACCACTGAATGGAATAATCCTCTTTGGCCCATTCTTCGACCAGATGGGTGCTATAGAATGACAGTTGATTACCGTGAGCTGAACAAACATACACCCCATTTGACGGCTGTGGTCCCCGACACCATCACTTTGATTGATAGAATACAGAAACATAGAGGGACCTGGTATGCCACCATTGATATTGCTAATGCTTTCTTTTCTATACCATTGGCCCCCAAATGTGAAGAGCAATTGAGCTTCTCACATTGTGGCAGACAATTCAAGATGTTATCTTTGTCTATGGGGTATATACGTAGCCCCACCCTCTGTCACTAGCTCGTGGCAGAGCACCTGGATAAAGTATCTGTCATTCCAGAGGTGCAATTGACCTATTACATTGATGATGTGATGATTCAAGGAGAGACACAAGAACAGGTGCAGACTCAGGTGGAGCGGGGTTGTGGAACTTTTGCAGAGTAAAGGGTGGATGAATAATACTGACAAGACACAGGGACCCTCTCAAAATGCTCAAGTTTCTAGGAATCCAGTGGAATCAGGGACATAGAGAGGTGTTGGCACAGGCAAAGCAAAAGATTTTAGAGTTTTCCACTCCCCTCACTAAGCAGAAGATATAGTAATTCATTGGATTGTTTGGTTTCTGGAAATAGCACATCCCTTACTTGAGTCAGATTTTGGCCTCTTTATACAAAGTGACACGAAAGAGACATGAGTTTGAAATTGGGTGAACAGCAGCAGTGTGCATTTGACTTGGTAAAGGAGGAGATTCAACAGATTTTAGACTTATGGCCAGTACAGGGAGGAGACATTGAGTTGCATGTAACCGTTCAGGGGCAATATGCAAACTGGAGCATGTGGCAAAAACAGGGAAGAACGAGGGTGCCCCTGGGTTTCTGGACTAAAAATCTACCTGATGTTTGAGAACGATATACTCCTTTTAAAAAACAGTTACTTGCTTGTTACTGGACTCTAGTGGATACTGAGCAAATGACCCTAGGTCATAATGTGATTCTGAGACCTCAGATTCCAATAATGCAGTGGGTGATGAGTTTCCCTAAAACTCACCGCATAGGACATGCACAAGAAGCTAGTATCATACATTGGAAATGGTACATACAGGATAGGGCCTGAGTGAGACCAGCAGGGACAGCCGCTCTACATGAACAGGTGTCACAAGCCCCTGTGCAGGATGAGGAGAGGGTGCAGAAGGTACCGCAAATAAGAGTCACCAGTGAGATGGGGTGAGCCATTTGAATCCTTGTCCCCTGAGGATAGGAAGCATGTGTGGTTTACCAATGGTTTAGGCAAGTGTGTGTGGGGTGAGAGACATTGGATGACATTGGCCCACATTACAAGATTAGCGGTAATGACCGCCTACCGCCACGGCGATGGCCGCCAACATACCGCAGCCGTGGCTACCAGCCGGCAACACATATTATGACCGCCGGCGGTATACCGCAAGAAATCCGGCGGAACACCGCCGACCGCCATGGTGGGGGTTGGCAGTAAGGCAGCGCTGCTGCCAGCAACATTGCCACGACAGCAAAACACCGCCGACCGTATCATGAACTATGATATGGCCTGCCGGTGTTCTGCTGGCGGACGCTCCTGCTGCCAGCAGCGCTGTGGATGCTCTCCAGCCAGAGGACCCCTGCAAGCAGGTAAGTCGGGTTCTCCGATCAGAGAGGGGGGTGGGGGTGTTGTGTGTATGGGGATGTGTATGTTTTGGGATGCGTGCATGCGGGTGTGAGTCACGGTGTGTGTTGTCGATTCATGTGTTTGTTGGTGTATGTTGTGGCATGTGGGTATGTATGTCTGCATGCGTGGGTGGTGGTGGGTATGCGTGTGTGCATGTGTGTATATAGGTGCGCGTGTCGGTGTGTATATGTGTGGGGGGCAGGAGCTGGTGGGGGAGGGTGGGGGAGGACTCTGGGAAGGGGGGGTGCGGGGAAGACCCCTATCAGTGCCAGGGAACGGATTCAGTGGCACTGATAGTGCCTACCGCCATGGTTTTCGTGGCGGTACAGAAACCACGGAAACCATGGTGGTAGGCCGGGTTGTAATCCCGAGGGAGGGAATGTGATGGTCGCCAGGCTGGAGACCGAAGTCTCCAGCCCAGCGGCTGTTACCACCCTGGCTGTCGGTGTGTTAAAACGGCAGTTTTGGATGGCGGTAACCGCCATTGTCCAACTCTCGATTTTTTTACTGCCGGCCTGTTGGCGGTATTACCACCGCTATAACACCGACCGCCAGGGTTGTAATGAGGGCCATTGTCTTATATCCCAGTCACAAGAAGTTGTTAACTGCCATACGAGAAGGAAAGAGTAGTCAAGATGCAGAATTGTACGCTGTGTATCAGTCACTGAAACAAGAATTACCTGGGACTTCTCACATTCACACTGATTCTTAGTCTACCGCCAATGGGTTAGCCACCTGGCTTCCCGCATGGCATGCACATAACTGGCACGTACATTTGAAGCAGGTGTAGAGCAAAGAATTGTTGCAAGAAATTTGGGAAATGCTAGAGCAAAGTACCATTACTGTGTATCATGTAGATGCCCACTATCCCACTGATTCTCTAGAACGACGATTCAAGTCCCTTGCAGACGACAAAGCCAAAATCTCAAAGGCAGGAGTGACGACACAGGATTCTGACTTGTTGGGGATGTCTAAGTGAACACACCAAAAATGTGGACATCTGGGAGAGAAATGGGGTCTCTGGTTGGCAGGCAGTTTGCACTCTGTCCAGGCAGGGACCCTCACTCTAGTCAGGGCAATGGAGAAACATACTCAGATGACCCCTTCCTATCCCCTTGGTAGCTTGGCACAAACAGCCAGGCTTATCTCAAAAGGTGTAAAGTATTTCTACCAACACACACAGTAATACAGTGAAAACACTACAAAATGGACACCCCACCAGTTTAGAAACATAGGTAATATTTATCTAAATCAAACAAGACCAAAATGACAAAAGTCTAACATACACAAGCCAAGATATGAATTTTCAAAAGAATAAGGGTGTCATTCTGACTCCCGCCGGCCGCGGTAACCGCAGGGCCGGTGGGAGCCGCCAGAATACCGCTGCACGGTCAGAAGACCGCCGCGGTTATTCTGGGTTTCCCGCTGGGCTGGCGGGCGACTGCCAGAAGGCCGCCCGCCAGCCCAGCGGGAAACACCCTTCCATGAGGATGCCGGTGCAGTTGCACCCGTCGCGATTTTCAGTGTCTGCATGGCAGACACTGAAAATCTTTGTGGGGCCCTGTTACGGGGGTCCCTGCAGTGCCCATGCCATTGGCATGGGCACTGCAGGGGCCCCCAGGGGCCCCACGACACCCCATACCGCCATCCTGTTCCTGGCGGCCAACACCGCCAGGAACAGGATGGTGGTATGGGGGTCGGAATCCCCATGGCGGCGCAGCAAGCTGCGCCGCCATGGAGGATTCCCCAGGGCAGCGGAAAACCGGCGGTACACCGCCGGTTTTCCGTTTCTGACCGCGGCTGTACCGCCGCGGTCAGAATGCCCATGGGAGCACCGCCAGCCTGTTGGAATGACCGCCTAAGAGTCTTACTCCAAACAAAACAATGGAAATGTTGATTTTATACAAAGTACCTGGTTTTCGTCAAAAATAAAGCTGCATGGGCAAGCGTGTGTAAGAAAAGTCAGCAATGCATCAATTCATTACTTGCTAGTGAGGCCGTGCATAGTTTCTTCTCCGGTCGGGTTAGGGATACGTTGTTTTTTCTCCCTCACAAGAAGCGATGCTTCGACTTTGGGACAGGGCACCTCGGATCCACACAGGTTGATGATAACTTTGATGCCCAGGGATGATGCGTGAGAAATACGGTGTTAGAAAACTGTGCTGCGTGGGGTTTACATCGTAATCAGCAGCCACAAGTGGGTATTGTGTTGTTCCTCCAGCTGCTATGCATCGATTTCAGCTGTGAACTGGGTGATGCATTGTTTATCAACCACATTGCAGATGATGCATCGAAAATTTCCTTGCATGTTGTTCTGTGCGTGGATTTCAGCTCTTGTTCTGCCAACTTCACCAACCAAGGGCCTAGAGAATGAATAGGGCACCATGTGGCAGGGCAGGAGTGTCAGCAAAGAGTCCAGGTGCTGGCAGAAGAAATCTTTGATGGTCCTGATACTTCAAAACAGGAGGCAAGCTCAATCCAAGCCCTTGGAGATTCTTCATACTGGCTTTAGTATGACTTAGTATGAATACAGTTAAGCTCGGCAGCCGCGAACGGTAGCTAAAAATCTCCCTCAATGGGTAGCGGAGCAAGGAACAGCGGCAGATAAAGAGTATAAGTACAGACGGTGGCTGTTTGTTGAACCTACAATAAAAGGCATTGTTCTCTCCAATAGTCCTGAGGAGGCCCAAAAGTGAAGGGGCCGAAACGCGTCTACTTTTCTTATATTAAGAGAGGCTGTAAGGAAGATTTATTTTCTCTGTAAGGATTGTGGAACACATCTCCTGATAAATTAGGATGGAAAGTGTATAGAATAGAGATGTGTTATGACATATGACCATCTTGCAGATGTGGATCTATTGTATAATCTTTGGACATAACCAGATCGTTTTCAAATAAGGAGAACAATGAGGAACTGTTTCTGGTATATAGGTTACGGCAGTATGTGTTTGTATAGTTTTGTCCATATGTATTATTGGTGATTTTATACCAATGATTTTTGTCCGTTTTGTGAATGAATTTATTAATCAATTTTGTAATTAATTTACATTGCCGATGATTGATAGTCTCATTGTGTGCAAATCAAGTTTTGATATTTTTTCTTACTATTACACCAAATGCTTACATCCTTGGAGATTCTTCAAGCAGGAATGCCCAGTCTTTGTTTTCTTTCACAGGCAGGGGCAGCACTTCTCCTCAGCTCTTCTCCTTAGCAGAGTTTTCTTTTGGTTCCAGAAGTGATTTAAAAGTCTGGGGTTTTGGATCCACTACTTATATCCCTTTCTGCCTTTGAAGTAGGCAAACTTCAAGGGAAAGCCTATGTTGTTCACGAGATCCTGCCTTCTCCAGGCCTGGATCCAGACTCACACCAGTTGGTTGGAAAATGCATTGTGTGAGGGCAGGCACAGCCCATTCAGGTGTAAGGGACCACTTTTCCCTACACTCTAGCTCAGATGGCCCATCAGGATATGCAGGCTACACCCCAGCTCCCTTTGTGTCACTGTCTAGAGGGGATTCACAAACAGCCCAACTGTCAGTCTGACCCAGACAGGGTATTCACAAGCAGGAAAAGTCACAGAATAGTTTAAGTAAGAAAATGCCCACTTTCTAAAAGTGGCATTTTCAAACTGACAATTTAAAAAACACCTTTACCAAAATATTTATTTCTAAATTGTGAGTTCAGAGACACCAAACTCCACTTTTTCATCTGCTCCCAAAGGGAAGCTACACTTAAAAAATATTTAAAAGCACCCCCCATGTTAACCTATGAGAGACATAGGCCTTGCAACAGTGAAAACTGAATTTCACTGTTAGGACATGTAAAACACACCTGTACGTACAATGTACCCTGCCAATGGAGCTACTTAGGGACTACCCTAGGGGTGCCTTACATGTATAAAAAGGGAAGGTTAAGACCTGGCTACTCGGTACACTTGCCAGGTCAAATTGGCATTTTAAAACTGCATACACAGACACTGCAGTGGCAGGTCTCAGCCATGTTTACAGGGCAACTCAGGTGGGTGGCACAACCAGTGTTTCAGGCCCACTAGCAGCATTTGATTTACAGGCCCTGGGCACCTCTAGTGCACTTTACTAGGGACTTATTAGTAAATCAACCGTAATAACCCACTACATTTATGCAAAACAAATCTAATTAATTCAGTTCTAGTTTAAAAGATTTCATCTTTATTAATTGATTATAGTTTCTTTATTATTCAAATTATTACCATTAATCGTGGGATTTGCTTTTTTTTTTATCTTACTCCGTGTCCATAATATATGACAGTAGGGCTTATTTTGTAAATAATCACATGCCGGTGCCTAAAGCTTTCCTTTGCAATGTGCAGTCATTGCAGTTCAATGTGAATACTGAGGCACCATTATTCTAAAGCCATCTCTAGCATTTTAAATATATATGTACAGCCACTTTTAACCTCTTTAGCGGAGTGCTCAGTTTGTAAATAATCACTTGTCGGTGCCTCAAGCTTTTCTTTCCTTTACAATGTGTGGCTTTTGCAGTTCAATCTGAATACTGAGGTACCATTACTCTAAAGCACATTTTTAATATATGTACAGTGACTTTTAAACCCTCTAGCTTGCAGTGCTAAATTCGTAAACAATCATGTGCTGGTGCCTAAAGCTTTCCTTTGCAACATGTGGCTGTTGCAGTTCAATGTGAATACTTAGGCACCATTATTCTAAAGCCATCTCGGGCCACTTTTAACACTGTTAGAGCAGTGCTTAATTTATAAATGATCACATGCAGGTGCCTAAAGCTTTCCTTTGCATTGTGCAGCTGTTGCAGTTCAATTTGAATACCGAGGCACAGTTTTTCTGAAGCCAACTTGGGTATTTTTAATATATGTACATCCACTTTTAAGCCCTTTTGCGGAGTGCTTAATCTGCAAATAATCGCGTGCCGGTGCCTAATGCTTTCCTTTGCAATGTGCAGCTGTTTTAGTTCAATGTGAATACTAGGGCATCATTAATCTAAAGCCATCTTGGGCATTTTTAATATATGTACAGCCACTTTTAAGTCCTTTAGCGGAGTGCTTAATTTGTAAATAAGCACGTGCTGTGCCTAATGCTTTCCTTCTCGATGTGCAGCTGTTGCAGTTCCATGTGAATACTGAGGCACCATTATTCTAAAGCCATCTTGTGCATTTTTGATATATGTACAGCCACTTTTAACCTCTTTAGCTCGGAGTGCTTATTGTGTAAACAGGCAAGTGCCGGTGCCTAAATCTTTCCTTTGTAACTCGCTGTTGCTACAGGTCAATGTGAATACTGAGGCAGTATTATTCTAAAGCCATCTCAGCCATTTTTAATATATATGCAGCCACTTTCAACCCCTTTAGCGCAGTGCTTAGTTTGTAAATAATCATGTGCCAGTGACTAAAGCTTTCCTTTGCAACACACGGCTGTTGCAGGTCAATACGAATACTAAGGTACCAGTATTCTTAAGCCATCTCAGGCATTTTTAATATATGTACAGCTACTTTTAACCCCTTTAGTTCAATCTTGCAGTGCCTAATTTGAAAATAATCATGTGCAGGTGTCTAAAGCTTCTCTGTGCAATTCTCTGCTGCTGCAGTTCAATGTGAATATTAAAGCAATGTTATTCTAAAGCAATCCCAGACATTTTTAATATATGTACAGCCACACTTAACCCCTTCAGCGCAGTATTTGATTTGAAAATAATCAAGTGGCAGTGCCTAAAGTTTTCCTTTCCAATGCGATCGGCTGTTGCAGTTCAATGGGAATAGTGAGGCACCATGATTCTAAGCCATCTCAGCCATTTTTAATATATGTACAGCCACTTTTAACCCCTTTAGCTCGCAGTGCTTAATTTGTAAACAATCATGTGCTGGTGCCTAAAGATTTCCTTCGCAACCCGCAGCTGCTGCAGTTCAATGTGAATACTGAGGCAGTGTTATTCTAAACCCATAGCAGGCATTTTTAATATATGTACAACTACTTTTAACCTCTTTAAAGCAGTGCTTATTTGGTAAATGATCAAGTTGCAGTGTCTAAAGCTTTCCTTTAGCTCGCTCTTGCAGTGCTTAATTTGTAAATATTCACATGTCGGTGGCTAAAGTTTTTCTGTACAATGTGCGTCTGTTGCATTTCAATGTGGATACTAAAGCACCTTAATTCTAAAGCCATATCAGGCATTTTCATATATGTACAGCCACTTTAACGCCTTTAGCTCACTCAGAGCTTCATTTGTAAATAATCACGTGCAGGTACCTAAAGCTTTCCTTTCCAACATACAGCTGTTGCAGTTCAATTTGAATAGTGAAGCACCATTATTCTAAAGCCATCTCAGACATTTTTAATAGATATACAATCACTTTTAACCCCTTTAGCTTGCAGTGCTTAATTTATAATTGCAGTCTAATGCAAAAGTGTATTTCTGAAAAAGGTTTTTATTGGGTTTATATGATAATTGTATATGTTTTATTAATCTGCCCTTATTGCAATTATGACCATGATTCAGGCCAACTTAACATCCTTATTACACTCTGACCGTTTGAACACTCTTGATATGTTTGGGTGACCCTTTTAGTATATTTCTCTTGTTACTCCTCAGTGGGTGTTTTGTGCCTTTTTTGGGGGGAATTGTGTTAGCCAGTCAGCAACTCTGATGGTGGGATAGTGAAAGTGGTATTCTATTTGAGTAAGCATGGCAGTTTTAAATTAGGATGCTAAATGGCAACATTTTCATTTTTTGCTGCAGATGGAGAAAGACAGTAAATGGAAGTGCTTTAGTTATATGCAGGGCTACTGGAATTATGTGGCATGAAGATGCCAAATTATGAGGCAGGGTTGACCAATTTATGTGCCAAGAAATGTTGAGTTATTAATTTACAACGCTGTAAGGAAGTGCCATCTTTCTTGGCATGGTTACCCCCTTTTCTGCCTGATGTCAGTGTGTTTGACTGTGTTCACTGGATTCCTGCTAACCAGGACCCCAGAGATTATGTTCTCTCTGCCAGAAACTCTGTATTTCATCCCACAATTGGCATACTGGTGCCCCCATGTAAGCCCCTAGTATATGATGCCTGGGTACCCAAGGCATTGGGATTCCATGGGATCCCTATAGGCTGCAGCAGTTATTCTGCCACTTTAGTGAGCCCATGCAAAGGGTTCTGCAAGACTGCCATTGCAGACTTCGTGAACTGGGTGCATGCACCCATTTTCACTAAAGGTCACTCCCCAGGTCACTATAAGTCACCCCTATGGTAGGCCCTCTCAGCCTACAGTGCAGGGTTCAGGTACCGGTGTATGAGGGCACCCCTACACTAGTAGAGCTACCTATACAAAGTCCAGACCCACTTTTCTGGATTTTGTGAATGCGGGGATGCCATTTTACGTGTGTACTGGACATAGGATACTACCTATGTCCAGCTACATAATGGTAACTCCGAACCTAGGCATATTTTTTGTATCAGACATGTTGGAATCATACCCCAATGCTTTTGTAAGTATTTGTTGTATGATCCCATGCACTCTGGGGGCTCCTTAGAGGACCCCCAGCATTGCTCCTACAGCCTTCTGAAGTTTGTCAGGCAGCCCCAGCTGCTGTCACCTCACAGACAGGTTTCTGCCGTCCTGTTGCCTGAGCAGCTCAAACCCAGCAATGGCAAAGCAAAGGATTTCCTTTGGGAGAGGGGTGTTACACCCTCTCCCTTTGGAAATAGGTGTTACATGGCTTGGGAGGGGTAGCCTCCCCAAGCCACTGGTATGCTTTGAAGGGCACATATGGTGCCCTCCGTGCATAAACCAGTCTACACCGGTTCAGGTCCCTGCTCTGGTGCAAAACTGGCTAATGGAAAGGGGAATGACCACTCCCCTGTCCATCACCACCCCAGGGGTGGTGCCCAGAGCTCCTCCAGAGGGTCCCCGGGTTCTGCATCTTGTTTCCAAGGTTGTCAGGGAACTCTGGGTGACATCAGAGCCCCCTCCTGATAGGTGGTCACCCAGGTAGGTGACCAATCCCCCTTTCAGGACTATTTAGGGTCTCCCTTTTGGGTGGTTTCTCAGATTCGGCTTCCAGCAGGAATCCTCTGCATTCCTTTCTTCAATTTCTGACCAAGCAAACTGCATCTGAGCAAACTGCATCTGGACTCTCCATGACCCGACAATCTGCAACAAAGAAGCAGACTTCATCTGCAATATTGTTTCTCCGGCTCCTTCCAGCTTTTAAAATATTTCCCCGGTCGCACATCTGGCATAGTGGTGTGTGGGCTCCTTTTGCAACTTCTGTGTCCCCATCCTGTGGGACTCCTGTGCGCGCTGCCTGTGCTTCTGTGGGTTCTCTGTGACGCTGAAGACCCCCTCGAACTCCCACTCCTGGGTTGAGTCCTCCTGGGCCTTGCTGGTCCCCGACAGCACCACTTTCGTCAACTGTGAGTTTTGCCTGTGCCAAGGGTTCTTAGTGGAATCCGGTCACACAAACCCAACTGCAATCTTCCTTCCGGCGTGGGACATCACCTGCATCTTCCAGGAACTTGACTCCAACCCCAGGGCTGCACTGCACTGTCGACCAACTCCTGCAATCCTCAGCTTGGTGGGTAGGGGATCCTGCCCCCACTGGACTCTGCTGTGTCTTCTGGACTTGGTCCCCTCTTTGTTTGTATGTATGTATGTATCGAGTATTTATAAAGCGCATTCCGGCCCGAGGGCATTGAAGCGCTAACTAGGGTGAGGCTGTACCCGCTAAGGTGGAGACTCAGGTGGTCATTCTGACCTCGGCGGTAAAAGGCGCCTACCGCCGGTCAGAAATCCTCCATAATCCCGCCGCGGTCGCGGAAACCCGCCACGGTCATTCTGACCCGCAGAAGGCAAACCTCCGAAAATCCGACCGCCACAACAGACCGCCAGACCAGCGGTCGGCGGAAAGGTGGAGGTGACCAAACCTCCACCGCCACGCCAACAGAAATACGCCCATCCCATTACGACCCACGAATCCACGCGGCGGTCATTCAAACGCGGTATTCCATTGGCGGGACACACCGGCGCGGTCAGAATACACACAAACGAACAAAACTCACCCACATTGGACGATTTGAATCCCACACACCTGATACACATACACACACCACTCCCACACACACAATACAATATAAAACACCCACCCACATCACCCACAAACCCCTACGCTTACAAATTCGTAAAGAAGGCAAGAGCGAGACACCAGCATCCAAAACATAACAGCCACAGCCACTCAACACACACCACCACACTCAACTCACTTAAATACACATACTCCACCCCACACATCATACACACCACCCCATGGCACCCCAAAGACAACCCCGCTTCACAGACGAAGAACTCAGGGTTATGGTGGAGGAAATCGTTCGTGTAGAGCCCCAGCTGTTCGGCACACAGATACAATACACCAGCATTGCCCGGAGGACGGAGCTATGGCAGAGGATTGTCGACAGGGTGAACGCAGTGGGACAGCACCCCAGAAATCGGGAAGACATCAGGAAGCGATGGAACGACCTACGGGGGAAGGTGCGTTCCATGGTATCCAGGCACAACATCGCCGTGCAGAAGACTGGCGGAGGACCCCCACCTCAACCCCCACAATTCACATCATGGGAGGAGGAAGTCTTGAACATCCTGCATCCTGACGGCCTCGCAGGAGTCGGCGGAGGAATGGATACTGGTAAGTTGAAGCTTCAATACTGCTTCCCCCCCACCTGCATGCCAAATCAGACCCCAACCCTCACCCCCATCCTCGAACCCCATCCTCACCCCCACCCTCACCCCCACCACCATCCTCACCCCCACCACCATCCTCACCCCCAACACCATCCTCACCCCCACCCCCAGCACACCTATTCCCCGCCAATGTCTCACCATCACAACCCACACATCCCAAAACCTAGGCCTGCATGCGTCCACTAAGCATGGACACCCATCACCAAAGCATGCCCAATGCATATACACATCCCCCCCACAAGCCACCCTCACCAAAGCCCCCACACACGAATGCCAGCACTTGGGGACACGAGAACCCACAGATACACCCATATGCGACACATTTAAACTATAACCATACCTCTATACCCCTACAGGACCCGACCGTCAACACACCGCGGCGGAGGGGCCAGAATTATCCACACCCCCCACCCAAGAGGCCGTCAGCGATGACAGCAGCTCTGTCGATCTGGACACCGATGACCAGCCCGGACCATCGGGGACCTCTGGACAGTCGGTTCCCCTCACACAGGCACAGGCCACTATAGACCCTAACCCCTCTGGGAACACCAGCACAGCTCCCACCCAGCGGGCCCATGCCTCTGTCTCCAGGGCGCGTCAATCTGCGGTGTGTCTACCACTACAGGGCACCCAGGATAACCCACCACCCCAACAACAACAGGGACCTGGGGGCAGTGGTAGTGGGCACACCGGCCAGGGGGCAGAGGCCCAGGGAAACAGGGCAACTCGGCGGGCAGCTGTGCGACAGGGGGGGGAGGAGAGGCCCAGGGAACCCACTCTCCACGAGGTCCTCACCACCATCATGGGAGCATACAACCGCTCCCAGGAGACGATGGCGACGGTACTGGCCCGGTTCCAGGAGATCCAGGTGCTGCAGGAGGAACACTATCGGGGGTACAGGGAGGACATCCGAGCCATCAACATCACCCTGGTTACCATGGTAGGGCTGCTGCAGGACCTCGTAAACAGCAGGGCGGACACTGAACAACACCCAAGGGCCCCTGCCACTAGCCGGGACCAAGAACAGCCATCCACCTCCGCCGGCGCTAGTGGACAGGAGGCCCCCGCACAGCAGCAGCCCACCAGACCCCCACCTCCTGCAGGAGAAGAACCACCCCGCAAGAGGGCCCTGAGATCTCGCAAGACAGAGTAGGATGTCAAGACCCCCGCCAGCAATGGATACCACCTGATGTCATCCCACTGTCCCACATTGTCACCCTGTCCATCCTCGAACTGCCCATGCTCCATCTCTCCACAGGCCTCTGGACAATGCACCTGTGTGACTGTTACTCTGGACTCTGCCATGGACATTCCTTCACCATAGCACCCACCCACTTGAAACCACCCATCCCATTTTGAGCACTTCAATAAACACCTATTTTGCACCAAAATATCAGGAGTCTGGCTGTGATTTCAATAGATTGTAATTGACATGACAGTGCAAATATGTCCTTGTACATGGTGAAGTCAACAAACAGCTGCCACAAAGCTGTAGTCCATGGGGAAACGAAGCACAGGACTCGTAGTGGGGACCCCAGATCTGAAATAGGGAGGGAAAAGCCAAAACTCAGTCATCATACACTGGGGCAAATAGACAGGCAGCAGAGATGCTGCAGAGTAGTTAACATTTACTAAATTATCTTTGAAATGTTACCTGTGTCCTATTGGAAGTACTGTTCAATGATTCTGTCCCTGTTGTCTGTTTCAGCCCCGTCGTCTTCCTCCTCGTCACTCTCCTCAGGTTCCACCGCTGCCACAACACCACCGTCTCGACCATCCTCCTGCAGGAAAGGCACCTGGCGACGCAAAGCCAGGTTGTGAAGCATGCAGCAGGCCACGATGATGTGACACACCTTCTTAGGTGAGTACATTAGGGATCCACCGGTCATATGCAGGCAGCGAAACCTGGCCTTTAGGAGGCCAAAGGTGCGTTCGATCACCCTCCTAGTACGCCCATGGGCCTCATTGTACCGTTCCTCTGCCCTGGTCCGGGGATTCCTTACTGGGGTCAGTAGCCACGACAGGTTGGGGTACCCAGAGTCCCCCACTAGCCATACACGGTGTCTCTGTAGCTGTTCCATCACGTAAGGGATGCTGCTATTCCTGAGGATGTAGGCGTCATGCACTGACCCTGGGAATTTGGCATTTACATGCGAGATGTACTGGTCAGCCAAACACACCACCTGGATGTTCATTGAATGGTAACTTTTTCTGTTCCTGTACACCTGCTCCCTGTCTCTTGGGGGAACCAAAGCCACATGGGTCCCATCAATGGCACCAATTACGTTGGGAATATGTCCAAGGGCGTAGAAATCACCCTTCACTGTAGCCAGTTCGCCCACCTCAGGGAAAATGATGTAGTTCCTCACGGATTTCATCAGGGCAGACAACACTCTGGATAACACCTTTGAAAACATGGGCTGAGACATCCCAGAAGCAATTCCCACGGTTGTCTGAAATGACCCACTTGCCAAGAAATGGAGTACTGACATGACCTGCACCAGAGGGGGAATCCCTGTGGGTTGGCGGATGGGGGACATCAGGTCGGGCTCCAGCCGGGCACACAGTTCATGGATAGTGGCACGGTTAAGACGGTAGGTCAGGATAATGTGGCGTTCTTCCATTGTCGACAGGTCCACCAGCGGTCGGTACACGGGAGGATTCATCCGTCTCCTCGCCCAACCCAGCGGACGGTGCCTAGGAAGGACAACATGGAGCACACAGTCAGGCAACCCACAGGTACGTACTCACAGCTAGCACAGTATACGATTCTCTATGCAGTGAATGGCGTGTCTGAGTGGCTATGCAAGGCCTAGGCCTGTGTGACGCAGTTGAAATTGAGCCATGTGGGCCATGGAAATGGCGGCTGCCTGACCTGTGAAGTGTGACAATGGGATGTGAGGTCAATGCGCTGGCGTGGCACACCGCGGCGGGCGGCGGCCGAAGACCGCGGCGCGAAGCCGCATTGGTTAACATTGAAGCCTATGGGTTTCAGGAGCCAATGGCGAAGGGCGCCGGCGGTGGCGGGACGCACCGCCGCGGTACGCACCGCCGCGGACGTGACCGCCATTTTCTATCTACTTATCCACTTGCGACTTGAACTTTCACAGGAGAGGACCTATACTGCAAGTGTTGCTGTGACCTCGGTCTGGAAGGGACAATGGCTGCTGCGACTGGGGAAAGGGCCCCTGCCTTCACTGGAGAGGAGTTGGAGAAACTTGTGGATGGGGTCCTCCCCCAGTATGCGCTACTCTACGGTCCTCCAGACCAACAAGTGAGTTTAATTCTATCTGGATTTGGGGCCACTGGCTGGCTTGGGGGCCTGGCGGGGATGGGGGGCATGTTGGGCCTGGCGGGGGGCCTGGCGGGGATGGGGGGCATGTTGGGCATGGCGGGGGGCCTGGCGGGGATGGGGGGCATGTTGGGCCTGGCGGGGGGCCTGGCGGGGATGGGGGGCATGTTGGGCATGGCGGGGGGCCTGGCGGGGGGCCTGGCGGGGATGGGGGGCATGTTGGGGCTGGCGGGGGGCCTGGCGGGGGGCCTGGCGGGGATGGGGGGCATGTTGGGCCTGGCGGGGGGCCTGGCGGGGATGGGGGCGTTGGGCCACTGGAAAGGAAAATGCTGAGTAACTTGAACGTGGTATTTCTCCCTCCCTGTACGTGTCACATAGGTCCGCGCCCATGAGAAGATCGGGATTTGGCGTGCCATCGCCAAGGAAGTCCGGGCCCTGGGGGTCCACCATCGACGGGGCACCCACTGCCGCAAGAGGTGGGAGGACATCCGCCGCGGGACCAAGAAGACCGCCGAGTCTCTGCTGGGGATGGCCTCCCAACGTAGGCGGGGTGCCTGCCGTCAACTGAGCCCCCTGATGTTCCGGATCCTGGCGGTGGCCTACCCTGATTTGGATGGGCGCGTGAGGGCAGCACAGCAGACACAAGGGGGTGAGTCCAAGCATTATCTACTCTGTTGTTGCGCAGTGGAGGTGTCTGGGTGGGGGAGGAGGGCTGTGGGTCCCCCTAGGCCAGGGCGATATCTGTAGGCTGGGCACCCCCGTAAGCCCCTGTGTCCCCAGCCACCACCCTCAGTAGTGTGTCAGTACAGCCATCCCTGGGCCGTGTCATCCATGGGTGCAGTTGTCAACTCTAGGCGTGTAGGGCATGTTCCACGGAATGCGTAGCGGACCCCAAGTGCGCAACTTAGTGCAGGGGGCATCTGTGTCTGTCATGTCCGCTAACTGTACCGGAGATCCATGTAATCAATATCCCTTTATTTCTCTCTCCCCCCCCCTTTTTGTTTGTCTTTCTGTGCTTGTGTGCATCAGCATCATCAGGCGGAGGAGAAGTGGCATCGGGGCAGGAGGGAGCTGCATCTCACATGGCCCAGGAGGGCCATGCCACAGAGTCAGACTGGACCAGTGAGACGGAGGGCGAGGGGAGCTCCACGACGGGGACGACTGGAGCCTGCAGCGACACGGACACGTCCTCGGAAGGGGGCTCCCTTGCGGGGGTGGCACCATCCGTGCCCCCCGCCATTACAGGTACAGCCGCCACCCAGCGCACCATCACCGCCCTCCCAGCAGCCCCTCAGCGTTCGCCCCGTGCCCGCTCTGTCAGGAAGCCGGGCATCTCCTTCGCCCCAGGCACCTCAGGCCCTGCCCCTGTTACCCCCGCTGCCCTCAGTGAGGAGGTCATTGACCTCCTCCGAACGCTCATTGTTGGGCAGACTACCCTTTTGAATGCCATCCAGGGGGTGGAGAGGGAGGTTCATCGCAGCAATGCGTACCTGGAGGGCATTCATTCGGGTCAGGCTGCCCATCAGCGATCGTTCCAGGCTCTGGCCTCAGCACTGACGGCAGCCATTGTCCCTGTCTCCTGCCTGCCTCTACTAACTCCCTCCTCCCAGTCTCCTGTTCCTCTGCCTGTCCCACCCACACCATCAGACCAGCCTGCACACACCTCAACACCCAAGAGAAGCTCATCCAAACATAAGCACCACAGATCACGCAGACATTCACACACGCAACATTCCGATGCAGACATGCCAACAGTCACTACCACCTCTGTGACCCCCACCTCCTCGTCTCCCTCCTCCCTCCCTGTGACGTCTACACTCACACCTCCATTCACCTCACCATCAGCCAGTGTTTCCATCACCAGCACACCCTCCACTCCAGTCCGCACACGTGCAGTCACCACCCCCACTGCCATTTAAACGTCCCCTGTGTCCTCTCCCACTGTGTCTGTCACCCCCTCTTCCACACCACACAAACGCAGCCACCCACCCACCCAACAGCCATCCACCTCACGACAGCCTATCCCTCCTGCACCTGCACCCAAAGACAGCAAACGTGACTCACCTACAACCACATCCTCTCCCTCCACTCCCATTCCCACTGTACCTACCACTCTCCATTGTCCCAAGAAGCTCTTCCTCGCCACTACTAACTTCTTTCCTGACCCTGAGCCCCCCCCTCCTTCTCGTCGGGGTAAGAAGAGCACCTCAGCCACCACCAGCCCTGCAGCCCCCTTGACAAGGGTGCAGGGGTATTGGAGCCCGCCAGCCCGCATGTCTGGATCTTCGCCCAGCAGCAAGGGGACAGCCAGCCCACCCCCTGGGAAGAGGAGCAGAAGGCGGAAGGGGCGCCGCAGGAGCCCGCCTTCTACATCCCCCCCGGACACCACCCAGAGACAGTCACCAGCCACAGCTCCAAAGGGAGGAAAGGGCCACAGGCCGACGACTAAGGAGGGCAAGGGCAGCAAGTTGGAGAGGTCAGGCAGCAGGCCTGCTGCCCAGGAGGAGCCCACAACCCCCATAGCCGCTGCCCCGGGAGGAACCGGCACAGCTGCCCCGGGAGAGCCCACCAGCCCCATAGCCGCTGCCCAGGGAGGACCCAGCCCAGCTGGCCAGGAGGGCCCCACCACCCACAGCCCAGGTGGGCAGTGAAGGAGCACCATCCCCGCTGCCCAGGAGGGCACCACCAGGCATTTAGCAGTTGGCCATAGACCGTCCGCCGTCTCAAGAACCGCTGAACTGGGCCCTTCAAGGCAAGAACCGCTGAACTGGGCCCTTCAAGGCAAGAACCGCTGAACTGGACCCCGCCGTCTCAAGAACCGCTGAACTGGGCCCCGCCGTCTCAAGAACCGCTGAACTGGGCCCTTCAAGGCAAGAACCGCTGAACTGGGCCCCGCCGTCTCAAGAACCGCTGAACTGGGCCCTTCAAGGCAAGAACCGCTGAACTGGGCCCTTCAAGGCAAGAACCGCTGAACTGGGCCCCGCCGTCTCAAGAACCGCTGAACTGGGCCCTTCAAGGCAAGAACCGCTGAACTGGGCCCTTCAAGGCAAGAACCGCTGAACTGGGCCCCGCCGTCTCAAGAACCGCTGAACTGGGCCCTTCAAGGCAAGAACCGCTGAACTGGGCCCTTCAAGGCAAGAACCGCTGAACTGGGCCCCGCCGTCTCAAGAACCGCTGAACTGGGCCCTTCAAGGCAAGAACCGCTGAACTGGGCCCTTCAAGGCAAGAACCGCTGAACTGGGCCCCGCCGTCTCAAGAACCGCTGAACTGGGCCCTTCAAGGCAAGAACCGCTGAACTGGGCCCCGCCGTCTCAAGAACCGCTGAACTGGGCCCTTCAAGGCAAGAACCGCTGAACTGGGCCCTTCAAGGCAAGAACCGCTGAACTGGGCCCCGCCGTCTCAAGAACCGCTGAACTGGGCCCTTCAAGGCAAGAACCGCTGAACTGGGCCCTTCAAGGCAAGAACCGCTGAACTGGGCCCCGCCGTCTCAAGAACCGCAGAACTGGGCCCTTCAGGGCAAGAACCGCTGGCCCTTTGGCAGACGTGCCAGGGCAGGATCTATCTCGGGCAGGGCTGCAGGATGTCCTCTGGCCAACTTGCCTCCTCCAGTGGCAGTGGGGTCTGTTATGGACTGTATGGACTGTGGCTTTGCTCTCCCCAGGATGGCCCAGTGGGCAGGCCACCCACTGTATGGACTGTATGGACTGTGGCTTTGCTCTCCCCAGGATGGCCCAGTGGGCAGGCCACCCACTGTATGGACTGTATGGACTGTGGCTTTGCTCTCCCCAGGATGGCCCAGTGGGCAGGCCACCCACTGTATGGACTGTATGGACTGTGGCTTTGCTCTCCCCAGGATGGCCCAGTGGGCAGGCCACCCACTGTATGGACTGTATGGACTGTGGCTTTGCTCTCCCCAGGATGGCCCAGTGGGCAGGCCACCCACTGTATGGACTGTATGGACTGTGGCTTTGCTCTCCCCAGGATGGCCCAGTGGGCAGGCCACCCACTGTATGGACTGTTTGGACTGTGGCTTTGCTCTCCCCAGGATGGCCCAGTGGTCATGGAGTCCCCTCGTGGATCTGGCGTCGTGTACTCAAGTGGCTGAGGTGCCCCCCCTTCCCTTCCCCCTGAGGTGCCTGTCCTATTTTCTTTCTGATGCCCCTGCAGTGTTCTCTCCGTGGAGTTCTTGTCGTGGGACTGGGCCTTGCCCCTTTGCACAGGACCCCTGTGATCCACGGACAGTGGTTGGACTACATTTAGTAGCTGTATATATTTTGTACATAGTTTATTTATTTTTTGGGATTAATGGCGTACATATTTCAATATATCTGCCCGTTTATGATCTCTTCTTTTGGTCTTTGCATTATTTCGGAGGGGGGTGGTTTGTGGGTTGTGACAGTGATCTGTGGGAATGCATTGATGTGTGTGTTGTAGTGGGTGTGGGTGGGTGGGTGTGTGCCGGTAATCTTTTCCCTCCCCTGTGTCGTAGGTGCAGTACTCACCGATGTCTTCCGCGCCGCCGGGCGTGCTCCTGGTATATGAGGAGGAATAGGAGTGCGGGGATGACCTGTAACTCTGGCTCCATACTGCCGGAATCTCGCGTGGAGTGCGTAGAGGTGAGCGTTTTCCCGTTCGTAGTCTGTTTCCGCCGTGTTCTTATCGGCGGTGCTCCCGCCCCGGAAAAGGTGGCAGATTGGTGGGTCGTAATAGGGTGGGCGGTACTTTGTCTGCCGCCGGGCTGTTGGCGGGAACCGCCGCGCTGTTTGTTTGTACCGCTGTGGCGGTCGGAGTGTTAAGTTGGCGGGCTGTGTTGGCGGTTCCCGCCAGGGTCAGAATGCCATTTTTAATACCGCCGGTCTGTTCGCGGTCCGACCGCCGCCTCTCCGCCGACCGCCAAGGTCAGAATGAGGGCCTCAGAGTCTTATCGCAGGAAGAGCCAGGTCTTAACCAGTCTCCTAAAAGTAAGATAATTGTGTTCTCTTTGCAGTTCCAGTGGAAGTGAGTTCCAGGCCTTAGCAGCTGCAATAGTAAGTGCTTTGTCACCCCACTTCGCCTTTTTAGTGCGGTGGATTTGAATTTGATAGGTGCTGGCAGAGCGCAGCAGCCTTTTAGGTCTGTACCATTGAAGTTTAGTAGTCAAAGACTTAGGACCAATCCCATGAGCGGCTTTGCGCGTGATGCAAAGGGCTTTGAAAGAGATCCGTTGGATTACCGGAAGCCAATGCAGGTTTTCAAGGCACTTCTTAGCAGAGGCCGAGTGTGGCAGGTTCAGTAGTAACCTAGCAGCCGTGTTCTGCATCAGCTGCAGTTTATTTAACGATCCTTTATCCAGATTGAGCAAAAGCGCATTCCCGTAGTCCAACCTGGAAATAACCAAAGCCAGAGTAGCAGTAGTTCTCCATGGTTGTGGGATAAAGGGGAACATTTTCTTTAATTTCTTCAAAGTCCACATGCAAGTTTTAATTATCTGATAAACCTGGGGTTTAAAGGACAGACGATCATCGAACAGTAGTCCTAAGTTCCTAGACGTTGACCCTGGCACAGGAAGAGTGCCACACTCTTTGGGCCACCAATTGGAGGACCATTGTTCCCTCTTGATCCCAAAGCAAAGGATCTCTGTTTTTTCACAATTCAGTTTTAGCCAGTTGGCCTTCATCCAGCTATTCACCGCTATCATACAAGCGTTGAAGCGGGTCGCCACTTCCTCCATGTCTTTGTTAATCGGAATGATAAGTTGGGTATCATCTGCGTAGGAAGTTGGGATGAAACCGAATGAGTGAATTAGTTCTGCCAGCGGGGCCCCGTAAACATTGAATAGCGTCGGGCTAAGCGAAGAGCCCTGAGGGACCCCGCATGGCAGAAGATAGACAGGGGATCTAAAGTCTCCACTGCTGACTGTGGCCCACCTATTAGATAAAAAGGATTCAATAAGCTTAAGAGCTTGGTCTCTGATGCCTATCTGAAGCAAGCGTTCTAGCAGGATATGTGGCGCAATGGTGTCAAATGCTGCCGACAGGTCCAACAGAACCAGAAAGACCCCCTGACCCTCCTCTACCAGTCTGCGTATAGTATCAGATGAGGAGATGAGAGCTGATTCCGTACTGTGAGATTTCCGGAAACCGTGTTGAGAGCTGTCCAAGCCCCTGAGTCTAACAGAAAGTCGACCAGTTCTTTATTAATATATTTTTCCAAAATTTTGGCCAGGCAGAGAAGCAAAGCTATAGGGCGTAGATTAGTCAAATCATCAGGTTTACCAGTTTCCTTCTTTTTTAAGGGGATGATGATGGTTTCTTTCCATGCCGTTGGATATGTGCTAGTCGTAAGGACCTCCTGGAAAATAGGGACCAGCTTGGATGCCACCAACTCCGGGACCAGTTGAAGGATGGCGGGGGGACAGGGGTCTAATGGGGAACCTGATTTGCATTCGAGGAGCAACTTACAAATAACCTCTTGAGATGGAGTTTTGAACTTAGAAAGTAGACATGGATTATCGGGAGCACCAGTGGGTGCCTTAAAAGGGAGCATCGGCATAGCTGTCCGGGGAGAAAAATTCCCCTGAGCCTTATCCGGGGTGAAGCTAGAATAGATGTTAAGAATTTTACTTTAGAAGAATTTGGCTATTTTGATGCAAAAGTTTTGGGAATTCTCCACTTTGGGCATGCCCAAGGGGATAGTAAGAGCATTGATACCTCTAAATAGCTCTCTGGAGGAGTTGGCCGCCTCTCTGATTCTAAGTGTGAAATAATGAGAGTTAGCTACAAAACAAGCCTCTTTATAAGTATTTAAGGCTAATTTTAAATCGGCTTTCTCATTGGCATTAGGATTCAGTCTCCAGCAGCGCTCCTTCTGTCGGTATTTCCTCTGTAGTGTTTTGAGGTCCCGAGAGAACCATGGTTGGCTGGGTTTTTTCCCAATGCGTGGTGCATAAGCCCTCAACGGCGCTAATGAGTCAATTGCCAGAGTGATGCTCTGATTAAAACTGGCAAGCAGTGGCAGAGCAGACACCTTAGGATCTTTCCAACTATGTTTTAAAGCCGTTTCCAGAGGTTCGGCCTTAATACTTTTCCAAGATCTTAACATTTTTTTCGGGGGAATGCGTGTCAGAAGAGGCTGTCTTTCCAAGAATTTAAAAGTCAGGAGCAAGTGGTCAGGCCACTCTAACGGGGTAGTTAAAAGTTTTAGTTCCTCCTTAGGACGGGTAAAAATCCCATCAAGGGTGTGGCCCGCTATGGGAGTGGCCAACCCTTCCTTTAAAACCCAGTCCAAAGCAGCCATAAGATTAAGAAATTCAGTAACCAGTGGGTCGCTTGTATCATCAAAGTGAATATTGAAGTCTCCTAAAATAATTGCTTTAGGGGCCATAATAAGGGGTTCCAACAGGAAAGTCCATGTTGAGAGGAAGTTAGGGAGGGGACCAGGGGGAAAATAGATTAATAAGCCTTCTTAGACTAGGAAATTACCATAAAAAAGTTTAAAGGCCATAGTTTCACAAGCCTCTGACATGCAGCTCGTGCTACTCCAGGTGCAGATGAGGTCAGACCTGCAGATAATAGCCTGGCCTCCTCCTCTGCCCGTGGTCCTGTCGAACCTATAAAAAGAGAAGCCTACGGGAGAGGCCTCAATAAAATCAGGATCCGAGTCCGGCCTCGCCCAGGTTTCTATTAAAAAAGACAGTCTATATTAAAGGAGAAAATAAGTTCGCTAATTTCAAATTTGTGTTTGGGGAGCGATCTGGCATTAATGAGGGCAAAGGAACCCATGACTCTGAAATCCCTTGTGCCTCCGCTAAGAGCATGTTCTGACTTGTTCCCTCCTTCTCCCCGGGCTCCCCGGGCTCTCTGTTCCTTCACCGTAAGTGGCGTAGACGCAGTCCAATTGCACTGCACACATTTCCAAGAGGCGGAAATGCCAGGAATCAGTGTGTGAGTGCACCAAGAGCCAGCGAGACTCAAAAGTTCTGAGAAGGCATACCTATTCTCTTTGGAGGAAGCTGTAAGGTCCCTGGCCCTCCGCCCATTCTGGTGTGGATGGGCGCAGACGGGCTTGCCTTTGGCGCGCCTCTGGCGTGCCAGCGACGCATCCGCTGCGTGGCCGTTTTGCTGCCTTCATTTATCCCCCCTCGATCTACTAGAGCTAGATCAGCTAGACCGCTAACCTCGGTCCCAGCCGGAAAAAACAGAAGTGGGCTCTGACAGGCCCAACTTCCTGAAAAGGTCCAAAAACTGAAAGGACCCCCGGCCAGAAAAAAGGTGATCCCCATCAGCCCCCTTTCCACAGGTCTTCCTTTTCACAAATCCTCCACTGGTTTCTTGAAGTCATCTCTGGATTTTGCAATTGTCTTCTTTTCTTCTAAGTGGGTGCTCTGGGGAAATTCTAGTAATTTACTCCTGCTTTCCCGTTTGCTGGGGGTGTTGTGGTACTTATCTTTGTTCTTTCCCGGTACCCCAGTGACCCTCTACACACTCCACTTACCTGGGTAGGGGTTACACTCTTGTATTCCATTTTAGTATATGCTTTGTGCTCCCCTAGGTCCACTATTCTCTATTGTGTTTTACACTATTTGCACTGCTTTCTAATTATTCTTATGCCCAGTTCTGACAACTAGTGTATATATCTTGTGTATTACTTACCTCCTAAGGGAGTATTGCCTCTATAGTAGTTTGGTGTTGTGTTACCATAATAAAGTACCTTTATTTTTGTAACACGGAGTGTTTTCTATCATGTGTGTAAGTGCTGTGTGATTACAGTGGTATTACATGAGCTTTGCATGTCTCCTAGATAAGCCTTGGCTGCTCATCCACAGCTACCTCTAGGGAGCCTGGCTTCTAGACACTGCCTACACTACACTAATAGGAGATACTTGGACCTGGTATAATGTCTAAGTACCTTAGGTACCCACCACACACCAGGCCAGCTTCCTACATTGGTGGTGTAGAGGAGGGATAAACACTTGAAATTGCCAAGCCACTCTGCCACTTGGTACTTTCCACAGGAAAGATCACTTCTTACTTAGAGGCACACATATTACCTAGTGTTAGGAATCTAGTCTCTGGGTTTGGGTAAGTTAGGGATCTAGGCACAGCCCTTGCTCCAACCTTCTTGAGAGACACTAGAAGTGAGGGAGGTTAGGCACACCCTACACCACTGTAACACATACCATGTCTGTAACCGGGCACACCTCTGAGGCCATGGATTCTCCCTATGGGAACCTGACCTCCAACGAATTGAAAGGTATGTGCGCTGAGAGAAGGTTAGACATTGGGAGGAATCCCTAATAGGAGCCTGCTCTTGGGCCTCCTCCTCCAGGATGACCAGAACCAAGCTGGTGACCAGGAGGAGGAGGAGAAGAGAGTAGATTCTAACTCCTCAGAGGTAGAAAAAGATATTCTAGATCTGGGGAGGAACAGCAGGATTCCTCACAGGGTCACAAAGTCCCTAGCAGATCCACTAGCATAGCTGGAAGCACTTCAAGAAGTAGGAGGGAAAGCCAGACTGATAGGGCTCTCTTTACACCCAGACTGCTAGTGGAAATGGTCAGTAAGCTTAGGGACAGATCCTCCTCTGCCCATTCCCATATCACCTCGGTGTCTGAGGGGACCAAGTGTTACAACCTAGAGAAAGACTCCGTAGACAGGGAGCTCAGGAAACTGAGGTTGGAAGAGGCCAGGATGCGGCTGCAGCAGCAAAAGCTAGCCCTAGATAGGGAGGCCTTAGCAGTTGAAAGGGAAAAGCAGGGGTTGGGGCTATCACCCCATGGTGGCAGCAGCTCAGGTTTTAGAGAGCATAGGGTCAGGGAGGACTCTTCTGACTCTAGAAACCCGCACAAAATTGTTCCCTCGTACAAGGTTGGGGAGGATATTTATAAGTAGTTTGCTGCACTTGAGAGGGCCTGTACAGTTCAGAGAGTCCCTCAAAGGCAGGGGGCTGCTATCCTCTGGATGTCCTTCTCTGATAAGAGGAGGGATAGACTTCGCACTGTCAGAGAAGATGACGCAGACAACTACAACATTCTTAAGTCAGCATTCTTAGATGGGTTTGGTCTCATCACTGAGCAATGCAGAATAAAGTTCAGGGAGAACAGAAAAGAGTCTTCCCAGGATTGGATACACTTTGTGGACTGTTCTGGTTACATGACAGCAAAGTGTCTGATTTTGAGGGCTTGTACAACTTAATTCTGAGAGAGCATATACTTAATAATTGTGTGTCTGATTTGTTGCATCAATACTTGGTAGACTCAGATTTGACATCTCCCGAAGAATTGGGAAAGAACCAGGGTGAGCAGAAAAGCTCATACAGGGAGTGACAAAGACAAGAAAGAGAAAGGTGGTAAGTCTCATGACAGAGGTGGGGACAAAGATAAAAAGGAGTCTTCATCAGGCCTACCAAACTCTTCTGGGGTGGGTCTAAAAACTCTTTCTCTCACAATCAGGTGAAAAAGCCTTGGTGCATGTGTAAGAACAAAGGCCATAGGTCAGGAGACAGCTTCTGTCCTAAGCAAAACACCAAGCCTCCCACCACTACAACCCCCACTCCTACCTCTAGTGCACGTAGCAATAGTAGTAGTGGTGGGAATAATAATAAGAATAACCAATCCAAGGGTATCGCAGGGCTAACTCTGGGAAGTGTAATGGGGGCTTGTTTAGTTAGGGAAATCTGTGAGGCTGTTTAGACTCTGATGGGGGCATTGACCTTGCCACCCTTGCTACTTGTCCCCTTAACATGGATAAGTACAAGCAACATCCCTTGATAAATGGTGTTCAGGCTGAGGCCTACAGGGACGCAGGTGCAAGTGTCACCATGGTGACTGAAAAACTGGTGTCCCCTGACCAACACCTACTTGGTCACCAGTACCAAGCGACTGACGTCCACAACAATACTGTGAGCCACCCCATTGCAGTAGTTGATCTTAGCTGGGGGGTTTACTGGTCCTGAAAAAGTTGTAGTGTCAACAGACCTACATGTAGAGCGTCTACTAGGGAATGATTTGGAGACTTCAGCTTGGGCTGAGGTAGAGATGGAAGCCCATGCAGCAATGCTTGGGATTCCAAACTACATCTTTGCTTTGACAAGGGCTCAGGCCAACAAGCAAAGAGAACAGGGAAACTTGGATCTTGAAACTATGGACCAAAAGCTTCCCAAAAGGATAGAAAGGATAAGAAATTATCCCCTACCCCAGCCTCCACTGAGGATTCCCCCTTTAAGGAGGAATAATCCATTCCCTGGACAGAACGTACACCTGAGGAGTGCAAAGCTGACACAGCTTAGGTGCAGGGTGGCCTGACAGGAAGGAGTTAGGTGTGGCTCAATAAGCTTGCCCTGCACTATAGGGTTTGAGACAGAAAGCTGTCTAACAACAGACAGGGGATGTCAGTGGCACACACAAGGTAATACAACTCTCAAAGGTATGATATTGGGACTCTCTGAAAAACTCAGGAGAAGATGGGATATCCTATTACCATGCCTCCTTTTTGCCTATAGGGAGGTTCCTCAGAAGGGAGTGAGCTACAGCCCCTTTGAGCTTCCGTTTGGGCACCCTGTTAGGGGTCCATTCACCCTTGTGAAGTAGGGATGGGAGCAACCCATCAAGCCCCCTAAACAGGATATTGGGGACTATGTACTTGGCCTCAGATCACGGATGGCTGAGTGCATGAAAAAGGCCACTAAATACTTTCAGGCCAGCCAAGAATTGCAAAAGCAATTGCATGACCAGAAGACTGTTCTGTTTCCCAGCCAGGGCAGAAAGTGTGGGTCCTTGAGCCTGTGGCTCCAAGGGCACTCCAGGACAAATGGAGTGGTCCCCACACCATAGTGGAAAAGAAGGGTGAGGTTACCTATTTGGTTGACCTGGGTACTCCTAGAAGCCACCTTAGGGTGCTTCATGTGAACCGCCTAAAACCCTACTATGACAGGGCTGACTTAACCCTGCTCATAGCTACTGATGAGGGACAGGAAGAGGAAAGTGACCCTCTATTTGGTCTCTTCTCACATTCTGCAGCTGATGGCTCAGTTGAGGGAGTAGTCCTTGCTGACTGCCCCTCTGAGTCACAGAAGGAAGACTGTAGAAATCTCCTAGAGCAGTTCTCTGAACTGTTTTCCCTTACTCCTGGTCAAACCACATGGTGTGAACACACCATTGACACAGGGGACAGTTTACCTCTAAAGAGTAACATCTAGAAGCAACCTGACCTTGTAAGGGACTGCATCACAGCTGAAGTGCAGAAAATGCTAGATCTAGGAGTGATTGAACACTCTGATAGTCCCTGGGCTAGCCCAGTGGTCTGGAGGCCAGATGTATCAAAGGATTTTGCATTTGCAAACGGTGTGAATCGGTAAATTCTATTGTTTGTGAATGCAAAATCGCCTTTTACGATGTATGAAAGCCAGTGCAGTGCAATTTTAGGTAATCACAATTTTTAGCAATTCCTTAAAATTGCAACTTTGAATAGAGAATAGCAAATTGCAATGCCCGAAATAGGAAATCGCAAAAAGAGGATTCCTATTTGCGATTTCCTACGCACTTGTATCATGCATTTCCTAAATGCGAATTGGGCATTTAGGAAATGCAATTACCACAGATTCAAATTTGGTGGTAACTATGTGCAATTTTAAAAATGTATTGAAAATGCATTTTTAAAAGTGTCATGTAGCACACACATACCCCTAGGGCATATGTGTGTTTTACATGTGCACAATTTCTTTAGGGGGAGTTGCATCAAAGGGGGGCTTAGGCCCTCCGGGTTCCTTGGATTTGCGTTACCTAAATTGTGAATTTCTTACAGGAATTCGCAAATTAGGAAATGCAAAACCATTCGCACCTATGGGCCTTCAGGCCCATAGGGATGAATGGAGTCCCATTCCCTAATAGCGATTGCAAATTTTAAGAAATCGTTATTAGCGATTCGCTATTTTCTTACATCCCATTTTGCATTTCTCAAACAGCAATTTCTTAAAATTTGCTATTTAAGAAATGCAAACTGGGGCTTTGATACATCTGACCCTTAGTCCCAAAACCACACTCTCAACATGGGAAGAGAGAGATGAGGTTTTGTGTTCATATTAGAGGGCTCAACACAGGGACCAAAACTGCTGCTCATCCAATCCCTAGGGCAGATGAGCTAATAGATGCACTGGCATCTGCCAAGTATCTTAGCACTTTGATCTTACTGCTGGCTATTGGCAGATTAAGTTATCAGCAGATGCTAAACCTAAAACAGCATTTTCTACCATTGGAGGGCACTACCAATTCACAATAATGCCCTTTGGTTTGAAAAATGCACCTGCCACTTTTCATTGACTGGTGAACACTGTCCTCCAAGGTTTGGAAGCCTACAGTGCAACATATCTAGATGATACAGTTGTCTTTAGCTCCACCTGGGATGATCACCTGGTCCACCTCTGGAATGTTTTGGAGGCCCTGCAAAAAGAAGGCCTCACTATCAAGGCTTCAAAGTGCCATATAGGGCAGGAAAAAGTGGTTTATCTGGGATATCTAGTAGGTGGGGAACAGATTCAGCCACTACCGGGGAAAATCCAAACCATCTTAGATTGTACTCCCCCTACCACACAAACCCGGGTAAGAGCCTTCTTGGGCCTCACTGGATACTGCAGGAGGTTCATTAAGAACTATTGCTCCATTGTAGCCCCGCTTAATGACTTCACATCCAGGAAGATGCCTATAAAGGTATTATGGATGCTAGCTGTCAAAAAGCATTTGAGGAACTCAAGCAGGCCATGTGCTCTGCACCTGTTCTAAAAAGCCCTAACTACTCCACGAAGTTCATAGTACAAACTGATTCTTCAGAGGTAGGGGTTGGGACAGTTCTCTCACAACCCAATACAGAGGGCCAGGATCAACCTATAGCTTTTATAGGTAGAAGGTTGACCCCCAGAGAAAAGCATTGGTCAGCCATAGAGAGGGAGGCCTTTGCTGTGGTCTGGGCCCTGAAGAAGCTGAGACCATACCTATTTGGTACTCACTTCATAGTTCAGACAGAGAACAAACCTCTCAGAGGTTAAAACAGATGAGAGGAGAAAAGCCCAAATTGTTGAGATGGTCCATTTCCTACAGTGAATGGATTGTACAGTGGAACATAGACCTGGGAGTAACCACTCCAATGCAGATGGACATGGTTACCCCTTTTTCTGCCTGATGTCAGTGTGTTTTGACTGTGTTCACTGGGATGCTGCTAACCAGGAGCCCAGTGGTTATGATCTCTCTCCCAAAAACTCTGTATTTCATCCCACAATTGGCATACTGGCGCCGCCATGTAAGCTCCTAGTATATGGTACCTAGGTACCCAGGGCATTGGGTTTCCAGAGGATCCTTATAGGCTGCAGCAGTTATTATGCCACCCGTTGGAAGCCCATGCAAAGGGTTCTGCAGGACTGCCATTGCAGACTGCGTGAACAGGGTGCGTGCATCCGTTTTCAATATAGGTCACTGTACCAGGCCACTATAGGTCATCCCTATGGTAAGCCCTCTCAGCCCAGAGGAAGGGTGCAGGTACCTGTGTGTGAGGGCATCCCTACACTAGTAGAGGTACCCCCACAAACTCCAGACCACTTTTCTGGACTTTCTGAGTGTTGGGACGCCATTTTACACGTGTACTGGACATAGGTCACTGGTATAAGGCCAAAGAATACGAGTCTTACTCCATAGAAAACAAATGAAAACGTTGATTTTACACAAAGTACTTGGTTTGTGTAAAAAATAAAGCCGCACAGTCGAACGTGCACTGAAAAGTGAGTGATGTGTCGATTCCTCACTCGCAAGTGAAGACGTTTGTTGTTTCTTCTCCGATTGAGTATGTGGTACGTCATTTTTCTCCCTCGCAAAAGAAAGCGATGCATGGATTTCCAGACAGGGCACCTTGGATCCACGTAGGTTCACAATGACTTTGACGCCCAGGGACGATGAGTGAGAAATCTGGTCACACGGTGTTAGAAAACTGTACTGCGTGAGGTTTGCGTCATCATCACCAGCCGCAAGTGGGTGTTGCGTTGTTTCTCCACCCGCAATGCATCGATTTCAGCCACTAAGCGGGTGGCACGTCGTTTATGAACTGCGTTGCAGATGGTGTGTCGAAAATTTCCCCGCACTGTGTTCTGTGCGTAGATTTAAGCTCATGTTCTGCCAACTTCACCTTTCAACGGCCCAGGGACTGGATAGGGCACCACTTGGCAGGGCAGGAGCCTCAGCAAAGAGTCCAGGTGCTGGCAGAGGAAGTCTTTGATGGCCCTGAGACTTCAAAACTTGAGGCAAGCTCAGTTCAAGCCCTTGGAGATTCTTCTTCAAGCAGGAATGCACAACAACGCCCAGTGTTTGTCCCCTTTCACAGGGAGAAGCAGCAACTGCAGGATAGCCCAACAAAGTATAGTCACAGGCAGGGGCAGCACTTCTCCTCAGTTCTTCAGCTTATCTCTTTGGCAAGGGTTCCTCTTGGTTCCAGAAGTGATCTGAAAGTCTGGGGTTTTGGGTCCACTACTTATACCCCTTTCTGCCTTTGAAGTAGGCAAACTTCAAAGGAAAGTCTCTGTTGTTTACTAGATCCTGCCTTGCCCAGGTCTGGCTCGAGATTCACACTAGGGGGTTGGAGACTGCATTGTGTGAGGGAAGCACAGTCTATTCGGGTGTAAGTAACTCCTCCCTCACTCGAGCTCAGATGGCCCATCAGGATTTGAAGGCTCCTCCCCAGCTCCTTTTGTGTCACTGTCTGGAGGGGATTCACAAACAGCCCAACTGTCAGACTGACCCAGACAGGAAATACACAGAATGGTTTAAGCAAGAAAATGCCCACTTTCCAACAGTGCCATTTTCAAACTGACAATTTAAAAACCGCCTTTACCAAAATATGTATTTTTAAACTGTGAGTTCAGAGACACCAAACTCCATATTTCTCCATCTGCTCCCAAAGGAAAGATACACTTAAAAAATATTTAAAGGCAGCCCCCATGTTAACCTATGAGAGAGATAGGCCTTGCAACAGTGAAATCCGAATTTGGCAGTATTTCACTGTTAGGACATGTGAAACACACCAGTACATGCTCCACCTTTAACAAACACTGCACCCTGCCCATGGGGCTACCTAGGGCCCACCGAGGGGTGTCTTACATGTATCCAAAAAGGGAAGGTTTATGCCTGGCAAGTGGGTACACTTGCCAGGTCGAATTGGCAGTTTAAAACTGCACACACAGACACTGCAGGGTTACTCAGATGGGTGGCACAACCAGTGCTGCAGGCCCACTAGCAGTATTTGATTTACAGGTCCTGGGCACCTCTAGTGCACTTTACTAGGGACTTACCAGTAAATCAAATATGCCAATCAGGAATAAACCGATTACACATTCATTTTACCAAGGGAGCACTTGCACTTAAGCACTGGTCAGCAGTGGTAAAGTGTCCAGAGTAACAAAAACAGCAAAAACTAAGTCCAGCACACTGTGAAAGCATGGGAAGCAGAGGCAAAAAAACATAGGGGAGACCACGCCAAGGATGCTAGGCATAACAGGTGGGCTAGCTGCTAACTAGCTGCTAGCTAACACAAGCTGCAGGATTGATTGAGAGAATGAACAGCTTTGTAAAGCCCAATTACAAAAACTATTAGATGATACTTTGAAAAACTGGAGAGAGCATTCAAATGAAGCCCTGCAAATTTTGAACAACAGGCCACTGACAAATGCAGAGACTCTTTTAATGGGGATGTTAACCCCAGCATTACAGACACTGTTGTGTAGCCGTTTTAGCTATAGCTCCATGCACGTTAGTTTAATACACTAGGCCGCTGTACCCTTTGCCCTAGATATATTTTATTCGGCTTCGCATTGTTATTTTTACAATAACCAGTTTTACGGTCTTGTTTTAATTTCTTCTATCTAACTGTTTTGCTTAGCCCAGCACTGTGTTCTCAAACAAGACATTCTTGATCACGTTGTGCTTCATTCAAGGCTACAGTTTGGTACATTGCCGGTGAATGTGGTAGAAGTTTAGTCTCCAACATTCGTAGAAAATACACATCCTTACGTAGGGACATTTTCTTAGAACATTAGCTGTGTTATTATAAAACACCTCCTAGTCCCATAACACATTAAGAGGGAAATTCTAGCCAGAGAACCACGACTGTATGCCGATTGCTGAATGCTTCACTGCAGATGCTAATGCAGACTACAGGCCTTTGCTCAGGTATGAGGGTCGATGTCCTCCCGGGGGAACCTGAAAGGCAGAATTAGAGCTTAACATGCTGTGCTAAAAATGATCACTCAGATAGAAAATAGTCCATTGATTCTAGTGGCAATATGATAGCGTTATTCTTATGCTTCACTCTGATCATCACCATTTTAATATTGTCATGCTGTGTCGTTCTGGCTATTGCAGCTCACGCTTTGCTATCTAAAATGCAGTCATTTTATTAAACCAGTCTTTAAAACTCAGACTGCTTTCATTGTCATTTATATATGAGACTGAATTGCGAATGAGAGAACCGGAAGCGACCTGAGTGACCACGACTTCCCTAAGAAGTAAGATATGTCATGCGCTCGGCTGCCCAATCATCTCTACCTTTCGGGAGAGACGAGGCACTGCTAGTTAGCCAGAGCAAAACCCGGATTTGGAGCAACAGGTGTCACTCAGTGTGGGTCAGACTCAGTCTCCCACACCGTGGACGATCTTGCTGCTCAAAATCCAGTAGTCTCATTAGAATATTGAGAGCCTACGTGACATGGCAACGCCAGCATTTGGTCAGGCTCTAATTTTCGGGTCCTCTGGAGTCTCTCTGTCTCATTATATATAATGACACCTCAATGCCGTATGCGGAGACGTCCGTGGTACTGAGGATTTCCACTACAGCTGTGTAGGTAATACTACTACAACTGGCGGTTGTTCAAGCTTGAACTTTAAAAGGAAACCCCATTTTGGTGTGCCTTCTCTGAACTAATAGTGTTACTATCATGGTGAATCCCCAACATGTACAAATAGCTGTTAACATGAGACAACCTCTCACAGCACACTTACTACCAAATGGCCTAACGGCCCAGGGAGGTCCAGTCACATTGTCATTAAGCATTCCTTCTCGCCCCTTGTTCCAGAGGAACTAGCTGAATCCTATTCCATTGAATGGGCTCTAGCACAAGCACCTGCATTATACAGAAATCACGTAGGATGGGATAAGGTATCCCCCTACCATGTAATTCCAATTAAAAATGAACCTCAGCCACAACCGCAGTATCCTATAAAAAATGAAGCAAAAGCACCAGTGAGAGAAATACTCACACAATTAGAGTACCAGGGTGTGATTGAACCCTTTTTCTCGCCAATGAATAACCCTTTATTCCCCGTGGCTAAACCAGACCATTCGTACAGAATAGTCTTAGACTACAGACATCTTAATAGTCATACACGTTTCTATGCTATACAAAACTCACATATCACTGCACTAATGAGCAACATAGTGCGTAAAAAATACAAAACAACACTAAATATTTCCAATGGGTTTTTCTGCCAGAATGTAGCGCCTGAAAGCAGTAACTTAATAAGCTTTAGCGCAGTAGGCTCTCAGAAAAAAATCTGTTGTTTACCTCAGGGGTATAAGAACAGCCTTGGACTGTTCGCGGCTCGTGTCACTACTATTTTGCATGAGATCGACCCTGAAGCATTGTCCTATGTAGATTATATATATCTCACAGATGATGAACTACTACAACATTTAAGACGGGTAGCCCGCATTGTTGTAGGGTTTGCTGAATATGGATACACATTTAACTTTTAAAAAACAAAAATAGCCTTCCTCAGCGTCCTGTTTCTAGGATATGAGCTGTCAAGTGAAGGGAAGAGCTTAGCGCCACAATTCTTAGAAAAGTGCGCACAGTTACAACCACCGAATACGATAAAAATACTCCAATCATTGTTGGGTTTCTTAAATTTTGGCAGAACCTACATTCCAGATTATGCTACGCACATAAAACCTTTAGATGACCTAATACGTCTCAATTTTTCAAGTAAATTCTGGACAACTGAAAATACACGTATTCCTTGAAAATTTAAGACAGACATGCTTGCAGCACAACATTTACACACAAGGGAAAACAAAACACATTTGGTCATCAGAGTAATAGCTGGGGCCATCGGTTTCACCTATGTGACATTTAAAGAGGGTGAGACAGTCCCGATTGCATACAAATCACATTTGTATTCAGCAGCTGAACAACGCTTTGCTCCCACAGAGAAAATTGTCACTGCTGTACAGATGGCTGTCATTAAAGAAAGACCTCTTGCCCAAGTAAAACGCATTATTGTTGTTTCTCTAATCCCAGCCCTAGAGGCTGTTACAAAAGCTAGGTTCCAAACGCAAAAGCACTACATCCACGTTAGATACAATGGGCTATGTCTCTGACAGCCACTGATGTAGACTACATTTTCGACCCAAAGCTACAAACTCAGGAATTCCTACAATATGAAGTAGAATATCCAGTTCCAACAAATACTTTGCCTATTGATAAGTATCATAGAGTCATGTACACCGATGGCTCTGCACAACCTGCAATTGGAACTAAACATAAGTATTCTGCTGCTTGCGCAGTCCTAAGTGGCTAAATGGAAGGGGATACATTTTGTCCTCTACATACCTTTACACAGACACTAGGGGTTTGTAAAGCACAATTGCTGAGCTAAAATCTCTGCTGATGGAACACACGGATCCGGCACAGCCTACGCTGATTGTTTGTGATTTATATTACTGTGTCCAGTCCTTTAATGAATACCTGCATTATTGGCGCCAGAATGGGTTCAGAGACTCCATACTGCTTTCATTGTCATTTATATATGAGACTGAATTGCGAATGAGAGAACCGGATGCAACCTGAGTGACCACGACTTCCCTGAGAAGTAAGACATGTCATGCGCTCAGCTGCCCAATCATCTCTACCTTTTGGGAGAGACGAGGCACTGCTAGTTAGCCAGAGAAAAACCTGGATTTGAAGTGACAGGTGTCACCCACTGTGGATGAGACTCAGGCTCCCCCACCGTGGATGATCTTGCTGCTCAAAATCCAGTAGTATCATTAGAATATTGAGAGCCTACGCGGCAATACAACCTCACGTAACGATCAACACCATCATGTATTGGGAAGTAAAACCAGGATCCTTAGCTCCTTACCGAGCCACAGCAGAATCTGCAGGTCTTGACCTACATGCCTTAAAAGCTTACACATTGAAACCAAGAGACATGGCACTCTGTGAAACAGGGGTTGGAATACAGATTCCCTTGGAGCATTTCGGATTGATGGCTCCCAAATCGTGGTTGGCGCTCAAAGGTATTCAGGTCTTGGGGGGAGTAATCGATGCAGACTACCAAGGAGGATTCAAAACTATTGTCTGGAATAGTGGAGACACTGACTTGACAATACAATCTGGAGACAGAATGGCACAAGTTGTGATTATCCTAGTGTATGGAGGAATAGTGAAAAAGGGGACTGCCCCAGCTCCTTTTACAGTGCGTGGGGAGGGAGGTTTTGGTTCAACTGACAAAATCCCTGGTGCTAAGGTACGGGTAGAATCCCCAAATCATCCTCCAGAACCAGAAGAAATCATCTCAAAAGGCAACGATAATGTATTGTTAGTCATGAGACCAGGGAATGAAAAGTGAGAATATATACCAGCTGACGAATGTTATTTGCGAGATTGATCATACTTGATTCTTTTACAGATCATACTACGAGGTGTCTCTGTGCTAGCTGTGCTACGTGGTCTCCCTATGGGTGTGGGCATGTGGGGTCAGGAGGGACCAAAAGCCCCCAGCTCTGAAATGATTGATTGACCATGCCGATCAACACCTCTACTATACTTGACCAAAAGTGTTTGGACACTTCTGGCACGAGTTGTACTCAACAGGTTGGATTTTTGTATGGCTCCCATTCAAAGTACTGTGGGTGTTATATCCACCTGTCTAGTGGCAATACCCACTGCTGCAAAAGTTTTACTGGAGATGTTCAACGTCATTAACAAAGATAGAGATTTACATGAAAGTGACGTATTACCCAATTTTAGTCCCTACGAGTACTGTTAGTTTTGCCAATAAACAATAATAGAAAAGTGGGACAACTTGACCCAAGTGATTACTTACAACATTACCACCAGAGACGTATCTTATTCTATGACCTGTGATTCTCACAAAATCAGAAAACATGCTCAACTGCACATAGAGGTAACAACAGGGTATCCTCAAGAGATCCCATGGGAACAACAAACTCTATGTTACTATCAAACCAATAATCAGTGCAAACGCGTAGACAATGACATGTCTTGTCTTCACATTGTGATTGCTACTAGTCACATCAAGCATGTCCACTACCTGTGGTATGGTTATTCTCTTGTGGAAATACCACCTTTACATACATTCCTGCTAATATAACTGTTGGACTGTGTACCTTTACACGACTAAGACTCATGATGTTTCCATTTCATTGTATACCTACTCGTTATCCAAGGGAAACAGTTCCATTAAGCGAAGATTGTTATTCTGAATTTCAATTATCATCTATATCAGAATATATGAGCTTAAGTCTTTCTATTGTAGGAGTTCCACGATTAGCTTTTTATAATACTCAAGTTATTAACAAATTAGCATGTTTAATGGTGAAGAACATTAACCATACTTCCATTGCTTTAGCTGGGTTATTAGTAGGCATACGAGGTACTAGAAAAGCTGCATTGCAGAACGGGGCTGCTATTGATTATTTACAGTTAAAGCACGATCATGGTTGCTCAGAATTTGAAGGTCTTTGTTGTTTTAATCTGTTGGACCACTATAAATCTATTCAGTCCCATACTGACACCTTACATGAATTAGTGAAAGGAGTAAAACAGGATGTAGACAAAGTTTGGTGGGACTAGTTGTTTGGTTGGCTGCCTGATTTGAGGCAATTTCACAATATTTTAGGAGGGATACTTGTAGTCATTTGTATTATAATAATGCTATGTTACTGTGTACAATGCATACCTAAATTGCTCACAATGTGACAGCAGACCTGTGGGGGAGCCTGAAGAGGTCACTGTGGCCAACATGCAGAAAACGTCCTCCAAAAGTGGCTCAAAGTCATCTAGCTTGCAGAGACAACTCCTGTAGTCAGAGACACCCATCAGGGAAGAACTAGAACATTACAAACAACTCTCTGACGGAGACCTCATAGGGATAGAGGGATTAACGTCTTCAAGAATTTTGTTAATTTTATTTTCAAAAAATATCACTAGCTCATCACAGGGAGCCTTCGGTGGTGTGGATGCCTGATTCATGCAGGACGGATTGGACAGTTCTTTCATTATTTCAAACACCTTAATGGCGCTATGAGGGGCAGCAAAAATAGCGTTAGCAAAATATTCTGCTTTGGCCATCGAGATGGTCTTTTTGTATTTGTGCAGGACCTCCTTCAGTACTAATTTGTCTATCTCCCTGTAGGTAAGACTCCAAGGGCCACATGTACATGCATTTGGAATTGTGATTCCCTAATTGCGATTCATGCGAATCACAATTAGGGAATCACAATTCCATATGTAAGAAACTCCATTGAGTTTTTTTTTGCGATTTCCAGGGGATTGCAAATAGACCTGCCTCATTAATATTAATGAGTTAGGTCGCAATTTGCGACCCACCGGGAATAGCAAAAATCACAGGGATGGTGGGTTATTGGTGTCAGCAGGCCACCATGTCTCTGATTGCTTCTAGATAAAGCAATCTTTTTTTTAAACGCAACCCATTTTCCTTAAAGGAAAATAGTCTGTGTTTAAAAAGAAAACAAATGAAATGTTTCAGCTTCATTTTTGAAGAGTAGGCAGTGGTCCGTGGGAACACTGTCTGCTCTTAAAAAATGTATTCTGATGCATTCACAGAGGGGAAGGGGTCCCTTAGTGACCCCTTCCCCTTTGCGAAACGGTTAGAACAAATTTGAAATTGGTGCTAACTGTGATTGTTTTGCAACCGTATTCACGGTCACAAAACATTCATACATACCATTTAGATTAGGTATTAGGAAGAGATGCCCTGAACATGCCCCTTCGTAACACCAAATCGCAAAACCCAAATTGCGATTCATTTCCAAGTTACTGAATCGCATTTGGGCTTTGTACATCCCAAAAGGCATTTCTCTAGTCGCAAACAGGCCGATTCTGAAAAACAGCCCGCTTGCAACTAGAAAAATGCTTTGTACATGTGGCTCCAAATTCTTTCTGCCTTCGTACACTTTTGCTTCATAAGCTTAAGTGACGCATTATACCAGGGAACCACAGGTTTCTGTTGTGGCTTAGCTGCCCTGAGGGAAATCACTGCATCTAATGTGCCATTCTATGTGGCTTAGCTGCCCTGAGGGAAATCACTGCATCTAATGTGCTATTTTATGTATAGCCACATAGATATGAAGTAAGGCAGAACAAATCACTGAGTTGCCTTACTATGCGCAAGGGAGGCATTCCATGGGCTTTGCAATAGCTGTTCCTACGCAACAATGCCTAAACCTTACACCTCCCCAAGTGAGGCTCAACCAGGATATATATCTTTATTTCTTCTCTATTTTTATGTGTGCTGTATTCTGCAGTATTCTGCGGAACACACAGAAAGAGAAAAAAGACTACCAGCAATGTTTCTGTGCAGGAAGGCGTCCCTTCCTACAAAAAAACAATCCTGCAAGCAAAGCAGACACTCCGGCATTGGCACTAGGCAGCCCATTGAGTGCCAGTGCAGGAGGAAATGACAGGTATTTGCTGTATTCCCTAAATACAGTGCATACCTGCCCATTCTAAGTGACGCAGCTGCACTGTGCCACTTTTTTGTTAATCTGGCCCTTAATTTTTTTTTAAACTGTGTAACAAGGACATTTGTAACAAGGAGAAATGTGACAGTAAATCTGTTCTGGCTTAATTGATTTCAACAACTGCATTTTAAAATATCTTATGGGGCTAAGCCATCTTCTGCAGATAGCTTTGTGTGCCAAGTAAATCTCAGGGAATCGTTCTAATGCTAAGATAATTCTGGTGGTTCATGTACTTGCTTGAGAGATATGTGTTTTGTAAAGTAACAGTTTGTAGCATACAGGGCTAATGTGTTCACTGTAAAACACATTGTGTACCATGCAGGTGACAGAGTATTATATTATGAAGATAGGCAAGTGGGTCACTGCTTTTCACAGAGGTTATTTTAATACCCCTTTTTCATAAACTTCAATCCTTCTAATATAGCACAGTGTTCTATGAACCAGCATCAAGAACCTGCATACAAACCGAAAGGCATATGTTTGGAAATATATCGTTTTTTTTCAATTTGTTATCATAAGGGTGCTAAAAAAAGGTGTCTTGATGTAGAAAAAAAAGTCTTTTTAAGTACAGACAACCCCAAGCACTGTGTTATGTTTTAAATCCTAACGAGTTTCTTCCAGCCATGCAATCTTAACTTAAGCCCTACCACTAAAGATGGTGTGTGATTCCCACACCTTGAAACTCTCATTGTCTTATATAACATCCTGTACATTGATTTACACACTTGCATGATTTCTTGTCAATATATTTTGTGTGTTTGATAAAAGTGCTTTGACAACCTACATTGGCAGTAACAGTAAAAGTATTAAATAAAAAAATGCGAGTGCTATTTAAAATGTTATTTATGTAAATACACATACTGATGCATCTGGCACTCTGGGAGTGCATGGATCTCTTTTACATAGAAGGGCTGCATAAAGTCAAAAAGCATGCTTCCCAGTCGTAGTGTCTCCAAAGTACTTATGAAGTGATAAGCTCTGTGCTTTTGTTTCTATATTGCATTGGCATCTAGGTGTTAGGATGTACATAGCTCCCAGCCAAGATTATACTAGGACAAACGAAGTGCTGATGGCCCTTTAAATTCGCCCTTTGTTTTGGGCCCAGGCAGAAGAGAAAATAATGGAGAGAGCAAGAGACAGGCTCACTCCCCAGGAGCACTTAAACAATGACTAATGGAGTGTGCGAGAGTAGTCCAAGTGGAAGGATACACTTTGGGACACAAAGGAAACTGAGAGCGTAGCAGGACATATTCCTCAATGCGCACCGAAATACTCGAGGCAGAGATGTGAGTGACGCACCCATGGATCTGTAACAGAGCTGTGTGTTTGATATCACATCCCTATATCTGTTCTCTTAGCCCTGTAGCTTCAATGCTCCCTGGAACTGCAGCAACGCTTAACACATCCCAATTGAAGATTTGAAACTGTAACTTTGGGATTACATACAGTGTTGTTCAATTGAGCATATGAAGGCACGGCCTAGGCACGCAAGTACGATGCTTTCGGTGGTCTGGGGCTTTCGAGCCTGGGCTCCCCAGCCCAGCTCGGCTCCACAGACAAGCCAGGCCCCCGCCGCCCAGGTCCAGATCTTCTTCAACAGGATCCCGGCCGAGTGGGAACACATAATACTAGCTGTGAGTGTCGGACTTTGTGGTAAATGCACAAACTGCATAGTGCATATGTGCACGTGGTCTATGAGACTACACAGCCTTCGTGGTGAGTGCATAATTCACGGCATTCATATCACATTCAGTGTGTGTAAATATGCAATGATGAATCTGTCTGGTGAATGTGAGCCATATTCGCCCCACATCGGTCCATGTTGCCAGTTCTTATTTACACAAACATACAAATAAAATAAAATGTCCTTACTGTTTGCTTTCACGGCGCTCCACAACTTGCCTACATTACTAGGTTTGCGCTGTCACCATTTTTTTGGGGGGGCAATAGTTCTGAGCCCTTTAGATTTGTTTAAAACTTGTTACTTACAGCAAAATGAAGCTGCAAGACTGTGACCCCAAAAACTATATAAAAAAGCGATTGTTACAACTAATGTGCGGATTGCGAGTTTTTTTCTACTCTTGTTGTCTGGGTGATCATTTTGTTCTAAGGTGCATCAATGAATGACCTAAGTTGTGTAGCTAGCTACTCGAGCCCATTGCTTATTGGCTCTAGCATCTTCCTGAGAAATCGACACTGCAAGTTGAAATGTTTCAAAACAAGTGGTTAATTTAAAACGGAGGTTGTGGGTGATGCTTTTGCGGACCAGCCCTTATTTTCCATCTTCAGACTTTGACCCAGAACAACAGAGAGAAACAAGCATTTGCAATGCAATAGGTTTAGCATTTGCGAGAGTTAGAGCTATTGGCGTTGTAAATGGCAATGTCTTTTATTGATGTGTTTTGGTTTGGAGTGTGGGGGATGTCTGTGTTGTGGAGTGGAAATTTGTGGTTGGCATTTTAATTATTTGTGGAATTGTGCAGTGTGCAATTGTGTTCTAAAGAGTGTGTTTGTGTAGTGTAAATATGTAGCATGGTGAATATGTATGGGTGAGAGCTACATAGAATAGATAGAAAGGAAGCTAGAGAGGGATAAGTAGTTTATTCAGAAACTGGTGCAAGCGTCCCTCACACAGATGGTAGAATGCAAGCTTTCCTCGCACAAAAGGTACAATGCAAGCTTCCGTCACACAGAAAGTACACTGTAAGCTTCCCTCACAGAGAAGATGCAATGCAAGCTTCCTTCACAGTGAAGGTACAATGCATGCTTCCCTCATACAGAAGGTACAATTGAAGCTTCCCTCACATAGATGGTACAATGCAAACTTCGTTCACAGCGAAAGTCCAATGCAAGGTTCCCTCTCACGGAAGGTACAGTGCAAGCATCCCTTTTATGCAAGGTGCAATGCAAGCTTCCCTCACACGGAAGGTGCAATGCAAGCTTCTCTTACACAGAAGATACAATGCAACCTTCTCTCACAGAAAAGGTATAATGCAAGCTTCCCCCACACAGAGGGTACAATGCAAGCTTCTCTCACAGAGAATGTACCATGCAAGCTTCCCTCATACACAGCAGATACAGTACAGGCAGCAGAACTGCATGCTTCCCTCACACAAAGCAGATACAGCACAGGCAGCAATACCTGCTCCCTCACAGAGAAGGTACATGCAGGCTTCCCTCACACACAGCAGATACAGCACAGGCAGCAGTGCAAACTTCACTCACACATAGAGCAGATACAGCACAGGCAGCATCAGGGCAAGCTTCCTTCACACACAGCAAATACAGCAGAGCAGCAGTGCAAGCTTCCCTCACACTAAGTGTAGATACAGCACGGCAGCAGTGCAAGCTTCTCCCACACACAGCAGATACTCCACAGGTAGCAGTGTAAGCTTCCCTCACACACAGCAGATACAGAACAGCAGCAGTGCAAGCTTCCTTCTCAGACAATGTACAATGCAAGCTTCCCTTACACAAGGAACAGACATAGTGCAGGTATTAAATCGATACTAAGAAAGCTCAACCAATAGGCAGACAGGATTACCAGTATTGAAAATAATGAAGTAATAAAGTGCTACTACTACCTAATAGGATGCATTACACCCCATATTTTGCCTTTTCTTGCCATACACTTGATTTCTTCCTGCCCTATAATTTGTCTTTCGCCAGCCCCATAATTGTAATGGCCCTGAACATACCACTGATTCAAAGGACTACTAGGGTAGGGAAAGAAGCCATATGTTTGGTAATGAAATTTGTATGAAAAAATAATTCCTAAACGTGCACCTGGAAGACAAATCAAAACACGGGCAAACGGTGAAGCACATGGAAGATCAAAAGCGCATGGAAGAGAAATAAATTAATTTAAAGAACAAATTAAAATGTACACATTTACTTTATTGAAAAAGCACAAGCAAGCGTATGCACTAAAGAGAAATAAAAACATGGGCTGATTTGGAAAGCGCACACAAAATAAAGAGCGAAAGCTTTGTTAACTTTGAAATGTGTATTTTGTTTTAAGTAAGCATAAATTATAATCCCCTTTTCAAATGTTGTGTTTGTTTAGGCAACCTAAATTTTATTTTATATTGTAAACAAAACAAACAACAATAAAACCACAGCCAAGCATGCACACAGAAATGATTTTTTTTTAATCCACTTTGAAAAGTACTTTAATTTTCGGACCTCAATCTTACATTTTAAAGGAATAAATAAAAAGCACAACTAAAAGTGTGCAGGGAAGACTTTTTTTTAAATAAAAAGGACAAAAGCAGGCACTGGTTGGAGTGCTTGATAAAATCTATATTACTAGTCTATATACAAAGCAGCCTGCTAACCAATTAAATACTGAGGGCCTTATTTATACTTTTTGGTGCAAAACTGCACTAAGGCAGTTTTGCCCCAAAAACTTTTGCACCGGCTTGCACCATTTTTTAGCACCAGCTGGGCACCATATTTATGGAATGGTGCAAGCTGGTGCAAAGGGTAGGCTAGCTTAACCCCTTCGCTGCCAGGCCTTTTCCCCCTCCTGTGCCAGGCCTTTTTTTGCCTATTTGGGGCAGTTCGCGCTTAGGCCCTCATAACTTTTTGTCCACATAAGCTAACCAAGCCAAATTTGCGTCCTTTTTTTCCAACATCCTAGGGATTCTAGAGGTACCCAGACTTTGTGGGTTCCCTTGAAGGAGGCCAAGAAATTGCCCAAAATACAGTGAAAATTCGTTTTTTTCAAAAAAATTGGAAAAAGTGGCTGCAGAAGAAGGCTTGTGGATTTCCCCCTGAAAATGGCATCAACAAAGGGTTTGCAGTGCTAAACTCAGCTGCTTCCTAGCTTTCAGGAACAGGCAGACTTGAATCAGAAAACCCAATTTTTCAACACAATTTTGGCATTTTACTGGGGCATACCCCATTTTTGCAATTTTTTGTGCTTTCAGCCTCCTTCCAGTCAGTGACAGGAATGGGCATGAAACCAATGCTGGATCCCAGAAACCTAAACATTTCTGAAAAGTAGACAGAATTCTGAATTCAGCAAGGGGTCATTTGTGTAGATCCTACAAGGGTTTCCTACAGAAAATAACAGCTGAAAAAGAAAAATATTGAATTGGAGGTGAAAAAAACATCAATTTTTCTCTACGTTTTATTCTGTAACTTTTCCCTGCAATGTCAGATTATGGAAAGCAATATACTGTTACGTCTGCTGGACTCCTCTGGTTGCGGGGATATATAGGGCTTGTAGGTTCATCAAGAACCCGAGGAACCCAGAGCCAATAAATGAGCTGCACCCTGCAGTGCGTTTTCATTCTATACCGGGTATACAGCAATTCATTTGCTGAAATATAAAGAGTAAAAAATTGCTATCAAGAAAACCTTTGCATTTCCAAAAAGGGCACAAGATAAGGTGCTGAGGAGCAGTGGTTATTTGCACATCTCTGAATTCCGGGGTGACCATACTAGCATGTGAATTATAGGGAATTTCTCAAATAGATGTCTTTTTTACACACTCTCCTATATTTGGAAGGAAAAAATGTAGAGAAAGACAAGGGGCAATAGCACTTGTTTTGCTAATTTATGTTCCCCCAAGTCTCCCGATAAAAATGATACCTCACTTGTGTGGGTAGGCCTAGCGCCGGCGACAGGAAACACCCCAAAGCGCAACGTGGACACATCAAAAGTTTTGGAAGAAAACAGAGGTGTTTTTTGCGAAGTGCCTACCTGTAGATTTTGGCCTCTAGCTCAGCCGGCACCTAGGGAAACCTACCAAACCTGTGCATTTCTGAAAACTAGAGACCTAGGGGAATCCAAGGAGGGGTGACTTGCGGGGCTCGGACCAGGTTCTGTTACCCAGAATCCTTTGCAAACCTCAAAATTTGGCTAAAAAAACACATGTTCCTCACATTTCTGTGGCAGAAAGTTCTGGAATCTGAGAGGAGCCACAAATTTCCTTCCACCCAGCGTTCCCCCAAGTCTCCCGATAAAAATGATACCTCACTTGTGTGGGTAGGCCTAGCGCCCGCGACAGGAAACACCCCAAAGCGCAACGTGGACACATCAAAAATTTTGGAAGAAAACAGAGGTGTTTTTTGCGAAGTGCCTACCTGTAGATTTTGGCCTCTAGCTCAGCCGGCACCTAGGGAAACCTACCAAACCTGTGCATTTCTGAAAACTAGAGACCTAGGGGAATCCAAGATGGGGTGACTTGCGGGGCTCGGACCAGGTTCTGTTACCCAGAATCCTTTGCAAACCTCAAAATTTGGCTAAAAAAACACATGTTCCTCACATTTCTGTGGCAGAAAGTTCTGGAATCTGAGAGGAGCCACAAATTTCCTTCCACCCAGCGTTCCCCCAAGTCTCCCGATAAAAATTATACCTCACTTGCGTGGGTAGGCCTAGCGCCCGCGACAGGAAACGCCACAAAGCGCAGCGTGGACACATCAAAAGTTTTGGAAGAAAACAGAGGTGTTTTTTGCGAAGTGCCTACCTGTAGATTTTGGCCTCTAGCTCAGCCGGCACCTAGGGAAACCTACCAAACCTGTGCATTTCTGAAAACTAGAGACCTAGGGGAATCCAGGAGGGGTGACTTGCGGGGCTCGGACCAGGTTCTGTTACCCAGAATCCTTTGCAAACCTCAAAATTTGGCTAAAAAAACACATGTTCCTCACATTTCTGTGGCAGAAAGGTCTGGAATCTGAGAGGATCCACAAATTTCCTTCCACCCAGCGTTCCCCCAAGTCTCCCGATAAAAATGATACCTCACTTGTGTGGGTAGGCCTAGCGCCCGCGACAGGAAACACCCCAAAGCGCAACGTGGACACATAAAAAATTTTGGAAGAAAACAGAGGTGTTTTTTGCGAAGTGCCTACCTGTAGATTTTGGCCTCCAGCTCAGCCGGCACCTAGGGAAACCTACCAAACCTGTGCATTTCTGAAAACTAGAGACCTAGGGGAATCCAAGGAGGGGTGACTTGCGGGACTCGGACCAGGTTCTGTTACCCAGAATCCTTTGCAAACCTCAAATTTGGCTAAAAAAACACATGTTCCTCACATTTCTGTGGCAGAAAGTTCTGGAATCTGAGAGGAGCCACAAATTTCCTTCAACCCAGCGTTCCCCCAAGTCTCCCGATAAAAATGATACCTCACTTGTGTGGGTAGGCCTAGCGCCCGCGACAGGAAACACCCCAAAGCGCAACGTGGACACATAAAAAATTTTGGAAGAAAACAGAGGTGTTTTTTGCGAAGTGCCTACCTGTAGATTTTGGCCTCTAGCTCAGCCGGCACCTAGGGAAACCTACCAAACCTGTGCATTTCTGAAAACTAGAGACCTAGGGGAATCCAAGGAGGGGTGACTTGCGGGGCTCGGACCAGGTTCTGTTACCCAGAATCCTTTGCAAACCTCAAAATTTGGCTAAAAAAACACATGTTCCTCACATTTCTGTGGCAGAAAGTTCTGGAATCTGAGAGGAGCCACAAATTTCCTTCCACCCAGCGTTACCCCAAGTCTGCCGATAAAAATGATACCTCACTTGTGTGGGTAGGCCTAGCGTCCGCGACAGGAAACACCCCAAAGCGCAACGTGGACACATCAAAAATTTTGGAAGAAAACAGAGGTGTTTTTTGCGAAGTGCCTACCTGTAGATTTTGGCCTCTAGCTCAGCCGGCACCTAGGGAAACCTACCAAACCTGTGCATTTCTGAAAACTAGTGACCTAGGGGAATCCAAGGAGGGGTGACTTGCGGGGCTCGGACCAGGTTCTGTTACCCAGAATCCTTTGCAAACCTCAAAATTTGGCTAAAAAAACACATGTTCCTCACATTTCTGTGGCAGAAAGTTCTGGAATCTGAGAAGAGCCACAAATTTCCTTCCACCCAGCGTTCCCCCAAGTCTCCCGATAAAAATGATACCTCACTTGTGTGGGTAGGCCTAGCGCCCGCGACAGGAAACACCCCAAAGCGCAACGTGGACACATCAAAAATTTTGGAAGAAAACAGAGGTGTTTTTTGCGAAGTGCCTACCTGTAGATTTTGCCCGCTAGCTCAGCCGGCACCTAGGGAAACCTACCAAACCTGTGTATTTCTGAAAACTAGAGACCTAGGGGAATCCAAGATGGGGTGACATGCGGGCCTCGGACCAGGTTCTGTTACCCAGAATCCTTTGCAAACCTCAAAATTTGGCTAAAAAAACACATGTTCCTCACATTTCTGTGGCAGAAAGTTCTGGAATCTGAGAGGAGCCACAAATTTCCTTCCACCCAGCAATCACCTAAGTCTCTCGATAAAAATGGTACCTCACTTCTGTGGGTAGGCCTAGCGCCCACGAAAGGAAATGGCCCAAAACACAACGTGGACAGAACATATTTTTTCACAGAAAACAGAGGTGTTTTTTGCAAAGTGCCTACCTGTGGAGTTTGGCCTCTAGTTCAGCCGGCCCCGGGAGGGGGGGGGGGCAGAAATGCCCTAAAATAAATTTGACCCCCCAAGCCCCCCCTGCCCCTGCACGGGAACAACCCCTGCCTACGGGGTCGCTCCCCCTGCATGACATTGGCGCCAAAAAACAAATCCCAGGTGCCTAGTGGTTTCTGCCCCCTTGGGGGCAGATTGACCTAAAATCGGCCAATCTGCCCCCGAGGGGGGCAGAAATGGCCTAAATACAATTTGCCCCCCAGGGGAGCGACCCTTGCCTGATGGGTCGCTCCCCATCTCGAAAAAAAAAAACAAAAACAAAAAAAAAACACAACAAAAAAATTTGCCCTGGTGCCCTGAGGGTTCTGCCCCCCCCCCCCCCGGGGGCAGAAATGGCCTAAAAGAAATTTGCCCCCCCCCAGCCCCCACCCCCGCCCCGGGAGCGACCCTTGCCTACGGGCTCGCTCCCCCTGCGTGACATTGGCGCCAAAAAACAAATCCCCGGTGCCTAGTGGTTTCTGCCCCCTTGGGGGCAGATTGACCTAAAATCGGCCAATCTGCCCCCAGGGGGGCAGAAATGGCCTAAATACAATTTGCCCCCCAGGGGAGCGACCCTTGCCTGATGGGTCGCTCCCCATCTCTAAAAAAAGAAAGAACAAAAAAAAAAAAAACATTTGCCCTGGCGCCTAGAGGTTTCTGCCCCCAGGGGGCAGATCGGCCTAATAATAGGCCGATCTGCCCCCAGGGGGGGCAGAAATGGCCTAAAATAAATTTGCCCCCCCCCATGCCCCCCCCCGGGAGCGACCCTTGCCTACGGGGTCGCTCCCCCTGCGTGACATTGGCGCCAAAAAACAAATCCCAGGCGCCTAGTGGTTTCTGCCCCCTTGGGGGCAGATTGACCTCAAATCAGCCAATCTGCCCCCAGGGGGGCAGAAATGGCCTAAATACAATTTACCCCCCAGGGGAGCGACCCTTGCCTGATGGGTCGCTCCCCATCTCGAAAAAAACAAAAAAAAAAAAAAAAAAACACAACAAAAAAATGTGCCCTGAGGGTTCTGCCCCCCCCCCCCCTGGGGGCAGTTCGGCCTAATAATGGGCCGAACTGTCCCCAGGGGGGGCAGAAATGGCCTAAAATAAATTTGGCCCCCACAGCCCCCACAACCGCCCCCGGGAGCGACCCTTGCCTATGGGGTCGCTCACCCTGCGTGACATTGGCGCCAAAAAACAAATCCCAGGCGTCTAGTGGTTTCTGCCCCCTTGGGGGCAGATTGACCTAAAATCGGCCAATCTGCCCCAAGGGGGGCAGAAATGGCCTAAATACAATTTGCCCCCCAGGGGAGCGACCCTTGCCTGATGGGTCGCTCCCCATCTCGAAAAAAACAAACAAACAAAAAAAAAAACACAACAAAAAAATTTGCCCTGATGCCCTGAGGGTTCTGCCCCCCCCCCCGGGGGAAGTTCGGCCTAATAAAAGGCCGAACTGCCCCCGGGGGGGGCAGAAATGGCCTAAAATAAATTGCCCTCCCCCCCAGGGAGCGACCCTTGCCTAAGGGGTCACTCCCTTTGCGTGAAATTCACGCAAAGAAAAAACTCCCTGGTGTCTAGTGGTTTCTACCCCCCTTGGGGGCAGATTGGCCTCATCAAAATAGGCCAATCTGCCCCCAAGGGGGGCAGAAATGGCCAAAATATAATTTTCCACCAAGGGGAGCGACCCTTGCCTAAGGGGTCGCTCCCCACCAAAAAAAAAAAAAAATGAAACATAAAAAAAAAATTACAAAAAAATGGTCCCTGGTGCCTAGAGGTTTCTGCCCCCCCTGGGGGCAGATCGGCCTAATAGTAGGCCGATCTGCTGCCTTCCCGAAAATATGCCCCCCCTGGGAGCGACCCTTGCCCAAGGGGTCGCTCCCTTTTGTCAATAACAATAAAAAAAAAAAAATCCCTGGTGTCTAGTGGTTTCTACCCCCCTTGGGGGCAGATTGGCCTCATCAAAATAGACCAATCTGCCCCCAAGGGGGGCAGAAATGGCCAAAATATAATTTTCCCCCAAGGGGAGCGACCCTTGCCTAAGGGGTCGCTCCCCACCAAAAAAAAAAGAAATGAAACATAAAAAATAAAATAAAAAAAAATGGTCCCTGGTGCCTAGAGGTTTCTGCCCCCCCTGGGGGCAGAAAAGGCCTTCTCAAAAAAATGCCCCCCCTGGGAGCGACCCTTGCCCAAGGGGTCGCTCCCTTTTGTCAGTTTCAATAAAAAAAAAAAATCCCTGGTGTCTAGAGGGGTTTCAAAAGCCGGATTGCAAGCAATCCGGCTTTTGAAACCCTCGGAGGGACTTCAAAGGGAAGGAAATACTTTTCCTTCCCTTTGAAGCCCCTCCGGGCCTCCCAAGTGATTGAAAAAGAAATGCTTTTGCATTTCTTTAGGGAGGCCCCTGTGACAAATCAGCGCGCGCTCGCGCGCTGACGTCACAGGGGGGGTGGGGGGGGTCGGGGGTGGAAGGGGAAGGTCTTCCCCTTCCATCCCGAATTGGGGGGGGGGAAGGGGGGTGCACGGGGGCACGCTAGCGCGCCCCCAAGTTCCCCTGTGCCATGGACGAGATGATCTCGTCCAAGGCACAGGGGAACTGTAGCCTTGGACGAGATCATCTCGTCCAAGGCACAGAACCGGTTAAAAAAAAATGATGTTAGGCAGTTTTGAGTCAAAATAAATGATTCTGACCAGATTAGCATCATTTTTTTACGCTAAGGGGCATATTTATACTCTGTTTGCACTGAATTAGCATCATTTTTTTTAATTCTAATTCAGTGCAAAACTAACTCCCTATTTATACTTTGGTGCTAGACCCGTCTAGCACCAAATTTATGGAGTTAAAGTCATTTTTTGGAAGTGGAAACCTACCTTGCCTTAATGAGATGCAAGGTAGGCGTTCCTGTGCAAAAAAATTACTCTATGGCCTTAACACCATATTTATACTCCCATGTAAAAATGGTGCAAGGGAGGGAGGAGGGGTCAAAAAATGGGGCAAAGCTTGCTTTGCCCCATTTTTTAAGACCTGGGTCAGGGCAGGCCTTAGGGGACCTGTGGCCCTATTTCCATGGTGGAACACCATGGAATAAGCCCAGAGGTACCCTCCCTAGGCCCTAGGGGCACCCCCACCCACACTAGAGGGACTGCGAGGATGGGGGACCCCATCCCAGGTAAGTGCATTTTATTTTTGAAAGTGCCATAGGGGACCCTGAAATGGGCCCCCATACATGGCACAGGGTGCAATGGCCATGCCCAGGGGACCCCTGTCCTCTGTGCTGGCCATTGGGGTGGTGGGCATGACTCCTGCCTTTCCTAAGGCAGGAGTCATGTGGCATGGTAGGTTTAGCACCATAAAATGACGCTAATCTGGTTAGAGTCATTTTTTTTACTCTAACCTGCCTAAAGCCATTTTTTGGTGCTAAACCTTCTTCTTCTATACTGGCAGCCCCACCCGACTAAAGTCATTTTTTAAAACTCTAGCCTACCCTTTGCACCGGCTTGCACCATTCCATAAATATGGTGCCCGGCTGGTGCACAGAAATGGTGCAAGCAGGTGCTAAACTTTTTGGTGCAAAACTGAGTTAGTGCAGTTAAGGGCCAATATTTTGTAAGTTCGCGCCACTTTTGCGTCATAAAATGACGTTAATGTGGTGCAAAAAATGTTTAAATCAGGGCCTTGGTGCTAGATGGGGCTAGCACCAAAGTATAAATATGGAGTTAGATTTGCACCGAATTGGAGTAAAAAAAAATGACGCTAATTCTGTGCAAACAGAGTATAAATATGCCGCAGAGTATAAATATGCCCCTAAATATGACGTTAAGGCCATAGAGTCATTTTTTGCATGGGAACACCTACCTTGCATCTCATTAGGGCAAAGTAGGTCTCCACTTTCAAAAAATGACTTTAACTCCATAAATTTGGTGCTAGAGTGGTCTAGCACCAAAGTATAAATATGGAGTTAGTTTTGCACCGAATTAGAGTAAAAAAATATGACACTAATTCGGTGCAAACAGAGTATAAATATGCCCCTGAGTCTGACCGCAGCAGGTCTGTCTCCATGTGTAGCACCCACCAATCCTGCACAAAGAGGTGTGAACACTTTGCAGTGAAGTGTATTTAACATACGGGAAAGGCTGGCTGCCACATAACGGTCAACTGGCATTTCATACTCCACCAGTTCTTCTATTGTTATTTGGACCGAGTAGTATTTTAGAAGGTGTAACTTGTGCTTTCGGGCTGCTCCTTTGTATATGTAAAGGGAGAAGCTCACACGGCTAGGGAAGTAAAACTACATCGTGTAACAAGGGGCAGTAAATGAAGTCAAGCTTGATGAATTGGACGTGTAATGGTGCTTCTGGTAGTATTAAATGCTAAACATAATAGTGCTTCTGGTAGTTCTAAATAAAAATGCGTTGCTGTGGCTGGGAAATATAGAACCCAGTTTAAAAGTACACGTTTATGTTACCAACCCTAATCCTAGCTTATAGACAAATAAATCAAAAAGTAAAAGTCGAAAAGCACAGACAAGATAAAAAGCAAACGCCTTAATCACACGAAAATCATGGGTTGTTGTAAAGTAAGCCTTCCCATGACTTAGGCTAGTAGGCCAATGCAGTATTTAAAAAGTAAAAGCCTTTTTACCACACGAAAAGTGATTACTTTTTTGGGAAAGGCTGGTAGAACCGTGAGAGTTAAACGTGTATCGTCTCACAAGGTCTGATCAATTAAGTCAATTAAATTAATTGTGAGCATGAGAGTGCTGCTGACAGCTATTATTACAAATCGTGCTGCTAGTAAGCGGGCAGTAAGGTTGGGAAATGTAGAATCCATTTTACATCGCACACGGTTATCCTAGCGACCTCCATCGTGGATGCTAAGTCAATGAATCCCAAAGCCCAAATTTGGAAAGCACTCGGAAGGTAAACAGCGAAAGCCTTGGTAACCAAACGCTTCTTCCTTTACCATGTATGAGTGAGAATGTCTGCCTTTTTGTATGTCACATAGGCCTTGATTTTTTGTGCCCCCATAACTACTGGCCCCTATGTAATTTAACATTTGCGCAACAGCCACAATTATAAGTGGTCGGAGTGGACTGCATTCAGTAATTACTGGAAGAAATACTGTCTGAATCCACTGGATACATTTAAGCAATGTCAAACCAATTTACTTGAGTGAAAAGACCAGTACATTTTATTAACATGCACATTTTGATCAGAATGCATGAAAATCTGCATGTTATTTCCCATTTTTGGGCAAAACTCTAGGTGCTGCTTATCGCATCCGGTAAAGTACGAACCCCGTGTTCCCGTATTTTACAGATACTGTAAAAAGTTTAATAATGGACTGTTCCAAATCCCAGGCAAAAACTCCATGCCTGAGTGAAACTCTTCAGATTATGACGAGACAGAAACACACAAGAACATGGAACAAACAGCTGTTTGCTCTAATAATGATGCAGCAATGCAAGGCATGATGGAGTGCAGCCTCTGCTGGCTTTGGAACAGAACGCAGCTCCCCCCACCCCCTCTCAGCGCTAATCTCTGCCTTTGTGAGAGTTTACTGAATATAATTAGATTTAGCAGTACAGTAGTAAGAGTTGTTTTTCAGTAGACTATACATTTTTGTCATATTGCTCAACATTTATTGATTGCATTAACGTTCAGTGCGTCTAGATTAATGCAAGTTAGCACACTTATAAACAATTATTTTCAGTTCAGTATATTACCAATCTGCAACAAGAGAAAGAGAGCGAGGGTGCTGGCCCTGGAAAAGCCCCCCTCTGCTGTTGGTTTTATGTTTGCAGAGGGAGCTGGTGGGGAGGAGAGACTGAAAACGAACCCCCAGTGTAAGGAACAGGCAAATACTGAAAAAAAAGTCACCTACAGAAGAGCTAAACAGGATTTAGCGTAATTACACAGTAGTTGGTGCTGCTCCCAAAGTGAAAAAGGCAGGACAAAGAGGCAGAACTGACCACAACCAAGCAAGGATTTTTAACGGACACTGGAACCAACAAATGAAATCTTTTGAACTCACATTATAAGTACACTTAAAAGTATACAACACACCAAACGCTTGCGCTCAACCTAAAAACACACATGGGTGAAAGGAGAAGGAAGCGAAAGATGGAAAACCCATGACAAAAGAAATGAGCAAGGATGAAAAACAGCCTGCAAGAGTGAAATGAAGAGGCAGTGGGGTGCCTGGTAGTGGATTGAAGAGGCAGTAGGTTTAATGAAGACTACTCAGACTTTGTATTCAGCACAGCAACATTCAGTATCGCTGGCTGTGGGCTTCTGAGCAAAACTTTGGATCCAGCACTTAGGGGAAGATTTATGAAAAGTGGTGCTGCACCTATTGCAGCGTTACTTTTGTTGCACCATGGAGCGGCAACTAAGGCCTCCATGTGTGCTCCGTACTTAAAATATGGTGCACCATGGAAGTAGTCATGGGGACTAGCATCATCGTTTTTTACGCTAGTCTGGTGCTTTGCAGGATTAGCGTAAAAAATTATGATGTTAATCCTGTGAAGCACCCATAGGCCCATTGAACACAAATGGAGTCTCATTTTAATGCAGGCTTTTAGCCGGTGTTAAAAAAATGCAGAGAAATCTCTTAGATTTCTTTGCACCATTTTTGTGCCTCCCCTAGGGCCGAAACACCCACCTGCATACATTGTGCCTGGCACAGGCATAATGTGGCACAAGGGGTTACAAAGTGATGAAATGCAAGCAGTGTGCCACTTAGTAAGTATGGCGCTGCGTTTTTTTGGCCTTTCAATGCCACATTAGTGTAAAATAAATGATGCTAATGTGGCGTTGGAATGGCGCTAGACCCACATAACTCTGGGCCTTATTGTTTTACAAATTAAGTACCTAAAATGATTTCAAAAGGGCAACTGAGGGGGTTGGTACTGCACTGTCCACTGTGAGTTTCAGGTGCATCAGAGAAGTTTTAATGCAGAACGCATATACAAAAATACATGTACACAAATTTGACTTTGAGCTGTAGGTTAAAGGGAACAGTACATACATTGATAGGGAAAGGGCGGGTTTTCTGCAGAACCTTGTCACATGTTGGAACGTGGTGCTAATTGTAGATATGATCACGTCTCCAGGCAGTGGGTGTGTATTGTCTGCATTCCTATGAGACCCAACACCGAAGTGAGAATAGATGGAAACATGGCTCCCCTTAGAAATTAATTGTAGACCTTCTTAGGGAGGGGCTGCTAATGCTTGTTTTTCCTGAGCACTGCACGTTTGGTAGATAGTAGGTGTGAGGGGTGGGACTGCATTTTCTATTGCTTAAGTCCTCCCCAGGATTCTAGACATGGCCTTTACTTTTGTGTCTCTGACTACTGCTACAGGAAAGCTGAATGACAAACAGATACAAGATCCTAACCTAGGCCCAGATTTAAGATGGCCTAGCGCCATTCCAATGTCATATTAGCGTCATTTTTTTAATGCTAATGTGGCGTTAGAAGGGCAAAAACGCAGCGCCATATTTACAAAGTGGCTCAATTCTGGCATTACGCCACTTTATAATCCCTTGCGCCACATTATGCCTTCACTAGGCATAATGTATGCAAGGGGGACATTCCGGCGCTAGGGGTGGGCGTTAAAAAGAGGCTCCCATTGTGTTCAATGGGGCTCTGGGTGCTTTTCAGGATTAGCATAAAAACATAATGACACTAGTTCCCTGACTACCGCCATGGTGCACTGTATTTTAAATATGGCGCACACATGGTGACATTAGGGGGCTCTAAAGCGCACCAGAAAGGTGGAGCTCCACTAGAAGCAGCTCCACTTTTCATAAATCTGGGCCTTAATCCTTCATTTTTTTCGCAAAGTTGTTGGTGCTCCAGATTTGAGACACCCCCAGTGCTAATTGCCCTGAGAAGTGTTACTTTACACATGCTCACTAAAACAGACTTTGTTCTCCTTCAACCCGCCCTCATCTTTTAAGGGAAAAGGGAACAGCATGTCTAGCACAAACATTAAAAAAGATTCCTGTTTTGTGTTTTCCTTCCTTTCCTTGCATTTTATTGGAAAATTAAATAATTTGTATTTTCATTCTATTTACCCAACACATTGCAACATGTGGCAAGGTTCTGCAGAAAGCCCAGCCTTTCCATATCAATGATAGAGCTTGTCATCAGGGTGAAGGGTTCGCCATAATTTTTAAAGAGACACTTCAACTTGACTCTTTTAACATCAGCTCATTAGAAAGGGTAGAAAGCTTAGGATTCTCCTTCAGAATGAGCCCCTCACAATCTTTCCAAGGTGTTTTGATTTATTGCCCTCCAGGGGCTGGTCCCCAATTCCTTGCTTCACTTGGGGAAAACCTGCCCCCTTGGTTCTTCGATATTCAAATGTTACTATCCTTGGTGATTTCAATTTTAATTTTCATCTGGAACATACAGGGGACTCAGAAGTTGCCAATTTTCTAGATACTATGTGTTAGACTTTTCATCCTTGGCATGGTCTCCCCTAACTTTTTGCCTCTGTTTCCCAGGTTGTTGATGTGTGCTGGACTCTGTTTTTGCTGTTTTTGTTACTCTGGGCACTTTACCACTGCTATCCAGTGCTAAAGTGCAAGTGCTCCCGTATAAAATGTATATGTAATTAGCTTTCCCTGATTGGCATATTTGAGTCACTGGTAAATCCCTAGTACAGTGCACTAGAGGTGCCCCGGACCTCTAAATCAAATGCTACTAGTGGGCCTGCAGCACTGTTGTGCCACCCACATTAGTAGCCCTGTAAACATGGCTCAGACCTGCCACTGCAGTGTCTGCGTGTGCAGTTTTAAACTGCCAATTCGACTTGGCAAGTGTACCCACTTGTCAGGCCTAAACCTTCCCTTTTCTTACATGTAAGATACCCCTAAGGTAGGCCCTAGGTAGCCCCATAGGCATGGTGCAGTGTATGTTGAAGGTAGGACATATACTAATGTGTTTTATATGTCCTGACAGTGAAATACTGCCAAATTCGGGTTTTACTGTTGCAAGGCCTATCTCTCTCACAGGTTAATATGGGGGCCTTTAAAAATGATTAAAGCGTAGATTCTCATTGGGAGCAGATAGATATGTGGAGTTTTGGGTCTCTGAGCTCACCATTTAAAAATACATCTTTTAGTAAAGTTGGTTTTAAGATTGTGTGTTTGAAAATGCCACTTTCAGAAAGTCAGCATTTTCTTGCTTAAACTATTCTGTGACTGCCTGTTTGTGGATTCCCTGTCTGTGTTAGTTTGACAGTTGGGCTGTTCGCACCTCTCTCTAGACAGTGACACAAAAGGGAGCTGAGGTGTAGCCTGCATATCCTGATGAGCCATATGTGCTAGGAAGGAGGGGAGGAGTGGTCACTTACACCTGAAAGGGCTGTGCTTGCCCTCACAGAATGAAGTCTCCAACCCCCTGGTGTGTGTCTGGGGCCTGGCCTGGGCAAGGCAGGATTTCACAAACAAGAGGATCTTTCCTTTGAAGTAAGTCTACTTCAAAGGCCAAAATGGGTATAAGAAGGGCACCCAAAAGCAGACTTTAGATCACTTCTGGACATCAAGAGGAACCTCTGCCTGGAGAAGAGCTGAAGAGCTGAGGAGAAGTGTTGCCCTGCCTGAGACTGTGCTTTGAGGAGCTATCCTGCAGTTACTGCTTCTGCCTGTGCAAGAGGACAAAGACTGGACTTTGTGTGCCTTCCTGCTTGTAAAGAAATCTCCAAGGGCTTGTCCTGAGCTTGCCTCCTGTTGTTGTAGTCTAAGGGCCATCAAAGACTTCTCCTGCCAGCACCTGGACTCTCTGCTGAGACTCCTGCCAAGTAGTGCCCTTTCCAGTTCCTGGGGCCTTGGAAGGTGAAACTGTCAGCCCAAGGCTGAAATGCAACGCACAGACCGCCCTGCGGGGAAAAATTTGACACACCTTCCGAGACGTGGATGAAAAACTATGCACCACAGGCTTCGCAGCAGAAATCGACGCTCCACCGGCATTGTAGCTGGAAAATCGACGCACGTAGCTGGAAGAACGACGCGCAACACCTGCTGACGGAGGCTAACGTCACAACCCACATTGCGCGGTTTTGCTGATACCGTGCTGCAGGATTTTCGACGCAAACCTTGCCGGTCACGGAAAAACAATGCAACGCCTGCCCGGACCTGAGTGCTGCCCGGATCAATGCATCGCTCCCCTGCAGGGAGGAAAAACGACGCACGCCCATCCGACTGGAGAAGGAGAAACGGCGCACGGTCTCGCTTACGGGTGAGGAATCAACGCACTGCTTACCCTTTTCAACGCACACTCGCCCGTGCGTGTTGTTTTGACGCTACCCATGTACTTTTTAACGCTAACAGTGTTTTACCTGTTTTCTCAGGGATTTAGGACTCTTTTTTCTTTTTAATTAATAATTTGACTTGTGTATGTTGGATTTTTGGCGTTTGGTCTTGTTTCGTTTAGATAAATATTTTCTATTTTTCTAAGCCTGTGTTGTGTCATTTTGTAGGGTTTTCATTAAGTTACGGCGTGTATTTTTACAAATACTTTACACCTAGCACTCTGAAGTTAAGCCTGCCTGCTCGTACCAAGCTACCAATGGGTTTAGCGGGGGTGAGCTGAGGGTGATTCTCCTTTACCCTGACTAGAGTAAGGGTCCTTGCTTGGACAGGGGGTAACCTGACTGCCAACCAAAGACCCCATTTCTTACACTATGAGCCTTCTGGGACTGTGTAATCTGTTACCAAGTCCCACCCATGCGGGATGTCACTCGCTTGATGGCATCTGTACAAATGATTCCCTGCTAACTGCAGATGGTCCTAGACCACTGAGTTGGTCTGATCATACGCTCATTTCTTTCACTCTTATGTGCGAGCCAGAAATGCCTACTCTTGTAGATACGTCTCTGTCTGTTTCCACCTCTCGCAATGAGGGAAAACTGGTGTTGGACCCTAGACTCTCATAATTCCTTGTTGTTCTTTACCTTCCCTAACAGGTTGAGTTATGAACAATGTTTAGGCCTTTAACATGGAGGTATTAAAGGCAGTAGACAGCTTTCCCACTGATAGACTGTAGGAAAGTACCCTCCTTTTGGCATGTTACCCCCAATTTCTGCCTGATGTCAGTGTGTTTGAATGTGTTCACTGGGATCCTGCTAACGAGGACCCCACTGATTATGCTCTCTGTCCTCTAAATTTTGTCACTGCATACTGGTAACCCTAATATTTCACCCAAAATTGGCATACTGTTCCCTCCTTATAAGTCCCTAGTATATGGTACCTAGGTACACAGGGCATTGGTGTTCCAGGGGATCCCTATGGGTTGCAGCATTTCATTTGCTACCCATAGGGAGCCCATGCAAAGGCTTCTGCAGGACTGCCATTGCAGCCTGTGTGAAAAGGTGCATGCACCCTTTCACTATCATTTACATTGCACCAGGTCACTTATAAGTCACACCTATTGCAGGCCTTCCAGCCCTGAAGACAGGGTGAGGACTACCTGTGTGTGAGGGCACCTTGCGCTACCTATGTTGAGCTTCAAAATGGTGACTACGAATATGGCCATGTTTGGTATCAAACATGTTGGAATCATACCCCAAAGCTTTTGCAAGTATTGGTTGTATGATTCAATGCTCTCTGGGGGCTCCTTAGAGGACCCCCATTGCTGCCATTACAGCCTTCTGAGGTTTTCCAGGCAGCCCCAGCTGCTGCCACCTCTCAGACAGGGTTCTGCCCTCCTGTTGCTCAAGCAGCTCGAGCTCAGGAAGGCAGAACAAAGGATTTCCTTTGGGAGGGGGGTGTTACACCCTCTCCCTTTGGAAATAGGTGTTCCAGGCTTGGGAGGGTTAGCCTCCCAGAGTCGTTGGAAATACTTTGAAGGGCACAGATGGTGCCCTCCTTGCATAATCCAGTCTACACTGGTCAGGGACCCCCAGTCACTGCTCTGGCGCAAAACTGGACTGAGAAAAGGGGGGTGACCACTCCCCTGTCCATCACTACCCCAGGGGTGGTGCTCAGAGCTCCTCCAGAGGGTCCCTGGGTTTTTCCATCATGGATTCCAAGTTGCCAGGGCACTCTGGGAGCATCTGAGTGGCCAGTGCCAGCAGTTGACGTGAAAGCCCTCCCTGATAGGTGCTTACCTGTTTAGCTGGCCAATCACCCTTTTGGGGCTATTTAGGGTCCCTCTCTTGGATGGAATATTGTATCTTCAGCTCCTTCCAGCAACTGCAACTGTTTCCAGGTCATGCATCCTTCAAGGACTGCCTGTCTTCAGCCTGCACCAGAAAAATGAAGGAATCTCCGTTGAAGTGAAGGAGTCACTTCTCTGTTTCAGCAGGCACCCCTCTGCAGCGTGGGCCCCCTCTCCTGAAGAAGTGCATGGATCCAGCAACATGGGTAGAGGACTGAAGTGGTCCCGATGGTCCTGACGTCCAACTGTCCAGCTTTGGTGGAGGTAAGAGCTTGCATCCCCATGCAAGACAGTACCCCTGTGCACCATGTGTTTTGCAGTTGCCAAGGCTTGTTGGCATCCTTCCATGAAGTTCTTCATGCACCGTGCAGTGGCCCCCAGCACTCTTTCCTGTGACACTCAGCTTCCTGAATGGTTCTTTGGCGGCATGGGGTCCCTTTGTGTAGTGCTGCAAGGGCCTCCGTTGCACCTTTTTTGTCCCCATGCTGTGGGACTCCTGTGCATGCTGCCCAGTCTTCTGAGGGCTCTCCGAGTTGCTGAGAGCCCCCTATGAATCCCCTTCCTGGGTAGAGTCCACCAGGACCCTCCTGGTCCCAGGCAGCACCAGTTTATGCTAACCACATGCTTTGCATGTGCCAAGGCTTGTTGGCGGAATCCAGCAATGCAAATCAGACTGCATTCATCCATCCAACCAGGAACCGGCATCTGTCTTCTTGGGTGCAATACTGACTGTTGTTCCTCCCCGGTGGTTCCTCTTTTGCACCTTCATCCTGGTTAGCAGGGGCTCCCGTTCTACCTGGACTCTTCAGTGCTTCTTGGACTTGGTCCCCTTCTTCCACAGGTCTTCAGGTCCAGAAATCCATCACTGGTGTCTTGCAAACTCTTCTGGTACTTGCATAATCTTATTTCTTGTGTTCTTGTGTGTTCTAGGAAGTTACTGTGACTTACTCCTGTTTTCCTGGGCTCTACGGTGGGTTCTATTACTTTTGGTGTTTTCTAATACTCCCAGCGCCCCTCTACACACTACACTTGCCTAGGTGGGAAACTGACTTTCACTTTCCACTTTCTTAGTATATGGTTTGTGTTCTCCCTAGGCTCATTTCTAACTATTGTGATTTTCACTATTTACACTGTTTTCTAACTGTTTTTACAGCTATTTCTGCATACTAGTGTATATAATTTGTGTAATACTTACCTCCTAAGGGAGTATAGTCTCTATGGTATTTTTGGCATTTGTGTCACCAAAATGATAAGTACCTTTATTTTTATAACACTGAGTATTTTCTTTCATATGTGTGAGTACTGTGGCCCATATTTATACTTTTTTATCGCCGCAGTTGCATCATTTTTTGATGCAAAAGCAGCACAAACTTACCAAATACAATTGTATTTGGTAAGTTTGCACCGCTTTTGCATCAAAAAGCGGTGCAAATGCGGAGCTAAAACAGTATAAATATGGGACTGTGGGCCTCATTATGACCCTGGCGGGCGGCGGAGGCCGCCCGCCAGGATCCCGCCCTCCAAATTACCGCGCCGCGGTCAAAAGACCGCGGCGGGTATTACGAGTTTTCCCCTGGGCTGGCGGGCGGTTCCAGTTAAACCGCCCGCCAGCCCAGGGGGAAAACGACCTTCCCACGAGGATGCCGGCTCGTAATCGAGCCGGCGGAGTGGGAAGGTGCGACGGGTGCTACTGCACCCGTCGCGTATTTCACTGTCTGCAAGGCAGACAGTGAAATACATTTTGGGGCCCTCTTACGGGGGCCCCTGCCGTGCCCATGCCATTGGCATGGGCACGGCAGGGGCCCCCAGGGGCCCCGCGACCCCCCCTACCGCCATCCTGTTCATGGCGGCTTTCCCGCCATGAACTGGATGGCGGTAGGGGGGGTCAGAATCCTCATGGCTGCGGAGCGCGCTCCGCAGCCATGGAGGATTCCAATGAGCAGCGGAAAGTCCGCTGACTTTCCGCTTCTGACCGCGGCTGAACCGCCGCGGTCAGAATGCTCATTGGAGCACCGCCAGCCTGTCGGCGGTGCTCCCGTGGTCGGTGGCCCTGGCGGCCACCGGCCGCCAGGGTCAGAATGACCCTCTGTGTCTCTACAGTGGTATTGCATGAGCTTTGCATGTCTCCTAGTTAGGCCTTGGCTGCTCATCCACACTACCCCTAGAGAGCCTGGCTTCTAGACACTGTCTACATTTCACTAATAAGGGTTAACCTGACCTTGTATAAGGTGCAAATCCCGTAGATACCCACTACAAACCAGGCCAGCCTTCTACATAGACCATAAAGAAAAGCCTAAGTCATGACCTTCAACCTCTTGGTTTGATTCCGCTTTGAGAGAGCAACATCTGTTTGTAAGCAACTTGAGAGAAACTGGCGGAAGACCTATATTCCTGAGGACTTAGAAATATTTAGGACAGCATTGAAGTACTATCACAAACAGGTTAAATTATCTAAAAGGATTTATTTCTCCTCTCAAGTACAGTGAGTGAAGCTTGATCAAACAGCTATTTTTAATATATCAAACTCCTTTCTTAAACCCAAGGCTATGGAGAGCTCAATCCTATCATCACAAGTCCTTTGTGATGAGATCTCTGTTTATTTTGCTGAAAAGATGCAGTCCATCTGTAAATTTCAGCATTCCAGTTCTCCCTTAAACCAGTTTTGATTGAGACCACAATGTCCTTAAAGAAATATTCGAATATGCTGACAGCATTTCAGCCAATCTCTCTAGCTCACTCTCGTCAAGCTATTTTGGCATGCAAATCCAATTTGCCTAATGACCCCTGCTCCCCATGGTTTTGCCCAAACTGTTGTACGTAGTCAATCCAGTGATTAATTAGATTTTGAATAACGCCCTGAGCTTAGCAAAAGTCCCAGAGGACTGGAAGTTGGCAGTGGTCCAATTATTGAGAAGGTGCTAAATAGTCTAACTAACTTCAAACAGCAAATGTACTCCACGCTTTTCAATCAAGTTTCCGCCCAAAGCACTCAACTGAATCCACCTTGCTGGAGGTGGCTGACACTTTAAATATCACACTTGATGAAGGGAAGAACGCTGTGTCGGTCCTGTTGGACTTCTCAGCGGCTTTTGTGGTGTGGAATTCAGATGGTAAAATTAGGCCCTTATGTCTCAAAGGAAACCACTGTTGTTGCCGGTGTCCCATTAGGCACATCTTTGAGCCTGGTGTTGTTTAATACTGACATGGCACGGCTAATCTCCCTTATACCATCCTTTGGGATTGATACAATCTCCTATGTAGACAATAGCCACTTGATTTTGTCCCTTGACAAATCTTCTCTGGGTTCCGAAATGAATTTAAAAAATAGTTTGAGCGCTCTCATCAAATGGATGCAGACTAACCACCTTAAATGTAATACAGTCAAAACAGACATTGTGCTATTAAGTAAAGCCAACAAATTTGTTCCCTTTCATTTGTGGCCGGATGACACTCCTCCTCCTTCGCCTACAGCAGAGGTGGTTAGGAATTTGGGAGTGAAGCTTGACTCTCAGCTGTCATTTTGTCCCCATGCGCTTGCTATTGCAGGCACCTGTTTCAAACTAATAAAATCTATAAATAAATTCTTTCAGTTCCTGCCTTTGCCATCCTGAAAAACTGTAGCATGTGCTTTAATCACTTACAGACTAGACTATTGTATTAGCCTTTTTGCTGGCTCCTTGAAACAGGTTCTTAATAAACTTCAGAGAGTCCAGCACGCGGCTGCATGGGCAGTGCTCAAATTACCCAGGAGAGCTTCTGCTTCTGCGGCCCTAAAGATTTTACGTTGGCTGCCCATTCACAAGAGAGTTTTGTTTAAATTTCTCTTGTTTACCTTTAGAGCCTACATAGGGATCAGGCCCAAAATGTTTCTCTAAGAGGTTTAAACATTACCTTACTAATAGACCATTGAGATCTTCACATGGCAACCGATAGAAACTATTCTATTTCAGGTTAAAAACCAAAGGAGGCAACTCATTTACAGCGCTAGGAGCGAAGGGCTGGAACTCCCTTCCTAGCTAATTAAGGTCTATTTAGTTTGAATTGGTATTCAGAAAACAACTGAAGACTTGGGTCTTCAGGATGTCGGACTCCCTCTGTTATTCTTACATCTTGTAAGATGGCTTCAGTCGCTTCCTCTAGGAAGGCTACAGATGAGATCTATCTCAGCTTTATCACCCCTGTTCCATTTGCAGCGTCAGGATACTCCCCAGGGAGTGACAGTGCATTCTATAAATTACAATTCAATCAATAAATCAACCCATGAGTGGTAATGGTGCATGTGCTCACTGGTGTTCTCCTGGCCTACAGTGATATTGCAACACATACACATAATGGTCTTTCTTTCAATAGTTATTCATGCAATCCCAAAAGGTCTCCACCAGGTCCCTAAAACCATACATGAGTAACTCACTTTGACTTAAAGCTAATGGTTGACGACCTTCCTCTTCTTTCAAATGACTCTCTCCTTCCATTACGTCCTCTGCCTGGTTGTTACTTCTGAGCACAGCCTACTATAAGTCACCTGGATGTTTGCAATAATTCTTAATGTCTTGTAGTTTATCTATTAATACTGCCATCCCATGCATGGATTCACATATCCCTCTCTCGCGCTAAAGAAAACACCTAACACTTATTAATTGTATCTACCAGATAGCGGCTGGAGTAAATTGTTGGCATAGGTTTTTTAGAGCTGCAAGATTAATCCAAATATTTACCAATAACAAAAGAACTACTGGCCCTGGGTTTCAGGGCAATGATCTGCCTGGTGCAAGGCACTGGAACACCTCATCAGGGGCGATAAGCCCTATACAAATGCAATTATAATACAATACAATTTATATAACTCAAACTAATACCATAATACTCAGCAGCTGGACAATGGAATTTTGTTCATACAGGCCACTTAATAATTCCCTTTTACTGATTGACACCGTTACACTTATGTAAGAGAAAACTGCTATAAGTCATGTCCATTACTCAGCACTATAACAGTACACAGTAAATAAACAACTCATCACCAAATGAACAGGAATGGAATAACTGTGGAGATGTGTCATATGCCACTGGCTAATGGAGGATTTTAACTTAGTCCACAAGTGAAGGATCAAACATGTTACACACTAAGAACACTACTTGACATCTCACAATGACAGTCAGATACAGGATATTAACAAAGTCTGTAGCAACACAAAAGGATGATGGACGGAGTGCTGAATCTTTTCAAACACTCACCCTAGTCACAGATCTGGGTTTAATCCATTGTTGTTTTGCTTACCATGCCGCCCCAGTTTGGACCCAGCCATATGCAAATCACTCTTGACCCTGTTCACCATGGAACAGTGCAGCCGAACTGCCAGGTCAGGTCCTCCCTGGACCGGAAACAAGCATTCTAGGACCAATTTCAGGGTATCACCCTTCATCAGCCCCACGTCTGGGCATACCCTTTCCACTTAGAGCAACCTTATCAACACAAAAGGTCGATATACAGAGTGGTGAAACTTTTCAGACACTCACCCCAGTCACAGATCTGAGTTTAGTTCATCCTTCTTTTGCTCTCCATGCCACCCCAGTTTGGACCCAGCCATATACAAATCAGTCTTGACCCTGTTCCCCATGGGAAGAGTCCATCCCGAACTGCCAGGCCAGGTTCTCCCAACACCGAAAACAAGCATCCTCAGACCGGTTTCAGGATATCATCCTTCATCAGCCAGGCTATCTAGAATCCAGGGAACAGTGAGCATGGGACCCATGTCTGGGTATACCCTTGCCACTTGGGGGAACTTTAGCAACACAAAAGGATGATGGACGGAGTGCTGAAACTCTTCAAACCCTCCCCCCCCCCCCAAGTCACAGATCAGGGTTTTTACCATCATTCTTTGGCTCAACATGCCACCCCAGTTTGGACCCTGCCATAAGCAGATCTCTCCGCCACTTTTCCTTTTATATCCATGTCTGCTCAGGACCATAAAATATCTCAGAATGAACAACCCAGTGCAGTAACCAGCTAAGGGGCATACCCTTCCCACTTAAAGCAACTTTAACAACACAAAAGGTTGATAGACGGAGTGCTGAAACTTTTCACACACTCACTCCCAGTCACAGATTTGGGTTTAGTCCATCCTTCTTTTGCTCTCCATGCCCCCCTAGTTTGGACCCAGCCATATGCAAATCAGTCATGACCCTGTTCCCCACAGGAAGAGTCCAGCCCGAACTGCCAGACCTGGTTCTCCCTACGTTGGAAACGAGCATCCTCAGACCGGTTTCAGGATATCATCCTTCATCAGCCAGGCTATCTAGAATCCAGGGAACAGTGAGCACGGGGCCCATGTCTGGGTATACCCTTCCCAACTAGGGCAACTTTAGCAACACAAAAGGATGATGGACGGAGTGCTGAAACTCTTCAAGCACTCCCCCAGTCACAGATCTGGGTTTAGTCCATCATTCTTTGGCTCAACATGCCACCCCACTCTGGACCCTGCCATATGCAGATCTCTCCGCCACTTTTCCTTTTATATCCATGCCTGCTCAGGCCCATAAAATGTAAAGAAAATATCTCAGAATGAACAATCCAGTGCAGTAACCAGCTAAGGGGCAACCTAAGAAATACTATGAAGCTTCTAGCTTACTGACCACCACACACATCTTCATCCAACACATGGCGAAGCCCCTGCAGCCCATAAAATAATAAATATGAAACTATAAACAAGCATACCCCCAACCACACATCATGCACGTTGTAGCATACTACCCATGTAGTCAAGTGCTTTGCTGCCCTACATAGGGGTAGTATATGCTATTCAAATGTTGAAATACAATACAATTGTACAAAAATGTATGTGCTGTCTTACATAGGTTGTGTACTGAAGGGATACTCTTCCAATACCAAATATTGCACAGTACACATACAATGAGTAAAACGTTTGAAGAAATTAAACAGTTTCTCTGTTTTTGTGCCTGTCTCGAGGCAGCAGCATTTTGTGACGCAAAGACTGGCCTTGCAATCTTTTTGTTGATCTGGTTTTGCATCAAAAACCATGGATGGAAGTATTGAGTACGCCCCGTATGATTCATGGTTGTCCCTCTTCATGCTAAGGAACACAAAACAATATTTGCCCTACTTTAAAGGCAATTTTATAGTGCAAAAACAATTTTGTTCAGAAAAGTAAGGTCCATATTTCAGAAAGAGTGGTGCATCAGAGCTGATGTGTCATTTTTTCTGTGCCATCCTATCGGCATCTAATGACACAATGGTTGTGCCTTATCAAAAATTGTGACACTGATGTAGAAAAGTGCAAAGAGGCCCATGAGTTTCCATGGGAGCGTCATTTTAATGCCTGCTCTGAGTAGGTGTTACAAATTACACCAAAAATGGCACAATGAAATCTGTTAAATGTCACTGCACCCTTTTTGAGTTTACAAACTGGCTCAATGCAAGCATTGTGCCACTTTGTAAATATGGCAAGTGGAAAAAGCCACTTTAGCGCTGCTTTAGCATAAAACAAATTACATTATGGTGGTGCTAAGGTGGTGCTAGGGACTCTGAGATATGCCCCTATGGCCCAAATGTAAGAAAAGTGGTGCTGTATTTTTTGCAGCGCCACTTTTCCTGCACCCATCGGAGCCCCCCTAATGCCACCATGTGTGTCCCTCCTTAAACATACGGTGAACCATGGGGCAGGTTAAAGACAACAGCGCAATGGTTTTTTATGCTATTGTAGTACATTGCAGGATTAGTGCTAACAGTTTATGGCACTAACCCTGCAAGGTACATAGGGGCCTATTAAGAATAATTGTGTGCCCTCTTGTAAAGCCTGCTCTATGCAAGCGCTAAAAATAGCTGCTACAAATGGCATAGTGGAATCTCATAGATTCCACTGCACCATTTTCGCAGTCCCCAAAACAGGCCCCCCCTTGCACACATTATGCCTGGAGCAGTCGGTGCTGGATAACGGCTGCAAATCCCGTTTACAACTGCAGAAACGATTTTGCCCACAAAGCAAACACAAACATTCTTGCATTTCTAGATGTGTTCTGCAAAGTTTATTTCATGGCAACACGTTTCAACCTTACAGTCTTCCTCACTGCCTCACGAATAATGTGCCATCCCCTTTAAAAACATGAGTCTAACAATAAAAATAGAAAAATACCTCATACAATTATATTTTCTACAAAACAATTCTATCAAGAAAACAGCCTTTACGTCATTCATTAAATTCAAGAAAGGGGAAAAAGGAAAAGTAGTATCAAAACAATTTCAACAATTAATATTATTTGTCAATTCATTACTGTAAGGAAATAGCTATATGTAGGTTTCCACCCACTTTCTGCCCACATTTGGACTACTGGCTGCTGGCTTCCTGACTCTGAGAGTGCACTGAGGCAGGCTAATGAGACCTCAATGCCAGTGTTTCAACCCCATATAAATTGAATCTCAAATTGGATACACCCAACTGGCAAGGTCAGACATATACGTCCCTAGTATATGGTAACCAGGGCAGGCAAGACAGAATGTCCACTCAGGGCTGCAGCATTGTTTGTGCAATCCTTCATGTGACAAGGTTAAAAATGGCTCCCAGGCTGCCACTGCAGACTGGAAAGGCAGTGCTTTCGTGGCCAGTTCGACTTTGCCATATAAAGTAAATGGCAAAGCCACCCTATCCCTTAACATCATATGAAAGTCTACTCTGAGGAAGGCCTATGGAGTTCTATGACAGGGAGTGTTATTTTTCTTAGTAGGATATATGTTTTACAATATGTCTTAGCAGCAACACTTCCAAATTGTTGTTTTGTTGTGGGTAATGTTGGTAGTCCCAGTGGATAAAACAGAGTTAACACTTGGCATCCCAACCCTGTTAACTTTTGACTAGGACAACCAAACTGGGTCATGTAAGGTATCAAATAATTATGACATTAATGCCACTATTAAAGGTAGGAAACTTTTAGAGAGTTGCCACTCTGTGCTCTGCTCGTCCAGTAGCCTCACAAAGGCATACACACACTGACAGCTTTCTGACTGCCTGAGGAGATGTGTAAACAACTCCCAAGTTCAACAAAGACAGGAGTCACCTCCCCTGCCAGGTTGGCCATGTGGGGGTTAGCCCAGAGGTGTGCTTTTAAAGGGAAGCCACCGTTGATGGGACGCCTGGCCCAGTATCCCTCAACAGGATGCCTTTTGTTCCTGTAGACAGCCTGGAGACAGGGGCACAGAGTGGAAACTCATCCCCAAACGTGTTTCACTTTTGGCGTGTTGCCCTCTGGTTGCCAGACCTCTAGGGTAGGCTAGCTTGCTCCTCATGATCAAGGAAGGGTTGCACCATCATGAATGGGGCAAGAAAGTGGCATTCCAGGATAGCCAGATGCCGCACATAACAGGAACTTCATAATTTGGTAGGAGAGGACCCAGTAGCCCAGTGGCTAGTGACCATGTGGTCATCTCAGGGCACTTTCCTGGGATAAATATGGCACCCCTGGCACCTTGACCCTTAGTGCTTACTGGATTTAGAAGGAGGATAAGAAAAAGGCCACTTGGCACCCATTGGAAGTGCACAAAGAGAGGCTGCAGCGCCAGTACTTTGGGTTAGAGGAGTTTGGACCCTGTTCTGCGTGCCTGGCTCGGGGAAAATCCAATATATTCTGATCCAGAAGGATTTGTGAAGTGTGGCTAATCACTCATGAGGGTATCCAGGCGCTGATATCTGCTGCGGCCGTGGCTCACTGGAACAACCAGGTTTTGAGTCCTCTTCTGAATTCCAGTAGGGAGGGTAAAGTCTGTAGGTGGAGAAAGAAGTTGTTCCAGGATTTGATGGTGAGGTAGTTGAAAGAGCGTCCTCTGCTGTTGCTGCAACATATGCAGGGGGTGTGAGCAAGAAATCAGAAGATGGACCGGAGGTAGAAATTCAGTCGGTGGTTGATGTACTCAGGTCTGTTGTTGTAGAGGGTTTTGAAGGAGTGGATCAGCATCCTGAACTGGCATCACTTCTGCACAGTGGAGATTTCTGAGGTGGATGTTAATGTGGGTCTATTTGGGGAGGACTAGGATGAGTCTAGCTGCTGAGTTCTGTATGGTCTCTAGTTTCTTGAGGAGTTGTGCAGTAATCCCTGCATAAAGTGTATTGCCGTAGTCAAGTCAGCTGGTGATCAGGACTTCAGTGATGGTTCATTTGGAGTCGACGGAGACGGAGAGCCATTTAAAAATCTTGTGGAGTGTGAAGAAGCAGTAGGAGGAGACTGCATTGATATGTTTCCTATCATCTAGGATGATAATAAGATTGCAGGTGTGACGGGTTGATGTTAGTGGAGTTCCTAGTTTGGGGGGGTCCACCATGCCTTGTTCTATGAAGAGGTGTTTCCAAAGATTAGTAGTTCTGTCTTGTCTGTGTTGAGTTGGAGGCAGTTGATTCTTATCCAGTCGGCGATGTTTGTCATGCACTTGTGAAAGTTTTTTATTGTGGTGTAGTGGTCTTCAGAAAGAGAGAGGATGAGTTGGGTGTCGTCGGCGTAGGAAATTATGTTCAGTCTATGAGATCTAATGATGCTAACTAATGGGGTCACGAAAGTGTTGAATAGGGTGGGGCTGAGGGATTAGCCTGGAGGTATACCGCAGAGAATGTCCTTTGATTCTGAAGTGAAAGGTGGGAGGTATATTCTCTGTGTTCTCCCTGTGAGGAAGGAGGCGATTCACTTGAGGGTGTCTTCCCCGACTCGTAAGTGGTGCAGTCTTTTGATCAGGATGTGGTCAGATACAATTTTGAATGCCTCTTAGATGTTGAGCCAGACTAGGGCCCCTGTTTTTCCTTGATCCAAGA